>NC_044550.1:87572173-88218839 GCF_007565055.1 Rhinopithecus roxellana | reverse complement strand
GAAGTGGTTTCTATTACTATCCCACTTTAATGTGTTAGGAAAATGAAACAAAGAGGGATTAAGTAACTTGCCTAGGGTGACCCTGCTAGCAATGTCAGAGCTGGGGTTCCCTGCTTTTCAGATAGTCTGGTGTCTGTTTTACCTTTTGAGCTACATCATGAGCTAGTGATATAATTACTTGACACTAATTATACCTTACAGTAAAGTATAATAATTCAAGTAATTTTCATACAGTAATCCTTTGATGTTTATTATCTGAAGGAATAGTACAGGTTAAGACAGAATAACAAGAAAACTTGAATGATAATAAAGAGATACCAGGGAGAAAGTGTTACTTTATGTATTATGCCCTAATGTTTAAAATATTTTTAGTAACATTAATTTTAATTTTTAAATATAAAAATAATTAACACTCATAGCAGAAAATATAGAAAAGTAAAAAACCACCATACACTCTGTCATTTTCAAGATGAGAATGTTTTATTACTATTCTTTTTCTATATGTAAGATCCAAAGAATTATAACATTATAGTGATTAAAATAAAATTATATGCTACTTATTGCATACATTAGTATAATATAAACATATCTCACAGTAAAATAGTTATTTCTAAACCTTAGTTTCAAAAGTAGCTCCCCATCCCATCTTTTTAGGAAAAGACGATTATCTTTCACATTATTCCTTGATACCAATGTTATCCAGAGTCTGATATTTATGTAAGCCAGCCTGGTGGTTTGGGAGTTCTTGAACATATGCAGAAGGATGGTCTGGAAAAACCTAAGTTATTTTCAACAGCTGAATAAACTATCAGTATCAAGAGAGCAGTCCAAATCTCTCTAAATAATTCTTTTAAAGAGGAAGCCATCACAATGGAAATAGGTGAATATTTATCCTTTGTAATATTATGATGCTAATTTCCAATTACTGAACCCAATGTCAGCTCTTGAACAAGTGAGATAAATGCCTTAGCTCATAGGTACTTTTGACTCCTGAGACATGTCACTCTAAAACCTCATGTTCATTTATTTCACTGACATTTAATACCACAGCACATGATTTATTTGGTATGATTCCAATGCATTGGCGGAGAAAATAAGTAATAGTTCTCTGCATATAATTATCTAGGAGACTAGGTCTTTGACAGGGGAATTGCCCATTTAAAGATTAATGGCAAATGCTGCTAGTCATTGGAGAATGTCTGAAAGCATTTTCTCGTTCCGAAATGAGTCTTTGAAGAAGGCATCTGTAGAACAAGTGATTATAGAGATCACATAGTTCAAATGACAAATTCTGCTAACAAAGCAAGGCTCCTGTGTATTACTGGGTGCTCTTGCTTCTTAGGTCATGGAAAGAGAAAAATAAAGAGATAGTGAGGAAAGGAAAAGCAATTGTTCCAAAAACCACCACTATCACCAGCACCACCACCAATGTTAACAATAAAATCACCAAAACAATTGCAACAAAAAGTAGATAAAGTTGAAGAGAGAGAGCAAAGGAGGAAAAAGGGAAGTGAAATATGGAAAAAAGTGCATATTGTAAGAATAATGGAGAAATTGTACCAGTGGTATTAATTGAATAAACTGTCGAATTGATGTAATATATGGTTCAGAGGACTGACAGCTGAATTTCAGGTATCTTCAATAGTGACTCTGCACCTTTAAAATGGGGCATATCTTTATTTTCTCTTCTTGAAATAAAACAGTAGAATGTCAAGAAACTCCATTTACCTATAAGACCCTAATCAGAATGAAATGATGGGTATTAGATAATGTTCTAAACATGATTTCAAATATAAATACCCTGTATTTTTATTTATTTTATTATGAACAGATATTTTTGTGATATTCTCTGATCTAATTTCCATCCTTTAAATCTCTGTATGATTGGTATACTTATCTAAATTTAAAAAACAGAGCTGTTTACCAATATCAAGTGAAAAGTCTCGTAATAGTGAACAATTACTAACTGATTAAAATACTAAATTAAGAGGTCAATGTGAATTTTCTCATATAATTCTCATAAATTTATTTGAGTTAGGTGGTATTGTTACACTTTTTTTACAGCTGGGGAAACTGATTAACAAAGCAGTTAAGTAACTTGCTCAATAGAAGAGCCATGACTTACAGCCCAGGCAGTCTAATTCTGGAAGCTGTGCTGTTAACCACCACGTGAAGTAAAAGAAAAGTAAAAGAAAACAAGCCAGGTATAAATGAGGTTTCTTCAAGCATACTTTATGATTTTTACTTAATATTTTCAACATTGATTTAACTAATATTTACCAAGTACCTTCTACATTCGTTGTACCATGCGTACTGTATTACTGTGATTGATGAATGATATGTGTGGTGCCTGCCACATGGGATATATAATCTAGAGAGATAATGAAATACAAATCATTTGTCAATTTTTCATTTATTGCAAACACCGATCTGGGTGTTCTGGGGCCATTTTAATTTTTACAATATAATTATTACTAAAGGTTAAATAGCTTAGAATATATATGTATACATATACATATGTTAGTGTGTATATATACAATATATTTACATATACAATATATAATATATTGGGTTTGTGAGGCTTTTATTCTAATGTTAACTTTCCTAAAAATGTTGAGTGTGTTTTTAGGCAAGTTGTAACTACTTTTTACATCAAGTATCCCATTCACCACACAATGCTAATGCCTACTACAGATGCAGGAAAAAATGATGACATAATTTTTGGGTTGAGTTCTCAGCTCTATGGTGGGGCAAGGAAAACAAAAATCTTCATTGTCCACCTTGAATAATTACTATATAGTGGAGACTAATCCTTGATCTCAAGTTAATAATGGGAAGCTACCTGAAGGTGCTTACTTTGAAAGGTTACAGGCTTAAGCAGATACAGGGGGATCAGAAATAGCAGACATATTGTGAAATAAAATTTTACTCCAGGAGCACTAAGAATGTTTTTCCAAGGATGTTGAAATAATGGGTTGAACTGAGTTAGGAGACTCAGTTAGGCATTGGATTAGGCATGGAGATCAGGCATGGAGACTGAGTTAGGCATTGGATCAGCTATTTCCACATTGTGCCAGAGGTGAAAAGATGAAGGTGAAGAGTGAAGTTATGGAGCTATGAGAAGATTATAAGTAAACTAAAAAGTGGATTGAAAGAGTAACTATGTTTCTGGAAGGAGTTTCCTAAGTCAAAAAACGTTTCCTGGCATACCCATAGAACATCTCGTTTTTATGCTGAAAAGAAAGTCCACATTAATATAGTTTAGTTGTGTTCGCATCCTTGTGATTTTCTGAAGCTCATAATAAGTGTGCTAGGAATAGCTTAATTGTTGTAGTTTACATCATAAAGTAATTACCACCATCATGGTGGTCAGTGGAGATCTTCTAAGGGCAAAATATGTGCTAGTGTTTTTTTCACTTTGCATCATTTTTTTTTCTTTTGTGTATGATTTCTTGGGAATAACATAGAGACAACAGATGATGTCTTAAATTCATAGTTCTTACTCTTCTCCCTCCTACCTCTTTTTTTCATATAACTATCCCCTGGTTGGAATAGGATTTTCTACCTTTGGAATATGTATATTAAAATCCGAATTTGTGGCCAGGTGTGGTGACTCATGCCTGTAATCCCAGCATTTTGGGAGTCTGAGGCAGGCAGATCACTTGAAGTCAGGAGTTCTAGACCAGCCTGGTCAACATGGTGAAACCCCGTCTCTACTAAAAATACAAAAATTGACTGGGCGTGGTGTCATGTGCCTGTAATCCCAACTACTTGGGAGGCTGAGGCAGGAGAATCACTTGGACCTGGGAGGTGGAGGTTGCAGTGAGCTGAGATGGTGCCACTGCACCCCAGCCTAGGTGACAAGAGTGAGACTCCATCTCAAAAACAAACGAACAAACAAATGGAATTTGTAATTGTCCAAAACATACGAACAAATGAACAAATGGAATTTGTAATTGTCCACAGCAAAAATTGACAGGAGAGAATATAACCAGTTGTATCTACTTGTAAATAGATGGTTACTTTTTGTGTTTGTTCATAACATAGAAATAATGATATTATTAAAAATCTCTTTTTTTTTTTTTTTACTGGACATGGGCAAAGTAGTAGTGATATATTTCAGTGTGTGAGACATGGGCAGATAGCATCAGCATTACCCACAAACCAGCCTTTTTTCAGCCCTACTGAATTAGAAACTGTTAGTAAAGTTCAGGAATAGATGGTTTAACTAGTTTCTCAGGTGGTCTTTATGAAAACTAAAGTTTGAAAAGTCCTAGTTCTTGTCATTTTCATTCACATTCTCTTGGCCGGAACCCAATCATATGACACTAATTTCATGCAAGCCTGTGAGAGCAGCCAGTTTCCAGAGCAACTCTACCCTTTGGTGCACAGAAATACCCAACTCGACCTAGCCTTTGGCAAACAACTAGCTATCTCTAGCTAGCATTAATCTTTCAGAAGAAAAGTTACGTCACAAGAAAATAAGTTTTAGAAGATACTGGAAATGTTGTTTCATCAATAGTCAACCCAATTTTATTTATTTGTATTGCTTTATATCTGAAATATAGTGATAATTCTATTTTATATTTATGGTACTTTGAAAAAAATTTAACCAAAAGCCTTGATAGAAAAAAAAAGTTTCAATGAGAAGGATGTGTTCTGAGCAGAGCCAAATTTCTACTTATTTCTACCAATTGCTAACCAAGTGGCTTTGGGAAAGTTGAACCTGTTTTAAGAAATTCAAATTAAAATAAAAGCTTGAACATGAGGTTACTTGAGGTTTGACAGTTTTATGTTTTCTAAGTTAATATTTTGGGATTATAATTAAATCCAATGATTAAATGAATATGTATTTATTTTATGCTTTGCAAAGGTAGTTACTGGGGATTAAAACCTAGTCTCGTGATAAGAGAATTAGATATGTAAATAAATAAAAACATGACATATGTAATTTTGTTGTCCTTTGATAAGTTTCATATGTTTCAGCTTTAAAAATGAATCTATTAAAATAGTTAATTTACAATTTAGGATTATCTCTAATGGTATTATGAGACAGACCATGCAGCAGTTTTTTTTTTTTTATTTTTATTTTTGAGACAGTCTTGCTCTGTCACCCAGGCTGGAGTGCAGTGGCATAATCTTGGCTCACTGCAACCTCTTCATCCTGGGTTCAAGTGATTCTCCTGCCTCAGCCTCCCAAGTAACTGGGATTACAGGCATGTGCCACCACACCTGGCTAATTTTTTTTTTTTTTTTTTTTTTTTTAGTAGAGATGGGGTTTCACCATGTTAGACAGGCTCATCTCGAACTCCAGACCTCAGGTGATCTGCCTGCCTCGGCCTCCCAAAGTGCTGTGATTACACGAGTGAGCCATTGCGCCTGGTCCCATATAGTATTTATTAATTATATGTTTTAAATTTTTCCTCATTACTGTATAAACAGTAACTATTTATTACTGTATTCTCAGTTCCTAGAACTGTATATACTTAGAATAGCATGCACTATATATTTGTTAAATGAATGAAACAAAATATTAAAATATTAAACCCCATGGTTTAGTTATGACTCAGAGTATCTTCCTTACCATTCCCTAGTGCGTTGTGGCCAACAATTTTCATGCCTTATGTATCTATCAAGCAATGTCTTCTTTGATAATCACCAGTGTAACTAAAGAAAAATAAAAAAAGCTTAGTGTTGTTATCTCTGAAAAGTGAAGTGAGTCAAGTGGTCACTGTGGTGTATGTGGATTTTTAAAGCTTTGTGTGGTAATAAAGAAGTCCAATTTGTAAAGGAGAAAAAAAAACACATCGCAAAAGGAGAAGACTTCTGTTGGAGCTTGTGAATAGGCAAGAGAAATAAGATAGATTTAAATAGGAAAATTATATAGCTCTTCACTTAAAACAACAAAACTAAAAGATGTTAGAGTGTCTTTTAAAAGAAATGAATGCTTAGGATAAATTCAGGTTTTTAATTGTTGTTGTTTTGTTGTATGGTCACTTATCATTAACTTGTTTGTCAACCCAACCCCAGTGGCACTTTCTAGAGATCTTTGGTTTATTTCTTAGGAGTGGGCTGTCTTCTTTCTCTGTTTCAAAGCAATAGCCATCTATTTCCTCTCCTAGCCTCTAAAAATGAATCACAAAATGTGTCATTTGTTCAGAGCAAAGATAGCCTCTTCTATATTCAGCAGGACCAAATCAGGTAATATACATCAACAGGCCTCATATAACTTGTTTTTGCTGTTGTTTTTAGAATCTGGAGAACAAGTACCCAACTGCAGAGTGGGGGTGTTGCTGCTGCTCTGTGTGTGTGTGTGTTTTAAGAGAGTGAGTGAAATCACCCATTTTAAAGGACAGATCAGAGACATTTAAACAAAATGGAATGTGGAGTTTGGACGAAAAATTTAGTTCATTTTCTTACAAAAACCAAACTAAATCAAACCATGTTTTCATTTTGTTCACCATTCATTGAGAACATTATGGATTTTTTTCTATCTGTTTTCTTAATTTTATTATCATATATTAAAATTTGGTTTTAAAGTTTGTTTTTTTTGTTGTTTGTTTTCAGATGAGATTGGTTGCGTTCAGGGCGCTATGACCGTAGTCTGGTTTTTTTATTTTCAGAAACGATGCCTTTAGTCCTTTAATTTCCTCTTTCCTTGCTCATCTGACATGTGTTCATGGCTCTCATTCTCCTGCTTCTCCAAATAATATTAGGTAACAGAAAATGTGCTATTTAAGAAAATTAAAATGAAGTATATTAGCATATTTTTCAGAATCCTATATGTATTCTTAATATTTGTTTATGTCCAGATAATTTTTACTGTAATATAATATAACCCTAGGACTAATTAAATTGGAAATACATTCTAAAGGCTACTTACTCCACCATTCTATGTTAACTCACAAACCCTATAACAGAAAAAAGTCATTTTTTTCTCTATGATAAATCTTAGATTAATTTTGACAAGCTCAGCATGGCAATCAAACTTGCTGTACAACTTTGATTTATGTGAAAACACATACACACACACACCATACACACACACCATCCATCAACTCTTAAAAATTTCTTCTGATTGATTGGCTAGAGAATGAAAGATTTACAGGAATATATTAGACAAAAGAAGAAGGTATGAAGCTAAAATAATTACTAATGACAGAAGGGCAATAACATTCATAGGGAAAAGTATCTCTTCCCCTGAAGTAACTTAAAGGTCGTCTATTGATGGCTTCAGTGCTTTTCAAGGGTTAAACAAGACAACTAAATTAAATTCATATTTGCATATATGTAAATATGGTTGAACAGTATAAATGCCACCTTTATGTCTAATAAATTATACTACATGAAAAAGACGGACTACTCATCTTCAACATATTCTAATTAAATCTCTTCTGTGAACTGAAGTGTGCAGTTCACAGTATGCATGAAAGCTTTCCAGGCTTTCAGTTTCTTGAAGCATTTGAGAAGAATCATAGATCTGTAAACAAACAGAGTCCTCTCTAAGTAACCAAATTAAGTCTCTTATCATAATTAAAATAATTTTCTTAAAGCACATGATCCAAATTGAGCCTAATAATTAATTTAAAAAATAAACAGAAAATAAAATAATATTCAATATAAAACTGAAACTATCTACAAAATCACCTTATATCCAGAAATATGTTATATGCTGACAGTGAATCATATGCTATATGATTACATATTCTTCCCACTTTGCTAGAAATCAGTGCTTGTGGGGGAAGAAATTTTGAGAATTATCAGGATCATATTTCTTCTTATTTCACCAGGTACATGTTAACATCTCAGTTTTCCTAAACTAAATGTATGCATTTTTTCATTATAAAGTACCTTTACTCACTCAAAGCTTCCAGTTAGCAGAAAGTTCATTTCTGTGTGGCTTTAGGATTTGCACTCTTTATTTGGACTAAAGCCTTGTGAACCACAGACAGCTGAGGGGAAAGAACAAGAAGCTACATGGAATTCTTCACCTTAAGGCTGGAGCCAGAAAGGAAGGGAGCACCAGTGGCCCCAGACGTGTGTTGAGGCGTTCCCCTCCCAGAGACTTGGAGCCAACTCCAGCCACTACCTGGTGAGATAGTGTACTGCCACTGCAACAGAACCATCTCCAGGATCCACTTCACTTCTTTACAATAGCTTGCTCTGTGACAAACCCAGTGCCCAATCCTACTGCCCTGAACAAAGAAGATTCAGGTGCACACTCTTTGCCAAAAACTTTAATATTGACAGTAGTCTTCACGATGTGTTTCAGTCCCACTGATAAGTGCAGGAGGCAACTTGAGAAGAACTGATTGCGTATAAACTAGAGCCTTGGCAAATATATTACAGTATTAACACTGTATATAGCTGGAAGGCATTGGCTTCCAAAAGTCTTGGCCACATCCCCAGAGGGGCACAGGAATGATGCAGAGGTGGGGAGGGGCACTAGGATGGGGACCATGGAGAGTTCTGTTACCTTTGGGTTCCACATGTCAAACAAGCACCAGCTACAAATGACAGTTCCAAAAGACTCAGCATTGGTACATTGGAAAATACCCAATAAACGTGGTAAACATAAAAAAAGGTGAAATTTGACAATTTATCAAAGTTATTTGTGATTATCAAAACAAAACCCCCCAAATTTAAAATGGCAATATTTAAACCATAGACTGTAGTGACTGTACAGGCTGTAATGATAGTGAATGAATATCTTAAATTCAGTTCTGGTGACAACTATGACCAAAGGTGATATTTTCTAATTTTATTCCTTTAGAAAATAAGTGATACAATTTTATTTAATTTTTACAAAGATAGAATCTTTCATAATCGAGAAATGCTATTGGCTTTTATTCTCTAAGAGTTTAGCAATGGCTATAAACTTCAGTTCTATTTGATCATTTGTTCACATCTCCATGTTAACAGGTTGGCTTGTGATGAGCCATATTCAGCTAAAGCCACCAAAGCACTGCAATATAGGGCAAAACAAATCATACAGTGTTTGTAGTAGGTTGTCAAGATACTTCACATTTTTTCAAGCATTTTCTACTGCATTGTATAATGTTTCCTCTAGATATTTAAAATGTTGCAGTTTAAGATCCCCATATTCACTCTTCTCAAAACAGACATTGGCAGGCCAGACATGATGGCTCATGACTGTAGTCCCAGCACCGTGGGAGGCTGAGATGGAGGGGGCGACCGCTTGAGTCAGGGAGGTCAAGGATGCAGTGACCCATGGTCACACCATTGCATTCCAGACTGGAGACAAAATGAGACCCCATCTCAAAAAAACCCAATAAGCAAAAAAGTAAACAAAAAGCAGACAGTGGCCATCATTACCCTTTAGAAAACTAAACCTTAACCTCCAAGGAAATTCCATTCCCTCATTTATACTCTCCTTATGCACTGTAGAGACTTCTCTCAAAGCATTTATAGTGATAGATTCATTGAGTCTGTCTATCTCTCTATCTGTTATCTATCTATCTTGCTTGATTTTTAACTTACTATATTTATTCCCTCACACAGACTTATGTGCCCTGTGCTCTGAGGGCTTAGACTGTATTCGTTTTTGCATATTCAGCTCTCTGCTCCAAACCTAGCACACCTAGTTATTTAACAACTATGTATTGTGCTTATTTAGAGTCAGACTGGTATAGTGGAATAGCCATTAGCTGTGTGATTGCCAGAAGTGTTTGAACCAGAGCGACTCCATCTTCAATAGGGGCTGGTAAGATAAGGCTGAGACTTACTGGGTTGCATTTCTAGGAGGTTAAGGAATTCTTAGTCACGGGATGAGATAGGAGGTCAGCACAAGATACAGGTCAAAAAGACCTTGCTGATAAAATAGGTTGCAGTAAAGAAGCTGGCTACAACCCACCAAAACCAGTGAGGTCGTCCTCACTGCTCATTATACACTAATTATAACACATTAGCATGCTAAAAGACACACCCACCAGCATCATGACAGTTTACTGATGCAATAGTAACATCAGGTAGTTGTCCTATATGATCTAAAAAGGGGGGAACCGTCAGTTCGGGGAATTGCCCACCCCTGTCCAGGAAAACTCATAAACAGCCCAGCCTTTGGTATATAAACAAGAAATAACTATAAGTATCCTTAGCTGAGCAGCCCATGCCGCTGCTCTGCCTGTGGAGTAGCCATTCTTTTATTCCTTTACTTTTTAAATAAACTTATTTTCACTTTATAGATTCACCCCAAATTCTTTCTTGTGTGATATCCAAGAACCCTCTTTTGGGGCCTGGATCTGGACCCCTTTCCGGTAATGTGATCATGGGTAGTCACTTTATCACCCTTTATTTCCTTTTCCTCATTTTTAAAATGAGTGTAATATGGCATTTAGTTTGAAAGGTTGAAGGGATTGGAGCACAAACCTTCTCAACGAGGCGGATGAACTTGCCCTCAGGTTTGTCAAGGAGCAAGGCTGTAGCCGACAAATGGAGCCACTGTTCTCTGTTTCTCTGCTGTGTCAAGTTCAAAACTGATGACTCAAGAATGGAGCTCATCAATTTCTAAAGGAAGTAATTCTACACTTTTTTTAGCCTCAGAGGATAAATCTTTCTTGTGGTACTTCTGACATGGCAACATGCCCATGCACGTCGGCAGTAAATAGATGGGGCTGGTGGATGGAAATGGCAAACAGACTGGACAGACCTCACCCAAAGCTTACAGCAGCAGGCCCTGAGAGGGCCAGTGAATCTCTCCATGATCCTTGGTTAATGGTCAATCTGAAGCTTTTTCTACCAAAACAAATAAAGATATGTCTACAACAACTGATATTAACTGAGAGGCATTTCAGGCAGGGGTAGCTGCATGAACTCTGAAAGGGACAGAGAGGAGGCACAGTGAAGACAAAGAGGTGATGTGTAACTTTTAGGGAATGAGGAAGCTACAGAGCCTAATGGAAACACTATGTCAGCTGCTCAGGAGGGAGAAGCTGTAAGGGAAGTTTGTTGCTCTTGGCAGGGGGGAGTGGAGGTTGGAATGAGTGTAGTCCTTTTAAGTTTTGTTTGTTTTCTTTCCAGAATATCAGTGACCTTTTCTCCCAATCTAAGAATTTAACTTAAGAGAATATATTATGTGTAAACTTGGGGCAATAAGGGCAAAATAAAACAGCAACAACAACGAGGCAATAGCATTTGCTAATCTTTACCTGACAGCTGAAATAAATAGCATTTGTAAAGATGCCTGGCTCAAAGAAAGTACTCACAATTGATAATTACTGCTGTTGTTGATGTTTAGTTGCGGGTCTGTTACGAGTGCCATTTATTTGTTGTGTCACTAGGCTTTTGTTCATGTGCAATTCATTTTTTCTGATATATTCATAACAAATTTATACAAAAAGTATCAATTTCCCATTTTGTACTCAATGGAATTGAAGTTGAGAAAAATTAAATTAACTGAATAATGCCACATAGACAGGAAGCCAGAAATCAAACACAGACTAGTATATGTCCAGGTTCTTTCTTTTACATGGCGTTGCAAATATTTAACATACAAAGTGTGAGGTTCTAACCTATACAAATACAGAAAATGGAGGAGCAAATGGATGGCAACTAAAGTATGAATATGCTAAAGATCTATTTTCTATTAATCCACACTTTTCCTTATTTTGACATTGTCTCTATCCCAAGCACAAGTTAAGTATTTCCATTAGGATGCTAATAGGTGCAAGCTTTCCAGCTTCACTTTTAAGACTTGTTAAAAGAAAAACTTTAGCTGAATTAAATTTAAAAGAGTTTAATAGAGCAAAGAACTATTCGTGAATCATGAATCAGCATCCTCCCGAGCCACAGTAGGCTCAGTGACTCCAGTACAGCCACAGATTCAGGGACAGAAAAAGCAAAGTGATGTACAGAAAACAGAAGTGAGGTACAGAAACAGCTAGGTTGGTTACAGCTTGGTGTCTGCCTTATTTGAACAGGGTTTGAACGGTGGCCACATCTGACTGGCCAAAATTTGGTGATTGGCACAAGAGCAGGTTACAACTGCATTTAGGTTATAGTTCCGGATGTACAGAGAAACCTTTAGGTTGAACTTAAAATATGTAAGGAGATGGCCTTAGGCTAAACATAATTGAACCAACTTAAGGGATTTGAATTGTTCCCATAAATTGTGGGAAACATCAATAATTTAAAGATGATCACTTATATCATCTTTCATCAAACTATAATTCTGTATTCAAAAAGCAAGAAACGTTGAAAAGAGAAAAATGACAGGTTTATAAGTTATCAATAGCCTAAGTCACACCTTTGGAAGACAATTAACATTTTTAAAGACAATTGTAAAACTTATGAACATGGTAACCATGGTAACCACTGTTTGCTATTTAATTAGGATATTCTTAAAATTCTGTTATAAAATAAAACACTTCCAGCAATTGTCAAGATATAAAAAGGTTCATGCCGTGTTATGCATGGTAAGGGTTTTCCAGAATTAATGAGGAAGTGTGAACTTGTTGGTTTGTTGTTCTGCTACAGCTGAGGGAAAATGCTGTAATACAATGAGTGGGCACTCAGCCAGGAGGCCATTTCCTAATCAAAACACTTAGCATTGTGCCATAAGCATAGGAAAAACAGTTTATAAAACACCAGTATGAAACTTGAACTCAAGGAAACAGAGGATATGATTTTTTTGTAATATCCTAACTTAAAAATAAATGTTCTCTCTTTTGGCCACCAGTATAATACCTAAAATAGTTTGATAATCATTTCTACAGTTGTGTCACTTTTTCTTTTGAGCATTAAAGTAGGTGGCACATCATCCCAAGTCAGGCACTTAAAGCATACACCTTAAAAATAGATTGTTGTCCGCCTTAAAATACCCTTGTTTATGAGCCTTCAGCAAAGTGTTATTTTTAGCCAACTGAAGTACTGATATAGAAGTAAATGAAAAGAAAAAAAACATTCTGGTGGAACTCAACAGAGACAAAGCACACAAAATTTGAATATAGTTAGGCCCTAACACTCCAGTTTCTACTCTGTGTGAAAATAATACAAATAAACATAGTTATTCAAGAATTATAACTTTCTTGCTTAGAAGTAGTATACTTAAAAAAAAGATTTTCGAAAGGACCACACATTTGGGAAATAACAGTGTAACTGCTATTGCCAATGGTTTGTTACAAATTATTTTAAATCCTGTATAGTAATTTTCTGCATAAAGCCGAAATAACAAGAAGAGTGTGAAAAACAAAACCCCACCGCTGATTGACAAAACCTCTGTATCATATGTGAGAGACATACACAGCAGATCACATGTTTTAGTTGTAGTCTTAGAAATGATAATGACTTTGGAAACGTATGAATCTATAGAAGGTTGGGGAGCTCTTTGCAAAGGAAGAAAACAGCTGAGCTTTACTGGATAAATAGAAGTTTTCCAGGGAGGAAAGAGAAATAAACATCCAATCAGAAGCCTAATAAGAACCAAGTCTTTAAAATGTGAAAATATTGGTTATGCTTGGTGTGGCTGTGGTATAAAATTGTGCAATGGGGAGGGAGAAATAAATTCAGAAAGTTGGGATTTTTTTTCCTGTTACAAGTGAAAGCAAATTCAATCAAGCGTCTCTAACTAAAAAGATAATTAATTTGCTTATATTACTGAAAAATCCAGAGTTAGATAAATATAAGTTTTCAGTCTCTCAATTCAGGGTCTGATGCAATTAGTAAGACTCAGTTTCTTTCTCTTCATTGTTGAGCTCGGCTTCCCCACTGATGGGTTCATATTCAGCTAGAGACTCTCCCCATCATAAAATGGGCCTTTACCTTATTTCCTCTCTGGTACAAATCTGAACCAGGTCCCTTCTGTGTTTGATCTGTAATTTCTTCTCATTGAATCAATTTGGTCACTTGCCCATTCCTGATCCAATGCTGTTGTGCACCATTTGGCCAGGTGTGTGGTGCTACTTTACCACTGAAGTTGAGAATAGAGCTACATTTGAATAACATAGGGGACATGGGTCCTGGCAAATTAAAAAAAACACAACTATAATCCATCCCTTTGGCCAGCTAATGTAAAAACAGTACGTTATTCTTAAATTCCTTTTTCCCAGTTACTACATTCACTCCTAGTCTATGGCCTCTGGTCAATACTAATTCCTACTCATCAGGTCTGGGCATAGTTCCTCATGGTCATCAAATGAGTAGAGAGTTTATCTTTGTCATATGCAAAACACATTGATAGAAAATACAAATATCTACCACAAAACTTCCATTGGATGGAAAGAATGGGAAGCAAAGCATGGTGGCCAAGAGGCCGTACCATACGTCATATTTGGCTCAAAAAGAATAGCAAGGAGTATTTGCTCCATTTTCCCTGACACTGTAAGTTCTTTTGTCAGTGGACCTGAATTAGTCACCCTAGTTCTCTTTTACTGTATAGTTTTCCTTATTTTTGTCCTCAGAGGTCATGTGTAAGATGTGTGTGTTGGGTATCCGCCATCTGTTTCCCTTGCTATCCGATTAGAAATTTGGGATATGCTTTAGTGGTTGTACTTGCAGCCTGTTTTATTCCAGTGTTGATAGGACAATTCCATTAAAACTTAAGTGGACTTTCTATCTGTCTTCTAGACAATTCCATGGGCAAGTGCCAAAGGCCAGAAATCTCCTCAAGCTTGTCTTTGTATGGGAACTAGGCCCCATATTTTTTTTAAGTAATACCCGCCTGACACATTGCTCTGCCTATATTCCTTACCCTGAGAATCTGCATCTTGCCCCCTGCCTTGGGCCATTTGACAAAAGGACTGGGGCTGATGTGGGATCTTTATACTGAGGTGACCATCCCTCTCAGTATAGTTTAAAAGAGGAGCTTTTTGAAGGATCCTGAGGAGGATGGCTTCTCTCTGGTTTTAATTTACCTCCTGTGATTGCTCCTACTTCCCTGCTTTTGCTGGCAATAACTTTAGTTTGGAGGAGAGAATCCAGCTGTCTGGACTTTCAAATTTCTCTGTGACCTCAAATGGAAAGTCTCAGGCAAGAAAGGTATTTCTTAGTAAAGTCATATATTTTTTTATTCCTGTCTTTACTTAGAGGAACAAATTTCAATGTCAGCTTCTTTTTAAAAATAGGACTTACGGTGAACCATAAGAACTAGGAAGCATATGCCACAATTCTCCATTTTTAAAATTCAAGATCATTAGTTCTATAGTCTCAGTAAGGATAGCTTCTAAACACCAAGATAATACAGGTGTAAATTCACCTATTTGTAACCTCCATTACCAAATTACAAGTGTTACCATTTTCCCAACACAGAAGTGTTAGAGTCCTCCTCCCTCCTTGATTATTCCAATTATGAATTTAGTGTCTGTCATTTGCGTTGTTCCATTCTTAGTAGCAACTTTTGTGTGTTCTGAGGGCATGTGAGAGAAAAGACAATCCAGAGTA
The DNA here is from genome assembly GCF_007565055.1 of Rhinopithecus roxellana. Taxonomy (NCBI): domain Eukaryota; kingdom Metazoa; phylum Chordata; class Mammalia; order Primates; family Cercopithecidae; genus Rhinopithecus; species Rhinopithecus roxellana. The sequence goes on along the minus strand of NC_044550.1, from coordinate 88,203,443 downwards.
CATTATCACAAAGGGGGTTTATAGACTCACACAACTGAAAAGGCCAGGGTTTGCTTGAGACAGAGGGATGTTAACAGGATCAAGTTTTTCTTTGTTCATGTTTAAGATTCACATCTTCTTTGTTGACTTGTTTTTCAGAGGGTACTTGTTTGAGCTGTGTCGATTTTTTGAAAGATGGTCAGATACTGTGTGAGGATAGATAGGTGAGAAGTAATTAAATCAGAATTATGGATTTGCCTAGACAGGAAAATATAGATGAAAAGAGAAGGACACCAGGCTAGAATTCTGGAATATACCAATGCTTACTGCAAAGGAAGAAGTGATGATAAAGGAGGTTGAGAAACAGCAGTAAAAATGTAGTTAAAATACTGGGGTAAGTCTTCTAATAACTTCACTAGACTAGTATATAAACTAGTACTCTTCAAGAAAAATTGAATATTTAAAAGTTTGACAAGTTTTTAATGCATTTTTGGTACCACATGATTCTGAAAAAATAAATGTGACAAGTTGGTTTTGTGAAAAGCAAGAGAATAAATTGGAAATAATAAGCAAACATAAAGTGAGTTTTTTACTTGAGAATAAAACAACTATAAAGACAGAAACTGAGTAAAAAGTAATCTGCTCTTAGAAAAAAGAGTTTGACAATTTATCCAAGTTTATCATAGAATACCAGCATAAGTACACTATTTAGTAGGTGCTTTAACATTTTGGAACATTCCAATTTTGTTACTTATCCATAACACTTTCAAATGTTTCCTAATAAGAAACACATGTATTACATATAAATTTGTTATTCTTCTACTGTTACTTCTACTTTTTAGAATTATTCTTTTCAGATCAATTCTTGAGTATTCATTTCACTAGAGCCAACACCTAACCAGAGAACCCCAGGGAAATTCAGGTTTTGTGGTTTGTATTGCAGCTTCTCAGGAAGCTAGCATGAAGTTGTGTAATGTCTTTCTATCATCTATTCCTTAGGGATATAGTGAGCTATTTTCTCATGATTAGACTCTATAATTACAGACATTTAATAACAAATCATGTCATGATTGGGCTAGGAATTTTAGCCATAAAATTGGTACTTACCAAGTATAAATTATAAAACTCAAAGCATTATATAGATATTGGTGTTATTGTTTTGTTCTCAGACCATCAACACATATGCATAACAATTATTGTCATTGCCACATAGATTTTAAATCCCTTTGGGAAGATAATGCCTGCCTCAGTGATAATAGTATTTATCATTTGATCTTTCTGCCTAAGGTTTTATAAGTTACTAACTCCCAGGGTCTTTTGATTTCTTTGAATAGGTTTTTGTTAAAAAAAAAAAACCAACAACACACAAAAACACCAACCATAGTGAAGCACAATTAGAAGAAAAGGTAAACTGCTAGAGACTGCCCACGAACTCGGAGAGTGAGTGAGATATTTCAGTGTCAAGTATATCAAGGGACTTGAAATCACTCTCAGACTCCTCCCATAAAACTTTCAGCTCAGTGTTTTTTAATTGACAAAATAAAAATTTATATGTTTATGATATACAATATGATGTTTTGAAATATATATACATTGTGAAATGACTAAATCAAATTAATTAGCATATGTATTACCTCAGCTACTTATCTTTTTTTTGTGGTGAGAAAGAACACTTGAAATATACTCTCTTAGCAATATTCAAGTATACAGTATATTGCTACTAACTATAGTCACAGTCTCTTGAACTTATTTCTTCTATCTATCTGAAATCTTGTATCCTTTCACCACCATCTCTGCAACCTCAGCCCCACCCCTACATTCCTCCCGACCCTTCACCACTACACAGCCCGTGGTAACCACCATTCTGCTTCCTGCTTCTAAGAGTTCAACTTATTTAGATTCCACATAAAAGTGAGATCAGGCAGTATTTGCCTTTCTGTGCCTGGGTTATTTCAGTTCACATAATGTCCTCTTGGTTCATCTATGTTGTTGCACATGATAGACTGTTTTAACACACACATAAAAATGAAACTCTGCTGTTGTGTAAGACAAAATTCAAAGAGGCAACAAAGTTTGTAAAGCAAAAGCAGTAAACAAAAATTTCAAATTGTCATCTAAATGATATTTGAGATAAAAAAGTGATTAAAATTGATAACTGTAGACTATTAGAACAATAAAAATGAGAACCCTGTATTAAAACTAATATAAGTGGTTCAAAGCTCAACTCAAATGTGATTTCATGGTTAAACAACAACACAAAAGCAAACTAAACCTTCAACTTAGAATGGTCCAGAAAAAATTAAAAGGACACACATACACACGCACAGAAGAGAGGAATAAAAGAAACAGGAAGGAAGGAATTAAAGTAAGGAAATTAGAGAGCAGCAAAAAACAGTCCAACTGCAAGGGAAACATGAGAGTTGATTCTTTGGGGAAAAATAGTAAAGCTAAACTTGTGGAAACTATAATAATGAGATAAAATTTTTTCAAGAAAGAAAAAGAATGTAACAATGTTTAAGTAGGATATTAAAATTATGAGGCTAGTGTATACTCAATGCTAATACATTTAAACATTACTATGAAATAATTGTTTTGTAGAAGATAATAAACTTCTAAAATATATCAAGAATACAAAGTAAAAAATAAATTTTGAATAATTATTTCCACATAAAACTCTAAACAAAAACAGATGACTTATTACAGATTTACAAGGAATAGATTTAACATTTCCATGCCAAATTGTGTGGCCAAGATATCAAAAAGGATGGAAAGTGATCTAACTAGATTTTTGAAGGTAGGATAGTTTTGAAAGTCTCATCACTTATATAATTGTAAACATAAACATTCAAAATAAAACTGATTATTGAGCAAATAATCACTATTTTCAAGTAGTTTTATTCTGTGAAACAATGGTTAAATATTAGAAAATATATGATGTAACACAAATTGTATGTCCAATAATTAAGAAAGCTTATTTTAAAAGAGGCTAAAATATATTTAATAAAATTAATCCTTTGACTATGTGTCGCAGCTCTCAGAAAATGAGGATGGAAAAGCCCTTTTTTTGATTGTAGTCTTTCCCCCTATTCCACACCATGCACCCACTTTTGTGTTTCTATTTTGTAGTCTTTCACCAAATTTTTTATTTCACATAATCCTCTTAGTCCTACTTTTTATCCTTCTGGCTCAGTTTCTCTACTAATCCCTAGGATGATCATGGTTTGAATTAATACAGGTCTTCAACACATTTTTCCTACCACATTACTTTTCACCAACCCCCCTCACCTCCTATCTTCATTTACCTTTTAGCCGTGTCTAAATTCCAAGATGAACCACCATAATCACTCCTTTGCAAACAGATTTCTTCTCCTTTGTTATCTTAACCCCTTGTAACAATTGTTAATATCTGAGCCTCAATTAACCCAGCTACCCACCTATACCATGCTTGCAACCCAATAGCTTAACAGGGGGAAAAGTCCAACTGATTTCACTTTAATTTGTTAAACACAAGCCTCAAAACACACTCAGCCCTGTCTGACACTCCTACTCATTTTCCAATTATATGAGATGACTGCGTTATCCTTCATGTTGTTGTCTCCAAGTTCTTCCACCATCTCTTGCAGCCTTGCTCTCAGAAGATTATTTAGTGTTATAATTCATGGGTTCATTACATGCAGGATATCAGAACATCCTCTACTTATCTAAAATTATAAGAACTTAGCTACATTTGTATCCATAATGCTGCAGTCTACTTGTTAACATGGAAGGTGTGCCCCTTCTCCAACAAGGCCAAGCCTTCCACCAAAGATTCGTCACTTTCACACAAAATAAATGTAACAACTTTCTTCATTCTACTTGTTAAAATGGAAGTGCCCCTGCGGTAATCACAGGTGAACCTTTCTGTTCACCTGAATTTTATTCCTTGGGGCTTCTGAAGACTTCTTCTTCTTTTTTTTTTTTTTTTGAGACGGAGTCTCGCTCTGTCGCCCGGGCTGGAGTGCAGTGGCCGGATCTCAGCTCACTGCAAGCTCCGCCTCCCGGGTTTACGCCATTCTCCTGCCTCAGGCGCCCGCCACCTCGCCCGGCTAGTTTTTCGTATTTTTTAGTAGAGTTGGGGTTTCACCATGTTAGCCAGGATGGTCTCAATCTCCTGACCTCGTGATCCGCCCGTCTCGGCCTCCCAAAGTGCTGGGATTACAGGCTTGAGCCACCGCGCCCGGCCTTCTGAAGACTTCTTTACCCGCCTCCATTTGAATCACATCTCTCTCTCTCTCAGGTTGGTTCAATCTGACTGATATGTAGTCAAACCCTCAGGGCGTCTTCTAACTTTTTGTCTATAAAGAGCAATGGACGGTCCCAACAAAAATAACAAAATTTTGATCACACATAAATCTAATTTTTCTGCATCCTTCTCAGCAACAGGACATATAATTGTCCTCACTCATTGCCTTCATTTTATTACTTTGCATTCACTTTTTGTCCTACTTAAATAATTTTAATGTAGTTTTTTTGAGAAGGCAGTATATGACTGTCTTACAAAATTAACAGAATATTAGCACCCTTCTGTCATCAATCTCCAATACTCAGGTTTCTCCAAGTTGAAGTGATTTTTGTTTTTGTTTTTTTGTTTTTTTGTTTTTTTTTGCACAGATAATAGCTTGCTTTGCTTTTCCACTTACCAAGGAGATCTTTCACATAAGTGTACACAGGTATGTCTCATTCCTTGTAACCACTTCTTGGCTTGCTGTCACATAAATGTATTTACACAGTTCCCTATAATGAAGCTTTAGAATACTTGCAATCTCTTGCTGATACAGAAAATACTGCTCTGAAAATCTTTGTAATTATATTTTTATGCCATGTATTTATAGGATAAACTCTTAAAAGTGGGATTACTGAATCCAAAGGATATGTTTATTTATAATTTTGGTAAATCTTGGAAAATTGCCTTCCGGATGTTTTACTAACTTAAATTTGTACCAATACTGTATAAGAGTGATTCTCCACACCTTCACCAATACAGTCTAGTAAGAGAATTTTGCTTTTTGCCAAATGCAATATTTGAAAACTTGATATCCAAATGTAATTATAATTTACATTCATTTTATTATGATTGAGGCTGAGCATATTTTCAAATTTTAAAAGCCTTTGCATTTCTTTTTATTTCTGAATTCATGTATTTGCCCATTTTTTCCCAATGGTTTGTTGATAATTTTCGCATTCGTTTGTATGGGTAATGTATATATATTAAGAAAATTAACATTTCAGCAGCTGTATTACTAAAATATTTAAGCTAGCAAGTTGGTAAATTTTCTTTTTATTTTTCTTAAATTTATTAAGTTTGAAACTTAATTTTGATGAACTCAAATTTATAAATTTTTAAAGTTTTGCACCATGTTTTGAAAGTTTTTACACCTTACACAATCAAGTATATGAGAAGATTTGCCAATGTTTTTCTTTCATTTTCTTTCTTCAATTTTATAGTTCGGTTTTTATACTTTCAAAACATTGGTCTTCTGAAATGTATTTGTTTTAAGAGCAAGAGAGAGAATCTAGCTCATTTGTTTTCCCTATAAGATATCCAATTATGCTAGAATTATTTAATCCACACACCTCCCCCTGTCTGCCTCTCAATACTCATAGAATGTCACTTTCACCAGTAACTAAAAACCCATATATATTTAAGACTATACCTGACTTCTTGGTTATGTTGACTATTTGTGGCCAGTGCTAGTATCTCCTATTGTTTTAGAACATTTTTTTTCTTGTGTAGCTAGTCTTTGCCCATTATTCTTCTGCTTCATATTTTCTTAGGTATTATTACAAGTTTATTTTTTCTTTATAGACTTTAGAATTAATTCATAACATTTCTAATCATCAGAGAACTATAAATCAAAACCACAATGAGATACCATCTCACAACGGTCAGAAAGGTTATTATTAGAAGTTAAAAATCAACAGATACTGACTAGGATGTGGATAAAAGTGAATGCTTATTCACTGTTGGTGGAAGATAAATTAGTTCAGCCCCTTTGGAAAGCAGTTTGGAGATTTATCAAAGAACTAAAAATAAAACCACCATTCAACTCAGCAATTCCCTTACTGGGTATCTATCTACCTGAAGGAAAAGAAATTGCTCTACCAAAAAGGAACCAGCACTCTTATGTTCACCACAGCACTACTCACAATAGCAAAATCATGGAACATCCTAGGTGCCTATCAACAGTGGATTGGATAAAGAAATTGTGGTACATATACACAATAGAATACTACGCAGCCATAAAAAAGAATGAAATCATGTCCTTTGCAGCAACATGGCTGCAGTTGGAGGCCATTATCTTAAGTGAATTTGAGCAGGAACAGATAATCAAATATCAAATGTTCTCACTTACAAGTGGGAGCTAAATAATGGATACATGTGGACACCAAGATGGAAATAATAGACACTGGGGACTCCAAAAGGAGGGAGGAAGGGAAGGTGGCAAGGATTGAAAATTACCTATTGGGTACTGTGTTCACTATTTGGGTAACAGGTTCAATAGAAGCCCAACCTCCAGTATCATGTAACATATCCATGTAACAAACCCATACGTGTACCCCCTGAAACTAAAATTAAAACAACAACAACAACAACAACAACAACAAAGTTTCATGAAAAACTCTGGAATAAATTCATTTGTATTGAGTTAAATGAATAAATTATCTTAGGGTAATAGATATATTTATAGTGAGTCATTTCATCAAAGCACAATAAAAATTTTAAACTGTTTACTCTTTTAAAACTTAGGTAGTTTTATTATTATTTTATAAGTCTAGACTTCATGGAGTTCTTATTGGATTTATTTGTAATTTAATGCTACCCAGAGTTTTAAAATATTACGTTTTTTAGCTGTTTATTGTTCCAGTCACTCAAGAGTAGCTCTTGTCACCGCAAGTCCACTGAAATGTTTGTTGTTAAGGTGACCAATGATTTTTCTTTTGCAGAACCCAGTGGCCTCGTCTGTATTCTTCCTTATTTTGATTTTGAGCAGCATTTGACCCTATACTCAATCTATCTTCCTTGAGAATCTTCCCTCCTGTGGTTTATTGGGCGCCGTATCCTCCTGATTTATTTGTTTTTTTAACCCAACTCACCAGGGACTTTTCCTCTACCTGTGTTGCTGCCCCTTCCTCCTTACCTAACTTAAATATTGAAATGCCCTGGGGTCCTTTTGTCTTCTCTAGCTGCAGTCTCCCTAGGTGATGCCTTTCAACTTGCTGCATATTAACTTATATGTTCTATTTCATGAGATAATCATGAGAGACTTTGAGATATTTAAAATTAACCTCCCACCAGCGGTTCATATAGCCCTGGATGAAAAGTTGTTTATCACCCTTCAAAAGGAGGTACATACGTGCTTTTTAAAGAAACTTTTGGAAGGGATAACTGACTCCTTCATACAGATTATCTGAGTTATAATTTTCACATTTGAAATAATACAACTGGCAAAATGGTGCAAAGCTTTACTTTGGCCCCAGCAAAAGCCGTAAATAATATAACTTATACTCTGAATACCCAACAAACTTGTCTCAATTCATTAGCTAGGGTTAGGAACAACTTGCAATGTTCTTGCTTTCCTTATAATTAACCAAGAGAAAATTTATATTACAGCAAATACTTCTTGCTGTACTTATGGACTATAAGACAAATACATAAACACATGAAGAAGTTAAAAAAAAAATAGAGTCCTGACTTTCTAAAACAAACACAAAAGGATTTATTGCCCAGATTTTATGATCTAGAATCCTGGCTTCAAGACTTGTGTCAAGGACTAATAATCATTTTACATCTAACAGTTGCTTACGTTGCGATTGGCAGTTGTAGGCCATTCTGAGTTTCTGTATAGCAATGATCATGCCAGCACATTCAATAACTCATCCTTCAACGAAAGACCAGGTGACTAATTTTAATTCAACTATAGACTATGTTCTCTAAAAAAACTCTTCTTAGAAGCAAAATCTTAATGATGGTAAAAATGTAAATATTATGGATTAATGTCCCGTGGCCTTACTATGTCTGCCCTTGACTCAGAGGGGAAACTGAGAAAGAGAAAAGGAGCCTTTGACATGTGTGACTGGCCTGGTCCTATCGGCCAGACTGGTATGAGGAGCTGGCCTGGCACTTGCAGTTAGGCCTTGTGTATTTCTTTTGATCATAAACAATTTCACAGAACATCAACATCAGACAAGGTCACTCCATGAACAATGTAAATCAAGACAAAAGCAAGACCACTCATAACCAGGTCTGAACACAGACAAAACATAAACACTGCTCCAGCCACAAAATACCAACCGTCCCCCTAACCTGGCAAACACGAGTGCCTGCTGCTGTTTCCCAATGACAACTCTATTCTGACTCCAGTCTTCCCTCCTTCCAGATGACATTTATTAAGATAAACAATCATAGACTTGTCCTTGCTTCCTGTCGGCGTCTACTCCAGAGCAAGGTCTGGTTTCCTGAACGCCGCCACCCCCGCCGCCAAAATCATCTCATATGAACCCAAATTCTTTGATAGTGAGATTTAGGGATAAAAATTTAAAAAATAATATACTATGGAAACAGAAAGATTTAAAAATTCTTAATGTGTCTAGTTAGGTAGCACCTTAGTAAGAAAAGTGAGAGCAGTCATCTCATGTTCAATAGTAGAAAGGCAAAATGATATCATTTTATATGGAAATAAACATGATCAAGTTCTAAAATCATTTACCATTGTATGGAATGAATGAAACACCGGAGAAAGGCAAAGGTGATGCATGGTTTGGGTATGAACTCAAGATTTTAATAGTAATTTTCAATATGAACTCACTTTCTGTCACCTAATTTGCCTCTGCTTTGTGATACCTTATGACAAAGGTACCACAAAGGTATAAAACACAAATGTATTTTATAGCATTAATTTTTCATATGTCGATTTCCTTTTATTAACTATATGTAAGCATGGAAGCCCAGTACCTCATCATCATTTTTTATACTATTTCTTACCAAGTGTAGGGATTTTTACACTGATGTATTTTAATTTTTAAGGATTCATTTTAGTATCTTTTAGAATTATTTAACTTTAGCCAAATCAGCAATTTGTTTGGATGCATAATAGATAAATATGGTACCAAATTATCAAATGTAAACAGAGAACTAAGGTTGTTCTCTCATGTTTTATGCATCAAATAGCAGAAATGGAAAGTGCTTTATGGTTGGACCAAATGAAGGCCACTGTATCATGAAGAATTTACTTGCATACAAATTGAAAATCAAGCAAGGTATATATATATATGCATATATATATATGCATATATATATATAATCTATATTCAGAATATATATTCAGGATCCACCAAGATAAGTAGATGATCTCTTTCCTTTAACATTTTTAAAGATACAGTGAAAGATTCGTTTATTTGGCTTTGCTCTTTCCTGGCTTGCCACGCTCATGCCGTTTTAATTAATCTGCATCAGTTGCAACAGCTTGATTTTTCTGGAATAAGAAATGAGCTGTTTTGCTCTATAAACATTTTCTATGGGCATTCAGACACATGAGGAGGCAAATGAACAAATGAAAGGTCTTTCGTAATACTGGTAGTTTACCGAGCACAAACAGGAGATGAAAGTGCCTTTGTTTGGCTTTATCGCTTTTCTTCACAGGAAATGCCCAGCCATGACTGTTCCTTGTTTACAAAAGTCTCAAGGATTTCAGTTTTTTGAAAGGGAAATATGAGAAAAAAGGAATGCAATTAAGAAACTGAAAGACTGTCTTTGAGCTATACTGTTGGGTTTAAATCCACAAATCTCCAACACACTTTCATTGTTCTCCACATTGCTTCTGGCAAAAATGTAAACAATATTTATTTCATCAATTTCTGTCCTAACTACTGCCTACTCTGCTTGTTTTTGCTAGATTTTTCTCTAAAGCTGAAGAATATATTAAACTGACGTGTTTAATATATATACAAATATATATATACACACACATACACACACATAGGACACATATACATATGTGTATGTGATATATACACAAGACATACACATATATACATATATATGACAAATACATAAACCCATGATGAAATTAAAAAATAGATTTTTATGTCAGTTTAATATATTTTTATTTACTTTTATTTTTTATTTTTTTGAGATGGAGTCTTGCTCTGTCACCCAGGCTAGAGTGCAGTAGCTAAATCTCGGCTCACTGCAACCTGCACCTCCTGAGTTCAAGCAATCCTCTTGCCTCAGCTTCCCAAGTTGCTGGGACTACAGGTGCATGCCACCACACCTGGCTACTTTTTCTATTTTTAGTAGAGACAGTGTTTTACCATGTTGGTTCGGCAGGTCTCGAATTCCTGACCTCAGGTGATCTGCTTGCCTCGGCCTCCCAAAGTGCTGGGATTACAGGCGTGGCCACCATGCCTGGCAGTTTAATGTATTTTTAATATCTGTTACATATATACATACATATATATTTAATTTTCTCACTTTAAATATTTTGATATCACCCCAACAATATTCTGGTTTTATGTCAACACCCTGTCTAAATGTAGAAATACTGAATATTGGATTCTTTTGGAGTCAACAAGTATTATTCAAGAATTTGCTTTAAATGCAATAGTAATGGCTATTTTTATGCCATATTAGGACATTTGGACTCTATTGTATAGATGAATGGAGACTTATTTTAGGCATTTGGGCAGTTGAGTGAGATGGCATCTGTGAAAGCGTTCTCATGGTATAGGTAATGTTTTTGAGAGATTCAGCATAGAGTTCAGTTAAGTTACTATAGGTCTCTAAAGTGACAAAGGATCTGAGAAATATCTATAAAATAAATATAACATAAATTAATTGATTTGAGAACATGCAGGAGAGGATATAGTCAAGGACAATTTTTGGTTACTTCGCTTGGATGAAGTGGTGGGATGTGGAATCCCCACACTTTGGAGAGAAAATGAGAGGATGGGCAGCTTTAGATGAGAAGGCCATGAGTTAGCTTTAAATACACTGACCTTGAGGTACTTCAAAGTATTTGAATGCTGGTAGAAACATTCAACTTTTTGGTTATACGAGCTGGAAAATAGATTTGTAAGTTGTTAGCATTTAGGTTAAAATGTAAAGTTTTGTAGTCATTAACAAAAGGGGTTTTCACGCATTTTATCTTCTTTTTATCTATTTTATTTTATGTCTTCTTAAAACTTCAAACCAATACATTTTTCCTTCTACAGATAAATGGGAAACTTGTAATGATATTGAGAGGTCTTTGCTTTAACATTTTTATGTTTTTATCAATTCCCAAATGGACCAGCTACTTCTCAGCTTCAAACACATCTTCTGGTTTAATAAGTACACTTTGTTTCTCCTTTAATATCTAAGTTTCAAGGAAACAAACTGTAATTTTTCAAGAATGTTCAATAGGCAGTAAGCAAAGTCAACATCACATGGTCAAGGTCAATATTAGAACAGTGACATTATAAACAAATTCTTTTATTTTGTGAGTTGACAACTCTAGTATTGTGTTATTCTGTGGGTTTTATTTCCAAATAACTCCTATAAAATTTGATGTTTCCTTAGATCTGGAAACCCACCAGAACGAACGCTAATAGAATCAGGAATTTCAATGCATTTTATTATGAATTTTAAAAGGCCCAGCAAAAGTAGGATGTATCACTAATAAGTGACTTCTTTTTATAAGTTTAGACTCTCTTCTGATATTAAAATAATGAATGTTTATTTAATAAACTTGTAAATATGTATATATAATAAGCTGAGAATTCAAAGAGAAAAGGTAGATGATTGAGTTTTCCTATTAACCTATTTTTAAAATATTTTAAAATAATTTCTATTAGTAGTAATGGCCATTGAAAGTATAATTGATGCAATATTTTTGCCTTTATAAACACTTGTGTGCTTCCTAAAGACTCAGAAAATAACACAGTATGTAAAAAGTTATAAATCTGTTTCATTTGTACTGCTCAAGATGGGGAAACAAAAATCATGAGGAAACATCTGGTCTTTTTGGAGAAGCAGAAATCCCACAGAAAGTCTAAATGACCTATTTCATAACTTCCTTAAAAAATTGGAACTACCATAATTGTCAAGAAGTTATGCAGTTTTCATTTTTGAGAAAGCCTTAAAATGTTCATTGCTCCCTGATAAAAATTGAAGTGGCAGTCAATTTTCCAAAAGGTGGCAGAATACTGCAGGTTTTTGTTCCAAGATGATGTATAGATAAGACTATAAGATTCAGAGAAACGTTTGGGGAAAGCACTGGCCCTTTGGTATCTCTCGAACACTCAGTGTTTTTATTATCTTGGATTAAGAATCAGCATTTGAATTCATGCCTTTTCTCTGATCTTTGCTGCCCCCTAGTGACTCACATTACTACATTTCTCGTGTTTAAATCTACGTAGTCTACGTCTAATTAATATTGTAATTATTGTGCTGAATTAAATATTTATGAGAAACAAATATTTAAAGATTTCTAATGTTTAGGTAAAAACACTAACCTTGCCTCAAGGTTAACCCACTGGTCTCAAGAAATAAGTTGGTTGAATGACTCACCATGATGGATGAAATAGTTGAAAAGAGAAACAGTATTCCAAATTACTAAAATAGTAGTGCTGAAAGTGTGATTTGACAGAATATTTTGGATGGGAAAAACACAATACTTGATGAAATCATATAAATTTTCGCATCTTTAAGCCAACTAATACCATCTTGGGTATAATTACTACCTAAGAAAGTAACGAAAACATATAAATTAAAATAAATGCAACTATTTTTACTAAGTTGTTAGTAAGTTTGATATAAATGATAACACAAAATTAGGAATGCATCGTATGGCCTAAACTTGAGAAATGCTTTAAAAAGTGTGTGCATATATACATACACTTACAGATGTTTGTATAAAATTGCATGTCCTCTTGTTGCCATTAAAAATAGAAAATATACAGAATTTATAACTATAAAATAAAGTGGTTAGTATGCAAAAGTGAAGAACAACAAAATTCAGAAGGGGTTTTACTACTTGTAAATGAAAACTCGATTTGTATTTTGTGGGTTTACTGATTTGTTTTTTCTGTATGGATGAATAATTATGCATGAAAAATAAAGGATGTGGCATGTGCATGAATGATAGGGCTTGGTGAAATATTGTCAAGCATTACTTTCATTTAACCTTGCTTGGATTGCAGCTGGGGTATAGATTTAGAGTGCTTGGCTGAATAGCCACCTGGCTATTATGAAAATTCATGGTTTCAGGTAAGATTTCAATCACTGCCACTTTTCTAAAGGCAAAAAATAAAAATCCCATTTTTATTCACCTAGATGCCCTAAATGGTAACATCTGTAATGTGATAACTATAGTAATTTCAGGAAAAGGGGGATAAAAGCTTATCTTTTGTATAACTCCTTAGAATTCCAAATATTTTATTTTAATTTGATTTAGTATCAAAATTTCCTAATTGTCTAAGTTCAGAGGTGATTTTTGAATTCATAAGACTATCAAACCCTTCATACTCTTCTAAAGCCAAATGTATGAATAGCTCATCTGTCCTGTTATATATTTTTTTTTAAACTCACACCTTCATTATTCTAGTTTTCCCCTAAGGTGGACAAGTTTAGTCCTATCTTTCCATTTCCGTCTCTATGCTTTGGAGATCTTACTCTTTCCAGCTGTGAGCGTATCTCCATGTAGATACCTCTACAGTCAGCCTCTCCAGCCCTGACTGCTTGTCTCAACTTGACATTTCCGGCAGTCTCCTGCATGTAAATCACTTGGTTGTTTCACGGTTAACACCAACACAAGTGTAAGTTCGTCTCAGACAAGATGGAAGAAAGGTGGAGATCATTGAGTTCAAAATCTTTTTACAGCCACATTCCACCACGTCCAGGTAATTTTTGTATTTTTAGTAGAGAAGGGGTTTCACGATGTTGATCAGGAGGGTCTTGAACTCCTGACCTCGTGATCTGCCCGTCTTGCCCTCCCAAAGTGCTGGGATTACAGGCGTGAGCCACTGCACCCAGCCAAAACCTTTTCTTTAAAGATAATACAACGGAAGCTATAGAAGTAAATTTACTTGACCAAACTCATAAGTAAATTGGCAGTGGAACAAGGATTAGGAATCATGTTGTCTGACCGCCAATCAGTTCGGCATACATCCTTCGTCACTAAACTCCTCGTTCCACTGCTACTTTCTGATTTCTCTCCTATATGATTGTTTCCAAAATCATCTTCAGTCATCCAGACAAGATATCATAGTGTTATTTTAAAATTTGTCATTTGCTCCAAAATCTGGTCATTCTGCTTTTTTCCATAGATTCTTCTTTGCAATAACTTCTGCACTTTCCCTTCTTTAAAAAACATTTTAATCAAAGCAATTCATACCCACGGTTTAAAATGTAAAGGAGTTCAACAAGACTTATAAGAAAAAATAGTAGACCATTTCCATTTCTTTCCTGAATTCTGTTCCAAGATACAGACATCTTTGCATCTTTTACCTGTTTCTTTGGAGATTCACATCCATGCCTCTAAAAAAAGGCATATGTTTTATTTTGTCATTTTTTATTTTTAGGTAATAGCGCTTTGCTTTCTTTCTTGGAAGATATTTCCCTAAAATGTTCACCTTCTTCTCCTCTTATCCTTTCCTGATCATATTAGTGTAAGTGTTTTAGTTTTTGGTTAAACATTCAGTGTTTTCATTATAGTATTTATATTGATATTATCCATACCTGTGACACCTAAGTACACTATGATCACATATTCTTTCTTGTAATTTTTTTCCCTCAGGAATTAGTAATAATTGATTTATTTTTGTTTTTAAGTGTACTACGTAACTCTTACCATTTCATCTACGAACACTTGGAGAGCACAGTCACTCCCTCCTTGACACGCTAAATATCAGATGGTGTGTCAATTCTGTTTTATTAAAAGAGACTTCCTTGTTGGAACCCTTCTATAAAACTTTGATGTGGACAGATCCTTCTCTAGAACTGCTGCACAGTTGTTTTCTTGAGCTTTCCCTTCACTGTCATTGTGGAAGTTTTATGGACTCCTTTTTCCACGTACTCTTTGTATTCCAGGTTTCCTATATCTTGGTTATTCTTTGATTCTTTTTTTTTCTTTTGAGACAGAGTTTCGCTCTGTCATCCAGGCTGGAGTACACTGGCACGATCTCGGCTCACTGCAACCTCCACCTCCTGGGTTCAAATGATTCTCCTGCCTCAACCTCCCGAGTAGCTGGGATTACAGGCACTCACCACCACAGTCCACACCCGGCTAACTTTGGTGTTAGTAGAGGTGGGGTTTCATGGTGTTGGCCAGGCTTGTCTTGAACTCCTGACCTCAGGTGATTCACCCACCTCGGCCTCCCACAGTGCTGGGATTACAGGCATGAGCCACTGTGCCTGGCCTATTCTTTGATTCTTACTAAGGATTAACTTCTTGTAATTTCTTGAGCAGAAGAATATGAGAGGTCATTTTGTTTAGAACTTGTGCATATGAACAATTAAAATGTTTGTTTCTACCTTCTCATTTGATTGATAGTTTGTCTGGATTCAGAATTCTATGTTGAAAGTTATTTTTCACGGAATATTGAAGGCATGAAATTCAATTTTCTTTCTGATTCCAATTGCCTGTTTTTCTCTGTATCTCAATTCCCTGAAATTTTACAGTACTGTGCTTTGCTGTGAGTTGTCTTTTCATTCATTGTGGTAGATACTAATCTGCCCTTTCAATGTGTAAATCCAGACATTTCAATCCTAGGTGGTTTTTTTTGTTTCTTTCTGTATAATTTATTTCCTTTCATTTTCTTCTTTGTCTTTTTCTGAGGCTCTTATTTGACTGTTTGAACTTCAGTAACAAACCTCTAAAATTTTGTCTAGTCTTAACTATTTTTCATTTTGTAGTTTGGCTACACTTTCTGGAAGATTCTGTAATCTTTATTTTAACCATATTTTATTTCTAGGAGCTTGTATTGTTTGAATGCTCCTCCTTCATTTTAAAATAATATCCTAAATATTCTAATTTATGGATATATTATCCATAAATTTTTATCTCTTTAAGGCGACTTTTATCTCTTTAAGGCGATTGATTAAAGAATTTCTTTGCATTCTTCCTCCTAGTTCCTGCATTGCCTCAGGTTTTCTGCGTTGCTTATTCTCTTTGTTTGGCTTCTATGTTTTGAGTTAGTGGTATGACTTTCCTCATCCTTGGCTGTTATTTGACATTTGACATTTAAAACCCTAGAAATATATTAGAAGCTTTGTATCTAATTTCAGGGCTTCTTGACCAGTGTGCTTTTCTGTAGGATAATTAGACAGAAGCACAGTTATTTTCTCAAGGATACTCTTTCCCCAAATGTCAAGAATTTTTCCTGAAGTCAGTGAGGTTCCAAAGAGATAAACCCTCCAGCTTTCGTCCTGTGAGTGAAGCTGGTTGCTTTTGTGATGGAAGAGTGGGAGAGTATAATATGGGTTTCACTATGCAATGTGTAGACCTTCATGCAAAGTCTTGACTGTATTTGGTGTCTCTGGGTTCTACGTGTCTCCAGAGAGTAAAACCTGAACCTTGTTATTCTGTTAAGTGGGCAAAATTTTAGACCTGATCTCTTCTCATCTAGAATTTTAGGATATGCAAAGGTCTAAACGCTTTTGGAGAGTTGCAACCAATCTTCATGTTGTCTGCCTAACTACACCTCAGCTATCAGAGCAACATGATGCCTTTAACTTGTAGGCCTCCCAGGATTCCAAGGGCATGAAATGACTAGTCTTGACTCTGCACTCTTGCACCTTGCAGACACTATCTTTCTTCTTCCTCTGGCCTTAATTTTCTGCTTTATATCTTCCTTTTTTTTTCTTTGCATCTCAATTTTTTTTTGTTCCCACTTCTGGTTTTTCTTACTTAATTTTATGCATTTTTAAAATCCTTTTACCGAACTTTTATGGGATTTTAAGAAGTGAAAGTTAATCCCACATTATTCACCAAAATTCAGTTCCTTCTTTTTTTTTTTTTTATTCTATTGCTATTAACTTCTATCATACTTTAATCACTTAATGCTGGGATAAATTGTTTCCTAACTAATTTCGTCCTTTCAATTTTTCTTTCCTTGACTAAAATGTCCTATTAACTGCTACCCTGGGAACAACTCTAAGATACCACTCTAATTAGATCACTCACCTGCTCAAAAAACTACAGACACTTTTAATGCCTAAGAAAGTAAATTTCTGACCCATTCATGATCTACTCAGATTTCCAGGCTTATCTTTTACCATGCTTCAATATGTACATTCTCCTTATACAAATGACTTTACTCATTCTCTTTGGAAAATATCTGCCTGTCTTCCCACTATTCTTGGCAAAATCTATTCTTTTCATTTAATCTTACTCATTCTTCTTAACTCCTCCAAGAAGTCTTTTCGATCCCTCTAGTAGAAAAAAAAAATTATTAGTGCTAGGTTTCCAGTCTGTTTCTTTCATTATAGCATCTGTAACACTTAGTATTTATATTTTTATCTTTCTCTTCTAGACTCTAAGTTGCATTGGAGGCCAAGACCTTGTTATATTTTCTGTTGTATACCAATTTTCAATCAATATTGAATACTTACTGTGTGCCAGGACCTGTGCTAAAACTTCTTTAGGCATTCCTCAGGTAAAGAAAAAGATATATAAGCAGCAGTTTTCAGAAACAGTGAAAGCTGAGAATGGGATCTCAGTGGCTACCTGGAGTTCAGAAAGAGGACTCCAGTTTCTGAGAGGATGGATATAAGCCAACCTCATCTCATCCCTTACAGGAAATGAAAATATAGACTCAATTCTATCATAGGTATCCAAAATGGATGAAGAATAGGGAAAGTGTTTTCTTGCTGGCCAATAGACAAGGGACCAAAGCAGGACTAATAGCAAGGATGAGTTGCTTAATGTTGTCTTCTTCCCACCCCTTTTTCTCAGGCAGGGTTGGTCCACAAACTTCAAGAGCCAGTGACCCTGACTGCCAAGTGATTTGCCAAAGGGATTTATGGTAAGTTAATAAAACACCTGGAATTGTGAAAGACTAGATTTCTCTGAACTTTCTAGAAGGCTTTTTGACTCCATGAAGTGCATGTCACTCTCATCCCAGGATGAGTTCTAGATTTTTCTCTTTATGGTTTTCAAAGGCAGATTTCATATGCTTAAGAAAGTTACTCTACTTACTGTTGACTTTTAAGTTACATTTATATGGTGAAGTTCTTCCATATGTCTAATCACAATAGTTTGCTTAATTTATTCTAATTATAAAGAGCTTTACATTTTTATGTTATTCAACATCATGTTGACTGTAATTCTTAAAAGTTAGACTCTTCTATGTGTTACAGATGTTCACCCTCCTGTAAGTAGTTGGAATGTAGGAACCATGGTTACGCATCTTTGAGACTCGATTACATTTAGCATATTAGAAATGCTGGGTTAAAGTAGTGTGGGAAACTAACACTTTTAGCATTAGAATATGTAGGTTTGTGTGCCAGTGATTCTGTCAACTAATGGTGTGATTTTGCTCAATCCCTTAAACTTTTAGGAGGGTCTCAGTATTCTTATTTGTTAATGCAAGATGTTTATCCTTGCAAATTTGAGGATTGTGAGGGTTAAATAAGAAGAATATGAAAATACTTTGTGGTCTCTAAAGCACTTTAACCACAGAACTTTTAAGTATTCGTTGAAATGAACAAATGAATGAACACCCTCTGGTGAAATCCTGAAAATTATTTGTTTCCTGCAGCTAAACGTGAAAACACTTTCACATTTTATTAAAAAGAGTATAATATGGGGTAGTGATTAGAGGAGAGTTGATAGATTATCTTGCCCACCGAATTTCCAGTAATCTCCCTGACGATATGCCTAAAATACTCTTAATTTTCAATCTTGTGTATTAAATGTTTGAGTACTCAGGAGGCACCTGCTAATATGTTAAAAAGCAACTAATTTAATGTATTAAATTATGTATTAAATTTAATGTATTCTCCTGCATTAGTCTCCCGAGTACCTGGGATTACAGGTGCCTGCCACCACACCCAGCTAATTTTTTGTATTTTTAGTAGACACAGAGTTTCACTATGTTGGCCAGGCTGGTCTCAAACTCCTGACCTTGTGATTCGCCTGACTCGGCCTCCCAAATGCTGGGATTACAGGCATAAGCCACCGCACTCGGCCAGACCTATGCTTCTTTAGAGTAAAAGTGCATGGTGATTCTGGGTAAAAACAAGAAATTTACTACTTTATGTAATATCTTTCCAGACTTCAATTATAACATGTGATTAGGCATTCAATCCTTCTCCATATTTTAATTTAATTGACTGATATAGATTTATGCAATAGTTAAAACTCCTTTGAAAATGTGGTAAGAAACAATAGTTACCCACTGTCTACGAATCCTTGGCAAGCCCTCAGAAAACCCATTTGTGGTAGAAGTTTTCCTAATTTTACTCTGAAATGGTGTGCAATGATGATTAAATTATTTCTTAATGAAATTAAACAAAAAGTTTACCAAACTAGATGAAATCAAGATAAACATGAATACATTTCACAGTTTTATGTAATTTATTATTTATGTTATATAACTTATTGTTTTTGAAAGACATATAAAAACCGTACAATTTTCAGTATTTTTTAATATGTGTAAACCCAAGGAATAAAAATTGTAGCCAGACTGGCGTGGTGACTCATGCCTGTAATCCCAGCACTTTGGGAGGCTGAGGCAGGCAGATCACTTGAGTTCAGTTCGAGACAAGCTTGGCCAACATGGTAAAACCCCATTTCTACTAAAAATACAAAAATTAGCTGGGCATGGTGGCATGCAGCTGCAATCCCAGTTACTCAGGAGGCTTAGGTAGGAGAATAGCTTGAATCTGGGAGGTGGAGGCTGCAGCGAACCGAGATTGGGCCACCGTACTCCATCCTGGGTGACAGAGCCAAACTCCATCTCCAACAAACAAACAAAAAAATTGTAGCCATTCCTGGATTCTGATCTGCTACATTGCTCATCTCACAGTCAGTTTGCATGCAATGAAGTAAACACGCTGTGTATAATATAGTCTCTAGATGAAATTATTTAAAAATACAAGTCAGCTACCATTTGTTAAGCACCTGTTAAATGTAAAACATTCTGAAATATCTGTTGGTGTAACTGTGTATATGTGTGTGGGAAGAGGGTGTGGTACGGGACTGCATAGATTTCCTCTTTGAACATTTTTTGAGCACTCACCATGTACTTGACTCTCCACTGGGTACTGAGGTGGTCAGAGCTTACATAATAGTGGAGAGAAAGATAAGCAAGAAAATTAAGTACATCATGCTAGATGGGGATGAGTACTTTGGAGAAAAATAAGGGAGACAGGTACATATGGGTCCAGAGTGGAAGCTGCAATTCCACCCTACGTGGTTAAGGATGACTTCTCTGAGAAGCTGGTATAGAACCCAAACCAAACAAGGTGAAGGAGCCAGCCATGAGGATGTCTAAAGGAAAGCCATTTCAGCCAGAGTAGCCACGTGCCAAGACCCTGAGGCCAGAGCATGGCCCAGATACATGGAACTGCAACATGGTCTATGTGGCTGGAGCAGAGTTAGAGAGAAGAAAACTAACAGGAATGATTTTAAGGAGAAAAGGGGAGAGTAGATCATATAGGTCCTATAGACCATTATAAAGACCTCGACTGTCATTTTGGATGATAGGAAAAGTCATGGGAGGTTTTAAGCAGCAGAATGACATAATATGACTCACTTTAAACAAGAAAAATAAAATGGGAGTTTCTTCTGTTTTTTAAATTTATTTATGTTTTAGACAGACCTCACTCTATCACGCAGCTGGAGTGCAGTTGCATAATCATGGCTCATTGCAGCCTCAAACTCTTGTGCTCAAGCTATCCTCCTTCCTCAGCCTCCTGAGTAGCTGGGACTACAGGTGTGCACCACAATTCCTGGCTAAATTTTTTATTTTTTGTAGGGAAGAGGTCCCACTATCTTGCCCAGGCTGGTCTCAAACTGACTTGGAGTTTGGCTTTCATTTATTTCACCTCCCAAATGGGATTAAAAGCATGAGCCACCACACCTAGCCATGATTCACTTACAAATTTCAAATAGACATAGAAGAAGAAAGTGTAAAAGTAGGAGGTGATCCTTTATGCTGTTATTAATAACTCAGTTAAGAGTAGATGTTGGATTGGACCAAGGCGACAGGGGTTAGGTAAGATATTGTTGGGTTTTATAATAGATGAAGGTGTACTTTATAAGATTTGCATGTGAAATAGATGTGGGTGTGAAAGAGAGAAATTAATAATAACTCTAGACTTTAGGGCCTGATAAACTGGAAGTATGGGGTTGTCATTGACAGCAATGAGGAGGGAAATAAATGCATCAAGGAGAAAAGTTAGGATTTTGGTTTTGAAGAGTTTGTGTTTGTGATTAGACTTCTAAGTGGAATGCAGGGTAAGCAACTGAACATTTGAACCAGGAGTTGAGAAGACCAGTCTGAGCTAGAGTCAAGTAAAATTATAGTACTTGAGAATTGTATATTTATGTAATATTTACTATCAAAGATAAGATGATATCATCAAAGGAAAGAGTATACTTAGGGCAGAGAAACAGTCTTAGGTTGGAGGCTTTCCAATGTTAAGAGTTTGGGTAGAAAGAGAAAGTAGCAAAGGAGGCTAAGGGGGAGACCAGAGTGGGGAAAGGAACAGCAGGAGAGTGTGGCATCCTGGAAGAAGGAGTTTCCAGGCGGTGGATTTGACATCAACTATGTCAAATGCTTTTGATAGATGGTCTAATATTCATATAGAGCATTGTCCTTTGGATTTAACAGTGAAGAGCTCATTGGTAATATCTTCATGAGTAAATTTCATGGAGAGGAGTGGGTAAGAGTTTGACTGACATTGCCTCAAGAGAGAAAAGGAAGGGAAGAATTAAGAGGGGAGAAGTAAAAGCATGTATTTTATGTGCGTGGAAATGATTCAGCGGAAAGGAAAATGATGCAACAGGAGAGAGAACTGCTGAAGTCACAGCTTCGAGCCAGTTAGTGGTGCTGGAATCTGACACACAAGTGTAGGATTTGGCATTCTTCACTCAAATTAGGAGAGATGGAGGGTTAGATAAAAAGCCCAGCTGAAATTAAGTGAAAAGCTGTGGAGGTGGGAGCTTTTGGAAGTTCCCTTGCGACTGCTTCTATTTTGTCAGTAAAATAGAAAGCAAGGTGGCTTCACACTCTCAAGGATTTTAAAATACAGTGGAAGAGACAGAGGAGCATAGTATATCAAGGCTGAATATTATCAGAGTTAAGGCAGATATATCTGTTGTATTGAACAAACATGACTCATGAGATGTTATTATAAAACAACTTTATTTTTGTCCTCCTTTAAATTATTCTGTGTGGTCAGTCTTACTTCCCACTGGATGAAACTTAGGACAAGTCACCACACTTTTCCCGTCATGTTCATCAATAAAAATATTGTAAGGCGTAATTAATATGTCCAGTGTAATAATAAAAATTTCATAAATATTATTCAAAGATTAAACTACTTGACAAGTTCTGACCATTTACAAGTTGGTTTCCTTAATAAGAAAGGGGCATATTAATTGGGGTTTTTTCCTTTTCTATTTCCAGTCCTTTCCCTGCAACAGTTGCCATTCTGAACCCCTCTAGTGTTTGACACAGTGTGGGTAGTATAGAAGATTGAGGAAGAAGTAGGACAGTTCTTACTTAGTTAACACCATCATGAACTGGCATTATATACTGTGGGTCTGCAAGGTTTAAAGCTGACTTTGACTTCTCTTGGGAGACTTGTAGTAGTTATGATGTATGTGATACATCTTGTCTGGCTGGCTTATTGTCATCTCATATAGAAAGAAGAAATCAGTCATCTTCTGACTTCAGCTGATGCTGAGGCTATATTAGTTCCACTTTAGCATTTTATTGCATAAATGAAAATCAACTGTTCTTGGTAAGTAGAAAAGAAACGAGAGAGAGAAAGAAAGACGGAGAAAGAGAGAGACAGAGATAGAGAGCATACACTGATTTTTACTTAGCAACATAAGGGCAAAAGGAAGAAGCCTTTGAGTTTGGTGATAGGATTTAATAGAACTGATGTTCTTAGCAATTGCCACTCTCATTTTATCAATCTCTCTCTCTCTAAAAAGAAAAGAAAAGAAAAAGAAAGAAGCTGCTGGTTTCCTATGGGTCACCATGTGCTATACCGTGTAACATCACTACACTGGGTACATGTGACTGACCCAGAGATCAGATATTGAAAGGAGGGCCCCTACCTCTGAGGTTGCCGTGTATGTATTATCTGTCTAATATAAATTCTTTATATGGGATGCTGACTATGACCAATCAAACTTACCTTCAAAAAATTAAAATAAGGATATTCAGAGTTGGTCAGCAAACAGGATGGAGAGGAGAAGAAAAATAAATGAGACAGAAAGAAGTATGGAGTAGAAGCCCTGGGACAAAATAAGCCCTGAGCAACTGGTATCATAAAATGGGAAGTGAGTAAAGGGAGGTGTTGGCAGCAGCTCACTGGAAGGACTGAAACAACAGAAGATTCAGAGTAGCTGAATCATCAAAATGATGATGCACTAGACTCTAGAGCCATATTTGTAAAGTGACCATGGGTTTATAGATGTTCAGAGACGTCTTTGACATCTAAGAGCAGCTTGAGTTAATCACACAGTGGGTCTAGACAATCACAAAGTTGAAGCTGAGTGCTTGGTCTCTCATTCTCCACCCAGATTGGGCTCCTCCATTATTCTGTCCATCCCTGGTAAAGTTTCCTAACTCTAAAATCATGGACTTTAGTCTTTGTTCTTCTTTCTTCCTTCCCATGCATGCAATTCATCAGTTTTAACTCTGCACAAGTCTCAAAGAAATTGCCTTATTTTCTTCTTCACTACTACACTCTATTTTAAATCACAATAATTTCCTACCCATAGAATTATAATACTTCTATTTCTACTGTCACCCACTTCCAATTCATTCCATTTAGCAAATTGATTCTCATAACAATGTAAGTTAGATGATTTTATTCATCTTTAAAAACCCTCTGAAGGCTTCCTATTACACTTGGAATAAAATGCAGTTTCCTGGCCCTCACCACAAAGCCTTGGCTCACCTTACTGTATGACCACGCTGGCCTACTTTTTCCCACTCGAACTTGCCAGGATTATCTCTGCCATTGAGCACACCCATTCCCTTTACCTGGACTGGTCTTCCTTCTAGCCTTAGCATGGCTGGATCCATCTTGACATTCAACTGTCAACCTAAATGTCATCTCCTCAGAGACGCCTTCACATTAACCCAACTTCAACTAACCGTCCATTTGTGGTCTAGACCTCACCCATTTTAAATCTCCGATATAGCACTGTTGATTCTTTCTGGGTGACATTTTTGTCAGTGCATTTGATTGTGTATGTGTGTATGTGATTTATTGATCTATTTTTGCTTGATAGGAGAGTCTGTCTCTATTGGAAGGTTAGAGAAGTAGGTTAAGTAAAATGCTCACATTTACAGGTTAGACAGCTGTTATTTTCGCTTAGTCTCTAAGTTTTGATTTTTTGACCCAGCAGAAGATTTGTTCTCAAAATCTCGTCCTAGGGGTAAGGGTATAATTAGTCTGAAAACTATTTGTCTTAATGACAAACTGACACCAGTTAAGATAAAAAAACTTAAGAGGTATTTTCAACAAATTTATGTCTCTTTTGGTTAAAAAAAAATCTATCCTGACACATATTCAATATTGGCACAGTCAGTATTCCTTCCATTCATTTATTTATTGGATTTATGAAGAGCTTTCTCCTCCACTAACTCAATTTAATTTTATTCAGCTTTGTGGTTGTCATAGTTCATATTTGTCTATGTGAAGGTATCAAATCTGGTCTGGTTTGATTGGGTAAGAACATAATTCCCTGTTTTCTCTACTCATACAAATATTAATAACTGAAAGATAATGAAGAATTAATGTATTTCCAAACAATTCTGAACTCATATTCAAAGACATTTACATTCTAATTGATTAATGGTTCCAAGCAGCAGTGTCCCAAAGTGGGTTTGGATTATGAACTTAAAGTATTTAGGCCCCTGATTTGCATTCTCTTCTTTTTCCTTTCTATTAAATCTGCTTATAATAGCAAGTGTCATTGCTACACACACCTATGAACAAAAATCTGCAAATCAAAAATGCAAGATTTGCTACTTGGTAATTTACTTCTTTTCTGTAGTTAAAAGTTATATTATACATTCTCTAAAGGGAAGTGATGATATTTGGTTTTGTGGTCTAAATAGATGAACCAGAGGCAGTTCATTCCCAGCTCTCCATGGTGTAAGTGAGCAGGGCTGAAACTCCAGAAGTTCCCATTTAGAGGTGGGAGGATGAGAAGTGCTGAGAGAGCCAATGAAAAGGCAGAGGTCTGAGTGAGAATGAGGAGAGAGAGTGTGTGGTAACTTCATAATAGGAAGCAAATGGCTGAAGCCATGGGCTCTGACACTAGGTGCCAGCAGATGAGAGGGCCAACCCACTCAGAAGCATGGGCTAACATCACGAGGTCACTCTGCAGCAGAGGCCAGAGAGGATCGTGATGATAATCGCGGGTTTCTAGTTCCCAGGGATGCTGGCTTCTCAGAAAACATGTCAGAATTTATGAAAGTGTGGCTGTATCATTAATGGAGAGATGGTGGTGATGTTTGGGAGCACTCCATTTCTGGGGGCGGGTGACATGGTCTTGAATGAGAAATGGTCCCTGCTGTCATGTATATCTCAAGTCAGCTGCACATGGATCAATGCAATTACAGAAATAAGGATAACCTACAAAGCTCACCACACTCTAGCCTTGCCTCCCCCACTTACCCCCATCTTTTCAAGCTCATCTGGTACTTATATAAGATGAAAATTTATATTGCTTACAATAGAGCACTGATATACATAGATGTAATTCACATTGCTTATAATCGGGTGGTGCTTTATGTCATATACTGTTAAAGCATCAATCCTAGAATCTTTAACCCTAGAGTAATGGAATGTTTTTGTAAAGAATATTTTAATGTAGAACAGTAAAATGAATTAAATGACCATGGTTGGTGATAGTTTGTTAATCAGCTTTTCTCTTTGTCTTAGTATTTTGCTACTTTAAAAATGTCCAGAGGGAAAAAGAGAGGAAGCTATTTGCTATTAGAGTATTTAAATAGTAAGATCTGAGAGTTGCTAACCAGGGTGACCACATAATTTATCAAACAAACCAATTTCCTTTGAAA
The DNA here is from genome assembly GCF_007565055.1 of Rhinopithecus roxellana. Lineage (NCBI taxonomy): Eukaryota > Metazoa > Chordata > Mammalia > Primates > Cercopithecidae > Rhinopithecus > Rhinopithecus roxellana. Next base: position 88,177,169 of record NC_044550.1, on the reverse strand, counting down.
ACAAAAAGGGGGTGCTGCTAAAAATCTCACCAAAAGAATTTTAAGCTGGTCTCTCTTTTATAAAATGGAGTATATTATTCTTATCCTTTGTCTTTTGGTTTTCTGATTACTTTTACAGAAATAATCAGTACACAAATAAGAAGTGTTTTTTTTTTTTTTTTTTTTTTTTTTTTTTTTTTTTAGTAGAGAAGTGACTGATGGTCTTTAAAATTTTACGCAGGGATTGCATTCACAGACCGTCCAACCTAATGCCTAGATTTAATATGTCATTTGAAATTTTTGTGGTGAGGAATTTGAAATTACTACAAGCAATGCAATTTTGTAATTCATTATGGATTTTAAATATCCACATTTTACAAATCCTCCTTTTGCTAAATAAAATTATGTTGTCTATTGTTCCTCAGAAGGAAGAAAGGCAGGGAGGGAATATGGAAAGTAGTAAAACACAAAGTATACAATAAAATTTTTCAGGTACTTTTAAATGGTTCAGGCAGAAAGCATATAAAATTTGGCTAAATTCAGAGGCTATGTTTTCTCATGGTGAGACAAAAATCACTGTGTTAGCAGCAGGGATATCCCTAGTCTCTTAGTGAAGCGTAAAATGGTGTCTTTTGCTTTGCAGATGATGGAAGCTTCCAGATATTTAGCTCTCAGCCACTAGAGGGCAATGGAGTATTGGGAAGAAAACAGTCTTTAACAAAGAACATTCTCTTACCCACACGCACCCCCCCACCGCCCCCATTAGCCACTCACTGTTAAAAGAGAAAGAAGCCATAGAGACAATCAGGATAGAAGAAAACACATTATAGCGAGAATACGCATTTCATTTCAGTATTAACATGAGGGAAAAAAGGAAGGATTGCTTCAACATGCCCCAAAACTGAATTGAAATGGAAATTCTTGCATTTTACAGAGTGAATTATAGGGACCGAAACAAATTATTTAAGTTGGTAATTTTAAGAAGTTATATTTTTTCTAATTTTTGGAAATGCTCAACAGTGCAAAATGAATTTCTGAAAATCTACAAAAAGTTGAGAAAATATAAATAAATAGTTAAGTGGTTTGCAATCACTGATTTCCAATCACATAGTTTCAACCTTTTGAATTGTTTCCTCTGTGACTTTTTGTTATAATAAGAGTCTAGGTGTGGGATTCAGATAATTGAAAGATTTTTTTTTTCTTTTTCCCTGATGAATAATTCAGAGATCTAATTATTTTCCTTTTGAACAAGTCATTGATAGCAACTGAGTTTCTACTGTTTTAAGTGATTTTGTTTTAATTCACCACATAAAACAAGATGAAGTCATATATCTTAATAAAAATGCTTTATTTCCTTCTCTGTTTTTTTCCTTAGGTACAAGTCATTTATTGGTAACTGATATGTTATGCTGTATCACCCTTAAAATTCAGGAATCTCTCAGTTTCTAAATGTATATTTAGCATCAAGACTTGCAATTTTTAGTACAGCATATGTCTGAAAAAACTATAAAGATGACTTTTTTTACGGCTTACAAAGGAATCTGGTGAAAAGACTTGTACTGTTAGAAATAAATAGCAGCTCCTATTATTAGTATTTAAACTATTTATATGTTTGCAGTTTTAATTCAATCATTACTTAAAAATTAAGATACTGCTGGGCATTATTGAAAAAATGTGTTAGAAAATGTTTCCAGAATGTTTCAAATTTGAGAAGCAGCAAGAATAAAACGGGATTTGACTCTCTGGGCTCCTTGCTTTGAGTCGTAGCTGTATTCTTCAAAAGATGTCTGTCAATTGATGTTTTTATGAATGAAGTCATATTTTTTACTGACTTTTATGAAAATTTTAGAGATGCTTTATCTTTATTGTTTGTCAGTGATTCCTAACATTTAGCTTAAGATTTTTCTGCCTGGCAAGTAAGCAATCTAAAAACAGTCCCGTGAACCAAACAGGTACTATTTTTTTTTTTTAAAGAATCCTGTGGAAAATTACTTTCAAAGTAAAGAATCATTTGGCAATATATAGAAATAAATCCTAATTTATCTTTCTGTAAAATGTGACTTTCAATTTTAGTTTTTTGGAAATATTTTCTACCTCTCCCTTGTATTTTTTATCAAGGATCATGCTGACTAAACAAATCTAAACCATTACTATATATCAACCAGAATCTTAATTAAAAGAGCATGTGGCCGGGCGCGGTGGCTCAAGCCTGTAATCCCAGCACTTTGGGAGGCTGAGACGGGCGGATCACGAGGTCAGGAGATCGAGACCATCCTGGCTAACACGGTGAAACCCCGTCTCTACTAAAAAGTACAAAAAACTAGCCGGGCGAGGTGGCAGGTGCCTGTAGTCCCAGCTACTCGGGAGGGAGGCTGAGGCAGGAGAATGGCGTGAACCTGGGAGGCGGAGCTTGCAGTGAGCTGAGATCCAGCCACTGCACTCCAGCCCCAGCCACAGAGTGAGACTCCGTCTCAAAAAAAAAAAAAAAAAAAAAAGCATGTACAATATGTTCATTCCCTTTTGAAAGAATATTTAAGAGCTTTATTTTCCAAGAGTTCACCTTATAATTTTCTGAACAATTTCATAACTCTTTTCTATTTACATGGGGGAAATCTCTTAGAAGAAAATATTTCCTAGGCTGCCCATTCAGTGACTGTCAGCTGGATTCAATTATTTTTCCACAGTAAGTAGGAAACATCGTTGAAACAATTTTGCCAGGGAAGCAAAGCCGGTTGTACATTCTACCTTTTCTGGGACCAAGGCGTTAGTGGCTTGGAAAAGTACCTTTCAAAGTTAGTGTGTTTGTTTTGAATTTCTAAAATAACAATCCATTTCCTGAAAAAAGGAAGGCAGAATTTTAAGGCTGTTAGGCAAAACATGAACGTTTGAGGTCCAGTGATTCTAAAAACTTGTGCCCCCACTTCAAACAATTTGGGATATATAAGCACTTAATATGCCAAAGGAATTGAAATACACAAAATAATCTAATAATCAAGTCATGTTTATATTTGGATAAAATTGCCTTAAATATGCAGCTTCCACAATTTTCAAATGTCAACCTATGTTTTTGTGAAAAATATAACTAAAATACTATAAATTTAAAATTCCAATGTGTAGCTCATTATACTATATTCATATTAAAAGAGTTAGGTATTGAAAAGAGTCATCATAATATTAAAGCTGAGCCAATTCTAATACATAAGTCTTCTTGCTGCCATTACATAGGTGGCTTCAAAGATGATGATGATGATAATGTGTGTGTGTGTGTGTGTGTGTCTATGTGTTTATGCATGTTGGAGGTGGAGTTCCCTATTAAATTAGTTTGGAGAAAGGTGATTAATTATGTATCGTTAGTCAACTGTCATTTTTACATCGTCAATATTATTTCTTAAGTAAAAAGATGTTGACTCATAAGATACAATATTGTATTTATGCAATTCAAAGTTTTAATTATGCATCTTCTTTGTGCTGGGGGCTACAAACATTTAAAAATATTTATATTAAACAAGAATTTCAATTCAGGTGAAAGCATACAATACATATAAGCTTAGAGAAAAGGCAAGATGGTAAAAATAATCATTCTATCTCTTGAGCTAGGCATTACACTAAGTGCTTATAAGTGATTACTTCCTTAACTACCTGTACCTCTATGAGGTACTGATATCATGCTCATTTTACAAATGAGGAAATGGAGGAACAGAGAGATTAATTAAATTATCCAAGGCAACACAGCCAGTTAGTAAAGTCAGAAGTCAAACCTGCACGCTGGCTCCAGAACTTACGTACTTAGCCATAGCACCACAGTGACTGTTCTTGAACGATTAAATGACAGAAGGGGTAGTACTGACATAAATAATTCATGTTGCCTTCCATTCATACCTATCTCTCTGCCCATACTTTAATTAGCATTTTAAGATTGTTTATGTTTCTTTTTCACTGAACCCAATAAAACAATTCTGAGGTTTCTTATGTTTACCCATTTTAAGAAGGACCTTATATTATCTGGAATTTTCACTAGATGGATAACAAACACAGTTGTTTTTTTTTTTTTATAGTTTATGAAAAAGGAGGAAAAACTTTTTAGCATGTACTGACTAAAAAATACTGAAGAAAACCATATTATGTCCATCTACTCAAAAAGAAAGGTAAAGGTAGACTTCTTTTGATTATTAAAATCACTGACTGTCTATGATTACATGATACTGGAGTTTTTCATTGCTTAATCGAATTTTGTGGATATCAAAGGTCAACATGATGAAAATCATTCTTTTGAAAACTTCCATCAACAGTACAAAGCATTATTTGGTATAGTTTTATAAAATAAAATGTTGGTATAGTTATTTGTTAGTATGTATTGATTTTACCTAAGTCAAATTTGGGTAGTAATTGTCAATTTACTTTTGTTTTAGATGAATAATTAGATGAAAAAATAGGATTAGTATAAACATTTGAAAGTCAGTAAATAAAGCAAAGTGTAAGATTTTTAAAAAAATTTTGTTCCATGAATAAGTTACATAAAATTAAGTGTTTGGAAGACATTTTTCTTAAGAGTTGTTTTTCTCAAAAAGATAGGTTTTTTTGTTTTTTTTTGTTTTGGCTGTTTGGAATTTCAGAGACATACTTGTATTGCAGCCATAAAAACTATATAGGCATTGCAACAGTTGCTTTTTTACCTGTTCTCTATCCTGGCCTTCTGCTACTTTATTTTGTGTGTCTCTTGATTTAATTCTTTTTTTTTCTTTTAACAAGTATATTTTCCAAGCTTCATCAGATGGATATACAGTTGGGTGCAAATGATGAAACAACACACAACTCCACCCACTGATTTTTAAAACTCTAGCTAGCATTCAAGGTCTCATCGAGGGTTAAAGGGTGGGGAGGACACCCTTCAGGTGATGCAAAACATGATTTTTAAATTTTCTTTAGCTGTCAGAGCCTCTTGATTTCATAGGTTATCAAGAGGTCTCACAGCTGTGAAATCTTTTACTTCCTAAATATTTTAATCGTCAAGGTTTGCAGCAGAGACAGGAGGAGGAAATCGGCCTCAAGGTCTTATTTTTTTCATAGAGATATATCTGTCTCTTAAGAATATTTCTTCAACCTCAGAACTTCCTTGATGTTTTCTGTTAGGAAAATAAAATCTTAACTTCCGTGTTATGACTCATCTTCTACTGCTAACCTTGGAGACTCTAGATATGATTTTATGAAGGTTTTCTATTGTCAGTGAATCTGAGTACCAGGTAACATGTGGCATGGATGCCTCAGTGGTGTCATTTGCTGTTTGCAAGCTCTACCATGACATCTCCTGCAGCACCCACACCATCACTATATCTTTTCAATTGACTGCTTTTCCAGGTGCTGAGGCCAAGCCTTTGCAAAAGCTTGGTTCAATGAAACATGTGCCAGTGAAACCAGCTACCATGACCCATCATCATGGCACTGATATTTACCTAGGCAATAGCCTTCTCTTTTCCCATTTTCCCATAGTTTAAATATTTAATAACATATTTACTGAGCTTCTGTTATTATTACATGCCAGACACTGATATCTTTAGTGGCTTTTTCTCACTGTTCCATTACAATTGTGACTAGCTCACACATACCTACACACAGAGTCCTTGTACTTACAGCACTTACATTGAAGGGGAGACACCAAATTTGGCAGAGAAATAACTGATGTAATCCTGGGTTTTGAAAAGTTACAGGTGCAGTAATAGAGAATAATTGGAAGGGTGAGATAGGTAATCCAGGAAGGTTTCTACAAAGATTTAGTGAGCACATTCAATCTCAAAAGCTGCCCAATGCACATATTTCTACTTTATCATTATTTGTTGGCATAACTGCTCTGAAATCACTCCAAACTTTTATGAAAGTAGCAGGATAGAAATAATAAGTAGCAGAAATTGCTGGCTAGCAAACTAGTAATATAGATATAAATGAGTATGAGGTTTGGGACCATAAAAAGAAACATAATTGGTAAACTAGTTTCTACTTCAGTGTAGATAATTTCAATTATATGACCAGTAGGTGTCTGATATTAAAGTCCTGCAAATCTTATATCTAGAGTTGTTTACTCATAGTAAATCTTCTGGGGCTTCACTTATCTATACAAAGATAAAGGAATTGAGTTAAGCTATAGAATGTTGCAAGAGGGAATTTGTGCAAGCTTATTCCAAATTCTGATAAATATGCCTTGAACATTGTTAAGATTTCTGATGACGAACATATATTGAATGAACTTTAGGATCATTAGGCAGAGAAAACACTGGATTGTTGTTGCTACAGTGCAGTGATTTACCAGCTTTCTTCATGCTCAATTAGAAGTTTCTAGAGCACAGAAGTTATCAAGTCTTCCACAGAGGCTGAAAAGGAGAGCACAGAACACAGAATCAAACTCCTATCATGTTTGGCGAAGTCATTAATTTTAACTGCATTGCAATCTGAAGTCTGTTGTAAAAAGACCAAAGAAGTCAGAGAGAAGCAGTAAAATAGTATGAACTGGATAGAAAGTAGGATTCCAATGACACACTGGAGGCCAACTGCAAGGAATATAATTTAAGAAGTCTTGGCCAGGCATGGTGACTCACGCCTGTAATCCCAGCACTTTGGGAGGCTGAGGCGGGCAGATCACCTGAGGTCATGAGTTTGAGACCAGCCTGACCAACATGGAGAAACCCCGTCTCTACTAAAAATAGAAAATCAGCTGGGCGTTGTGGCGCATGCCTGTAATCCCAGCTACTCGGGAGGCTGAGGTCGCGGTGAGCCGAGATTACGCCATTGCGCTCCAGCCTGGGCAACAAGAGCGAAACTCCATCTCAAAAAAAAAATACAAAAACCATAAAACTAACTTTTGGAAAAAGTATTACAGAAGCAGATAACATAATCAATATTTTTTCAGAAGTATAGTATGTATAATGAACAGTATTGGGTAATAAAATAACTAACCTCCTGCAGATTTAACAACATGCATGCTTCAATTATGCTACATTTCAAAAGAGAGTTTCCAGTGATAATGTTAGCACTCAAAGACTGTATTAATTGTCAAAGAAATATAATTATTTTTATAGACCAATATCTTTATTCAAAAGAAAAGAAGCTAAAAACACTTTCTTATTTACATCAATGAAAGTCTGTGAAAGCAGAGGGAAAAGAAGCATGCCATTAATTTTAGTTCATGTTCCTTTATATTTTGCTCTTCTGTTCTCTGACTACCAGCCTTTAACCTCCTTTTTACCCAGACATTCAAGGGTCTTATTGGAACATCTGGGAAATAGCTTATTTATAAACATGGTTTTAAGAATTATAATCTTCTATAGGATATAGTTTTACAAATGGAATGAAAAAACAGAAAAAATAAGGAGTGATATTGCTGTGATATATATAAATAAATTGATAAAATAATTGATAATACTTTCTGGATTGATAAAAAAAAAAGAGAGGGGGTAAATTATTCACTTTTTATTCAGCCCAACACATTCTTAATGTGTTAATATAACCACAAAGCAAGACTGGTCATGAGTAAAATTATGAAATAAGTAAAATATGTGGGCATTTTTCCAATTAGTTTCTTATTGCTGCATAACAAATTACCACTCATTGGCTGAAAGCAACACAAATTCATTCTCATAGTTTCTCAGGGTTAGGAATCTGGGAATGGGTTAACCTAATCCTCTGTTCAGGGTCTTTCACAAAGCTGTGATCAAGTGTTGGCCAGTGTTGGAGTCTCATCTGAAGGCTTGACTGGGGACAAATTAATTTTCAAGCTTACTATCATAGTTGTTGGTAGGATTTAGTTTCCCAAAGATTGTGAGACTGAGGGCCTGAGTTCTTGATGGCTGTTGGCTGGAGACCACCTTTTGTTCCTTGCAGTGCGGGAACATGCAACTTACCTCATCAAACTAGTAAGAGAGAAAGAGCCTGTTAGCAAGGCAGAAGTTACTGTCTTATGTAACCTAATCACAGAAATGCTATCTCACTATCTTTGCCATATGCTGATAAGAAGCAAGTCACAGGTCTCACCCAGACTCAGGTGGAGGAGATTTTGTAAGGGGATGAATACTAGGAAGTGAAGTTTTGGGGGTCATGTTGGAAGCTGCCTGCTATATTCTTCAAGTTCATTTCTTCACTCTCCACTTTTCTGTTCCTTAATTTGTTCACGTGCAAAATCTTTATTAGGAACAAAACACAAAACAACTGGCCATGTAATTCCCATGAAGAAATAAATAATCCTATTTTGTCTGCTGTTAAAAAATATATAGTTTGCTTCATTCTACAGAGACAGGAAATTGAAAATTCATGCAGTGAAGAAAACCATAGAAAATAGAAAGTAGAACAGATTGTCAACATGGCAAATGGAATATATATTATTCAGCGCATAAGATTTCACACAGGTGTTATTGCTGCCCTGAGATTTTGGCTTTGATTATCTAACTTTTAAAGCAATAAGAAAGAATGATTGTTTATATAGTTCTCCATGTCTTTGAATAAAATGTGTAACATTTCTTAAGGGAAGCAAAATTTTTTCTGGTACTTATTCTAAAATAATGTGTTTTTGTTTTGTTTTGTTTTAATGGGACTTTATATAAAGCAAACGTAGAAAAAGTCATCTACATTTTTTTTTTTCTTAAGAGACTGGGTCTTACTCTTGTGGCCCAGGCTGGAGTACAGTGGCATGCTTATAGCTCACTGCAGCTGAGACTATAGGTGCATACCTCCATGCCTGGCTATTTTTTTTTTTTTTTTTAAAGCTTCTTAGAGACAGGGCCCCACTATGTTGCCCAGGCTGGTTTTGAACTCCTGGACTCAAGTGATGCTGCTACCTCAGCCTCCCAAGTAGCCGGATTATGGGTGTGAGCCACCACTCCTGACCTAAAATTTCTTAGCAAATACATATATTGGTTCTGATAGGCTATTCTTGGTATTGTTTCCTGATGAAATCCAAAGCCTACATTAACACACAACTTAAGGGGGAGTAATTCTGTAGAGGACAAAATAATAGGGCCCAGTTGAGCAACTTTCTTATGGCTCCCTGAAAATAATTGAGTCTATCTAGATTCGAAGTCTTCTAAGAAACCTCAATACATATTACGTTTCTTAATTGGCTTTTCATAACACTTCTAGCAGTGGACAGTTGGATATTTTACCCTCTGGCCTGGATGTGTTATACAGATCTCCAGTGTGACAGTTAAGAGTGAATTCACTTGTTTTAGGGGTCACATGAAGGCAGTAGCCTTGGCATTCTTTGAGCAAAGCATGAAGGAATAACATTATATCTTAGTTTGTTTTCTGTATTGGGGTGCCTGGAAAGGCAATGGATACACTAAAGAAATCAACCTGCAGCAGTGAAACTTTAAGTATGATAACACATGACTGAGATCTGTTATTTTATGGCTGTATATGGAAGTAAATGAGGAATCTGATGCCTTCCAGGCCATAAAATCTCTTCCTGAAGTCTTTTCTGCACATAAAGATTCCTTTACTTGAGGATTATTTAACTAAATCAACTGCTTTCTAATCTGTTATATTTGTGGCTATGGAGGCAATGGAGGGAGTGAAAAGAGAAATAAAGCAAAATTTGCTTCTTGGACACTAAAAATAGTAACAGTAAGAGAATAGGAGAAGAATTATAGCAGCTAATATTTAAGTATATTCCATAAGTGAAATAAAGTCAATGTAATCAATAAATATTTTCATCTTCTGTTCTTTTGGTTAACATATACTCAAGGTAGAAAGGTCAAAATTCTGTAGTCTTCTGAAAGAACTGAAAATAGAATGACTTTATTCTTAGTGACTTTATTCTTAGTGACTTAGTGGCTTTGAAAAATCAATTAAGGGGAAAGAAAATTAGTGACAAGATTTTCAAGGGGGCTGAACTGTGCACATCCCATTTTTACATTTATTTTAAATTTATATAGAAGATAAATGGACTAGATTGGATGTATTTTTTTCATTTATTTATTTATTTTTGTTTGTTTTGGTTATATTAGTATCTTTCTTTTTGTTTTCTAAATATATTGTCAGGCCCTTCCCCATCTTGCAAGATGGTTGTGGAAACAACTGAGAAGCTGGATATTAAGGAAAAGAAGCCTGAAGCCAAGAAGGCTGATGGCAGTGGGAAGGTTGAAAAAAGTGATCTCAAGGATAAAATGCCCAAGAAGGCAAAGTCCCATGGCATTTGAGATCTTGCCTTTTTCAGGGGAATTCGCAGGTATTCCTGATCTGCTGTATATTCTAGAAAGGCCATAGGCAAGAGGAAGTACTCAGCCGATAAATCCAGGATTCAAAAGAAAGTGAAGGAGGTCCTTGCTATGGTTACAAAACCAGTTGGTAGTGACCAGAATAGTGGTGCCTATGTGGTTAAACTCTGCAAAATGCCTAGATATTACCTTACTGATGATGTGCCTTTAGGGATGTTGAGCCATGGTAAAAAAAAACCCTCCAGTCAGCATGTGAGAAAACTGTGAGCCATCATCTCTCCTGGGACCATTCTATTCATCTTCACTGGGTGTCATCGAGGCAAACAGGTGGTTTTCCTGAAGCCGCTGAGCAGTGTTTTGCTGCTTGCTATTGACTGAACCTTGGATCCTCAATCAAGTTTCTCTGTGTAGAGCATGGCAGTAATTGTCATCACCACCACCCAAAAACTGATATCAGCAATGTGGAAATCTCAAAACATCTTACTGAGGCTTACTTCAGGAAGAAACAGCTGTGGAAGCCCAGACAACAGACAGTGACATCTTTGGCACAAAGAAAGAAATATGAGAAGACCACTGCTTGGTGGCTCACGACTGTAATCCCAGCACTTTGGGAGGCTGAGGCGGGCAGATCACGAGGTCAGGAGTTTGAGACCAGCCTGGCCAACATAGTGAAACCTGTCTCTACTAAAAATACAAAAATTAGTCAGGCATGGTGGCACGCCTACTAGTCCCAGCTACTCTGGAGGCTGAGCCAGGAGAATCGCTTGAACCCAGGAGGCGGAGGTTATGGTTAGCCAAGATTGTGCCACTGCCCTCCAGCCTGGGCAACAGAGCAAGACGCCATCTCAAAAAAAAAAATTAAAAAAAAGAAATATGAGATTACAGAGCAGGGCAAGTTTGACCAGGCAGCTGTGGACCCACAAATTTTACCAAAACCAAAGCTATTCCTCAGCTCCAGGGGTACCTGCAACCTGTTTGGCCTGAAAAATGAAACTTATTCTTACAAGTTGGTATTATAGATTTCTTATCAAGAACATAATTAAATAACTGATACATTATGAAACCAACCAAACAAAAAGAAACATATTGTCAGCATCATGGATTTTACCAACACACTTTTGCTGAGTGTAGTTTATGTGTAAAGAACTACGAATAAGCCACGGAACACCTTGTTACTTCATTACCTAGAATTCAGTTGGGGAATCCAGCTACTGATAATATATGTTAGACATTTATGATATATTACATTAAATAGCTATGCATCGTATATATTAGTCACTAATAAATGTGAAATGACTTATAAGGCTATTGAATGTGATAATCAGAATTAAGTAAAGTAAACATCATCAGGGTCTCATTAGTTCTCTGAAAAGTTGTCTAGACAAAATGCATATTATAAATGAGCTATTAAAGTTACATGGAAAGTAAGAGTAGAGTTTGGAAGAAACAGAATTCATCTGCCTGATTCTCTACAACCTAAAGTTATGGGATATTACTGGAGTGAGAGCTTTAGTTATATGAATGGCACTGTAATATCAGGTGGTTTTGAAATCATCCTTCCAATATTAAGAGCCACTTGTAATACAAAAAGTTTGTCTTTTTGTAAGGGGAAGGACAGTACTGCCCTAAAAACAACATGTATTTTATTGTGCTATGAATTGGGAGTACACAAGTAGAAAGAATATGGCACATCAAGGCTGAAGAAGGGACTGATCCTTTATAGCTTTAGTTATATTTTTCCTACACTGTTTGGATTCTGAAATAAAGATATATGGTTAAAGAAATATGTTGCGTAGCAGCTTTTATTGACAGAATGAGAATTGATTTTGTACATACCGTGCAGTCAAATGATATACAGTTGTATATATAAACGATATATAACGTTTCTTGATTTTGAGAAGCTTTTATATGGCCTGGGAACCTAAACACAAACAAAAGAAACCATAAAACTATGTGTAATGGGATAGACAAGTGGGATTATTTGTAGCCATTCATGAGGAATACTAAAAGGGCGTTGTTGGTCATCCAGAAGCAAGAGGAAAACTCAGCAAAGCATGGAAATTAGGCCCTTTTGCCACCAAATTATTTAAAAATACATTGACTACTTACTGTGTTCATTGCATGGGCAAAAAGAAGAAGCTATCATTTTTTTTTTTTTTTTTTTTTTTTTTTTTTTTTTTTTGAGATGGAGTCTTGCTTTGTCACCACTGGAGTGCAGTGGCATGATCTTGGCTCACCACAACCTCGACCTCCTGGGTTCAAGTGATTCTCCTGTCTCAGCCTCCCGAGTAGCTGGGACTACAGGTGCACACCAACATGCCCAGCAAATTTTTGTATTTTTAGTACAGACAGGGTTTCACCATGTTGTCCAGGATGACCTCGATCTCTTGACCTTGTGACCCGCCCACCTCAGCTTCCCGAAGTGCTGGGATTACAGGTATGAGCCACTGTGCCGGATCTTGCTATCATATTCTTAATGAAATAATATTAATTTAATGTTTACATAGTACTTTAACTTTCATAAAGAACTTCAATGTTTGATCTTACTTAATTCTCACAGCAGTCCTTCAAAGTAGGCATACGTTTTTATCATCATCTATTTAAAAATGAAATAAATAAGTAATGAAAGTAAAAGTTGAATAAGGTATTTGAAATGCCTTTCTTCCTTAGCTAAGTTACATTTTTTTGCTTCCATTTTTTTTTTTTTTTTTTGGAAAGAAAATTTGACTACTTTTGTTATTTCAAGGAGGTTGTGTAGATTGGAAATTATTTTTTGTTTGATTGTTTCCCAAGGTGTATTTTTCTTCCCCAGCTAACTTTTGGCTCATCAGGACATGCCAAGTTGATGCTACATGACAGAAAGGTGTTGAGGAGTAAGCCTTCATCACCTCATTAATTTATAGTCAAATGTGGTTTACTTGGGAGGAGAGTAACCACTGTCACCCTGCCTGTCAGGATAAGAGAGAATAAAAAGTTACAGTTGTATGCCTAATGTAATTCTGGCTCCACTGGGGAGAATAAAAATAAATGTTCTCATTTTAAATTGCCTCAGGAAAAAGCCCCGAACATTATTAACCTGGCATAATGTTTTCAGGCAGTCACTACTATAAAACTCAGGTCCCTGAAAAGCATGATGCAGTAGCCTATATTGGTTTCTTATGGAAGTAGTGTTAAATTATACAACTTCAAGATTGCCTGAATATATTTAATAATTAAACACTGCTATTGATTTCATAAACAGACAGAAAGTATTGATTCATGAGGAAAAGCACATAATTTCATATGTAAAATCTAGTTAAGGAACAATTAAAAGAAATGCAGTATTTTAGTCACCATTATATACCTTTTAAGTCTTGTAGGTAAAGGGAGAAATGATATATATTTGGGATTACTGTAAAAAGATACATGATACGACCGTGGGAAGAAGGGAAACAAACAGGAAAGAGTACGGTGTATCAGGGGTTATCCTGGAGTGTATTGAATTCTTAATAAATACTTCAATAGCATCCTGAGATTATGGATAGGATACATAACTTTAAAGGAAAATAAATGTTTCATCTGGGACGAAGTAAAATATCAACAAGTAGGAAGTTTTATCGTGTTTCTAACAAACCCCACCCTTCTTGATGCAAATTGTTAGTGCAAGTGAAACTATATACTTGAGTTCAGTCATGTTGGGTACCCTGTCTATGTTATTTTTCTTATTTTACGGATTTTTGTTTAACCTTTCAATTTATATTTTTCTTGTGAGTAGGTAAAACTCTTTTACTTTGCCAACCAGTCTTGGAGATAAGTCATAGATAATGGTTTTCAATCTTTCAAGAAAATGCTTCATTTGCTTGTTTGTACTTAGAATCCACTCTGTTTTCTGAATATTTGCCCTTTTGAGTTTCATCAGATTGTGTGCTGTTAGACAGCCCTTACCAGATTCATGGAGCTTTTGATTTTTATTAGACATTCTTTGGGTATACTTAGGAAGTAGTTTAATGTCTTTAAATTCAAGTTGCAGATTCTGATACTTTGCTCACAGTCACAATGGAAAACTAATAAGAAAAATAGCCACCCTGGCCTTTGTTACCATAGTGGAAAGTGAAGGCAAGAGGAAAGGTACTATAAATATACAGTTTCTCCTCCTCTCTACCTAGATGTCATCAAATATTAAAGCTACTTGTTGCTGAATATGAACACCATATAGAAGTCACTGGTGAGATTTAATGAAATAACACTGTAAACGGAATACAGACTTAGGGCTGAATAGTTGGAAATCATATGCTGCATAAAAGGAAGGAAATTTTCCCTGGTGTTTTAAACCTGCATATGACAGTGTAAATCAGTGATAAAGGCCTGGTAGCTGTCAGGAAGAAAGAGAAGCTGGTGAATGAGTTTTGATAATTATCCCAAAGGTTAGATAGACTTCAGACTTTGATATATGTAGCACAATCTAAAAATAGCTGATTTAATTGCTCAACAGTTGTCTGCTCATTAGGCCTTAACCTTAAGAATGCATCAGTGAATGACATCCAAGATTTTAGCCCTCCGAATCTCCACACCTGAACATCCTCTTCTCATGCTCACCTTAATGCTGTTCTCGAAGGAAGGAATTTGCCAATGGGGAAGACTCTTACATATAGAATAGTGGAGTGTGGTTTCAAAACTTAGGTTAAAAGCTGTCAAATCTGTGCCTTGAGAGAAGGACAAGTTTTCCATGGATCAAAGGTAATTCAATATTGACTGTAGTCCAACTTCCCCTCAAGCAAAAAATACCAGTTGAGCTGCTTTGGTTTAAAACAGGATGTCAGGCTAATTTTATCTTTTTTTTTTTTTTTTATCTTCTTGTGCAACTTCTTTATCCAGCTCAGCAATCTGATGCTCCTATTTCTGCATGAAACTGCATTTTAGAGCGAGGAAACCATGGTCTTATCAAAAGGGCAAACCTCTTACTTGGAAATATGGGAAAAGTCATTCTAACCTAGGTGTTCTTCAGTATCTCTTGCCTCTTCCGTAGAAATAGAAATTTTTTCAAGGGATGAAGCCTTCAAAACAAAAACTGTATTTTCCATTGTCCTTTACCACTAGGTGAGGGCTGGTGATTGGGTTCTAGCCAATGGAGTATAAATGGAAGTGGTTTGTGCAGTTTCTAGAAGTATCCCCTCAGAAAAGCTGGTGCACACCTTTGTCCTTTGGTCTTCGTCTTTTCCATCCCACGGTTTGGGAACATAGATGTGATGGCTGGATTATCATCTTGGAGTATGAATGTGAGGGTTGTATCCTAGAAATAACAGAAGAGAAAAGTGTAACAAGTCCCAGTGTCTGAAGACTTTTCAGAGATCCTTTGTCAGCTTTGTAGGACTACAAAGGGCATTGCAGGCTGTTCTGCTTGCCCTGAAACTGTGAAAATCCAGAGGGAAACCAAACCTCTAACTTGTTTATTTTTATTTTTTATTTGTTAACTTTAAACTTTTATTCTAGGTTTGGGGGTACATCTGACGCTGTGTTACATACAGGCATTGGTTGTATAGATTATTTCGTCACCCAGGTATTAGACCTGGTACCCAAGAGTTATCCCCGTCCTACCCTTCATCCTCATGTACACCCCACTGTCTGTTCTGTTTTTTTGTATTAATGAGTTCTGATCATTTAGCTCCCACTCATAAGTGAGAACATGCAGTATTTTGATTTCAGTTCCTGCATTAGTTTGCTAAGGATAATGGCACTCAGCTCCATCCATTTTCCCACAAAAGACATGATCTTGTTCTTTTTTATAGCTGCATAATAATCCATGGTGTATACATATCACATTTTCTTTATCCAATCTGTCATTGATGGGCATTTAGGTTGACTCCATGTCTTTGCTATTGTGAATAGTGCTGCAATGAACATTCGCATGATGTGTCTTTTTGGTAGAATGATTTATGTTACTCTGGGTATATATACAGTAGTGGGATTACTGGGTCGAATGGTAGCTCTGCTTTTAGTTCTTTGAGGAATTGCCATACTGCTTTCCACATTGGTTGAACTAATTTACACTCCCACCAACAGTGTATAAGTGTTCCTTTTTCTCCACAACCTTGCCAACATGTGTTATTTTTTGACTTTTTAATAATAGCCATTCTGATTGGTGTGAGATGGTATCTCATTATGGTTTTGATTTGCATTTCTCTAGTGATCAGTGCTATTGAGCTTGTTTTTATTTGCTTGTTGGCTGCAGGTATAGTCTTCTTTTGAAAAATGTCTGTTCATATCCTTTGCCTACTTTTTAAATGGGGTTTAAACTTCTAACATCAAAGCTATAGTATCTAAGTTTTCTAGTATTCATAGCTGAAACTAATATTAGTTAATACACCTTTAAAACAGTTTTGTTTTTTATTTGTGTGCTGGAGTTGGTCAGGTGTGATTAAATTAAGCATACCAATACATACCTATAGACTTTTTAATGTTATTGTTTGAAAAGCCTACCATAAAGACATGGAGTTTCAAGGAATGTTCTTGAAATTCATGTATTTTCAAAGGCAGACTTTTTAAAATATGACACAAAACTAACTTTAGTACAGTGATTTAATGCAATTGTAGATGCCTGAGAATCATTCCTATAAAATTACGAGCAATAAATATTTAAATAATACTAATTCAGTTAAACATTTTTTACTTAACATAGGGATTTTTATTTGTACTTCTAAAATTCTTTGACTTGGATAAGAACATTTATACTAGCTTTGACCAAATAAAAGTTTTATAAAGTTTGCTTGAAACACAAACTAGTATGTTGGCTTACTAATTTAGTTTTTATCAATAAGCATCACTTTCATTAGAGATAGGTTATTTGATAATATACACACAGAGCCGTTATGTGTTAATGTGAATAATGTCATCATTTTGATGAGGCTTCTGTCTTTTTCTTCTTGGTAAATTGTAGACTACACTACTTGTTGAATTATTCTCTTTCTGTAGGCAGGAGCTTTATAGGCAAAAAAAAAAAAAGAAAAAAGAAAAAGAAAAAATGGGATGTACATTAGCACCACTGCTGTCAAGTACCCTTGCTGTAGAGAAACTTCTCAGACATTAACTTTTCTGCTGTATCTGAATTACCGTGCACTGTAATTTACCTCTCTAAAAGTTCTTCTAAGTATTTTTCTCCATAATTTTAGGCATGTTCACCTCAGTCATCCACGATGATTGCAATTCTCTAGCCAGTCCTTTCCAGTCTTTCTGGGATGTCTCTGTTGCTGTCTCCTACTCCCCAATTCTTCCATCTTCTCCTAAACTTTGGAGCATTCTCTAGAAATCAAGAAAAGGGAACAAATGTTTGGAAATACTTTCACTTTTTAATAAGCTTTTACAACTGTTATCTACAAACACCAATTGAATGTCAACCAGGACAGAAATGTGATGATATCATAATGGATCATGTTCCCAATACTATTTAATGATGGTATTTATTTATTAGATAATTTTACCTAGAGTATATTTATATATTAACTTGTAGTTGATTTTTAACAATAAGCCCATTATATCAACCTTATTTATAAAAATTATAGATCATTGTTACAGTTTGGTGACACTGACATTTTGCAGACTTGTTTTCCACTTGGTAATAAACCACCAGAGGTTATGAGGGTGACTGATGACAAAGAAAATTCAGTTGATATCTCAAGAGAATTCCTACTTTTGGCCACAATATCATCTCATCATTAATGAGATGCACTATTGAAACTTGCACGTGCTTCACTGACTATATTGCTTTTGGCATGAATTCAATTTTTAACAGATAACATAATTTATGAGTCATGTTACCCTGCTATGATTTTTGGCAACTATTAAGTCAGCTAAACAAACCTCCCAAAAATGTTGGATTGTATATGAATTTCTGAGCATATTTAGAGAGAGAAAGTTAAATTGTCAGTTTCCTTATCTACTTCCCTTTTGATAAAATGTCTTTTAACAAACTGTATATCCCATGAGCTCCTAAGTAGGACTTCCACAATTTTCAGCAGCTCTTGTATTCTGGATCTCTTAAGGTGAGAATAGCCTGATATGAGTGGTCACGAGTCTTGAAAACAAATGGAACTAGGTTAACATTTTCTGAATATCTTACGTAAGAAATGTTAAGTTCTTTGCATATTCAAGCCAGTCATCTTTTATATTAAAGTACTAAAGTATTAAATAAATTATGTTCTATATCATGCTTTTGAATTTATGACTCTATCAATCAACACAAGACCATTGAACTAGTGATAGAGTGAAACATTTTTCCAAAGCAATTTCCATACCAAATCTGTTCTTATAAAAGCAACCTTATATGGTCAAGATACATCGATATAAAAGATCGAAAAGGGAACATTCAAAAATAGAAACAAAGAAACATTTAATTGAAGGAAAATCATAGCACATAAATGCAAACCTGCTCGACTGCAGAGGTTCTCAAGCCCATGCTTATGGAATCAAGTGAGGCTTGACTGCCTTTGACTATGAATTGCCTAATTTAGTAAACTTTATGTTTTTAGTGTAATGAAAAGGAGCTGAAGAAACACATATATTGTAATGATTTGGTTGTTCTTGGTTAGCCCCCAACAACATCCTTTCAATGAATCTAAATCAAGTGAGGAAAGGGAAGTCTCGGTGTCTCTTAATCATAGCTAAAACTCACCATCACTTTCTAATCATTTTATAACTATATTCTTCATGAAAGTTCATGATGACTTTTGGTTGCATATCATTCACAGTAAATTTCCATTTAGACTAAGTGTAAATTATTAGGCTCTACATATCGCTGTCAAGGAAGAAGACATTAGATTTGATATTTAATGGGTTACTGTGTGATTCTAATATTAAACATTAAACATTTTCTTATATGTAGATGTTGTCACTGACACATAATAGTTCTGATGTTTTAAAAATGCACTTTTGTAATGTTTTACCATACTTAATCCTCCTTAATCAACCTCTGCTCCCAAAACAAAAATAAAAATAAAAATAAAATAAAGAAACTAAATTATTATAATAGAATTGGGATTTTGTTTAATGAACATCCATTCAATCACATAGTCATTCATTCAACAGTTATTGAGCACCCACAGGCACTACTGATACCATGTTTTCCTTAGTAAACTTTTAAACACAGATTTTAAAAATATCTAGTATGATATCTAACACAGCACATGATAAATAGGAGGCTAAAATCCCGCCAAAGACAAAATCAAATCCAGTAGTTCAGTCTCCATGCATATACTTTAAGAACTAAACAACTGAGAAAATAGGTTAAGGAGAGCCCACTGAAGAGCCCGTTGTTTAAATGAAATGTTTCTATAAATGTCTGAATTTAGTATTATTTCTAAATATTCTGGTTTTTAATTCCACATAGCCATACTTGCTGATAACAATTTAAAAATATATACCTTTGTGGTATTGTAAAAGATATTGTGCATGGTTTTGTGATTAGCTAATCTTTACAGTATGTTATGAAAAATAAATATAAGAAGCAGGAAGATTGGGGATTTTTTTCTGAAGATGTTTCTTTGCCCTTGAAAACAGAACCAGCTCCATACTTAGATTTAGAGTCTAGAAAATTAGTTTGCTTTTACTTTTAATCATGAACATATCAAGAATCAGATGATAACTTGGCACCAGCCAAAATGACAGAGTCAGGTCATTATGCTTGTCTTCCTAACTAAGAGAAAAGTTGAACCAAAAATAATTAGACATCTCCTTTTCCACACTTGCCACATACACATCCGTCCCACATACTTCTTTTCTGATTGTCTCTTAGGAGGCTATGAGAAAAGGAAAGAGAAGCTTCCAGCCTTGGAAATACCTTAGGGGAGGAGGTACCAAAGAGAAGCTGTTTTAGTTTGGACAGGGGCTGTGTGGTATTGAAAGATCTGAACCCTAGAGTCAGATTGGGGCTAGTCTTTTGGGCATGTTACACATATTTCGTTAGGATAATGCCTGGAGGCCCAACATTGCCCCCTCTCTTCACTTCAGAAAAACACAGATGAGGTCTTCTGTGGAAGTACAATTGTTCAGGAAGAACCTAAACACTGTTTAACTTAGTGGCATTTATCTCAAGGGGATGGATGCTTAGACATATGGAAATTTTGTGCCCTGGCTGACTCAGTGTTTTTTTCCATTTTTACCTTTTTCTCTTTGTTCATAGATTTCATTTTAGGGGCCACTTCATTTTTCACACCTATATGTTAAATAGTGCTTAATTCTAATGAACCATGCAAATGACTAATGTTATATCAGGACTCAATATACATCATAAGCCACATAAAAATCTATCCAAATAATTATATCAAAGCCTTTTCATGGTTATTTTTATATAAGTAAAATAGGGAACATTTTCATAAAATGTTCTAGTCGATCTTTCTTTTCAGGTAAAGTGAATTTGAAAAAACAAAAGCAAAAAGAGGAGAGGTTTTGAAACAGCTTAGATTATTTTTTCTATCTCTCCACCATTTTCTTATTAATGGTGGCATCCCCATCCACTTTTAATCTTTGCAAATGTAAAGATAGTTTTCACAGCTCATGATATACCTTTATAGTAGTACTTGGTTGAATATACATTTCTAGTCCTTTAAAATGCCACTAACAATCTCTTTTAATCATCTAAATTTGTTTATATATAAAATAGAATCCTCTTATTTTCCAAGCATATATTATATATTAAACTTTTCTGATGTCCTAAAATATAATTTACTATAAAAGACACAGGCTAGAGTCAGAGAAAGGGAAAAGGACATATCTTCTAGTGATTATTTTTATGCTTTGGAAAAATTAAACAAGTTGCCTACCATATATAAGATTATATTTACATTACTCTCACACAAGTCTCTATATAACTAAAGAATTAAAAATATTGGTTTTACAGTAGTTGACCACTGGTTATTTAAGTAACTAATTTGAAGGTAAATACTCATGGTTAGACTAAAAAGAAAACTGTACATGAAATATTATAAAACATTATTATTTTGTTCATATTGATATAAATGTATTTGTCTAAATGTAGGAACAAATATATTTCTAAATGTAGGATCATCAGGAGTCAACAAAGTCTTTTCATTAACCTCTGTATAGTAAATATTTTAGACTTCATGGGCTATACAGTTTCTGCCGCAGCTACTCAACTTTGTCCTCGTAGCTCAAAACTTGCCATAGACATTATGCAAATAAATTAGTGTGGTTGTGTTTCAATAAGACTTTATTTTTGAACACTGAATCTTGAATTTTATATAATTTCCACATGTCACAAAATATTATTCTTTTGATTTTTGCCCCAACCATTTAAAAATTCAAGATCCATTTTTAGCTCATGAGCCATACAGAAACAGAAAGTGGGAGGATTTGGCCCATGTACCGTTTGCTGACTCCTGAAGTAATTTATATGCCAACTTTTATCATTTATTCTGACAATGACATGCTCTTTAAAATCTGCTGTGATTTTAGTTTTAACATCTTCTGAAGTTACATGATTGATTTCATATCATATTCAAAAGCAGGCCTAAATCATATACTACCAATACCATATCGTGTGAAAGTTTTTAAAAGTATCTCACCAGATTTCTCAATATAAAGGGATTTTTTGTATCACCTTTTTGTTCTTTTCCAAAGCATCATTTTTGGAATTAGGTGGGGCCCTGACTTACTGCTTTCTTCGCAGTGTGTAGAAGTTTCACTTTTAAAGAGCAGTGATAAGACATTAAAAGGTCAGTATCATTCTAAAATTTAAAGAAAAGGAAGTTGGTTTGTCCTGGTGTCAAAACTACCATGAAGTTCCATAGTGACTGTACTAGTTTACATTCCTACCAGCAGTGTAGAAGTGTTGCCTTTTCACTGCTTCCATGACAACATCTATTATTTTTTGATTTTTGGATTATGGCCATTCTTGCAGGAGTAAGGTGGTATCGCATTGTGGTTTTGATTTGCATTTTCCTTATCATGAGTGATGCTGAGCATTTTTTTCATATGTTTGTTGGCCATTTGTATATCTTCTTTTGAAAATTGTCCAGTCATGTCTTCTGCCTACTTTTTGATGGAATTATTTGTTTTTTTCTTGCTAATTTGTTTGAGTTCATTGCAGATTCTGGAAATTAGTCCTTTGTCAGATGTATAGATTTTCTTTGTCCTTTGTCAGATGTATAGAAGATTTTCTCCCAGCTGTGGGTTGTCTGTTTACCGTGTTGACTGTTCCTTTTGCCATGCAAAAGCTCTTTAGTTTAAGTCCCAGCTATTTATCTTTGTTTTTATTGCATTTGCTTTTGGGTTCTTGGTCATAAAATCCTTGCTGAAGCCAATGTTTAGAAGCGTTTTTCCCATGTAATCTTCTAAAAGTTTTAGAGTTTCAGGTCTTAGATTTAAGTCCTGTTTCCATCCTGAGTTGATTTTTGCATAAGGTAAGAGATGAGGATACAGTTTCATTCTTCAACATGTGGCTTGCCAATTATCCCAGCACCATCTTTTGAATAGGGTGTCCTTTCTCCAGTTATATTTTTGTTTTCTTTGTTGAAGATCAGTTGGCTGTAAGTATTTAGGGTATTTAGGTTTATTTCTGCGTCTCTATTCTGTTCCATTGGTCTATGTGCCCATTTTTATACCAGTACCATGCTGTTTTGGTGACTGTGGCCTTATAAGTATAGTTTGAAATCAGGTAATGCAATGCTTCCACATTTGTTCTTTTTGCTTGGTCTTGCTTTGGCTATGCAGTCTCTTTTTTGGTTTCATATGAATTTTAGGATTGTTTTTCTAGTTCTGTGAAGAATGATCGTGGTATTTTGGTGGGAATTGCATTGAATTTGTAGATTGCTTTGGGCAATATGGTGATTTTCACAGTATTGATTCTACCCGTCCAGAAGCATGGGATATGTTTCCATTTATTTGTGTCATCTATGATTTCTTTCAGCAGTGTTTTGTAGTTTTTCTTGTAGAGATTTTTTACCTTCTTGGTTAGGTATATTCCTAAATATTTTATTTTATTTTATTTGCAGCTATTGTAAAAAGAGTTGAGTTCTTGATTTGATTCTCAGTTTGGTCACTGTTGGTGTATAAGAGAGCTATTGATTTGTGTACATTCATTTTGTATGCTGAAATTTTGCTGAAATATTTTATCAGTTCTAGGAACTTTTTGGAGGAGTCTTTAAGGTTTTCTATGTATGGAATCATATCATCACAACCACTATGGAAAACAGTGTGGAGATTCCTTAAAGAACTAAAAGTAGGACTACCATTTGATTCAGTAATCCCACTACTGAGTATCTACCCAGAGGAAAAGAAGTAATTATACAGAAAAGATACATGCTCACACATTTATAGCAGGTTAATTCGCAGTTGTAAAAATATGAAACCAACCAAAATGCCCATTAATCAAAGAGGGGATAAAGAAACTGTGATATATATACAGATATCTATCTATCTGTCTATCTATATACACATACACACATATATATGTGTGTGATGGATAGATGGAATGCTACTCAGCCATAAAAAGGAATAAATTAGTGGCATTGTCAGCAACCTGGATGGGATTTGAGACTATTATTCTAAGTGAAGTAACTGAGGAATGGAAAACAAAACATCATATGTTCTCACTTGTAAGTGGGAGATAAGCTATGAGGAAGCAAAGGCAGAAAAATGACTTGACACGTGGACTTTGGGGACTCATAGGGAAAGGATGGGAATGGGGTGAGGGATAAAAGACTACAAAATGGGTTCAGTGTATACTGCTCAGGAGATGGGTGCAGCAAATCTCACAAATCACCACTGAAGAACTTACTCATGTAACCAGATACCACCTGTTCCCCAAAGCCATTGGAAAAATAAAAAATAAAACCCAACATAAATTATAATAAAAGTATTTGGAAATTATTTTTCTGTATTTTATAACTTTTTCTTATAGGAGATGATCCCATTAATTTCTAGTGATGACAATTATTTCTCAACATGTGGTTAAAAGCAAAGAGAAAATAAATCCATCAAGTAAAAATGAAAATTAAGACTTTCAAGTGTTCACTGCTCAAAATGGTTTACCAGTCATGTTGAGAAATTTAATCTTCCAAGTAGAAGTTTCTGTGGGTGGAATACTAACCTATCTTTTTTTTTTCTTTTTCCACTCATGATAGTTAGTGTGGAAGGAGAATCTTCCAAGAAAGATGAATATAATTCAGATCAAATCTAATCTTGGAAAGTTACAAACCTTGGACCTCTAATAGTTTCTACATATTTTTAGCTGCAGAAAAACCTTAGGCATTTGTTAACGCACAAGGTCATAAGTTGTGAACAATTTACTTTACACACTACTTTATATATTTTGGTATAACTCTAGAAATTAAATCTAATCATTCTTAGTGCTAAATGACTCAAACAAACAAAATATTTGTATGAATACCTGGAAGTAGAAAGTAATATTCTTGTCAATTAAGTGAACCAGTCATCGATCCAGGTTATCCCATGTTACTGAATGCTCTTTAGTCACAGATACATGTTCGCAGAGATGAGAGCCCATGTTTATCAAACATGAATAAAACTACATTGGTTCAGCTTGGTCATTTGTTATGGGCTAAAGTGTATTCTCCTTCACCCTCAAAATGTATGTGTTGAAACAGAACTCCCTATGTGATGGTATTTGGAGATGGGGACTTTGGAAGACAATTAGACTTAGATGAGGTCATGAGCATGGTATCCTATGACAGGATTAGTGCCATCATAAGAAAAAATGCCGGGGCACTTGCTCTCTTTCTCTCTCTGCCACGTGAAGAAACAGAAAGAAGGCAGCTGACTATAAGCCGGGAAGAGAGCCCTCACCAGAACCCAATCATGCTGGCATGCTCATCTTGGACTTTCCAGTCTCCAGAATTGTTAGAAATAAATTTCCATTGTTTAAGCCTCCCAGTCTGTACTATTTTGTTATGGCAACCTGAGCAGACTAATACATTACCTCTTTCAAATTTTACAGTGAGAAGCAATTTTAATTATACATTTCAACATGATTCAAGAAATGAAATTGCAGGACTCTGGGAGTTTTTATTTGCTCATATTTCCATATCTGTCTGTAGGTTAGTCTAACAGGAATGACTAACTCCAAACAAGTCCTTCTGCCTAGTTCAGTTCGTTCATCTGGATTCAGGGTATATGTGATGGAACAAAACACTATTATTTCAAACCTTCTTTCCCTGCAATTTTATGTACATATAAATAAAATGATTTGTTTTTATTTTGTTTTCAAATGATACTGATACCTGCTTTAATTGTTTACTTTACCTTCAATATGATCTCAACAGCAAGAAAGTAAAATAAATAATGTTTATATCACTAAAAATGAAATGCATTTCTATACATTACAGGAAATGATTATGCTTTTTGGAGGGAACTTAGATAAAACTTAAAAGTTACCACTTTTGTCCAAAAAATAAGCTGGCAATTTAGCTAAGTACCTGAGTTTACAAAAATATACAGTTTCTGTTCCTATTAAAATGGTATTTTAAACGCAAGAGATCAGTTAGGTTCATCAGAAACTTATTAGGTATCTACTACTTGTAGTACAGTGGATAAATATAATTATTACCTGTTTTATGCCGCTTGAATTCCCTATATGACTTGATCTTTTTTGGAAATATTGACAGGTTATATACAGGGTTTTCATCTGTGTTTTAGTGTAAGTTTGAAAGAAAACAGAAATGATCAAAACTGGTATTGTTTCTCTGAAAGTGAAAATATTGCAAAGTTATTTTTGTGAATTATTTTAGATAATCTAAAAAAGATAATAGATTATTTCAAATATTGTTACTAATATTTAATGGTATGAAATAAAGGTCCTATATGGTTAAATAAAAAATGGTGAAAAAGAACAGGTAGCTCTCAAAAATATTATTTAAGTTTTCTAGACAAATATATATTACTATTCTATTTAGTAATCACACCAAGAAATGATATTAAAATGGATAATCTAGGAAATTCTCAAGTCTTGGACAAAAGTTGTGTGAGAGCTACATTTTTCCCATGGAAATTATATTATTCATGGTGTTTGGTTTTTGCAACTTCCCCCAAATCCTATATAATTTATCATTTCTATATTTTTTATACTCCAGACCAGTACTATCCAAAATAACTTTCTGTAATGATGGAAATGTCTTCATATCAACAATGTCCATTGTGGTAATCACTAGACACATGTGGCCACTGAGCACTTAAAATATGGCTGTTATGATTGAAGAATTGAATATCTGATTTACTTAGTTAAAATTTAATTACAAAAATTGTAGTAGCATGATATATTTTTCCATTTAACTAATCTTTATTGTTCTAGTGGGACTATATTTGACTTTTACCTCTGCATCATTCTCCCGGAGTGTGCGTGCATTGGATCTATGTATTGTTTCTATAATTGCATGCAAACACATCTCTAGTCTAGTTATAGTCAATGGATTGAATCAATTTGAATGATTATTTTCAATGATCGATGTAACATTGTAACATATTTGTTTGGATATTTTATGCAGACAGCATGAGTTGTAATATCTATGTAAGTTAGGATTGGTAATTAACTTGAAATACATATTAATATTTTAATCATAATATAAAATATCTTGCTAGTTGAAAAGAATAAGTATGGATACAATTTCAAATTAAAAATGAAGGTATACTATTGATACAGAATCCAGGAGAGATACTAGTACAACTGCTATGGAACTGTATAGATAAAGAGAAACTGGAAAAAACTATGTTACAGATTGCAGAGTAACATTTGCAATTTGTTGTGATGAAACAAAATTAAAAAGATGTTTGTTGTGCAAAAAATAATTTAACAGAATATATCATGATTTTGGTGTATTAGTCCATTCTAACACTGCTATAAAGAACTACCTGGGACTGGGTAATTTATGAAGAAAAGAGGTTTAATTGACTCATAGTTTCTCAGGCTGTACAGGAGGCATGGCTAAGGAGGCCTCAGAAAACTTACAATCATGGCAGAAGGTGAAGGGGAAGCAAGCAAAAAATGGAAGATCTTTAGGCCACTGTCTTTAGAATACAGAAATTTCCAACAGTATCAAATATCATTTCTTTGAACATTTAGAAAATTATAAAGTTTTAGAAAAACTTTTAGATGATTTATGTGATATGAAACACTGCCCAGTGAATACTTTGGATACATTTTGTCTCAGAAGATTTTCAAATTGACAAAGAAATGTTACCAATTTGTGGCCTAAAATACTAAACTTTTGGCGTGGATATTCAACATTTTATATATCTATCCAAGAAAAGTTTTCAGCTAACATGAAAAATTAGTTTCAATCATATCAAGCAACACTCTAGTTTTGTTTGGTTTAAAAAAATCAAATTTTAAAGTAAAATATTGGTATTTCCCTTATTGCTTTGCTCAGTTGCAAGATACATGTTAAAACTATTTATAAAAAAGTTGTGCATTGTTTCCTGAAAGAGATTTTATAAAATCTATTTCTACCAACATATCTAATACAAAATAGATGATCAATACATATTTCAAAGAAATAGATAAATTCTTAAATGAATAAGTAAATGTGTGAATGAGCCGTCAGACAAAAGCATTAGTTTGTAGTTGCAGGCTAAATAGAGCAATAAATCTTTTGGTTTTTGTGCTTATAGATTAAGAATTTATTCTCCTTCAACTCCTTCCTCTTCCTTCTATTGATTTAAGTTCCCAGGGACAAATGTACTAATTAGGTTGACCATATGTTCCAGTTTGCTCAGCCATTCTTACTGTATCCCCCTTCTTTTTTTTCTGTAGTCACCATTCACCCTACTGGTGAGAAAAGGTTTCCCCATCCTAGGGTTATGGGGATGTGTGTCAAATCCACGATCTTGACACTGGATAGATGAGATTGATAGCAATTTTTTAGTTATATATACTCATAGTCTTGGGGAGGAGGACTTTGCATCCTATGCAGAACTACATGGGCCTGCACTTGGGAACAGAGTGAACAGTCAAGAGATATGGAAGGCAAGTTTTATAGTATATAGAGGGTGGTTGCTGTCTGGTTCCCAAGGAAGGATGTGATTGGATTGTTTGAATAATTCTGCAAACTGACAGGGAACTGAAGCCTGACACTCAGGCATAAGCCGAAAGTGCTCCTGATCCCCCTAATAAAAATTGTTCTGCTAGGGTACTTGATTCAAGAAAGCAAGGTAGTGGGGAAACTTGCAGTTATGCCACTTGCCCTTCAATTTCACCAGATTTTAAGGTAGCATATTGTATTTATCGAGCCTTCATTTTAGACCTTACAAAACAGTCCCTCTGTCAAAAATGTCCCCTTGTGGATTAAAAGCTATACGGTTTTCATAGTTATGGATGGATTTCATAAGCTTCATTGATTTCTTTGGCCCAAGGGATAAAATGAAATCACCAGGTCTAACCTTCTCTGATTTCTAAAGCAAACACATAAGCCATACAGGTCTTGGAATAGTAAATCTTTTACAACTAATAAAAGTAGATAAGGGATTAAAAGTTTCCACCCCTATTTTTGCCTATTGATGTTCATCCTTTCCCTTCCTAACACATTCAGTTTTCTTTCCTTTTAGACATTAAGCAAAAGGCACAGATGTATTAAGTTGATAATGATATCCTTCATAGACATAAACACATGTAATAAGACTCATTTGTATTTCAAAGCACATTGTGATTTAAAGAATCAGTTGGGCAGTCTGTTCTGAGACTTTAAAATGGGGTCATGGATTATCTTCTTCTTTTTTATTTTTTTAGACGAGTCTCGCTCTGTTGCCCAGGCTGGAGTGCAGTGGTGCTATCTCAGCTTACTGCAAGCTCCACCTCCCGGGTTCAAGCAATTCTCTGCCTCAGCCTCTCAAGTGGCTGGGCCACCATGCCCAGCTAATATTTTTGTATTTTTAGTAGAGACGGGGTTTCAGCATCTTGGCCAGACTGGTCTTGAACTCCTGACCTCGTGATCCACCGCCTCGGCCTCCCAAAGTGCTGGGATAACAGGCGTGAACAACCATGCCTGGCCGGATTATCTTCTTTTTTTTTTTTTTTTTTTTTTTTTTTTAGTTAACATGGTTTTATTTTCTTTTTTAGTTATTATTTGGGAATGTTCACACTAAAATGCAAACACATCAGCTCGAAAAAACATTTCAAAGTAATCAATCAGCGAGTTTCACTGAGTGTCTATTTTTCTGCTAAATATTATTAGATATTGTTAGAGATAAAAAAGAGATGTAAAAAAGAACCATTTTCTAAAACAGTCTATCTCCCCACCTAGTAGAAGTGACAAAACTAACCAACAGCAGCAACCTGTTTTACACAGAAAAACACATTAAAACACATCTAATTACAGAACGAAACATCCTACATCTTTTCCACATAATCTGACAACACCCTATTTTTTGTTGTTACTTTTTCTACAGGTATATTTTGAATCAATGTTCCTTGGTCATATTCCTGAAAATGGATTATCTTCTTAAAAGATGAGGGATATGGGAAGAAGATGTGTTTTTGGAGCAGGGTGTGTGTAAGGAAATGCAGACTGATATTCACCCTTTTCTTCCCTTTGTCAGTAGGGATACACACCAGACTATCAATTAGAAAAATATGACAAGTTTAAACCAGTCTGAGGTAAAAATGTGGCATAAATTGAAAAAAAAAAAAAAGACTTCGGGAAGGTCTTAGCAGTGGGTATCAAGAAGTAAAAAGTCACAAGCTATAGTATGTGAAAGAGAATGAGAGTTTCCCTATGGGAGTCACTAAAATATAAAGGACATTTTAAGCTAATTGTACATTAACTGGCAACTCATCAACCTGAAGGGTGCTTATATTCTATGACTACCATCATCACAAGGATTCTTCTTTAAGAAACTTAATTGTTTCCACATTAGTAAATAAGTAATAGTATTTGTAGTCTTAGAATATTTGAATTTGAAGCTGAGGTTACTATACTGAACTAGAAGTTGCAATATCTTTTTTTTTTTTTTTTTTTTTTGAGACAAAATCTTGCTGTCTCCCAGTCTGGAATGCAGTGGCGTAATCTCTGCTCACTGCAACCTCTGCCTCCAGGGTTCAAGTGATTCTCCAGCCTTAGCCTCCCTAGTAGCTGGGACTACAGGCATGCACCACCACATCCAGGTAATTTTTGTATTTTTAGTAGAGACTAAAAATGCATGTTGTGGCCAGGCTGGTCTTGAACTCCTGATCTCAAGTGATCTCCCCGCCTTGGCCTCCCAAAAGTGCTGGGATTACAGGTGTGAGGCACCACATTTAGGTAGTATCTAATTTCTATAATATATCCAGATTCTAGTATACTGGGAAAAGAAAGCTAAATATTTGCATTTGCATTTTAACCATAGAGAGCAAATCTTGAATCTTGTCAAGAGAATTTCAAAAACATCAGACCAATGTTAATTTAGTACAACAAGCTGGAAGGAGAGTCAACAGATAACTTATTTATTAATTGGTGTAACTAGAGGATGTTTTCTAGACTTAAGTGAATACCCATATATTAAAGACTTTGACTTCAACTATATTTTAATATAGTTTTTGATTATTTTGCTTTTAGTCCTCCTCACCTCATAGAATAACTTTTTTCTTATATTTTGAACTCAGCTCATAACTTTCTTTGGAAGGTATATTCCTCAGTTAAGAAAGATGTGTCATATGACTGGCTACATAATTTTATTAATGTTGGTGTAATGTTAATAAACTATAGAAATATTTGGAACACAACATTATGTTGACAATGTACCCTCGTGCCTGTTTGAATTGCCATTTATATCATTACATTTATTTGGAAATTAATTAGTTTATTACACAATTTAAAGTATCTTAATATTTTTAGGAGAGAGTTTTATTAGCATGGTTAAGTATCTATAGCATCCAATGTAACCAAATTAGAGAAAGAAAAGGTGACAGATGATGAGCAAACAGCTGGGAAGGAAATTAGAGGACTCAGTTTTAGTTGGGAAGAAAATATGTTTCAATAAAATTCAGTACAAGGGAGGCATTTACAATAATTCATTCTGGCCCCAGTGGTTTATCTTCAGGGAGAGAGTACAAGTATGTGAGATGAAGTGATAAGAAAAGAGTTGAGTCAGGATTTTCTTCCCAACATATGCAAAGCAACATATTTAAAAGCTGGAAATTCCCTCCACATCCAATTGTGTGTCATCAAGAACAGAAATTAAAGAAGGCTTGATTTATTATCTAGACTCTGAATACACAGTACCTTCCAGATGACAAAGAAAGAACTATTAATCAGGTTCAGAAGATTAAATCAACATTTGTGGTAATACAACATAGTGTGAAATTTTTGTGTTATCAGATTTGTGCAATCACAATAAGGGCTTTGAGATGCCATATAAAATCATAGTTTTTTTCTGAATTGTCAAATATAAACTAACTAAAAAACTCAAGATGATTTTCTAAATTCTTTATACTCTACAAGTGACAATCAACTGATATTTCTGAGAATGGCAAAATAAATCAACTTGATCCAGGTAACATGAATGAAGTTAAATTCATTTGATATTCTTGGATCACTTAGAAATGACTTGCTCTTCTTTTATATTTTTAAAATAGAAATACATGTATATATAACATGGAAGAGAAATGAGAATTTAAAAAATCTCGTATTCAAGTCTATACATGTTTATAATAATAATATATAGCATAATACAATTTGCATCATCTAGCAGTTTGTTATAGATGCATTTTTTTCTTATTGATTGACTATGACGGTATCCCCCAACTCACTCTCAGCAAATCTGTCATAGGGAAAGGAGGCATTTTTAGATATCTCCTTAACCAATTCATTTGTACTTATAAACAAAACAAAAAACAAACCTGACCACCTTAAATTAGTTCATCATCAAATTGCATTCCCTTTCCTTGAAAAAAATATGATATATACATTTTTCTTTTTTGGTCTTGGTCAATGCCTGTCTGAAGGAGTGCAGTGATTTTCTTATTGGACCCATTACCTGAATCACCACCTCACTAAGGCAAATCCTCATCAACGTTAGGATCTTGAGCTGAGTGCCAGAAAAAGTGTCTTATTAGCTCACAGACTTTCTTGAAAATTGTCATTTTTATTGCCTTCCATCCTTTTTAAAATAATTTTTCTTAGAACCAGAGTATTTTGTTTTTCAGGTATTTAAATAGAACTTTGAAGACCACTTTAAAACTCATAAGAAACAAATAAAATCTATCAACTATTAGTTACTTAGTTTGGATTTCTTCCATGTAATAAATAAATATAAGCAAAAACTTTAAAAAATATCAGCAAAAACTTTACTATGCTTGGTGTTACCCCACCCTAAGTCTGTAGAACTTGGGCTAGTCCCACACAGAGAAACATAATTTTCTTTCCTTTTGAAGGCCTCTTTAAAGAGATGATAATGCTCCTTTCCTGACTAATGGCTAGACCTGAGCTCAGTGCTTGAGGAGACAATCATCTCCTATGTTCTCACTCAACCTGGACAGTCACCTCAGCCTGTCTTCTTTTCCATTGTTTGCCTTGATTCATCTTACCCCCATGTGTAGACCTGTCTCTTGAATCCACTGCTGTACAACTGTCCATACTCTAATTATTCTAACTCTGGGTTTTCTCCGTTAGGCCTTCTACATATCGAGAGCTAAGTAAATTTGTTTTCTAATCATAGAAAATCAAATCATCCTGCTTCATGTAGATGTGACCTATGAATTTAAATACTTGAAATTTTACCTCTGACAGACATGTTTTGGATATCCAGGTGTTTATTTAGTTCTCATTTCATATTAGAACCCCTAGTGCCATTACATGAAAGAACACTTTCAAATTTAAAATTTTTAATGCAGCCACAGGAGTTAGAAGAATGAAAATGTCATTACCTTAGAAGTAGTGAGCACAAAGTACAATAGTCAAGTTAATTAAAACCCAGTCAAAATAAAGAAACAATGGAAGGACACCTTGGAAACTAAGAACAGTGTTTACCTAATGAGGTGTGGTGATGGGAACTCCTCAGGAATGGAAAGGATGGTGGAAGAAACTTCACCATGGGCCTGATTGTATCTTCTGGACTTGGATCTATAGGAATGTCTTGGCTATTCAAATAATTAAAAATAAGTAAAGCAATGCATGTACTGTTTACCAAGACCCGATCTTCTGTTTTCTTACATTGTTCTTTCTATTTGCAATTACAATATTGTGAAACAATGGCATGGCAGTTTCCATGCTGCACCATGGTGGAAATGAGACTACTCTAAGTCACAGCCTTAGCTGTGTTAAAAAGGTGGTGACTTTCCTACAACTGGGAGGAGATGCTGGCTGGTAAGATGTAGCAACCTGGAGTCAGGGCAGTGACAGTAGAAAGTGAAGAAAATGGGGAAATATCTCTGTTTAGTGACTGTGAGTTCTAGAGCGACATGAGGAAACCAATAAAGTTTTGTCTCATGCTATACACAGAAGATTCTAGGAGTTATATCATAAATGTTGAACCCACTCTCTCAACTGACCTCCACAAGGCACTGTGAACACTCCTACTCTTTCTTGAATGCTTTTAAACAAGTTTGTGTTAATGGGCCAAATCTGGTCTGCCATCTATTTTTATAAATAAGCTTGTATTGTAACTCAGTCAAGTTCACTTGTTTACATATTGTCTAGGACCACTTTTGCACTAAAGTGGAAGAATTGAATAATTGCAATAGAGACTATACGGCTTACAAAACCTAAAATATTACTATGTGTCTTTTAACAGAAATAAAAATTTGCCCATCTCTACTCTGAAAGAATGCAAGTTTTTCTACATAGTGTGACATCACTGGGCAGTTAATGTCATTAACTTACTGGACACAGGCATTTTTCAGTAGGTTTCCACTCCTCATAGTCTGGAGATGTTGTTCCACATACAAGAAGAAAGAAAGAAAGGAAAGAAGAGAGGGAGGGAGAAAAGTAGAGATGAAGGAAGAGAACAGAAGAGTGATACGTTGATCTAAATTATCATAGAAACAGTCTCTGAGATGGAGATTTGCTTGCAGAAAATGTTTTGAGGAATGTCCTCAACACTAGAGAGAGAGACTGAGAGAGAGAGAGAGAGAGAGAGAGAGAGAGAGAGAGAGAGAGAGAGAGAGAGAGAGAGAGAGGTGGGATTAGGGAGAGACAGAGGTTGAACTGCAATGCATGTCTGCATTCCTGTCACCATGGCTTCTCCATGGTACTTCCATTGTGCCAGCATTGGAGTTTCTATGGCACAGGCAGAGTGATGTGAACCAGCCCTCGTCACTTTATTTACTGGGTTGTTGAATGCCTCTTCAATGGTAGATGCATTTTTGGTGGATGATATGAGATCTTTACACTTCGTGTCCACTTGCTTAAGGCCATCCTCATACATCATTCATCCTTGCCTCGATATTCTACTTATTCTATCAGGTCCCTATCCAGTAGCCAAGTCATTAAGCACTACCTTTGAGCCATATGTTTATCCTGAAGGCTATTTTTCTTTCTACAAAGTGGATGACTAGGTTACATGATCAAGGCTATGTACATTGGGAAGATTTATTTTTGCTGTTGTCATTCACCTGGGGAGGGCGCCAGAGCAGAGTGAAGCCACAGTCAATTTTTGATTGGTACTCACATGTCAAGCCATGATATTGTTAATATAGTGGACCAATGTAATATTCTGAAGAATGTACAAATATGCTAATGAATGTGTTTCCATATATATATATATTTTTTTATTGATACAATGTTTTCTGAAATATTTGTAAAATATGTAAGAAATTATAAAAAATGACTTTTGCTTGAAAATTTTTTTGTAGTTTAGCTGCAATTTACAAAAATAAAAATTTGTATAGAGTCTGCTACAGGTTGATTGTTTATTCCCTCCAAAACTCATGTTGAAACTTAATCCCCAATGTGACAGTATTTGGAGAGGTGGGGCCTTTAAGAGGTGGGCATGGGTCATGAGAGCTCTGCTTCATAAATGAATTAATCTATTCATGGGTTACTGGATTACTGGATTAATGGGTTAATGAATTAATAAGTTATCATGGTAGTGGGACTGGTGGCTTTATAAGAAGAGGAAGAGAGATCTGAGCTAGCACTGTCAGCCTCCCCACCATGGGATGCCTGTGTTGCCCCTGGACTCTGCAGTCTCCACCAGGAAAAAGGCCCTCACCAGGTGCAGCCCCTTGACCTGGAACTTCTCAGCCTTTAAGCCATAAGAAATACATCTATTTTCTTTACAAATTACCCAATTTTATGTATTCTGTTATAAGCAACAGAAAATGGACTAAGAGGAGTCTACTGACTCCAGTAGAAACTGCAGTTAGCAGTACCATCCTTAGACCCTGCCACAGAGATCCCTTCCATGCGCCCCACATTTTAGAGGTTCATTGACCACAGCCTACTTGACTGGAAATCTGTATGTCAAAAGGGATGTGTCCGCACAGATATCACCATCCCCCATTTCCTCAGACCATACTCCTGGTTCTGCAGTCTTGGAATTTCCTACTCAAAGAGGCTTGAGCACATTTCCTGAGTCTTTGTAGGATCTTCCCCTGGATCTATCTTCCTAGACCTCACTTTCTTTCCCTCTTGAGGGAATTAATGATTAGATGCTTTCTTTAAAGTAAAATTGTTTAAAACTAACAGAAAAAAAACCCACAAAACTTAAAGAGGTATTTTATTGGATCTCCAGTTGGAGGGAAAGGAAATCTGTTTATAGAAAACTGTAGAGGAAAATCTTATTCCAGTTTTTCAATTTCAGAAGTTTCCCTTCTCCTTGCTTAGGGGCAGAATAATGGCTTAATCACATTTTTTGGGTTCCTGATGCCCCTGTACACTCCTCAATGTTTTCCCAGAGAAAGTAAACATCTATTCTGACCTTGTTCTTATGAACTAATGGTAGAAAAATGTTAGCACTAATGTGTGTTGATTGATACAGATAATTTACATATATATGTGATATTCATTATATGTAATTTATATATAAATTATTTTCATTGTCATTGCTGAGAAATTTAAATATCAAGTTTTATAATTATATGGGAAAATTTAAACACTGACAGCCCCAATTTCTGTAGCTCTGAATAGTTCTTCTCACAGAAGCCCACATGAGAGCATTAATAAATACACTTCAATGTTTATGATGATCATGCTGATTGAGGAAGATATGCTTCAGTATTTTTTGCAACACTCTCTAGAAGGTGTAATTATAGAAAACAAAAAGCTCTATTTGAAAGAACGTGATGTATTCCTTGTAACTTGCAACAAAACTATGTAATTATTCTCACAGTTATTTAAATTTAAGGATTTGTTCCCTTGAAGCCTGAAAACCCATCTGTGCCCGAGTCTCATTTTCCTGATGTTAAATGCCATAGCACTCAATACTGGCATCTTTAAAACTGCAGAAGCTGTACTCAAATTATACAAATTTGCATTAGCTGTATACCTAAAACCACTGTTTATATTTCTTGAGTTCTCCTACACTGTTTCCTCCCAAACTTCACAGGTACTAGAAAACTCCCCTTGTCTATTTTGTGCGACCACCTATACCCTAATTTGTCTCACTTTCTGAGGTCTTACTCCTCAGATGACCTGGAAGCTAATTGGTGTGAATAGTAAGCAGAAGATAAACAACATCAAGACGTGCTATGATAGGCATATTTTATTCATTTTCTTCATGTCAGAACATTTTTATCTTTGAGCCAAAGAACCAAACCAATCCAAACAACTCAAAAACAAACAAATCCTAGCCTCACTTTAAGACACTTCATGAGAGATGTTTTATAAAAATAAACCAAGCTCCAAACTCCTCCTTCAGTATATGCTCTGAAGATAATTTATCAGTAATTTAGAGCTAAGCCTATTGGTGACATTATGGCTAAGTGATGGTCTAAGTGTAGTAATGAGAAAAAATAAGTCGGAATCATCATCAATCTTTCCTGCTTTTAGTTTCTTTCCTTTTCTCTATTACCAGTACCCCAAATACAATTTTCTACTGTTATTCGGAAAGAAAATAGCAACCACCCACAAAGATACTTGTGTTTTCTCAAGCAAGATGCTCCGTTTGTGCCCTGTATACTCCCAACTCTATATACGGAGATCTTTAAAATACGTTCACTTGTGTTTTTTCTATTCCTGCCTTTCCTCCTGAGGACAAATTTGGACAGCTTATATATCTACCCCCCAAACCTCCAATCCTTTATTTTTTAAATGCTTCTATTTAGTTCCATGCTATTATTTGAATTTCCACTACACTATATTTCATCTGTTTCAAGGATTTTATTTCAATTTGTGTCACCCATTCCCAGATAGTCCATCTTTTTCCTTTTCAGATTTAATTATTTGTATCTATACATTGTGAGGAGAAATTGTGAAAGACTTTGAAACATGGTGGGTGTCCTGACAAGCTCTTCCATCTGAGTTATCTCTGCCTTTGTCTTTGACTAGGCTGTTTCATAACTTTATAGAGATAGATGATAATTCGTGGAAAACTGAGAGAAATGAGAATGATTTCTGTCCATAGAAATGCAAATTATGTCTGATGAAATGCAATTAGTTATTGCTCTGAGAATATTGACTAGTTTTGCCAGTTTTTCATTCCTGTGTAAATAACATTTCAACATTCCTTATCTGACTATAAATGTTGTATGCGACTTTGAGTTACCTTTTTAACCCTTGTGGCACTTTTGTCTGCTTTCTTCATTAATTTATTTAGTAATAGTTATGCAAAGCAGGCCATGGCCTATATTCATTTCACATTTGTATGAGAGTTATGAATTTGCCGTTTTTATTTATATTCCTTTCTCCACACTTCAATCTTGTTCTCTAGAAGCTTACTCATCCCCTTAGAAAAAAGGTCTACTCCAGTCCTCTACAAAATACAGCAGAGGCATCCTTTTTCCTGTCACAGGAAATACAGCAGAGGCATCCTTTTTCCTGTCACTCACAGGTCCCAAGCAGCTTTGATCAGCAGTGACAGATGGCTTGGGGTTGGGAGTCAGGAGAGGGGAGCTATCTTCTGGTCACCCATATCCCAGAGTCCTCTCCTCTTTTACTAATTTAATAAGCACTCCTAGGTCCCTGATTGTTTGTGTTTCAAAAGCAGATAATTAATAAACCCAAATGGAGAAAGCCTATCTGATTAATATCTTTAATAATTATTGACCAATCCTTATTTTCAAAGAAAATTTAATCAATTCTGTGACTGGGGAACTCATACATAGAACACAGAGATGAAAGAACTTGAGATTAAAACACTTTGAGATTTTAGAGTCAGATTCCATGCACAAATGTATTTACGTTTCTTCAGTAAAATTATTATCTTTTAAACAATTTGTCTCAATTTTTAACTGTCTTGGATAAAACTCTTTTACTTGTATTCTTTGCCACACCTATATTTTCTATATGCATGTTTAATTAAAATGTTTTATTATTCTAAAATACACATAACATAAAGTTTATTATCCTAACGACTTTTAAATATACAGCTTAATGGTATTAAGTATACTCATATTATTGTGGAATCATCACTATGATCCATCTCCAGAACTCTGTTCATCTTGCAAAACAGAAACTGTACCCATTAAACAGTAATTCCCTTTTCCCCATCTCATCCCTGGTAACCACCACTGTACTTTCCATCTCTATAAATTTGCCTACTCATAGATGCAGGATCATAATGTATTTGTCTTCTTGTATCTGGCTTATTTCACTTAGTATGATATATTCAGGGTTCATTCATGTTGCAGCATGTGTCCGAATTTTAAGGACACATAGTATTCATATATATATGTATATATATGTATATATATGTAAATGTTATTTACACAGGAATGAAAAACTGGCAAAACTAGTCAATATTCTCAGAGCAATAACTAATTGCATTTCATCAGATATAATTTGCATTTCTATGGACAGTATACATATATATATATATATATATATATATGAATACTTATACACACACACACATATATATATATTGCATTTTGTTTATGCATTCATCCATTGATGGACACTTGGTTGCTTCCACATTTGAGCTGTTGTAAATAATGCTGCTGTGAACATGGGTGTGTAAACTCTCTGAGACCCTGATTTAAGTTCTTTTGGGTATATAGAAGAGAAATTACTGAATCATATGATACTTTCATTTTATTTGTTTTGAGGAATTGCTGTACTGTTTTCTATATCAGCTATGCCATTTTACATTTCCACCAATGGTGCACACAAGATTCCAGTTTCTCCACATTCTTGGCAGCACTTGGTATTTCCTGTTTTTATGTATTTATTTATTTTTTGGATAGTAGTCACCCTAATGGTTGTGTGATGGTATTTCATTGTGGTTTTGATTTACATTTTGCCAATGATTAATGATGTTGAGCATATTTTCATGCACTTATTAGTATTTGTATATGTTCTTTAGAGAATGCCTATTCAAGTCTTTTCCATATTTGGATCAGGTTGTTTTTGTTGAGTTTTAAGAGTTTTATATATATACTGGATATCAGTTCCTTACCAGATATATGATTTGAAAATGTTTTATCACATTTTGAGTTGTGTTTTTACTCTGCTGATTGTGTCTTTCTATATATAACAGATTTTAATTTCATAAAGTCTAGTTTATATATTTTTTCTTTTGCTGTCATATCCAAGAAGGAAGATCACCCATGAAATTACATGTTTCCAGAAACAATATACCTTCAAAAACATATTTTCAAAAGATCTCATATTTTCTAATGCCATTTAACTATTTTTACTTTTTATTTGCCTGTAGTTTTAAGAATTTCTGAAGTTATTCAGTATTTCTAATAAACCCACCCCTATATCAGTTTCCTTTCATAATTTTGAAGTAAAAAGTTTTCAAAGACTAAAACAAATGATTTTCAAGCAGTCTTTCAATATGATTGGGTTTTCTGTCATATGCTATTTCTTTTTGTCTCATTATGTCTCATCACCTGTCCCAGGCTGCCTTCCCAAGTTCAGGGAAGGCATATTTCACCTTTTTAATAATCCTTTAGGATCAGAGAGAGGGTCCAGCATTTGATTCCTGTTTTAGGCACATAAAAGCTATGCGCTCTCTCCTGTAATCTAGGGTAAAGCAACTTAACCTTTCTAAATATATGATATGAATAGGAATGAATAGATTGCACAATTGCCATGATGATAAAAATAATGTAGAATCTTTGGCAACAATATTAGCTACTACTATTACCATATTGACTCGCATAATAGGTGTTAACTAGCAGAAGGAACAAATAAATTCTGGACTGGCATTTAAAATATGGTGAATTAATATTCTTAACTATATTCTGCCTTGTCTTCAACCCTCATTACTGTGACTAGAATGCGTGTCAACTTAAAATCATTTAAAGTACACAGTTCTGATAGTTTGTGTAACTGACAGGCTGAACCAATGTAAATGAAACACACTGTTGCTTATGAGTACTTTAGATTTTTAAGTTGGTACAGTAATTGGGCTCTACAATTTTAAAGCCATATTTGTCTTTGAAGGATTCACAACATCGTGTTTAAAAAGATCTATCTTATGTAATTAAAAATGCCTACAGAAAATCTCTTTAAGAACATATATATTTTGATTTGTTTGTATGGCCCACACCATTAGTTACATACTCAATATTCCTTTTCCCCTATTTAGTAACATATACTTGATTTTGCTCAATATAGTAATGTGAAGAATTTTTAAATGTAGTCATTTCCAACTAAATATCAGTAATCTGTTGCTAAAATAAATGTTACGTGATAAAAATCTACTAAACAGCATAAAGTTAGATGTATTACATTTTATAATCTGACCAATATCTTTAATGTAATTAAGACACAGTAAAATGCCTACACACACACACACACACACACACACACACATGAATGTGTGTAACTATCACATTAGGATCTTAAGAAACAGTTATTTTTAACGCAATAGCATGAGACCTTGTAGGGTTAGTAATATATAGGATGCATCTTTTAGATTCTGGGATCCATTTATTAATTTTTCATGTGCTGATTAAAATGTCATTACATGATTCCTATAGTTCCTAAATTGTATTTGTATTCTGATTCAAAATTATTCCCACACATCGTGTCCTATACATTTTTACAAATATATACTTTAGCTAAAAAAGTTGTTGACAAATACACACAACCAATGAAACCTGGATCTTAAAACGTTGTTTCTGAAAAGGTTTCAATGGGAAATGATATACACAAAAATGTGAAATTATTACCTGGGCAGACATTCTGGAGAATGTGCCTATTGTCAACTCTTTAGTCTCCCTTACAGCTAAGAGTAGCTATGCAACCAGTCCTCGCTAATATAATATAAGCAAAGGTCT
Organism: Rhinopithecus roxellana; assembly: GCF_007565055.1. Taxonomy (NCBI): domain Eukaryota; kingdom Metazoa; phylum Chordata; class Mammalia; order Primates; family Cercopithecidae; genus Rhinopithecus; species Rhinopithecus roxellana. The sequence goes on along the minus strand of NC_044550.1, from coordinate 88,135,694 downwards.
GCCTCATAAATTTCCAGAAAAGTTATTGTTTTCATCAAAATAAAGGCATACAGTCAGTATGGGCATGTCTTTTGTCATTTACCATTTTTTCATTATTTTCTTTGGAATGCATTGATACCTGGAGGTGAAACAATCATATGACAATCACAAACAAAGATGGCAGTGTAGGTGGAAAAAAGGTGCTTTGGCCTTTGATGACTTCCTTGAGCAGCTATGTTGTTTTTAACATCATCCTCTGAGTCTTTATACATGATTTCAAAACAGCTGTTTTGGCCTATCACACTATATGTTTTAGTGGGATTCTAGTTAACAAGGATTGCTTTCTCTCATTCTATACTGTTATTTTATGTGCTCTGTATCCTTAAAAGTTCAAACAGGTAGACTTACCTTGTTTATAGTCTTCACCAGTGAAATAATTCTATTATTAGGGGATCATCTTCAACAGAAGTGGTTGTGGAGGGCAGTCTGAAGTAGTGAGGATGCAGGGAGAGATGTTTAACCAGGTAGACAGAGTAGTCAGATCCACTCTAGCAATTTACTGGTAACAAATGTTAGAGTCAGGTTGATCTCTTATGTCATTGTAGGTCTTCCTTCAGGTGCTTTCTCTTACCAGATAGAAAATAGACATTAGGCTTCAATGTTTTCAACTATTCTAATAAGACTATATTGTTTAGCTTCTATAACAAATACCTTGAGCTGCAAAAAGAATATCCAGTGGTGCTTAATGGCCTGAACAAAAAATGAATTCATTTATTGCTCACTTAATAGTCCTAAGTAGGTGTTCCTGGTTAGCAGGTGATGCTCTTCCATTTAGTGATTTAGAGAGACAGGCTGCTTTCATCTTATGGTATGGATGACCATACCTTTGAGGTCATTTGCCTTGAGCAGAAAAAGAGCACAAAGAAAGAATACCTTGGAAAGAAATGCTTTGGAAAGATCACTTTGGAAAGAACTCTTTGGAAAGGAAACAGTACCTGTCACATTCACTCACATTCTACTGGCAACAACAAGTCTCATGTGAAAACTCATAGAGGCAAGTGATGTTGGGGAATGTAGTCCTGGCTTGAAAACTAATTTCCAAGCAAAAGCTCTATGCCATTAAGGGAAAGCACGCACATTGATATGTAGTTAGCTGACTGAAACAGTCAAAATTAACTGTGGTCAACAAAATTATCTTTTATAGAGGTCCTTTAAATTATGACTATCCAGTTTGCAGATAAAAACAAAACACAAGCAATAAGAATGGCTTCCAGGTATATGAAATGACTTTCTGTAATAGCATTAAATTCATAATATATTATTGGAATAATTATGAAATAATTATTTTCATTTGTCAACGTGTGTCTGTTTTCCTCATAGAATTTATGCAGCAGAAGCACTAAGGTTCACAGTGAAACTAGCAAATAAATGACAGGAAAACATTGACACATTTCCTAATTAATTTTGTATATAAATAACTTTAATTTTATTCTGAGAGTGGTTGGGTATATGGATTTAATCACAGAATTAAGCTCCAGAGCCATTTTATAAAGAGAAGCTTTTAAAGTAACAGATGTCAAAGAGTCTCTAAAGATGCAAGTTTTCAATATTTGCTAATTTCTATTGTTGGTTTTCATGGGCAAATAATACACCATGGTCCTTATGATTTTTCCATTTTACATAATGTCACATAAGCAACATAATGGGTTAGTTTTTGGCAATTTTTGTGTAATTGAGGTTTGGATTTTTTTATTAGCCCACATACTTCTTTTTAAATGAATATATTCTCCCAGTCTTAAAAAGAGTATGTCTTCTTAACATGTTATTTTTTCTGGCCTTGATGAAGTTTTTTTAAAGCTGGCAAAATTGAAAATTATATTTGGAACAAATACATCCATTCTAAAAGTCTAAAACAAAAATAACACACCACCTCTTTTTGCTCCTTTAATCTCTCTATGATTCTTCTGCTTTAAATGTTTAAATTCAACTTAATTATATTTTACATGCTCATAAATTTTATGATAATATTTTGCCTTTAGATTCTCCACCCCTTATCTTATTGTTGTTTTTAATCAATTGATTGCATGAGACCAAGAGAGAAATGCACTATTTACATATGAGAAATAAGAAGCAATTCTGATTTTAATGGCGTTTTAAATCTCCCTTATTTATATGGTAGTCTCCCTATCCATCTTTAATGGTAGAGAAAATTATTTTGGCCATCAGAGATATTTCATTGTTCTAGTAAAAGACATGTTTAGGATATGATAATTAAACTTGTGTTAAACAATAAAATGAAAAATATATACAATTGAGATTTGGAAGCAGTTGGTGATTTGTAGCAGGCTATCCTTTGTGAACACTCTGAATTTAAGGAGCTAAGGTTTAAACATAAAGAAAAATGACAAGAGAATAATCCTCAAAATATTTCATTCTCAGTGAAATAGGTATGTGAGGAAATAAAAAAACAACATGAAGGTTATATGTGTGCGTCTGATGTCCTTGACATTTTGCCAAATACCAAGAGGATAAATAAGATTAGGACAAATGGTGTTCTTGTTTTTAGAGTTTTAGCAATATGATTGAAGCAGTAACACAACTTGAAAGTTAGGGCTAACATTTTAAAATACAAATGTTTTTTTCAAATGAACTCTGCATTCACAGGTTCTGTGTAGTAGGACCATCACTTTAGGGATAGTTTCCCTCTGATCTTAAGTCACCAAATATTGCCTTAGGCTTCTTCAGCCCTAAAAAAAAAGTATATTTTCAGAAGTAGAGCATGGAACCTCAGTAAAACTTTGTTGACTAGCTCTTAGTCCTATGGCTACATCTAATAACAGAAAAGACTGGGAAATAGAATCTTGATGTGAACAGGAGAAAGATAAGAGCCTGGAATTTGGTAATCACTAGCAGTCTCTAACATGGAAGAAATATTGTTGCTTTTTCTTCTTTTTAAAAGCACAGTTAGTTACAAAATTAACACAAACATCTATTCTCTTCAGAAAAAAATCAAAACATTACAAATGAAAGTTAAATTCTCTTTAATCACTACCACATTTTCTTCTAGCCCTCCCTCAGGCATAATTGCAGTAAGAAGTTTATTGTCAATTCTTGCAGATTACTTTCTCTTTAATAAGAGAGAAGCAACCATTCCAGGAAACTAGGTCAAGGAACGGAGGAAGTAGCCTGTGTAAAAACAGCAATTACATAGTTCTTAGTACCTGCTACCCACTCTTCTAAGAGCTTGGCGCATAATAACTCCTCTAATCATAACAACAAATCCGTGAAGTAGTTATTGTTATTATCACCTTTACAGATGAAGAAACTGAGGCACAGGAAGGTTAATATGTTGCTTAAGCTCCCAGAATTAATACTGAAATTGCTTTTGCAAGCATTGTGAAAGTGAGAAAAACCTGACATAGGAAAATTGTGACAGTAAAAGAAATGTGACCTAACTGATTATCTCTTGCTTCTAACCCTCAAGCTGCCCTTGTGCATTCCTGGGCATAGGCCAAGCTAATTTTGGGAAGAATTTAGTTTATATTTAACTTTGAAACAAAGATGATAACAGCCTCTTCTCAAAACAAACCTCCTCCTTTTTGGGGGACCAGACCACCTTTGTAAAATGAACAAATCAGTCACAAACTAGAAATTATGGCTCAGGAGTCACATAGCCAGATGCCACAAGATTCCTTACCTCCCAGTTGCTCCTATGGATAGCATCACTATTGTAAATCCTAAGATTGGTGTTAGAGGTATTTTTCAGACCCTGTGTTGTGTTGGATCAGCTGATGCCACCCAGCCCAGTGAACTGGCTCATTTGGTCTCCTACCTAGGAGCTGACTCTGAGAGAGGACAGCTTCAACTCCCCATGATTTCACCCCCAGCCCAAACAATCAGCACTCCCCATTCTGTAGCCTTCTGCCTACCAAACTGCCCTCAAAAGATCCTTAGCCTCTGAATTTTCAGAGGGGCTGATCTGAGTAATAATAAACTCCCGTCCTTCTGCTTAGTTGGCTCTGTATTTATTAAACCCTTTCTCTATTGCAAAAACCTGTTCTCAGTACAGTGGATTTTCAGGGCAGCAGGCAATATGAACCGTTGGGTGATTGCAATATTCTGTGCATCTGGAATGGAAATGTATGCCATTTCTCTCCAGAGTCTGTGTGCCCTCCACCACCTCTGACAGAAATGATGCAAGATGTGCTTCATTCATGACAAACCTATGAAGAACAGAATCACTGTCCCATTATCAAGAAATAGAAAACTTGACAAAATGTGGAATCATTTAAGACAAGGGACAATAGGCGGTGCAGGCCTATGATCCCTAAGAGAAGGGAAACAAATGAGTCAGGTGTTGCAACTGCTCAGCTACTGGAGGTAATTTTTGTACCGTGACACAGAGAAAAAGGACCCAAACAGAGCCTACTGTGATCATGAGTTTTATGAGATACAGATCAGAGTTTAGGGAGGTTGAGACAGGTAGAACTGGTGAGGAAAAGTACCAAGAGGACAAAGCTGCCAACAGAAAAGTTTCCAGAAATCTCATAGAAAGTTATGTTAATCTACAAATGTGTAGAGTCAAAAAGTAGTTCTAGGAAATGAACAAGTACTATTGACCTCTAAAGAGAAAATTGCCTAGTGCTCTCACAGGAACAAGAATCATGGCTGTTTCCAGCAGCCAGAATTGAGAGACACTTTTGGATATGTGGGGCTTTCCATGTAGGCCCTCTGAATGGCCAGGCTTATTGGGACCAAACAAGCCAAAAAGAACACCAAAGACCTGCCCTTTAAAAAATTACAAAAAAATAGATTCACAGAGAAAATAGATATTAATATGTTATATATTAACCCAATGATAAGAGATCTTACATTAAACATAAATCAAATTAATATTCCCATTATGAGAATAAAGAAATAAGCTTCCAAAAGATAAGAAACACATCTGTAAGTCACTTTACTACCTACCAGTGCAGAGTCCAAAACTCTTTAAAATAATAAATAAAAGCAAGCATTCAGTAGCATAAAGTTTGCAAAGTCAAGCATACAATCCTGAAATTAGTAGACTTGCGAAAAGGAGGAACATGTGATCCATAATAACAAGAAAACACTCAATCTCTCTAAAGAAATAGAGAGACCAGGCACAGTGGCTCATGCCTGTAATCCCAGCACTTTGGGAGGCTGAGGTGGGCAGATCACAAGGTCAGGAGTTCAAGGCCAGCCTGGCCAACATAGTGAAACCCTGTCTCTACTAAAAATACAAAATAAAATAAAATAAAATTAGCTGGGTGTGGTGGCGGTTGCCTGTAGTGCCAGCTACTTGGGAAGCTGAGGCAGGAGAATCGCTTGAACCTGGGAGGCGGAGGTTGAAATGAGCTGAGATCACGTCACTGCACTCCAGCCTGGACAACAGAGGAGACTCTGTCTCAATAAATAAATAAATGAATAAATAATAAAAAAGAAATAGAGAAGTGATGTAGATGATATAATTAGTAAATAAGAACATTAAAACAGATTTTATAAATATACTCAGTATGCTTAAAGACTTATAGGAAAAATCAGTGAGAAGAGGAATGAAAAATACAAAAATGAACAATATTTTGAGTTAAAAATCAGTACATAAAATAAAAATTTCACCGGAAAAAACTAACAGCTAATGAAATACTGTAGGAAAAAAAGATTCTTCAACTTAAAGACATAGCAATAGGAACTATCCAAAATGAAGAAGATAGGGGAAGATAAAGACTGAAAATAAATTAACAGAGACTCAGATTTTCTGGGAAAATAGTAATCTAAAATATATTTAATTTGAATTCCAGAAAGAAGAGATAGGTAAAATTATTTGAGGAAATAATAATTTCCAAATTTGATGAAAATTATAAATCAAGGGATGCAAAAAACTCACTAATTTCAAGCAGGATAAAGACAAATTAAAAAATACCAAGGTATATCAAAATCAATTTGCTGAATGAAATAATAAAGAAAAATATTTAAAGCAGCCAGAATACAGCAACAGATTACTATGGAAGAGTAAATATAAGCGTAAGAGTAAATTTCCCATCAGAAACTATGCAAGACAGAAAACAAGGGACCAGGTGACTCTTTAAAATACTGGGGGAAAAATCCTGTCAATTTAGATATACACAACTAAAATACCTTACAAAAATTAAGGAGAAATAGACTTTTTCTCCACGGAAATTTTACAGAAGAATAGTAGCGAAGAGAATTTGCATCTTTACTGCAAAAAATGTTAAAGCAAATTTCTGTGTCATAAAGAATGTGATACCAGATAGAAATTTGGATCTGTAAAAAAGAAATACAGAACTCCAAAAATAGTTAAAATAAAGTTGGATAGAAAAGGCATTTCTTATTACTGTTATCTGCTCCTACAGATAGATGACTATCAAAAGCAAAAATAGTAGCCATGCATTTTGGGGTTTCAGCATACATAAAAGTAAAATGTATACCCACCGTAACACAAAATGCAAATTAAAACCACATGGTGACAATATTTTGCACCCACTTGAATGGCTAAAGTAAAAAATACTAATTTAAGAATCAAGCAAAGATGACAAGCTGTACAGGATTACCTGTATAGGATTATGTGGGTGTGTTCCATAAGACTTACTTCCAACTCCCAAAGATAGCTGTGATAGGCTGTGTGTTACCACTTACTCTTAGAATAACCTTGGGAAATTTGCCTACTAAGCCTCTGGTTCCTTGTCAATAGGATAACATAAACTTTCGTGCCTAGCACACCATAAGTACTTAATATGCTTTATCAACTGAGAAAATTTACATTATAAATTCTTGTGAAAATGAATTTATTATTACTTCTTCCCTTATTTTTCTGGCTGCAAAACAAGTCTTACAACTTCTGAGCTGAGTCAAGAATGTATTCTATTAGAGAAGAAGCAAATCTGATTTCTTTGTATTTATTGACATCTTTCAAAAACAATTTTACATATACATACAAACTTGTGAGATTTGAGGTTCATAATAATCAAATACATGTTTTGAGAATCAGAAACATTACTTCAAGGTCAGTTGATTGATTCAACTTTTGAAATCCAGCATTACATTCCACAAAGATTTACAATGGGTTTAGCATTATATTTTAGTATTTATTTATTAAGCAAGAATTGATTATTAACTATTCTAAAAAATCAGGTATATACATAATATTCAGTGTTAACAAAATTTAAAGATACCCATGAGGCTGTAGCTGGTAAAATATAAAATGCAAATGTGAGAATATTTTTGTTTTTTAACATTATTGAGGCACAATTGATATAGAAAAATTGCACGTTTATGCATTTTGATGAGCTTGAACATATGCATATTTGCTTTGTTTTACTTTGTTTTAAATTTGGTCACGAGGTGTACAATGGACTCTTTATTTTCTGAAGCTTCAGGGAGGAAGCAGCAGTCAGATATTGCGGAGTGAAATGTGCACCTCAACAAAGGAACAAGGCTCCTTCACAACCAATCCTAACTTTTCCCTGCCAAGGGTCAGTCTAATAGATCATTTCTAAAGGCTCATGGTAGAGTTTTTGTAGCTACAAAGGGCCACATGTGGTCAAATGCTTCTGGAACTTCTATTAAGTTTCCAGATATTTTGGCAATAGCTTTCAAATAACGACAGTTTTTGCTAACTGTAACTTAATTTTGCTAGTCTAGGCATTGGGATGAAATAGTAGTCAACTCTTCCAAGCTGCTTCCCCTGTTCTATAAGGTATGAGTGCACTGTCTCTTTCTCTGCCAGGTTTTGCATTTGATGGTTTCCAGGAACTGCTAAGAGTGAGATCATCCCTGAAGCAGTGACTGCCAGAGGAAGGTGAGAGACATATGGTGGCCTTACAGGTATTCTTTCCAAATCTATATTAAGAGATTACACAGAAAATGTCTGCATCTAAATATATGACTCATGAAATAAAGTTCATGAACCTTTTATATTTCCTCTTATGACCAATGATTGGGATTTTGTCTGAATATCAATAATGCCAAAATAAATATAGAACTGTTAAGATCTCACTGAATTATCCATTATTATAAGGAAATTATAGTAAAGACATTGTGAGTATAGAGACAAAAAAGTAGAACTTATAGGATTAAAAATAATAGATATTTTACAGTATTTCATGAGACCAAGAGACAGAGCATAAAGAGTTCATGCAGTCTGTGGGGTTGAGCATCTTTCACTTGTGTTCTTGCACTTTACCTATTATTCTCTTAATCCTGCACACATTGCTTTCTTGTTGAAAAAAAGTCATGACAGAGGACAATCAGAAGTTCTATTGTTGAGAAAGTAAATGAGGAAAATGTGAAAGTTAGGTATGTGAGATTAAATGTGGCCAGCATGATATAGTAGAAGAGCACACACACACACACAAAACCACCCTACAGTAGAAGGCAAAACTCCTGGTTTCTAAATGTAAGTGTACACTTAAAAATGTTGACATTTAGTTTGGGTTGATTTCTCCTACAAAATAGGAATGATATGTAACAACTTTGAAGCTTACATCATAGGGATTTTGTAAATGACAAATCACATGTTCGTAAATCTATTTTGAAAAGATGAGATATGTATTTCTACAGAGAAATCTCAAGTCTTCTGGAAAGTAAATATTTAAAAAATCTTCTAAAAATCTGTGCCTTTATTACCTCTTTGTGAATGACTCTACCCTCCATCTAATCACGTTAGCCAAAAATATGGGAATCCTGCACTAACTTTTAAAATCCAATTTAGTGGTATTTTGACAGCACCCACACTGAGACTCAGAGATCAACATAACGAGTTAGGCAACATTGTCTTCCTTAAAGGTTCTCAAGCTATTCTGGTCCTACCAGTTTTTTACATTTTGTATCTTATTCATTGACATGAATGGTAAAACACAAGCTGAACCCATTCCATAAGGTGCTTGTGACTAAAAGTCTAATGAAAAAGAATTTGAAAGTGGTCCACTATGAATTTCAGACTTGTTTGATAGGTGATGGGGAGGGGGACAGTGAAAGTTAAGTTGAAGACAGAAATAAGAGGATCTGTAAAATAAGTCATGATGAATAAGTTAGAATTTGTGCTATACTGAGAGGCAAGGCCAGAGATGTCAAAGAATCACGGTCACAGTTATAATGTGATATGTGCTCAACATATTCCTTGCTTGATTGACCTTTTCACTTCTTACAGAAGGCAGAATGTAGACTGAGTAAAACAACAGTGTTCAATGATGCTGGTAAAAAATGACAGTAAAAGATAGAAGCTTTTGTTTAATTGATATGCCCTCACCTTTGATTCTTAAAAGGAAAATTACCAGGTTACATTCAATTTACATGTTTAATTGCCATATGCACTCTTATTGAACCTCTGGGTTTGAGTAAGGTATATTTGAGAATAGTATTTAATGAGTCAGCATACAGGTTATGAAGTATTCAGATTTGAAATATTATCATAAATGTTACACATTTGTACTTACTGGCAAGTGAGGATGAGAATTTAGCAATTGCATTTAAGTATCTTTTATATTTGTTCTTGATTTTATCTCTACTAACATTGCTGTAATTTAGACACTTTTCTCAATTTTTTTTTCAAAAAACTTGTAACTGATATAACATTCTTCAATCTTGTCCATTCCCAACCATCCTTAACTCTGCTTCCAGAATTGTCTTTAAAACTTAAAAGTCTGATTAGGTTATTACAGTTCCTTAGTACTTTAATTTCTTCAGTGGCATCCAAAGACAAAGAATAAAACAAAATCTATTTTCAAAAGCCATAAACCTGTCTAGCCATGATTCTTACCTCTCTGTCTCATGACTTAAATCAAATGTGGAACATATGTGTGTGTGTGTATATATATGTATATATGCAAGTGTGTATATATGCATATATGGATATAAATTATACATATATATCTCTACATATATAGTCATTTTGCAATTTTTTTCTGAACACCTATTGCATTTTTTGTTAGAAGAACTTACATTTCCATGGTCAGAGATGAATAATAAACAGCAGCAGCAAAACAAAACAAAACAATCAGCAATTCATTAAAATAATAAATATGGTAATATGTTCTGAAGAAAATGAAAGAGGATATGAAATAGAGTGACTGAAGTGTGGAGATGGAATAAGCCCTGTTTTCGGTCGGCTGGATCTTCCAGAGGAAGTGATATCTAAACTCAGACTTGAAGTAATTCATCGATACAAATAGCTGGGATAAGCAAAGTCTTAAGAAAAGAGAACAACATGTGGAAAGACCTTCAAAACAGGAAAAAATTTCAGAGTAGCTGGAACATAGTCAGGAGTGGGTGGAGAGAATTGGTTTAAGGTAAAACTGAAAAGTCAGTAGGGCCAGGTAGTGCATAATAATAACTTTTAGCAAGAAGAGCAATAACAGTGATGATAACGAATATACAATATGCCAAACACTATTTCAAACAAGCATTTACTAGTTTTATCTTAACCATATCTGTGTGTCAAAGGAACTATTATTAACCACTATTTTGCAAGTCAGGACATGGAGCAAAGAGAAAACTAATGGCTTGCCTAAGATCACATAATAAAACTTATAGCAGGTAAATGATAAAATCTGTCACTAACACGGGCAGTCTGACTTTAGAATCTGTAGTTTAATCATCATTCTACACTATATGTAGGAACTTAACAGACTAAATAAGTATTTTAATTTCTTCTAAATGCAATGGGAAGCTAATGCAAAGTAACAAGCAAGGGAGGTAAGATAAAATTTACCCTTCAAAAAGATCTCTCTCGCCACTATGTAGGAGAGTTTGTGTGTTTGTTTGAGGGGGGTGTGCTTACAAAAATGAAAACAGAAGGGTCGGTTAAAGGACAAGTGCAGTCATTCAGGCAAAAGATGGTCATGATTTGGACTAAATGGTAGTAGGTAAGCTTATGAGAATTTGTGAAATTCATATGTATCTTGAAGGTAAAGATAACAGATTTGTTGATCAATGAGAAGAATAGATTGTGAAATTAGACTATTAAGGGAGATTTAATTTTTGCTCACTGAATGTGTAGATGATAATCCCATTAACTAAGATGGGAAATATCAGGTGGCAGGGGAGTAAGTTGGGAAAAGTAGGAAATAAAGGGTCTTTGCTTGGAAATGTTACATTTGTCATGCCCATTGGATATTCAAATGGAGAGTTTAAGCAGATAATTAAAAATGAATGTTTGGTGCTCAGGGCGAGGTCAGGACTAAATCAATAAATCTGGGCATCATCAGTATATGGATAAAATTCAGGCCAGGCGCGGTGGCTCACGCCCCTAATCCCGGCACTTTGGAAGGCCGAGGTGGGCGGATCACAATTTCGGGAGATCAAGACCATCCTGGCGAACACGGTGAAACCCCCTCTCTACTAAAAATACAAAAAATTAGGCAGGTGTGGTGGCGGGCGCCTGTAGTCCCAGCTGATCGGAAGCTGAGGCAGGAGAATGGTGTGAACCCTGGAGGCGGAGCTTGCAGTGAATCGAGATCGTGCCGCTGCACTCCAGCCTGGGCGACTGAGCGAGACTCCGTCTCAAACAAACAAACAAACAAACAAAATTTAAAGCTTTTTTTTTTAAGTTTTCTTTTTTTCTTTTTTTTTTTTTTTTGCGATGGGGTCTGGCTCTGTTGCCCAGGCTGGAGTGCAGTGGCCGGATCTCAGCTCACTGCAAGCTCCGCCTCCCGGGTTCACGCCATTCTCCTGCCTCAGCCTCCCAGGTAGCTGGGACTACAGGCGCCCGCCACATCGCCCGGCTAGTTTTTTGTATTTTTTAGTAGAGACGGGGTTTCACCGTGTTAGCCAGGATGGACGATCTCCTGACCTCGTGATCCGCCCGTCTCGGCCTCCCAAAGTGCTGGGATTACAGGCCTGAGCCACCGCGCCCGGCCTTTTTAAAAGTTTTCTTAAAATCATTTTAATTTTCCCCATGTGATTACTGAAAGTTTTACTGAGTTGAAAGTTGTAACAAATTCAAAAGCATAAGTCAAATACAGAAAAACCTTTACAGTCTGAAAAAGCAAAATACCTTAACTTACAATTTTAAGAATCACCTTGAAGCAAGAAGAATATTATCCTAAAATGAATAAAATTAAGTGTATGTTTTGTTATTTTTCAATTGCTAGAAAATAATGCAGTTAAAGAAGCCTTGACTCAAGAACCAGGATACCTGACCTAGGTCCTGACTCTGATGTCACATAGCTAGGTGTCTTGAAAAATATCATTTTATTTATTTATTTTTTTATTGAGACGGAGTCTCTCTCTGTCACCCAGGCTGGAATGCAGGGCATCGGTGTGATGTCAGCTCACTGCAACCTCCGCCTCCCAGTTTCAAGTGATTCTCCTGCCTCAGCCTCCTGAGTATCTGGGATTACAGGTGCAGACCACCATGCCCGGTTAATTTTTGTGAGCCATCTGATCTTTGACAAACCTGAGAAAAACAAGAAATGGGGAAGGGATTCCCTATTTAATAAACGGTGCTGGGAAAATTGACTAGCCATAAGTAGAAAGCTGAAACTGGATCCTTTCTTTATTCCTTATATGAAAATTAATTCAAGATGGATTAGAGACTTAAATGTTACACCTAAAACCATAAAAACCCTAGAAGAAAACCTAGGTAATACCATTCAGGACATAGGCATGGGTAAGGACTTCATGTCTAAAACACCAAAGCAACAGCAACAAAAGCCAAAATTGACAAATGGGATCTAATTAAACTAAAGAGCTTCTGCACAGCAAAAGAAACTACCATCAGAGTGAACAGGCAACCTGCAGAATGGGAGAACATTTTCGCAATCTATTCATCTGACAAAGGGCTAATATCCAGAACCTACAAAGAATTCAAATTTATGAGAAAAAAACAAACAACCCCATCAAAAAGTGGGCAAAGGATATGAACAGACACTTCTCGAAAGAAGACATGCATATAGCCAACAGACACAGGAAAAAATGCTCATCATCACTGGCCATCAGGGAAATGCAAATCAAAACCACAATGAGATACCATCTCACACCAGTTAGAATGGCAATCATTAAAAAGTCAGGAAACAACAGGTGCTGGAGAGGATGCGGAGAAATAGGAACACTTTTACACTGTTGGTGGGATTGTAAACTGGTTCAACTATTGTGGAAAACAGTATGGCGATTCCTCAAGGATCTAGAACTAGAAATACCATATGACCCAGTCATCCCATTACTGGGTATATACCCAAAGGATTATAAATCATGCTGCTATAAAGACACATGCACATGTATGTTTACTGCGGCACTATTCACAATAGCAAAGACTTGAAATCAACCCAAATGTCCATCAATGACAGAGTGGATTAAGAAAATGTGGCACATATACACCATGGAATACTATGCAGCCATAAAAAAGGATGAGTTTGTGTCCTTTGTAGGGACATGGATGCAGCTGAAAACCATCATTCTCAGCAAACTATCGCAAGAACAGAAAACCAAACACCACATATTCTCACTCATAGGTGGGAATTGAACAATGAGATCTCTTGGACTCTGGAAGGGGAACATCACATGCTGGGGCCTATTATGGGAAGGGGGGATGGGGGAGGGATTGCATTGGGAGTTATACCTGATGTAAATGATGAGTTGATGGGTGCAGCACGCCAACATGGCACAAGTATACATATGTAACAAACCTGCACGTTGTGCACATGTACCCTAGAACTTAAAGTATAATAATAATAATAATAATAATAATAATACAATAAATCTTTTTAAAGCTAAGGGGCTGAATGAGTTCATCACCTTGGAAAGTGGTAGTCATTCTGATTTACTTGTTACATCTCAAACATTCCATGTTTTCTCATGCCTCTATCATTACAGGCAGTTAGGTAATAATTTTCTCTGAAAAACACAGCTAATCTTTCACATCTTTCTTAAGTCTTCCCTCTGTAGCAGAACTTTTCCTGATGACTTGTAAAAAGTTTGGGAGTGATTAAAACATTTATTCCAGCCATCCATTAATCCATTCAACTAGTGGATGTTGGACAGCTAATCTATGCTACAGAGTTTTCTAAACAATTGGGGTTGCCATGGTAAATACAAAATACTGTATCTCTATCTTTTGGAATTGTTTGTCTGCATGCATGTTCTTGAGCCATATTTCTCTAATGTTGAGTTGTAACATAGTGGGCCATTAAAACAATTTCCTAATGGTTAGCTTGAAGAAAAGAGATAGAAAAAATAAAATAGAGGATATCAGAGTATATCATGCATAACAATAGTAAATAATGCTTTGTGAATTATTTTTTCTCCTGATATAGGTATCTACTATATTGAAATGATGTTTTTTTTTTTTTTTTTTTTTTTTTTTTTTTTTTTTTTTTTTTTTTTTTATGGAGCGTGTTCAAAAAAGTTGGAAAGACATTGTAGGAAACCACCTACCACTTTATAAGTCTCTGTCTCTCCATTTGACTGAACTCTGTGGGGGAAAGAGCCCAATCTTTTTACAACCTTATTACATTTGAATCCTCAGCACATAGCTCCTGATGTGGATCAGGTAGCAAGAAATGTTTGTGGGAAAAGATGGTCTGAGGGAGAGAAATCACAGAAAGTGGGGCATTAAAAGCAAGCAGCACTTAGTACCATTGAAAGTTTGCCTTTGGGGAGTCATGAGTGATTAACCAAGCATTGGGGTTCTCTGCATTGTGATGGGAGGGTAAGTACAGGGCAACTCCAGAAATAGATAGATTTTGCAATTGCTGTACCACAGAATGAAATAACACCTGCACATCAAATCAAATGAAAGTCTTTTTAATATCTGGTCCTGTACTGGTTGTTATAAAAAACTGACGTTTTGTTTATAATACCAATTCCATTTGGTTTGAAAAATAAATAAATATTAAATCATTGTAGTAACAATTGCTTGATCTCTAATTTATTGATGTAAAATTTTATCCTCTGTGCCAATGTGCGTCTCTGATTTGTAGATAACTTCTTTATTCTTGGTAATAATTAACAGCCTTAGGAGAAAGAAGTCTGTGCTTAAATGAAATGCTTGATCTCAGAAAATGGAAAGAATTGAAAGACTGATTACTTTATGACAAAGACATTTTACTGCCAGGAAAAATGGTAAAAAGCTTTTACTTTGATTTAGTTCTTGTTTTTCAATTCTTCAATTAAATTCAAATTTTATGTAATAGACCATAAATATCCATTTTTTAAATTTAATCTTTTTTACATAAAATATTTATTTCCTATGTCTTTGAACTGGAATTGAATTTGTGCATGCTGTGTTTTAATTTAAAATACCATCATGACCATAATCTGAACATGTAGAAAAATATTTCTTGATCTCTTTGTTTAGCTCACTATTTTATTAAGAATTTTTCTAAATAAAATGTTCTCATTTTTACAAGTTTCTCAAAACAGAAGGGTAGAATTTTAAAAGCTCTGAATATAAGAAGGCTTTGTTAATGTTTTGATTAAGGGAGGAAAGAGGGAAGGAATAAAAAAAAGAAAAAAGAGGGTAAGAAAGAAAGGAAAGAAAGAAGATCAATGAAAAAAACATATTTAACATCTACTTCTTGCTATACGGTTAGATTCCCACGTCCTCCAACTTTTCCTCCCTTTTTTCTTTCAGATTATGGTCATAATGGTATTTTAAACCAAACAACATTAATAATAATAACAAAGTTTTACCTGGAAACAGAAATAGAAAACACCATAAAAAAGCATTGTCCTGCAGCCACACAGTTCAATCCTATGAAGGTATTCAAATTAAATTTAAAACCTTTTTAAATCAAATTATAGAACAAACTACTCTTTTAAAAACAGATTGGGCCAGGCCTGGTGACTAATGCCTGCAATCCCAGCACTTTGGGAGTCCGAGGCTGGTAGATCACAGCTCAGGAGATTGAGACCCATCCTGGCCAACACGGTGAAACCTCATCTCTACTAAAATATAAAAAATTAGCAGAGCGTGGTGGCACGTGCCTGTAGTCCCAGCTACTCAGGAGGCTGAGGCAAGGGAATTGCTTGAACTCAGAAGGTGGAGGTTGCAGTGAGCCGAGATCGCGCCACTGCACTCCAGCCTGGCGACAGAGCAAGACTCCGTCTCAAAAAAACAAACAACAACAACAACAAACCAAAAAACAAAAAACAAACAAAAACAATTAAAAAAAAACAGATTATAGGTAGCCACATGCCCAGCAGCAGTGACAATGTGGCATATACTTGCAGTGAAGTGCAACTGTGCTGGGGAAGGAAAATTGTATTTTCATATATTGTTTCTAAGAAGAACATTATTTTCTTTTGGCCCAAAACCCTGAAGGCAGGAAGGGAAACGAAGTGAACTGCATGCCGAGATGAAGTATGAGTGGGAAGTTGCAGACAAATAAAAATCAAGGTGAACTCCCCCTTTCCACTCTCCCTCCCCACACACATTTTCTATATGGTTACTAAAATCATAACATGTTTGGCACACTGATTAGCATGTGGTAGCACTCAGTGAATGTTAGATATCATACTAAATGGATTGAAATTGATGGAGTTGAGGCAACACCCTTGAAGAGATACATAAATGTGGGAAGCTGAACAATAGTCTCCAAAACATCCACATCCTAATCCCTGTTATCTGGCAAGGGGAAATTAAGGTTCCACATGGAATTATAGTTGCTAATCTGCTTTATTTATTTATTTATTTATTTATTTTTATTATACTTCAAGTTCTAGGGTACATGTGCATAACGTGCAGGTTTGTTACATATGTATACTTGTGCCATGTTGGTGTGCTGCACCCATCAGCTCGTCAGCACCCATCAATTCATCATTTATATCATGTATAACTTCCCAAGGCAATCCCTCCTCCCTCCCCCCTCCCCATGATAGGCCCCAGTGTGTGATGTTCCCCTTCCCGAGTCCAAGTGATCTCATTGTTCAGTTCCCACCTATGAGTGAGAACATGCAGTGTTTGGTTTTCTCTTCTTGTGATAGTTTGCTAAGAATGATGGTTTCCAGCTGCATCCATGTCCCTACAAAGGACGCCAACTCATCCTTTTTTATGGCTGCATAGTATTCCATGGTGTATATGTGCCACATTTTCTTAATCCAGTCTGTCACAGATGGACATTTGGGTTGATTCCAAGTCTTTGCTATTGTGAATAGTGCCGCAATAAACATACGTGTGCATGTGTCTTTGTAGTAGAATAATTTATAATCCTTTGGGTATATACCCAGTAGTGGGATGGCTGGGTCATATGGTACATCTAGTTCTAGATACTTGAGGAATTGCCATACTGTTTTCCATAACGGTTGAACTAGTTTACAATCCCACCAACAGTGTAAAAGTGTTCCTATTTCTCCACATCCTCTCCAACACCTGTTGTTTCCTGATTTTTTAATGATTGCCATTCTAACTGGTGTGAGATGGTATCTCATTGTGGTTTTGATTTGCATTTCTCTGATGGCAAGTGATGATGAGCATTTTTTCATGTGTCTGTTGGCTGTATGAATGTCTTCTTTTGAGAAATGTCTGTTCATATCCTTTGCCCACTTTTTGATGGGGTTGTTTGTTTTTTTCTTGTATATTTGTTTGAGTTCCTTATAGATTCTGGATATTAGCCCTTTGTCAGATGAGTAGATTGCAAAAATTTTCTCCCATTCTGTAGGTTGCCTGTTCACTCTGATGGTAGTTTCTTTTGCTGTGCAGAAGCTCTTTAGTTTAATGAGATCCCATTTGTCAATTTTGGCTTTTGCTGCCGTTGCTTTTGGTGTTTTAGACATGAAGTCCTTGCCCATGCCTATGTCCTGAATGGTACTACCTAGATTTTCTTCTAGGGTTTTTATGGTATTAGGTCTAACATTTAAGTCTCTAATCCATCTTGAATTAATCTTCGTATAAGGGGTAAGGAAAGGATCCAGTTTCAGCTTTCTACTTATGGCTAGCCAATTTTCCCAGCACCATTTATTAAATAGGGAATCCTTTCCCCATTTCTTGTTTCTCTCAGGTTTGTCAAAGATCAGATGGCTGTAGATGTGTGGTATGATTTCTGAGGACTCCGTTCTGTTCCATTGGTCTATATCTCTGTTTTGGTACCAGTACCATGCTGTTTTGGTTACTGTAGCCTTGTAGTATAGTTTGAAGTCAGGTAGCGTGACGTCTCCAGCTTTGTCCTTTTGACTTAGGATTGTCTTGGCAATGTGGGCTCTTTTTTGGTTCCATATGAACTTTAAAGCAGTTTTTTCCAATTCTGTGAAGAAACTCATTGGTAGCTTGATGGGGATGGCATTGAATCTATAAATAACCTTGGGCAGTATGGCCATTTTCATGATATTGATTCTTCCTATCCATGAGCATGGTATGTTCTTCCATTTGTTTGTGTCCTCTTTGATTTCACTGAGCAGTGGTTTGTAGTTCTCCTTGAAGAGGTCCTTGACATCCCTTGTAAGTTGGATTCCTAGGTATTTTATTCTCTTTGAAGCAATTGTGAATGGAAGTTCATTCATGATTTGGCTCTCTGTCTGTTACTGGTGTATAAGAATGCTTGTGATTATTGCACATTAGTTTTGTATCCTGAGACTTTGCTGAAGTTGCTTATCAGCTTAAGGAGATTCTGGGCTGAGACAATGGGGTTTTCTAAATATACAATCATGTCATCTGCAAACAGGGACAATTTGACTTCTTCTTTTCCTAACTGAATACCCTTGATTTCTTTCTCTTGCCTGATTGCCCTAGCCAGAACTTCCAACACTATGTTGAATAGGAGTGGTGAGAGAGGGCATCCCTGTCTTGTGCCAGTTTTCAAAGGGAATTTTTCTAGTTGTTGCCCATTCAGTATGATATTAGCTGTGGGTTTGTCATAAATAGCTCTTATTATTTTGAGGTACGTTCCATCAATACCGAATTTATTGAGCGTTTTTAGCATGAAGGGCTGTTGAATTTTGTCAAAAGCCTTTTCTGCATCTATTGAGATAATCATGTGGTTCTTGTCTTTGGTTCTGTTTATATGCTGGATTACGTTTATTGATTTGTGAATGTTGAACCAGCCTTGCATCCCAGGGATGAAGCCCACTTGATCATGGTGGATAAGCTTTTTGATGTGCTGCTGAATCCGGTTTGCCAGTATTTTATTGAGGATTTTTGCATCGATGTTCATCAGGGATATTGGTCTAAAATTCTCTTTTTTTGTTGTGTCTCTGCCAGGCTTTGGTATCAGGATGATGTTAGCCTCTTAAAATGAGTTACGGAGGACTCCCTCTTTTTCTATTGATTGGAATAGTTTCAGAAGGAATGGTACCAGTTCCTCCTTGTACCTCTGGTAGAATTCAGCTGTGAATCCATCTGGTCCTGGACTTTTTTTGGTGGGTAGGCTATTAATTGTTGCCTCAATTTCAGAGCCTGCTATTGGTCTATTCAGGGATTCAACTTCTTCCTGGTTTAGTCTTGGGAGAGTGTAAGTGTCCAGGAAATTATCCATTTCTTCTAGATTTTCTAGTTGATTTGCGTAGAGGTGTTTATAGTATTCTCTGATGGTAGTTTGTATTTCTGTGGGGTCGGTGGTGATATCCCATCATTTTTTATTGCGTCTATTTGATTCCTCTCCCTTTTCTTCTTTATTAGTCTTGCTAGCGGTCTGTCAATTTTGTTGATCTTTTCAAAAAACCAACTCCTGGATTCATTGATTTTTTGGAGGGTTTTTTGTGTCTCTATCTCCTTCAGTTCTGCTCTGATCTTAGTCATTTCTTGCCTTCTGCTAGCTTTTGAATGTGTTTGCTCTTGCCTCTCTAGCTCTTTTAATTGTGATGTTAGAGTGTCAATTTTAGATCTTTTCTGCTTTCTCTTGTGGGCATTTAGTGCTATAAATTTCCCTCTACACACTGCTTTAAATGTGTCCCAGAGATTCTGGTATGTTGTATCTTTATTCTCATTGGTTTCAAAGAACATCTTTATTTCCGCTTTCATTTCGTTATGTACCCAGTAGTCATTCAGGAGCAGGTTGTTCAGTTTCCATGTAGTTGAGTGGTTTTGATTGAGTTTCTTAGTCCTGAGTTCTAGTTTGATTGCACTGTGGTCTGAGAGACAGTGTTATAATTTCTGTTCTTTTACATTTGCTGAGGAGTGCTTTACTTCCAATTATGTGGTCAATTTTGGAATAAGTGCGATGTGGTGCTGAGAAGAATGTATATTCTGTTGATTTGGGGTGGAGAGTTCTA
The DNA here is from genome assembly GCF_007565055.1 of Rhinopithecus roxellana. NCBI lineage: Eukaryota > Metazoa > Chordata > Mammalia > Primates > Cercopithecidae > Rhinopithecus > Rhinopithecus roxellana. The sequence goes on along the minus strand of NC_044550.1, from coordinate 88,115,537 downwards.
TAGATGTCTATTAGGTCCACTTGGTGCAGAGATGAGTTCAATTCCTGGATATCCTTGTTAACTTTCTGTCTGGTTGATCTGTCTAATGTTGACAGTGGAGTGTTGAAGTCTCCCATTATTATTGTATGGGAGTCTAAGTCTCTTTGTAAGTCTCTAAGGACTTGCTTTATGAATCTGGGTGCTCCTGTATTGGGTGCATATATATTTAGGATAGTTAGCTCTTCCTGTTGAATTGATCCCTTTACCATTATGTAATGGCCTTCTTTGTCTCTTTTGATCTTTGATGGTTTAAAGTCTGTTTTATCAGAGACTAGGATTGCAACCCCTGCTTTTTTTTGTTCTCCATTTGCTTGGTAGATCTTCCTCCATCCCTTTATTTTGAGCGTATGTATGTCTCTGCATGTGAGATGGGTCTCCTGAATACAGCAGACTGATGGGTCTTGACTCTTTATCCAGTTTGCCAGTCTGTGTCTTTTAATTGGAGCATTTAGTCCATTAACATTTAAGGTTAATATTGTTATGTGTGAACTTGATCCTGCCATTATGATATTAACTGGTTATTTTGCTCGTTAGTTGATGCAGTTTCTTCCTAGCCTCGATGGTCTTTACATTTTGGCATGTTTTTGCAATGGCTGGTACCGATTGTTCCTTTCCATGTTTAGGGCTTCCTTCAGGGTCTCTTGTAAGGCAGGCCTGGTGGTGACAAAATCTCTAAGCATTTGCTTATCTCTAAAGGATTTTATTTCTCCTTCACTGATGAAACTTAGTTTGGCTGGATATGAAATTCTGGGTTTAAAATTCTTTTCTTTAAGAACGTTGAATATTGGCCCCCACTTTCTTCTGGCTTGTAGAGTTTCTGCCGAGAGATCTGCTGTTAGTCTGATGGACTTCCCTTTGTGGGTAACCCAACCTTTCTCTGTGGCTGCCCTTAAGATTTTTTCCTTCATTTCAACTTTGGTGAATCTGGCAATTATGTGTCTTGGAGTTGCTCTTCTGGAGGAGTATCTTTGTGGCGTTCTCTGTATTTCCTGAATTTGAATGTTGGCCTGCCCTACTAGGTTGGGGAAGTTCTCCTGGATGATATCCTGAAGAGTGTTTTCCAACTTGGTTCCATTTTCCCCCTCACTTTCAGGCACCCCAATCAGACGTAGATTTGGTCTTTTTACATAATCCCATACTTCTTGCAGGCTTTGTTCATTTCTTTTTCTTCTTCTTTCTTTTGGTTTCTCTTCTCGCTTCATTTCATTCATTTGATCCTCAATCGCTGATACTCTTTCTTCCAGTTGATCGAGTCGGTTACTGAAGCTTGTGGATTTGTCACGTATTTCTCGTGTCATGGTTTTCATCTCTGTCATTTCGTTTATGACCTTCTCTGCATTAATGAGTCTAGCTGTCAATTCTTCCACTCTTTTTTCAAGATTTTTAGTTTCTTTGCGCTGGGTACGTAATTCCTCCTTTAGCTCTGAGAAGTTTGATGGACTGAAGCCTTCTTCTCTCATCTCGTCAAAGTCATTCTCTGACCAGCTTTGATCCGTTGCTGGCGATGGGCTGCGCTCCTTTGCAGGGGGAGATGCACTCTTATTTTTTGAATATCCAGTTTTTCTACCCTGCTTTTTCCCCATCTTTGTAGTTTTATCTGTCTCTGGTCTTTGATGATGGTGACGTACTGATGGGGTTTTGGTATAGGTGTCCTTCCTGTTTGATAGTTTTCCTTCTGACAGTCAGGACCCTCAGCTATAGGTCTGTTGGAGATTGCTTGAGGTGCACTCCCGACCCTGTTTGCCTGGGTATCAGCAGCAGAGGTTGCAGAAGATAGAATATTGCTGAACAGCGAGTGTACCTGTCTGATTCTTACTTTGGAAGCTTCCTCTCAGGGGTGTACTCCACCCTGTGAGGTGTGGGGTGTCAGACTGCCCCTAGTGGGGGATGTCTCCCTCTCCCAGTTAGGCTACTCAGGGGTCAGGGACCCACTTGAGCAGGCATTCTGTCCGTTCTCAGATCTCAACCTCCGTGTTGGGAGATCCACTACTCTCTTCAAAGCTGTCAGACAGAGTCGTTCGCGTCTGCACAGGCCTCTGCTGCTTCCCCTGTTGTTTTTTAGCTGTGCCCTGTCCACAGAGGTGGAGTCTACAGAGACAGGCAGGTTTCCTTGAGCTGCTGTGAGCTCCACCCAGTTCAAGCTTCCCAGCGGCTTTGTTTACCTACTTAAGCCTCAGCAATGGCGGGCGCCCCTCCCCCAGCCTCGCTGCTGCCTTGCGGTTAGATCGCTGCAGACTGCTGTGTTAGCAATGAGGGAGGCTCCGTGGGCGTGGGACCCTCCCGGCCAGGTGTGGGATATATTCTCCTGGTGTGCCCGTTTGCTTAAAGCGCAGTATTGGGGTGGGAGTTACCCGATTTTCCAGGTGTTGTGTGTCTCAGTTCCCCTGGCTAGGAAAAGGGATTCCCTTCCCCCTTGCGCTTCCCAGGTGAGGTGATGCCTCACCCTGCTTCAGCTCTCGCTGGTCCGGCTGCAGCAGCTGACCAGCACCGATTGTCCAGCACTCCCCAGTGAGATGACCCCAATACCTCAGTTGAAAATGCAGAAATCACCTGTCTTCTGTGTTGCTCGCGCTGGGAGTTGGAGCTGCTTTTTTTTTTCAATGAAGAGAATATCTTATATCATCCACGTAGGCCCAATGTAATCACAAGGGTTCTTAAAAGTGGAAGAGCGAAGCAGAAGAGAAGGTCAAGGTGATGTGATGTGAAAAAGACTTAATGCACTTTTACTTACTTGGAAGTTGGAGAAAATCGCTAGGAGTTGAGGAATGAGAGCCTGATGTGGAAGCAGGAAAAGGCCAGTGAATGGATGGATTCTCTTATAGAGACTCCAAAAAGCAATAGAGCCCTGCTGAAACCCTATTTGCAGCCCGTTAGGACCTGTACCAGACTTTTGACCTACAGAACTATAGGGTAACACACTCCATGTGAATATAAGCCACTGACTCTGTGTTAAATTGTCACAACAATAAAAAACTAATATAATGAGTAAGCAAACTTACAGGTATCTGCAGAAATAATTTTGCTAGTGATGTTTAGGAAAAGTGCAAACAGATCTCAGAAGAGATTGTGAAGATCTCATTTAATGTTTTACATTCTTAAAGATAGGGTAAAACAAAAAAAAATCATATATGTTCAATGTATTGTAAGAGTTAAAACAAAATTGGCATTTAAGTTAGTTTCAATCTGTCATTAGCTCCTGTTTTTTCCCCTCCTTCCACTATTTCTGACATTGCTACTGCCACCACCACAACATATGCATATACAGTATGCACTCACACACACAGACACACTCACACTTACAACTTTCCAATTGTATATCCATTAGGCGCTTTTAAAAGTTTTACACATTTGACTATACTTTGACATATTGTGTCCCGAATTGGTGGGTTTATGGTCTCGCTGGCTTCAGAAGTGAAGCTGCAGACCTTTGGGGTGAGTGTTACAGTTCATAAAGGCAGCGTGGACCCAAAGAGTGAGCAGCAGCAAGATTTATTGTGAAGAGCGAAAGAACAAACCTTCCACAGTTTGGAAGGGGTCCTGAGCGGGTTGCCACTGCTGGCTTGGGCAACTTGCTTTTATTCCCTTATCTGACCCCAGCCACATGCCGCTAATTGGTCCATTTTACAGAGAGCTGATTGGTCCATTTTGACAGGGTGCTGATTGGTGCATTTACAAACCTTTAGCTAGACACAGACTGCTGGTTGGTGCATTTACAATCCTTTAGCTAGACAGAAAAGTTCTCCAAGTTCCCACTAGATTAGCTAGACACAGAGCGCTGATTGGTGCACTTACAAACCTTTAGCTAGACACAGAGTGCTGATCGATGCATTTACAATCTTTAGCTAGACAGAAGAGTTCTCCAAGTACCCACCCATCCCAGAAGCCCAGCTGGCATCACCTCTCACTGGCACCTGCTGCAGTACTTTTTGGCACCTAGCCTGGGCACTCTGGCCACCCAGAGGGACCTCGTCCCAGACAACCAAGAGGAAAAGAGGGGAAGTGAGAAAGAGACAGAGACTCATCATCCTGCCTGCACCCACCCAGAACCCATGCTGGCCCACTAGCTCTGCCCTCAGCCCCGGCTCCCGCCTGTGCCTCTCCCTCCACACCTCCCTGCAAGCAGAGAGAGCTGGCTCTGAACTCCGGCGAGCTCCAGAGAGGGGCCCCCACAGCGCAGTGGCAGGCTGAAGGGCTCCTCAAGTGCGGCCAGAGTGGATGCCGAGGCCGGGGAGGTGCTGAGAGCAAGCGAGGGCTGCTAGCACGTTGTCATCTCTCAATATCACATTAGAAATTCTTTATTTCTTGAAATTCTCTCTTTCTTTCCTATCCAAAATATCATTTAAAAAAGTCTTCCTCTTTCACCTTTCCATTTTAGCTTCTTTCTTCCTTGCAATTTTTTTTTTTTTGAGATGGAGTTTCACTCTTGTTGTCCAGGCTGGAGTGCAATGGCACAATCTTGGCTCACTGCAACCTCTGCCTCCCAGGTTCGAGTGATTCTCCTGCCTCAGCCTCCTGAGTAGCTGGGATTACAGGTGCCAACCACCACGCCCGGCCAATTTTTTGTTTTTTTAGTAGAGACGGGGTTTCACTGTGTTAGGCAGGCTGGTCTCGAACGTTAGACCTCAGGTTATCCACCTGCCTTGGCCTCCCAAAGTGCTGGATTTACAGGCATGCCTAGCAAAGAACAAAGACTCTCACAGAAATTTAAGTACTATGGGCAGGGAATGCTTCAAATAAATAGAAAGAAACATGGGAGGCAGAGAATCATGGGAATTCTAGAGTAGCAAATGTGAGCATCTAGATCCTTCAAACAGAAAGATCTGGACCCTCGGAGGAGGAGTTTATGGGCCTTCATTTTAAGGTCCTCTGTTAAAAAGGCAGATGCTCTCAGTCTCTAATTCTAATTCTTTTAGTGTGTCCTCTAACTTCTTGCATAACCACTTTTTTGACTCTACTTTTCCATTGCCCAGCTTTTGATTACATTTAAGTCTAAGATGCTCTGGTCATAATCCCAATCATAACTTCTTATTAATATGAGACGTATTTTATTTACCATCTACTTTATGCCAGTCACAAGAAGCTGGGATGAAATGATTAACAAGATAAAATCATCTCAAGCCTCTTGACACTTATTTTTTGAAAGGATGGTTCCAAAATAAAAACTTAATACACCTATTTAATGGTGGAGCTTTTCGAGCAGGTGGGTTGATAATAGTGCCATTTACTGAGTCTCATTTTTGGCATATTAACTTGGAAATGCCTATTTGACATGCAAGGGGAAATGTTAAATAGGCAGTTGGCTACATGGATGCCAGCTGACTGATATCTCCGTATTTCCCAATTTAAATTTATAAGCAAAAGCTTTTTTCTTTTAAATCTACTGAAAAATCCTCTTATCAATTTATATCCTAGCTTCCTTTGGGTCAGATCCACGATCACGTGTCACTTGTTGATTTTACTTCTTGATTTTACTCCACAGGAACTAATATTTCCTTTACAGGCAGATACATCTGGGTTCAAATACTGTTGCCTTTAGGAATTTAAATGTATTGTAGGTCTCTAAGTTCAGTTTTTCCACCTTTAAAGATGTCTAGTAATACCCACCTGCAGAGATTTTGTGGGAATTAAATGAAGTAGGTATACAGAACTGCCTAACTTGAATAATAGAATTTCATTCATATAAATTAAGTGATTAATTTGATCATACACGTTACCATTTTAACCTTGTAATCTTTACCACTACAATGAAAATACCTTGCTCTAGCTGTCAGATATTTGGCCTTGATTAATTAGAATGTGTGTGAATTTGGGGAGTTAACGGGGTTTCCTGAAATTCTAATTGAACAATATATCAGACACAGAAGAAATAGTTCACAAATATAATTTTAAGGTAATTATAGGTACTAGATACAGTCTTTGGTCAGGCCACCATTCTCTTTAGATGCCTAATGGATGATTATATTATTATTGGCTCATCTGACCTTTTCTCCTTTCTAAGGAGCATCTCAGTTTTATTTTGTGGATTTATGTTTTCCCCTTTGAACATATCTTCATGACACTGTAATCCAGTCGTCATATCCCGTAAGCTAGGCAACTTGACTCCTCCTCTATGGAATATCAATTTTAAACAGGGGAATAATAGACTAAAAAAGATTGATGTTTATCTATACCGGAAGTTGCATGCTAACTAGACTCTTCTTGCTAGAAAACCTTGCTCGTAGTTTTTACTTTCTAGTCCTGGGGTGTGAGTCTCTGTCTCTGTGCATTTCCAAATCTGATGCATTAGTATGCCCTGTTGACCTGTGAGTTCCCAAATTGCTCCCAGTAAGTTTGTTTTCATATAAATTAGTTAGAATGGGATCTCTAGCTTGCAAAGAAAGAGTCTCAACTGATATAAAATGTTATTGTAAACATCATCTTAATTGTGTCAGTCCCTTTGAGACATGAGGCTTGACTGAATGCAGGTAGGCTTCCTTGGTGCTGAAAGTTGAGGCAGATGTTTCTTATCTGAGGGATGCCAGAATTCAAGGGGTTGAGAAAGCAAAATCTATGCAGAAAAGGCAAAGGAATACAGGAAAGAATTTTAGAGAGTCATAAAACTAAATTTGGCCACAAATGGATGTCAAAGCCAGAATTATGGTGGTGGAAATTTGAGTCCAAGAAGAGCTCAAATCAGTCCAGGACAATGGAGCAAGCATGAAGAGGAAGGAGAGTGGAAATGGGAATCCTGGAATTGAGATGAAAGGTTTTGCTGAGCTTCCCTCCTATGGCCTATGATCTGGGTAGAGAAGAGGGCTCGGATAGCTATGCCTCTCTTAAAGTCTTCAGACAAACAGTATCTGCTAAGAGGTGAAAAACTAGAACTTTCTTTCATCCAAGTTTGTCTATATAGATCTTTCCTCACACCTTTATTCTCACAGGTTCCTTGCTGGAGGACAGTTTGGGCTTATTTCTCTTTATTATGACAATGTTTTATTTCATCTGTTTCAAGGTATATATTTTGAGTTTTTATGCACATTTGACTTTATTTTAATTGGTGTTACAATACATTTTCTTACCATAACCCCAGTTATCAATGGAACTTCCCGTGTCACTTGCATTACTTCTATCTTTAGCTATAATGGTTTGGGCCAAAATAATATTTTCCTTTTTAATACTACAAAATGTCCTTCACTACTTTTGTAATGCCCGTAGACTATAATAAAAGGGTGCTCTAATATACAACATAATGTTTGCTCAGTGTCAAACATGCTCTCAGTTAAATTTAGAAATTTTTATTTAGCTTTCCCACAAGGCCCCCCTCCACCCCATGCCCAGTGTTGTTTTTTATTCATTTACAAATCTGGGCATTGGTAGACCTTCTCTATCATGCAGGCAGTGTGAAAATTCCTAGCAAAGTTTAAGTTTATTTTTTTTGGGTGGGGGGCGGGGAAATTTCGAAATAAAGATGAGCCTTTCTCAGAATTTCTAGATAGATTGGTATTAAGAACATACTTTATAATATTTTCTTCTGTACAATATAGGACTTTAAAACTTAACAGATGGCACCAGAAACCTTTCCCCTCATACTTAGCAAGGGGATTTTTCCAAGTTCTTCCTCACATTCTGAGGCAGAAAATGAAACAGCAGGTTAGTGACAATAATGCATTTCTAAACACTGTGCATCTACGTGTGATTTAACTACAAATGTGTATCTTTGGCATGAAATCACTTCCTCTGAATACAATAAAACCTAGCAAAATCCCACTTTTAATGTAACTGTATGCATGGATTTTTGAATGCCATTCTTTCAAATAAGGAGTACGTAAATACAAACTGATGTGAGAATCTTTAAAAATTCATGTTAGCTTCTGCAAACCATATAGAGCTTTCTACAGGCTGACACAATTTTAGGGTAATATACAAGTAAATTTAAGCTATTTGGTGCTTATAGAGATTATATCAGAGGACATCTGCAGAATATCAGCGTTTTTGAAAGAGGTAGGATATGAATGGTATTTAGAAAGAAAAGCTTGGTAAAGATCTTTTGTACTATTGTATAGAATTGTTTCAGAGAAATATTATCTTTTGTTTGCTATTAAGTTTTGTCAGATCTGAATCCAGAAAGCATATTGATTTGTTGTCAGTAAGTTGCATATGCTGGATGGATCTGTTTATAGAACTATTGTAGGAAGCTGATTTCATTCTGCCTGTGTGGGGCAGATAGCAGAAGAAAAAAAGCTCCGATTTACCTCCACTCTACCCTTGACAAGTAATTTCTTCATCCATTTTGGATTTGATTCATAAATAAAGGATAGAGGAAGCCATCTCATAAATCTAACGATCCGCTTGAACTATTTTGTTGTGACATACTCTGCAAATTATTTTCTTTCTTCACTTTCACTGCTAATGCTTAATGGATAGGATGTGTTCTTCGGTCTGTCTCAAGATATGAGATACTAGTCATGTTTAATTTATTAGCAGCTAATTTTACTCCCTTTACTCCAAATTTGATTATCTAAAGAATCAGAATGGAAGCTGACATATGGTGTCTCTGCAGTACTGGTTGAACATCTGCAATTTATGCATTATTTTAAATTTATCAAGTAAATTGCTTACATAAGTAAGCCAATGTTTTATCTTTATTCAATTAGGTTGAGTTGAATCTATGCTTTTATTCTAAGATGTACAGTGTGCTCTGTTATACAAAAAACAAGAAGCACCAGGGGGCAAAAAAAAAAAAGTTTGCTTGAGTTTTGAACTCAGATGTAAATACTTAAAAGGGAAGCTGTTGTTCTTTGGAAGGGAAGACATGTTTCAGTGGAGAGAAAAATGAGGAGGAAGAAATTTAGAGCTGTAACTCTGGCCTTATGGAAGTATGTACCTACAAGGAGAGCAGCAAAAATGTTGTCTGTCTCCTTCTTCTCCTCCTCTTCCTCCTTCTCCTCCTCCTCTTCCTCCTTCTCCAGAGAAGAAGGAAGGTTTCCTTGAGCATTTTACCAGGTGATCAATCATGTGTGCATAAGTATGTCTATTTAATTCAGGAATTGGATTAGGTATGAACCACAAGAAAAATTTGCCTGGAATTGTATGACTTCCCTTATTTCATTCATGGTGAATTTCTCCAGGGATCCTGGGTCTTCATTTAACATTAAGTGTCTAAACTTCTCCTTTGTAAAGATGCATCCAAACCTGATTGATTGCACATATTAACTGTCTGAAATTCTTTCTGTTGTGTGCATTTCTAAAAGTCTTTTTCTCATCAAGGTTTTCCTACGACTTTCTTTTACAAATACCATAAATTCTTATAGGTAATATACTCAAATAAAATCCCAAACTGTGGTGCTCATGTTTCAGAGTCTTTGGGCTTCAAAATATCCATTTAAAAACTGACGGCACCATTATCCCAGTTCTTCTGTGTTATATCCCATGGAACATCTTTTATTGTATCTACTTGACTACCCCCTTGTAGGTAATAAGCATTGAAGCTTTTCTTTTTGTCAAATAGATATCAAATTTGCTATGTTTTCCTTTGGGTTTTATAAACTTTCAGATTTACTTCTTATCAACACGGAGTGCCAACCTATGGACCAGACACTGTTCTAGGCACCAGAAATATAGCTGTGAACAAAATATTCACTCTTTAAGCTTATATGTGTGCATCAGGTGGGACAGGGAAGGGCAGACATTACTAAGTCAATGAATAAAAGAACAAAGTGATTTCTAACAGTGATAAGTGCCAAGAAAGAAACCTGGGCAATTTTCAGAGTGTGACAGGATTGGATAGTTAAGGAAGGCTCATTGGAGGAGGTGTTATGTGACGTAAGACATCACTATTACCAAAAAGCTGAGGATGTGAAAATCTGTGGAAGGACATTCATCCAGAATGAGGGGTAACTGCAAGAATCTGTAGAAGAAATAAATTCTTTGTGTCTGAGGAATGTAAAGAAAGTCAACTGAATGATGTATAGGAAACAAATGACCCAGTGGCAAGAAGAAGGTTGTAGGACACATTCAGGTCAGATCATATTGGTCTTGTAGGCGCTACATGATTTCGTTTAAGGAGCCATCTCTGATTCTAGGTGTGCTGGGATTCTATTGGTTGGTATAAGCCAGGGAGTGACAGGATCAGATCACTCATTCAGGCTTCTCTGTGCAGGATGAATATGAATAAGGAAGCTTTACTCAATGAGTTCCTAAGTGCAAGCAAAGAAATCAACTTTGGCTCGTTTAAGCAGAAAGTTATATTTTTTGGTCAGTATATTGATTAACTCAGAGAATTGCCAGCAAGGCTGGAGAAACAGACAGAAACACAGTGAGAATTACATCACCCAGCTGGTAGACCAGGCTGCAGCTGAGGTCTCACCCAGTTCCGCACACCTAGAAGCCCTGCAGTATTCTGTCTCTGGGTATTGACTTCTCCCCAGAGATGTTCTAGTCTGTCTACTTCTATGGGTCACTAGCTTTGGACTCAAGGTCCTGGGAGTTGTCTTTGGTTTCTGAAGTTCTATAAGAATAAAAGCTATGGAAATGTGCATCCTGTAATTTCAGCTCCTAGAGCAGGAAGCAAGTTTTCATGGTGCATGCTATAAATGTAAGAAAGGTTTCATAAGCTACACAAAGAATAAGGTGACATATATCCACTATAGCAGCTTGTGCAGTGGTTAAGTGGAGTAACCATTTGATTTGGAATAGCCTGGTGGTAGTAGTGAGAGAGATCTTGAGAGATTCGAAATTATCTGAAGGTAGAGTCAGTCGAGATTTCTTTTGCCTGGAAAAGGAGGATGGAAAGAGAAAGGAAGATATGAGAGTAATTCTTATGTTTGGGAATTGAGAGCCAGGGTGGATGGTGGGAACATTGAGAATGGCGAGATGAGGTAGAAGGTGGGCGTGTGTTTGGCCACATAATCAATGCTCCTTTGGTTATGTTATATTTTATATAGCCATTAGACATTTAAGTGGTGATGCCAAGTTCAATTAATTCTAAAATTTAAGGGCAAAGTCAAGGGTAGAGATATAAATATGGCTTCAGAGGCATCTTGTCCCTTTTTCCAATAAGACATTACATTTATTGCTTCCATTTGAGACATTTAAGAATTTGCTTTAATGGTATCAATTATCTTCATACTTAATAACTTAAAATAGCTATACTAAATAGTATGCAATATAAAGTAGAAGCTCATCTACTGAGCTTTCATGGCACCCTGTAGTATTTTTTCTTTTTTTTCAATTGCTTTATTTATTTACTTCAAATGCATTATTTAATGGGTAAAATATATGTATTTATCATGTACAACATTATGTTTTGAAGTTCATATACATTGTGGAATGGTTATATCATGCTAATTAACAAATGCATTACTTCACCTGCTTGTCATTTTTGTAGTGAGAGCACATATTAGCTACTCTCTTACCATTTTTCAGACATATTCATATTCATATGTTATTTTTCATTGCTTCCTAGCACATAGATAATTGTTCCTGTGATTAGACCAGCTTTGTCACTGGCTGTCCCATAAGCCTGATTCCAAGTTTTGTTGTTATTATTTCCCCAAACTGGAAACATTATAGCAGAATGTTTAAGAGAATTTTGGAGTATGACAGACCGGAGGTGGCTCCCGGACAATCCCAGTGATTGACTGTATAATCTAGGGATTCATTAAACCTTTCTAGTCCTCATTTGTCAAATGAAGATAATAATACCTTTTCCATGGGGATGTGGCGAGAATTAAATGAGAGAATGTTTGTAAACAGTAGGCACACACTGAGGTACTCAGAACATGGTAGCTATTATTGCTAGCCATTCCCTTACCTTTCCAAATACACACAAAAAATCATCCTTCAAGCAAAAATTTATCCTTCAAGTCCAAACTCATGAAGCTCCTTGAAGTCTTCCTCAGCTGGTCAAGGCTGTAATTGAAAGCAACAGCAGTCCCTCCAAAGGTTTGTTGAAAGAATGACAAAAGTTTGTAAATATCCAAAAACAAAATGCAAAGAACAGTCAGCCCTCTGAGGCTGAGGCTGGAAGTCCAATCTAAGAGGATCCCCTTGCCTTGTCATAGGACTGTGAAGTCTTGGAGTCTTTTATCTCTTCTTCTCTCTGTGCATCTATGCCACCCGACTAGATAGATGCCATCTAATTTCTCTGTGCTCGCCTAGTTTCTCTGCTTACAAAAGACTTCTGTGCTTACAAAAGACTTCTCTGCTTCCCTTAATTTCCTGTTGCATATGCTTCTGGCTTGTTCTGATTTATTTCCACTATAGCGCCATGTGAGTTTATAGGTCACATGAACTGTGACTCTTAATTTACTTGTCTGTGACCTTCATTTAAATTTTCCAGAGACAAAACGTTTGGCTTAAAGCATTTATGATTCCTTTTGGGTCAGATGTTCAGCTGTAGCCTGGGTGCAAGATGAGGCTGCGTGTATTAGGCTTATACCATTATCGAAGTTGTACACAGAACAGTTTAAGCTAGAGTGGTTTTTGGGTGCAGAAGGTAAAATAATTTGTTGTCAGGGGTAATTTGTTTATAAAGAGTAGAAGGCCACAAACTAGCTTGAGTAATAAGAGATTTAACCAAAAGAATCCACGGAGAACATAAAAATGTAGGACATAAAAATACAGCTGGGTCACACAGGAATTGGAAAATTGTCAGGAAAATTGCCTCTCTCTGTCTTAACCTGACTTTGCAGATCTCTGTTTTTCTCTCTGCAGACTGGATGTGTTTACACATTTAATACTATTAATTGCTTGTTCAACATAGGCAAACAACTTGTCCAGGCACAGTTCTAGTTTTTCTCTGCTTATTCATGGAAGAAAATCTTTATAATTTTGCTTTCCTTGATTCTGTCTCCATTGATTTAGTTAGTTGTAACATTGCAGTGTCCAGGACTTAGTCCTTCCATCTGTTTTTTTTTTTTTTTTTTTTTTTTTTTTTCTTCCCTTTATACTAATTCCATTAGTGATCTCATCCAGTCTCATGGCTATAAATTCTATGTATATGCTGACAACTGCAAATTTGTATCTCTAGCCTGGTCCCCTCCCCTGAACTCCAGACCCATATATCCAGCTACCTGCTTAGTATCTCTGCTTGCATTTATAATTGGCAGCTCAAACTTAACATGTCCAAAATATGACCTCTGATTTCACCTCCCTTTCTAAACTTGTTCTTATCACAGCCTGGCTCCTTTCAGTTGATAGTAACTTTTATTTTTCCAGTGACTGAGGCCCAAACCCTTGATGTTATCTTTGACTCCTTCCTTTGTCTCATACCTCATCTGAAGTCAGCAATTCCTGTAGGCTCTACCTTTAAAATACATCCACGATCCAACTACTCCTCATCGCCTCCATCACTACCAGGTCACTATCACTTTTGACTTGAATAATTGCACTAAATGTCTAACTAGTTTCCCAACAGTCTATTCTCAATAGATTTTCCATAGTGATCCTTGTAACAAATAATTGCGACTGTCGACTCCTCTGCTCAAAACCCAACTTTGGCATCCCTTCTCATGAAGAGTAGAAGCCAGTGGTCTTATAATCCCTGCTAAAGCCCACAAGCTCTATCCCTCGCCCTTTCACTTCCAACTTTATTTATTACTATCACCCTGGTTCATTCTTCTCTTACTGCACGGATTTCTGTGTTGGTCCTTTAGCCAGCTAGACCAGACCATGCCTCGGGGCATTGTCACTTACTTTTTCTTCTGCCTGAAAATTCCTTTCCTAAGATATTTATGTGCTTCTCTTCCTCAACTCCTTTAAATTTTACTTAAATATTACCTTTTTCGGTGAGGCTTTCCCTTACCGTCTTAATTAAACTTGTAAGCTCTCCACCTTGCTCTTCCTGTTCTTGTTCTCTGTTTTAATCCATAGCATTTATCTCAGTCTGAAATGCTACCTGTCTTATGATTGATTCATTCTCTCCCTCCAGAAGAAAGTGAAGTCCGAGATTTCTGATTGTTCCATTCATTACAGTGCCCTCAGTATCTAGAAAAGTACCTGGTCATTAGCAGCAGTCAAAAATATATACTGAAGAGTGCATTGATGAACGAGCAAGGAAATAGCAAGTTGTCATGATTTTGTTTGGTTGCTATGTAGAGTATCCATGGAGGAGGGATCATCTTTCTTATATAACTAGAATTCGAAAAGCATTTCACATTTTCTATCTCATGTAACCTACTCTATGTGGTACATGATATTCTCCCCATTTACCAGTGAGGACAAAAATACAAAGAGCGAAAACAACATGACTGAACTAGAGCTGTCATTTCAACCAAGTTATGTCTCTTCCCATCACTGGTGCTCCTTCTATTAAGACATGCTGCAGAATTATAATTTCTATCCTCCTCCCTACACATAACATTTGTTTCTCAAGTGATAGTGAGCACCTTCCCTTCTCTTTTCATTGCAGAAACAGCATTGGGAAAAGACATATAGTTTTGCTTCCTCTTTTTTTTTTTGGCACATAATGTGAAGAAATATATTTTCACAAAAGATAGTGGACTTTGGAGTAAAGCTTCCGATTACCGGAGCTATTGCATTCCACCTCTGACAGTCATTAGTGGCCCTTTGCCCTTCTTTCCAAATAGTTCTCATCAGGCCCTTCTGACTTGTGTTCTCCACAGCCTTCCTCCCTTCCCAGCTGAGCCATTTTCTGCTTAAAAGCCCAATCCATTCTTAGGTTCTTGCGTCATGAAGGCAATATTTCCCCCTAACGTTTCTGAGAATGGTTAGTTGCAGGTTTTCTGAAAATTTCTTCTGTTCCCCACATTGTCTCTCCTTCCTACAAAATTATTCCTTTTTTTCTCTCTTTGGTTTCTATCTCTAATCTTACAAAAGTTTTCTCTGTTCTTGTTTGCTTGTTCATTCATATTACAGAGTAAAAGGAAGCATTGCGTACCTGAATAGGGCTTAAGTATTAAGGCATATCAATGAGTAAACCCACTTCCAAGTGTGAATATGTGGTTTTCTCTTGGTCTCTCCATCGAAGTCTCTGGTTTAGTTGTTGCAATTTGCAAGCTGAAAGTTCTGAGGAGGCCAGAAATCTCATTACTCTGTCTGTAGACTTCTCTAGTTTGTGGTACAGTACATCAGCTCTCCTTGATGTGTGTCTCCAGGTCTGCAGGACTAATTACTTCATGCACAGAGAGGGCTGTGGAATTAACCAGTCCTCTGCTTTCTGCTTCCCTGCTATCCCACAGACACCCATTTCACCTGCTTCAAAAGTACATACCTCCAATTCCTGAGTCCTTCTGAGATTCTGTGGCCCAAACATAATAAATTAACTCTTGCAGTTTTCTCCCCAGACAGGCAGGTAGATGAGAACTTTCTGCATCCTTGTGAGTCATTTACCACCCAGAGCAACATGACAAATAGTGTTTAGGTGTCCAGGCTCTGGGGATAAACTGCCTTGGTTCAAATCTTTACTGCCACCTATGAAGTAAATGATCTTGGATAACTTCTTCAGCCTTTCAATGCCTTCCTCACCAGTCAATTGTCGATAATAATATTGCCTGACTCACAGGACTAGTACAACAATTAAAGTACTTACAAAAATATCCAGCAGGTAAATAGGTGCTAGATAAATGTTTGGATTTATTAGATACTTGTAGGCTTTCCAAAATTTGCTGATATAAATCAGTTACTGTTGTCCTCTCTCCTATTCTTTTGTCTTTGTGGATTTAAAGAGTTGTTCCTCTTCACTTCTTGTCAATTTAGTAATGTTTTGGGAGGGTGTTGAGTGAAATTCACATCTTTAAAACCTTATAATCACCTCTAGCTCAGTAATGAAACTCCCTCAAATTGATTCCTCTCCTTATGTATCACTATGGCAACTGAATACCCATTTTGGTAATCTGCCTGGTACTCGAGTGCCACTAGAAGATGGCTTCCCTTCCATTCACCTTCCTAGGGTCCAGGGTCCTGCTACTGGCCTCCAGCCGGAAATCTGCTTAGATTTCTGTAAATCTCGTATGCCTGGAGTAACATTCACCATGCCCAATTCAAATATACATTATTACTTTTGTATGTTGGAATTTTCCATAGCTGTTGCTTCCCCTTGGCAATTCTAGTCACTATGTTCTTGTTGACTGGGACCAAATTTCTTTTTTTTTTTTTTCCATCTTTGGATCCTCCCCAGATTTTAAGTGGACCATACACAGGTGGACTCAACTTCCTTTTTGTTTTTTTTTTCTTTCTTTTGATTTCCAAATTCTCCCAGCCATGGATGGTGGCTCACATCTGTAATCCCAGCAATTTGGGAGGTTGAGGTGGGAGGATTGTTTGAGCCCAGGAGTCTGAGATCAGCCTGGGCAGCATAGCTAGGCCTCATTTCCACAAAAAAAAAAAAAAAAAGAGAGAAAAAAAATTTGAGTCAGATTCTCACTTCTCATTTTAACTTTTATCTTTTTTCTCTAATTCCTTTCCTTCTGTGAAAGTTGAAATTGTATTTTTAATAAAAACTTTTAATCCTATGAATTGATAGCAATAAGATGACAGATGTATTTATATTAAATCCACTGGAAATAAGTTTGAGTGGCTATATATGTGTGAAATGATAATCAATGCATTATTGTTTGGGGAGATATGATTGTCTTTCCCATTACTAGAATATGAGGCATTTTACATTTTTTATTGTACATTAACAGAACATTCCAATTTCACCCAAGTTGCACATTAAACTTCCTGTTCCAAAAACAGAAACAGTAATATGTTTTTATTCATAGTTTACTATAGTGAAAATGTCATTTTCATAACCACTTTCCTATGCCACTATTGTCATTACTATCAAATTAAGAAATATAAATATTTATTTAGAAATTGCTTGAATATGAAGGGTTTAAGTTTATACTATATTTACTCTTTCCTCTCACAAGCTTTCGGGAGAAATAGTCATTTTGAAGTGGATGGAAATGACCTCAAGATTACAGAGCTCATTTAAAATATTTAGTAATATAAGCTGCTGTGTGCTGGAGACCAGAAATTATCTTTACAGAAGCCAAACGCACTGTAAACAGTGGAATTGAGACTACTAGGCCTGGAGTGGGAAATGTCCCTTGCTAAATTGTCAACTGCTAGTTAAAATAAACTGCATTTTTTTCCTTCATATGACTTCTTTTTTTTTGTTGAGATGGAGTCTTGCCCTGTTACCTAAGCTAGAGTGTAGTGGTGTGACCTCAGCTCACTGCAACCTCCACTTTGTAGGTCAAGTCATCCTTGAGCCCCAGCCTCCCGAGTAGCTGGGACTATAGGTGTGTGCCACTACAACTAGTTAATTTTTGTATTTTTAGTAGAGATGTTTAGTAGAACATGTTTCACCATGTTGGCCAGGCTGGTCTTGAACTCCTGATCTCGTGATCTGCCCGCCTCAGCCTCCCAAAGTGCTGGGATTACTGCTGTGAGCCACCATGCCCGGCTTACACTGCGTTTTTATTTGCTTGTTCATTTTTGGTTACAAGTGTGTATACTACTGTGCTAGGTTTATTCTCTTGGTGAGGGAACAGGTGTCATAATCACTGTACAGGGATTAGCAGAATTTCCCTTATAGAGCTCTAATAAAGCAGAAATCAACTTCTAGGAACACATCTAATGGAAAGAAGGAGGGAAGCAGGGAAAGAAGATAGAAAGGAAAGAAAGGAGGAAGGAAGAAAGGAAGGAAGGATTGGGAAATTTTCTTGAACTAGTTCCCATTCCAATATTCCTTGCCTCCAGTACTGATTCACTGTTGAGTAGACAGTTTGCTAACGTCATGCATACTCATTTGGACTACAGTGTTAAAAAGATTCCCATGTAAATACAGACAATCATGTAGGAAGTCAAATAGGAAAGTATTGCTTCTAATTTGAGTTTAGGCCCATTATTGGCTTTGTAAATGCTCAGTCAAAAAATTACTGTGTACAGCTGTGTGGAGACTTAACATTTTATAATACTTTTAATGTAAAAATAGATATACTGCAATGAAGATAGGAATTCATCATGTTTTAATTTTATTATCTGACTGATATTGGAGAGGCATGGTTATCTTTGTGAATTCACGTATCACACTCCATTGTATTACAACTCAATAAGTCCATAATTTTATTGTTATACTAGTATTTTTTGTAAAAATTAAAAGGTCAAAACTAGATAATTCAAATATTCATATTATTTCCCCTATATATTTTTGTTTGCTTGTTTAGAAACTTAACTTTTTCAATTCTAGAGAAACAAATGACTTATTTTAAAAATAATTATTTGCAAGCCATTTGATAGGAAACCTTTTTGACATTTAGTAAGCCTGTAGAATTATGGGTTTAGGATGCTTTCTGTTTTGTTCATAAACTTGAAAGTTTTTTGAAAAATAATATTTTTTAAGACATCATAGATGACACAAACAAAAAGAAACACATACCATGCTCATGGATGGGAATAAACAATAATGTGAAAATGTCCATACTGCCCAAAGCAATCTACAGATTCAAAACAATTTCCATAAAAATACCACCATCATTCTTCATAGAACTAGAAAACACAATTCTAAAATTTATACAGAGCCAAAAAAGAATAGCCAAAGCAATATTAAGGAAATGAATAAATCTGGAGGCATCACATTACTCAACTTAAAATTACACTACAAGGCTATATAGTTACCCAAACAGCATGGCACTGGTATAAAAATAGGCATGCAGACCAATGGAACAGTATAGAAAACCCTTAAATAAAGCCAAATACTTACAGCCAACTAAGCTTCAACAAAATTTACAAAAGCATCAATTGGGAAAACGACACTTTATTCAATAAATGGTACTAGGAAAACCGGCAAGGCACACACATGTAGAAGAATGAAACTTGATCCTCATCTCTCACCTTATGAAAAAATCAACTCAAGATGGATCAAAGATGTAAATCTAAAACTTGAAACCATAAAGATTCTAGAAGATAGCATCAAAAATCTCTTGTAGTCATTGGCTTAGGCCAAGAATTAATGACTAAGACCCCAACAAAACCAAAAATAAGTAAATGGGACCTAATTAAGCTAAAAATCTTCTGCACAGCAAAAGAAATATTCAGCAGAGTAAACAGACAACCCACAGAGGGAGAGAAAATATTCACAAACTATGCATCTGACAAAGGACTAACATCCAGAATCTACAAGGAACTGAAACAAATCAGCAAGTAAAAATCAAATAATCCCATCAAAAAGTGGGCAAAGGGAATAAGTAAGCAATTCTCAAAAGAAGATTTACAAATGGCCAACAAACACATGAAAAAATGCTCAACATCACTAATTATCAGGGAAATACAAATTAAAACCACAATGAGATACCATCTTACTCCTCCAAGAATGGCCATAATTAAAAAATAAAATAAAATAAAATAAAAACAGTGGATGTTGACATAGATGTGGTGAAAAGGGAACACTTTTATACTGCTGGAAGGAATATGAATTAGTACAACCATTATGAAAAACAACATAGAGATTTCTTAATGGACTCAAAGCAGAACTACCATTTGATCCAGGAATCTCACTACTGGGTATCTACCTAGAGGAAAATAAGTCATTATATGAAAAAGACACAAGCACATGCATGTTTATAGCAACACAATTTGCAATTGCGAAATAGGAAATCAAGCTACATGCCCATCAACCAAGGATTGGATAAAAAATGTAGTATTATATATATAAATATACCATGAAATACTACTCAGACATTAAATGGAACAAAATAATATATTTTGCAGCAACTTGGATGGAGTTGGAGGCCATTATTCTAAGTGAAGTAACTCAGGAATGGAAAATCAAATATTGTATGTTCTAACTTATTTGGGAGCTAAGCTATGAGGATGCAAAGGTATAAGAATGATATAATGGACTTTGAAATCTTAAGGGGCAAGGCTGGAAGTGGGTGAGGGATAAAAGACTACATATTGGATATAGTGTACATGGCTTGGGTAATGGGTGCACTAAAACCTCAGAAATCACCACTACAGAAGTTATCCATGTAACCAAAAACCACCTGTACCCAAAACACTATTGAAATATTAAAAAATTAAAAATTAATACTTTTAAAGATTTTTTTCAAAAAAAGTCTTACATCAAAACGTACCAGCCTCTTCTTGTCAAACATGCCAGGCTCATGAGTTCTGTAGGTCCAAGGTATGAATGTCTGCCTCCCTGAGCCTCGTTGTTCTACTATGCCATTTACAGATTATACCAGAGCAGCTTAGCCCTGGCATTTTGTCAAAATGACTGTAGCTTCCCTGTAAATTTGTAAAGCATGGTAGATGGAAGTAGACACCTTTAATTAGTTTTTACCTCTAAGACTCAGAAGAGACAAGCCAAAGAGCCCTAAATGTTTTTCCTATTTTGAAGATTGATTTGAATGCCATAAAATATGCAGAGTTCAGAGTTATTTAGAGCACGGTGACCTTGGAGGCAAGAAATGCTGTGAGATCCATCCCTTGGTGAGTTTTATAGTTCCACTCTTAGTAACTGTGTGCCCAATTTCATCCATAACTCTAGCTCAGAGTTTGCTAATCAGTGGCCCACAGGTCAGATCTAATCCTTAGTGTTTCATTTAGACCACCTTTTTAGATGTTTACTGTTGCTAACATGCAACGGAAACATCTCTGTTTCTAATTTTACTTAAGAAATCAGAAGCTCTGTCTGAGTGATATGCACACGCCCCATCTGGGATCAATCGGCTGGAGCAAAGTGGCTGCTGCTCCCTTCTGATGGCTCTTCGTGACACCACCCTCCTTCCTCAGCCCACACAGCTTGAATCTGTGAACCTGCCTGGGACACGTATCATTTGACAACCTTGCTTTGGATCTAGGGCAGCTCTTAGCCTATATAGCATCATTTTATTATTTAGAAAAAGTGACCCTGGCTGCCCCATGCAGGGGCATTTCACTACTGCATTTCAGCCTCCTCTCACTACTTGAGCCAAGTGGCCTTTACAGCAGACAAACTGCCCAAGTTTATGCAGCATATACAACCAAAGCCAACATATCTAGACAAAATGGAGGTCCTTCATGAATTCTGAGGTTGAGTGAGCCAGTAGAGATGAATCAGCACAAGTTAATCATGGTGTCTTGGAAGAAAAGACAAAAAAAAAAAAAAAAAAAACCCACAAAACTGAAAGTCTACTGCTTTGTTTTAAAGGGATGACAACATTACTGGACCACACGGGCACATTTAATTTATGTTGTATCAGTAAAGCTTTTGTAAAGATTTCCCTTAATGTTACCATTTTTCAAAGTTCAAATCCAGTTCTTTCTTTTATAAATTTGAGCTTTTTCGCAAATAACTAAACCTGAGTATCGTGGAGTGACTCATATGCTGATGGATCGGGCTTCCTTTTTAAAACAAGCACTCTATAGAGACATTTGAAAACCAAATTCATAAAACAAGGCTCATTTTGTCATGTGTGGGCATTCATAAATGTCATAGCCAGGAAAGGAGAGAAGAAGAATTTCCTTTTTCAATTGTTAAGCACTGCCTAGGAGTCTCTCCACATGCGGTGGCATTGTGATGAAGTTGTGTAAAACCTTTCTAGCTTTACCCCAGTGGCTGCTTTAATAAGGACACTTGAGACAGGCTTGAAGGAAACATACCATGCCTGTGCTTTGCTTACTGATGGTTCTACACAAAAGCCTGATATTGATCTGGCATCAGAAGTGGTTTCTGAAAATGCTGGAGATGAGGTTCTGTGAAAGATATATTGGTAGAGTTATTTAGAAAGAAAATAATTAGGTTTAGTTTTCTGTGGTGACTAATCCATAAATACTTTTGGAGGGAAAAGCTTAGCATTCAATCTATTGAGGCACTGGGCAAAGTTCCTTATGTATTAGAGGCAGGGATCAAGGGCAGATATTTACAAGATCCTTTAGCTTGTCAGCTGCACAGCATGAGGAAGATTTGTAAGCCAGAGTTATTCTTGCAGCAAACATTCAAGACTGCTGAGAAGGAGCAGTCTGTGGTTTGTCAAGTGTGCGTTATTCTAGGTGACCCTGGGTTTTATTCGCCCAGATCATATGCAAGATTATGGGAGAAAGTGTAGGCAGAAAAAATTTGTTTGTTCTATGGCGGTTCTGTACTAAACTTACAGTCAGACAATTAGATAGTTGAATGTGCTTCAGATTCTTATGATTATTATTATTTTACTAATTTCATTATCTCAGTTCTCCTCAGAAGTAAACACAACAGTTAAGCTACCTGGGGACTCAATAAGCCACATCATTGACTCTGAGCCTCTAAGACTCGGCAGCAGTGGAGGATGAAGCCCAGTGAAGGTGTACTGAGTAGTTTTCCATTTTAACATGCCTCCCACACTCCCAACTCAATATTTCACAGATTGGGGTTGACAAGCAAAGTTGTCTGAAGAGTGCAGCCTGATAGTCACATATTATTTGTCAAGGTAAAAACTCCCTTAGGCTTTTGGGCAAAAGAATCTTTTCAACCTGACATTTAAAAACACTGCTGGTTTCAGCCTGTCTACTGTCCCCCATTGCAGAGACCAGTCTCCAAATGCTATACCATATGATAGCACCCAACAAATATAAGACAGAACAAAGATGCATCTGACACTATTTGAGTACCCTCTCCTCAAACAGTCCTGGATGTGACAGGCAGAAAGAAAAAACAGCCTAATTTTCTGTTAAATCAAGTGCCCTCATTAACACAGCTTGATTCACATTGCATCAAGTCAGTAGTGATGGAACTTTCTATGATAGTCAGGAACACTTAATTACCGAGGAACAAATCACTGTTTATTGTTAGTGTAGTATTTTAAATATTTCCAGAGCTTGGTCAACTGTGTTTGGATGTTACCTGATAATAGAATAGATATTTTAAAAATATACCTCTTCTGCAAGTGAAAATAACGATTATCCCTGGAAGGGTAAATGATTATAAAATTCCTATGAAGGATGAGGCTATGAATTAAATTTACTTATTTGTTCCCATGCAGCCTTCATGTATCCCACCTTCAATATAGACCATCTTCTTTCTCTGTGTTGGTGTCATGTCAAAACAAAAGCTCTGAAATTTAGCATCATAAAAGTAGATATCTTTAATCTAGTCCCTCTCCCTCAGATTGATTTATGTAGTTATGACATCATCCTTGCTGGAATTTCCCAAATCCATTTTTCCTCTATATATCAGAGTCTTCATCCTGTAATAATAAGTTCTGTAACTTTTCCTGCCTACTTTTTTCATATATCTCTTTTTAATGTTAGTCCAGGCTCCTGTTAACTCATGATTGGATTACTGAATTCTTTTAAATGTATTTCTATTTTCAGGATTGTCAATCTTCGAGATTCTATTTTTACTGTAGCCCAAGGTACACATAGTCACTATGTTGATTCCAGGTATCATAACACTTGATTATTACACATTTGGCATTGATCAGATCAAATATATCTATCTTCAGGTTTCCAGTCACTTTAGCTTATTGCTTTCTTTCTTTTCTTACTGCATTTGTTTTCTTCTGTGTTGATTGTCATGACGTCCCTCCAGGTAAGCTAACACTTCCATTCCTTTCATATGGCACCCCTGCTGAAACTATATCCAAGTTTTCTATGCCTCAGACAGCCTAGAAACCGATTGTTCTCCCTCTTTTCTTTTTCTCATTTCCCTTCTTTATCCACACCCCCCAGCTGTCTCAATGAATATTTAATGGTGGTGCTTTACAAAGACAACATCAAGAACAATCTTGCAATGGATGAATAAAAAACGGCAACGAGAAGCTTATAAAACTAGAATACGTACTGGCTTTCTCTTGCTTACAAATAGCATGTGATCCTCCACTTCATTCCCCCAACACCATCTGCCAAAGTTATAGTCCGAGGTTTGCTGATTTAAGATTTTACTCTTTTGTAGTTTCCCCTAATAATTAATGGTAAAAACAATGCTCTATGTTCAAAATCATGCTTTTACTACAGTGAATGTCATATTATATGGAGTTGGTACCACATCTCTAATGATTAATTTTAGTTTCAAGGTAATTAAAGATGGTTTAAAGTACAAGTTGGAAAACTGATACTTCAAAACATTTCCCTGGGTCAGTGAAGAGAAACGGGCCCAGCTGCTGCCTGAATGGGATTACCTTTCAGTCAATACACATGTGCCTATTTGGGGATGAGGTTAGAGTTCAGTTAATATTCAGAGAGGTTATCCCACCATGAATGTAAACCGATGGTCCACTGAAGGCATTTACAAAAGAACCATGAATACCCCAGCAGGAACACCCACCTCAAGGGGGACTGGGGCAGGGGTTGTATTAAGGTGGAGGTTTGTGCGAGGGCTTGAAGGATAAGGGGAGATTTCCTCAGAGGACATGGTGAGCATTTCCAGGGAAGGGGACGATGTACTAAAGCAAAGCGGCTGGAACAAGGTAAGGATATTTAGGGAACTGCAAGTTCAGGGAGGTAGACGCATATGTTTTTAAGGAGGAAAGTCACCTGATCAAATTAGAAGTTTAGAAAAATCCCTCTGGCAACAAAACAGAGATTGGATTAGTGAGTCTCAGACTGCATGCCCGAAGACTGGTGTAGTCAGAGCTACTCAAATCAATTAACAGTAGTTTAGCAGGAAAAACTCAAAATTGGTACTTTCTTCAACTATAAGATTTTCTTCCGTATTTTCAATTTTTAACATTTCTATTTTTTCATTTTCCACAAATCCCAGTAAGTGACGTAAATAAATAACACATGTGGAATCGATTTGACAAAAAAACTGTACTAACTGAACAGTCATTTATGCTTAGTCTGTAACTTTAGTTTTTGCAAATATGTAATGTCTGTGGTTTTGTTTTTATATTTTCTCAGAAAAATATAAAATTTCATGTTTTTTCTCATAAAAATTCCCCAGTTTGTATGCTGAAATGCATCTCTAAATGTTTCAGTGATAACCATAGAATAAAAATGACAGGCAAAGCAGCTCTGCTGCTCTGTCTCATATCTTCTCCGCTTCACCTCTGATTCTGACTCTGCTTGAAGGCTGTTCCAGGGATTTGAGTCACTTGACTCTGACAGTGTCTCAGCTCCAGGCTCCCTCCAGCTGCCAGTTGTCTTTTGTTTTTCATCCTGTGGAGGAGCTAACCTCCCTGTGGACAACTCTCAAAAAGAGGAGCACGTGGTCGACGTGTTTTCCCTGTTGATCTGAAGCGGGGGCAGTTCCGAGAGCATTCTGTAGGCTCTGCAGTGGGTTCCTGATGGCGTCTAGTTGCTATGTCTTCCGTGGGCCGCTGGATAATGCATCTTTGCATTGGTCTTTCCTCCTTTGTCCATTTCTGCTCTCTGGAATTTCTTCCTCGATAAGCTACCTGAACACACATCTTCTCAGGCTCCACTTTGAAGGATAAACCTGTCTTCTTCAATGATAATCTCTTTTTTATTGAGTTTGAGTATCACTGACAAAGGGCACCGACATCACTCTAGAAGGACAAGACCATTTTGGAAGCTATTGTATGATCAGGGCAAATACAATCAGGGTATTAGTCCTACGTTAAGGTAATACCAACTGGGAGAAAGCACAGGCTCTGGTTAAAAAAAACAAAAAAAACAAAAAACAAAACAAAAAAACCCTTACATTTGTATAATGCTTTATAAAACTTTTTTTTTTTAAAGAAAATCTATTTTTTTCCCTTGATCTTATTTACATAAAGTTCTAAAACAGCCCAAACTAAATCCCAGTGTTGATAAGTGGGCTGATAGTGACCTTCAGGAAGCAAGGGGCAGTATAGTTATCAAGAGTAGGCCCAAGTCAAATCTCCTTGTAATACTTCTGTGTTTATGTGAAGTAGGTAAGACAGGGGTTATTTTCATATTATAGTTGAGGAAACTGAATTATGCAAAGTGTGAATGATTTTTAAGGTCAGATAGCAAGTAAGGAACAGCTTTGAAAAAGGCTTTTCTATAGATCCCTAATAATGAAATATATATTTTCCTATGAACCCACCAAAGCTAAGATACTTTCTGTTAGCTTTCCCAAATTATATCTACTGCAGACTTTGAAAGAGGTCAGTAAATAATACTAAGTTTTTCAATCAAATTCTGAATCAAATGAGAAACAGGATAGAGAATTTGCAGATGCAAACCATAATATCTTTTTTAATTTTTCTGATAAGCTTGAAATTCATGAGTGGGGGCTTATTCATTTAACTCCAGAACCAGAAAGATTTACTTAATAGCCCTAAATGTAGTCCCGCTGGTCATTAGAAGAAAGGAAAAGGGGCTGGACATCACATGTCAAGTTTTTCCTTAAAATCTCTTTAATAATATTAACTCAGTCACTCTGCCTTCATAGAGGAGAGAGTGAAAGAGTGGAGAGGTACCAGGGATCTTATGTGAAATGGGAGGGAAATGCGAAATGTAGGAAACAGGGAACAAGTTATACCTCTAAACAGTGCGATCACTCGCTTATGCATTGATTAACAATGTCTACGGAGTAATCATAATGTTTAAGATACAAACAGATAAAGCAATAAGCAAGGCAGAACATTCCCTGCCTCCTCCTCCTTGTTAGAATCTGAAATAGTCAAGCATTTCCTGCACAAAATCAGGTATTTGCTAGTTTTTAAAATAAGTCATAACAGATGACGGTAAAATGTGCATCCTCTAATATGAACGAATTAAATACTTCAGACTATGAGCTGCATGAAGTTGTACAGGTACAAATTTTTCTGTATTTGTGATATTGGAAGAGATAATCTAATATCTAACTCTGAGTGACTCTGTCTTTAGCCTACAGAGAAATATTTACCACCGACTTTAATTGTCTGCATCACCATTCTTGCTTCAAAATGGGATAGATATCTTACTGTAACCCAAATCTCATTTCCTCACAGTTATAGAAGCATTGATTATCAATTTCTCTTGCTCTCTTCCACACACACACACACCACCGATCCAACATGCCTATCTATCTAACCATCTTCTTTTTCATTCCCTTCGAAAGAAGTTTCTAAAAAGAGATGTTGGTCTAAAATCACACATTCCTATTTCATCAATTTTGCCTTGTTTCATTACTCAATAGGTAAATAATTTACTTTCTAAACCAGTTTGTAAATCTTTTATTTACTGTCATTTACCATAATCTCACAGCCACTGTGGGTAATGACTGGCCTTCTGAATGTCCCATGCTGTGTCATAACTTTGTGTCTTTGTGCAAATAGTTCCCTTTCCATGAAGAGTCCTCATCTTCCTCTGTACCTTGTGGAGTCTTTATCTTCTTAAAAAGACTCAGCCTAAGCTTCATCTACAGGTTTAATTCCTTCTCAGCTGAGAAAACTGACTTGCATTTGTGCTCCTTTAGAACTCTCTGAATATCTTTATAATGGCAAGTGATATATACTCCATTATAAGTACTCATTATTTATCTCTTTGCCTCCTTAAGATATGAGCTTCTTAAGAGCATAGACTTGTGTCATTGTCTTCCATACCCGAAGTCCAGCTCAGTGCCTTTCTCATAATAAGCTCAAACAAATGTTTGTAAAATGACCAAAGGAATGATTGCAAAAAATATACTCTGAGATGGTTGCATACAATGTTTTAATCAGATAGACTATGCAGAAAGGGTTGTTGTAGGACAAATAGGTTTGATTCAAAAATTGATCAATCTGCTTATCTAGTTAAAATGGTGATCATATTTTTTAAAAGAAGAGGAGGAGGAAAATATTATTTATTAGGAGGCAGAGACTACATGTGCCTAATACATAGAATATTTTATCTATTATCATTCCTCACAGTGATGGCGAAGTAAACACACACACACACAGTCAGACAGAGAGAGAGAAAGGGAGAGAGAAATATGAGCAAAAAAAGAAAGGACAGGAACAGAGATAGAGTAAATATATTCAAGATTATAATAAAACCATTGATTCCATCAGAAATAGCCCTGAAAAAAGCATGGGAAGATTTGATGTGCACAAAGGAATGCAATTTAAGAGATAAGATTATGAAGCAAGGAAGAGTAAGTCTTAGGCTGTATTGGAAATTATAAAGTTACTATGGAATGTTATGATTGTCTTGTAGGAAAATTGAAAAAAAAACACATAGTTTCTAAAATAACAATCAATTTGATTAGGTGAAACGTTTTTTCCACAATATAGGAATTCTCCTTTAAAAATGTCTTAAAGCTTTTTTGAGAGGAGTTTTGCTATAGTGCAGTTAATAGGTTTTTTTAATGAGACCTATATTCATATCTCAGCTCCATTACTAATTGACAAATTGTGTTTTTTTGGGCAGGTTATTTTTTCTCCCTTGACCTCAGTTATTATCTATTCAATGGGGATAGTCTCTACCTGCAAAACTGGTTTCCAGATGTAGGAATATATGTGCTAATAGATAATCAGTAAATGGCAGTCGTCACTAGAGTTATATTAGACATTGCAACCTCATACATACTCACTATAGTGTTAACACACATACCAATTTATAAATTTGTGAATAGTTCCTATTTACTTATGTCTCCAGCTTTGCCCTGTCCCTGAGGTCCAGGTTCTTATTACCAACTCCCTAATTATGATAAATTCTCCATGAACATGAGACATGGTTAGAAGTAAACTCCTGTTTCCCTCTCTTAATTTGAAGCACCTGGGTTAAAGCTGCATATATTGTATCAATGAATCTGATCTGATCATATGTGAATGTAAGTCTAAAAAATAGAGTGAAAATAGAGAACAAGAATTGTGTGAACATTCGTAATTGAGGTGCAAGTTGGGTTGCAGGATGAGGGTGGAAAATTCTGGCCCTGATGGAGGCAGAAATGTCCACCCCTGCTTGTGACATGAGCACTGGTGAGTTAGTCAAGGCACTTGCATGGGAAAAGCCAGGAGGGAAAGCAATGCCTTTTTAGTAAATTACATTGCTATGTAAGCAAATTACTGTTTGCAGTGCTCTTTATTTAAGAACATCTTAATATGAACTATTAAATGTTTTGAATATTTATGTAAAAGGAACAATTGCTAACTCTCTGTTAACCACTCTCTTGCTTGTCTTAGTTCACTGCCTAGGGTCTCTAGTGCAACGTGGTAAGAGTGATAGAGATAGTAGTACTGTTCTCGTTTTATTCCTGATTTAAAAGGGAGTATTTTCAATATGACTGCATTTAGACTATTTGTTGCAGTTTTTTTTTTTTAATGTATCCATAATCTTTGTCAGGTCAACCACTGTCTTTTTTAGAAACTACTTATTTATCAAAAATTCACCTGGCTACATGGAAACAAAGTAGTAGAAGAAATACTTTCTCTTTCAACAACGTAAGGTTTTTCAATAACACTAAATGGAAGGAACATTTTGTGTTGTTGAAATACTTATGTAATCAATGCCTTGTAGACCAAAATGAGATGAGTTCATGATTCATCTGCAACATATAAACAACTAAGAGTAATAGTTTGGGTTTAAAAGTTTGAAAATTTCTGATGAGAAAAGGCATAAGCCCCTGAAATAAAATATTTTGCAATTCTAATTAGAGTCCAATTGCAGTAAATCCTTTAGTTGCAATTTTGTATTTGCATATATATTTCAGACTTACAAATATATTCGATTAATCCCTCAAGGAATCTTTCTCTCTTCACTCCAAATACGGCTTTAATATTTACAGAAATGACCCAAAATTATGTAAATATTAATGAATTCCAAATTAAATATACTAACATTATAGGGTTATTCTTGAGAAAAGTTACTTTGTTTTTATTTGGTTCAGTTAAATTAAGGTGTATGTTGTCAATTCCTGTATGAAATTTATATTTAGTTTTTGTAAAACTTAGAGACTGAGTATAATTTAGTATTTTAAGTTGTGATTGAGGTTCAGTATTAATATAAGATAAACCCCAAAATATTAAGCAATTGAAAATGCTGGCATTAGGGAATAGGAGCATAGATTTCTCAGATTTGGTTCCTGGCTCTGGCCCTTCTTTGCTGTGTGGCTTTGGGTAAATAAATTAACCTCTCTGTGCTTCAGTTTTCTTTTCTGTAAAATTAAGATATTAATAATGCCATCTTCTTAGAAGTAGTATGAGAATCTTAATGTGATAATATAACAAGATGTCTTAGAACAGTGCTTGACATATAGAAAGCATTCTGTAAATTTTTATGGTCATCGTCGTCATCATCATCATTATCATCACCATCGTCTCATGAAATAAGTGACAAATGATTCTTTGATTATCTCAAATATACTTCATATTAACGTTTTAATAAAACATCATATATGGTTGCTATAGGAATAGCATTTTGAATCCATGCCTTCAATGAGTAAAATTTTAAGCATAAGTACACATTATTATTATTCATTATCGTTAAAAATAAAACAAGGAAGGGACCTAGGGCGTGGGCTTTTCCTAACAAGTCTAGAATGGTACCTATTGTCTTTACCAGCCATGATTTCTCTAAGCTATTAAAGGTGAGCACAATTATATTTATATATGCTTCATAACTGGCAACCCTATTATCTATCCTGCATTAGTCTTTTTTTCAGAAAAATGCTCAAGTTCCCATTGCCATAACAACAGGCTGCTCTCTTTAAAACAAGATATGCTCTGAGTCAAAGTAAAATTGTTTCCATGGTAACTGCTACATATTTAAGTGCAGCACCCCGATTTTTAATCAGTCAAATTGTCCTTTGTCAGAAAGCAACACATATTGTTACTAATATAATTACATATATTTTAGAGTATGATAAATAAATAAAGTAGAATAGATTCTCACAAAAACAAAAACAAAATTGATTAATCTGTTTTCATAGTCATAGTTTCTTGTTGGTAAAATAAAAACCCCCACTGTACATACATGTGCCAATCCATAGTATATCTCTATATTGTAAAATATTTCCATTTTATATGTATTTTACTATATTTGAATACAATCTTGATCACTAAAAATGAAAATGGTCATGATCCATGTCTGTTTTATGTTTGTCTTTCATAAAAATAATGTCCAACTATTTTACATATGTTTTAAGTTTCATAGTAATTCTTTTATCCTTTTGTTTCAGATAATCTTTTAACCAAATCAGTTAAATAAATCATTTATTCCCTCATAAACTAGAGCAGATTCAGAGTTGACTTGGTTATTCCCTTTATTATCACTTACCTACTCTCTGATGGTTCTTCTTAAGGTGGGAGTGAAGTTGGACATGCTTGCTGTGTTTACATTATCTGTCCAGTAGAGAAAGGCCAACAGTTTCATTTAAGTGATATTCTAGTGAACTTTATTGCTTATTTACCATTGTGTTAAAGGGCACATTCTTTGTATTTAGATAGAACTGGTTTTAAATCCTTCTCTGCAATTTTTCTAGCTATGTAACTTTGGGCTTAGATGTTATCATTTGTAAAGTGGAGTAAAATGCATACATTACATATTGGTGTGAGAATTAGATGAGACAATGCATGTAGAAGGCTTCATGTGTATGTTACCTTACCTAACAATGCCTGGCACATAGAATGCACTCAATTGTTAATAGTGACCAGCATCATTAGTATTATCACCTTCATGAGTCTGACTTGAATACTAACAGTATATGAAAAAGTTACTGATATGAGCATATATACAGCTCTTCAACATTGTTTTAACTTTCATTTAAAATATTTTTATAGTCTAATTAAAGATCTTTATAAAATACAATTATAGAATATTTATTATATGATAATATCATATGAAAAATTTTCAGCACTCTGAGATCAATGTTAAAATAGTTAATGTAAAGTTGTTTTAATTACCCATTGGTTTTTTGGTTCTTAGACTAAAGAACTCCAATTTTACTTTTGTCTCATAATTATTATGGCACCCAGCAGATCAGATAACTTTAGGCTGAGATATATGTCAGCTTTTCTAGGACAGTTCTGAATTTAAATGTCCTGTTTCATTGTTCCCATATGTATAGCTGCACCTGTCAGACACTGTGTCCTGATTCTTATGTAAAAAATATTGTCACTGTAACCGTGAGACTTGTACTGTCTCTGACTTTGGCATTGGCAGGTAATTCCAGTCAAGATTCCGGGTCTCAGAGTGCAGACGGCACCTCAGCAGGGTCCTTGTGCTGCTGCAAAACACGCTGGCGAAGTCCCATAATGCCAGCCGACCTGACAAGAAGCTTCAGAAGACAGCAGGTGGCTCTTGTTCATCTTTTCCTTGTTTGTTTTCATGGAAAGGGCAAAAAGGGAAGGGTGTCCAAAACCTAAATAATTGACTGTCATCTCTTTGTTTTATTGTCCAGTTTTAACACCTACTATTAGGTCTGGTATTGCAAATTGTGAATATTTCAGCCATTGTGGCATAAAATATCATGAAGGAAGGCCCTCTCTATGCTATGTGCGGCCTGTCCTGAAAGAAGAATTAAGATCAGAATGATTAGTCCTGAGAGATCATCCAGTTCAAATCCCTCATTTGACGGCTCTTGGTGAGAGATACGCCAGGCAGGGCTGAAGCCACATCCCTCTTTCTACTGCAATAGTGAGAGTGAGTCCACCCTTTCAAAGGAATCTTTAACTCATCACCTCTCTTCCAACGCTTCTGATTATGTAAAATTATTTGAAATTTCATAAAAAATTATTTACGGATCAATGTCTTCAAGAGGTTTGAGGGAAAACAAGGCAAAGAGCAGGCAAGATGAAAGGTGCTTGAAATTCAAGCATCCAGGAGAAAGTATTTGAACTTGGACTAGAACAGAGAAAGACTGTCTTAGTTTGCTTGTGCTACTATAGGAAAATACTCCAGATCTGGTAATTTTTAAAGAACAGAAATTTATTTTTCACAGTTCTGGAGGCTGGGGAGTTCTAGATGTGGGAAGTGGCAGGAAGTGGCGAAGGCCTGTTCCTCATAGAATGCACTGTCTTCTTGTCCCCACGTTACGGAAGAGGCAGAATGGGTAAAAGGGAATAAATGCTGTGACCTCACATGGTAAAAGAAAGAGCAAAAAGGGCCAAAGGTAGTTTGCTGCAGCCCCTTTGTGTGCTAATCCATTTATAAGGGTGGAGCCCTCAGGACTTAATCACTCCTCAAAAGGCCCCACCACTTAACACCTCCACCACAGAGATTAGGCTCCAATAGGAATTTTGGAGGGGGCATATTCAAACCATAGCAAGGACTCCATGAAATAGCAGAAAAATTGTTGTTCTTGGATAAGCATAAAGAGAGAACAGTGTAGATTAAGCAAAAACATTTGGAATAAGCATCTCAGTCTGTAAAACCAGTTACCAGTGTATTCGTTTCCTAGGATTGCCCTAACAAATGACCACAAACAACAAAAGGCTTAAAACAGTAGAAATGTGTTGACTGACAGTTTTGGAGTCTAGAAGTTTGAAAGAAAGGAGTTGGCAGAGACAGGCTCTGCGGGAGAATTCTTCCTTGTCTCTTCCTGGCTTCTGGTGGATGACAGCAATCCTTGATGTTCCTTGGCTTGTAGAGACATCATATCAACCTCTACCTCTGTCTTCTTCACGGCATCAACTTGACTCTATGCCTCTTCTGCTTTCCTGATTAGGACACGGTCATATTGGATCATGTCACACTCTGAGATTTCAGGATGATCATGAATTTTGAAGGGACAGCGTCCAGTCTAGTACATCTGTTTTTCTTTTCCACACACCCACACCTTATCTGTAATATGGTAAAATACTGGGAAGAGCTGGGGACATTGCAGAGTTCAAGCCAAAGGTTAGGGATTACATCAGAGAGTGACCTGGAGGAAGAGGTATGCCATGAAAATATAGAACCACAATTTGTATAATTGTGGACTGGCTGGTAGACTTGGGACAGAAGCAGTAATAAATTAACAGTTTCATTGTACCTTAGGTGACACATTATGCATGGAAGCAACACAGGCTTAGAGTAGGGAGACTTGATTTAGGATTCTGGTTGGCAAGCTGATTCTTTAAACATGTTCATGGATAAATTAGGAATAAAATTTTACCCCATTTAAATACTGTGAATATCAAATGAGATAACATTTACGTAAGGCATCCAGCCCAGAAATTCCCACAGTAATTCTTTTCTATTCTTTTTATATGGGCATATCAATGCATTGGTGTGGTTCAGTGTTAGCGATCTCTGCCTCCAGTGAGTAGAGGTTAACATTTATTCAGTCTGTGTCAGAAACAAGACTTGCCTCTTTCAGCCATGTAGTAAGATTGAAAGAGAAATTACCTGATTTTTCTATTTTTTTTTTCCTGGAAATGTGTCCTTAGAATAGAAAAATAAATGTATAAACTGTTCCATTAAGATGGATTTAACAAAAAATTTCTGGGAAGGCCTGTATAGGCTATATTATATTAACCAAATGTTTCATTACCTTGCAAGAATATAGTTGATATGGCAATGTGAACACATGGTATCCTTTACATCTGCTTGTGTATGAGCAGGTGTTTATAACCAAGGGTCTGCCATAAGCCATAGAATTTAGCTGTATTAAGATGCAGCTCCTTCAGATGTCTTTTTATCCTATTACTCACTCTGAGTTCTGGAAGCAAAGGATCTGTTCTGCATGGAACTGCTCTGCTCTCATCAAACTACTGAGTGGGTGGCTAGAACAGTACATGTAAATAAATCTGGTAAACAGTGTTTAAAATTAGGACATGACAACTACAATTTTTTTCTTTTTCATGGCTTCCCTTGGGCATTAATTAAATACAGCATTTTCTTTTGCAGAATTATTTTCTCCTTTGTATTTACATATACAGACTATGACTGCAATAGATAGCAATATTAAATTCTGAGGACTATTTCTGAATAGCAGAATTGGGTCATACCCAGTCTGTGATAGACACTGGTAAAACTGAAGTCTTTTCCCACTAAAATCAGATAAGTCAAGATTAAGAATTACTTTGTGGCAGAGTTTCTTGTTTTCTAATGGGGAGTCAGAATTAGGGCATGTTGCCACTACTCCTCCTGGATATATTTTCTTTTTTCTCTCTCTATTTGTCTTCTCTCTCTCTCAGTCTCTGTCTATCTATCTGTCTGTCTATCTATCTATCTATCTATCTATCTATCTATCTATCTATCTATCTATCTATCTATCTATCTATCTATCTACCTACTTACCTACCTACCTATCTGGTTAGCTATCTACATTATCTATCTACCTATTTATCATTTTCCTTCTTCCTTTCCTTTCTGTTCCTTCTTTCCTCCTCCCTCCCTCCCTTTTTACTTCCCTTCCTTCCTTCCTTCCTTCCTTCCTTCCTTCCTTCCTTCCTTCCTTCCTTCCTTCCTTCCATCTTTCCTTCCTTTTTCCTTTTCTTTCTTTACAAAATATTTTTCTTCCTTTTATTTCTCTTTTTTGAATGTAGATAGTTGAATTCTTCTATATTGAAGGTTTGTACTTTATTTTTCTCATATATAAGAAGGACAACAAAAATTAAAAATAATACAAAATAGGTGCATATTAGATCTGGAAAAAACAACTTGTTCAATTTGTATTACTATAAAGAACATTTTCTTTCATAAAAAGGCATTATTGTTAATAGTAACATTTAACTATTTCTATGAACTGACTTTAAACCTGTCTGTAAACATGTTGTTTACTATTTATTTCACAAATAACAAATCTTTATGCAAGAAAATTTTATGGCAAGTTTTATAAACTGAAATTCTGTTTTTTTTCCCAAAACAAGTTTTTGATTTTTTCATGCATGAAAGCATACACACAAAAAGGCTTATTTTGATGTGTACCTAAAACCTTTTAGAAATGCCCTCACATCTAAAAATAATTATTAAATGACTGGTTTTATCCATCCATCCATTTACTCTTTTAAAAAACATTTATTGACTATCTGCCATGTGCCAAATCTCTGACATGTTGCCTAGTGTTGTAGATACAGTGACTTGTTTTCAAAAACATTAAATCTGCTGGTGGATGTAATGTACTAGCATATATTATCTATAGTACAAGTATGAAAGTGTTCATGGTCAAAAAATGTAAGACTATAAACAGCTTAAAAAGTTCAGAGGAGGTGTCTAGAATATGGAGATTTGACACAAATATTAGGATATAATTTTGTGGAAGAAATCTATGAGGTGAATTTTAAATTTGTGTCAATAAATAAGACCCATAAATCTGCATTACTTAAATATACAGAAAAAAAATCAAAGATTGAATTTCAATTAATGGCTGACTGTCTATGTTGGGGTGAACCCTTGCAATGGTCTCTACATTGTGCTGGGGAATAAAAGCAGGTGCTGGATGACTGAATTATGCCCTTTCACTCTAATTGTGAACATTTCTTTTGAAATGCAATAGAAGTAAGATGAAACTCTATTAATTTTTGCTCTGCCATAGTAGTTTAGTCTAATTTAGAAAACATTTATTCACGTGTTGGTAAATGTTCTCTTAAGAATCAATTTGACTCAAAAAACAAAACATTCAGAAAACACTTATTAACATATTGGTAAATTTTCTCTTAAGAATCCATTTGACTAAAAAAATAAGCTTTTCTTTTCTGGTATTATTCCTATGTCTATGGCAAGTTGGTTCTGGTAACAAGAGGTGTCTTGTATCGAAACCATCACAAAAACCAAAAGGGTGCTCTGAACACTTTGAGATCCATGCTGCACTAATGATTCTAATGTTTCTAAAATGAAATGATATCTCTTCTGAGAGAATCACACACAAACACGTGAATGCTTAGAGCCACCAACAGATAAGGACTGGTCCTTTTTCTATGCTATGTTAATCTCAGATTTTAAAATATTAATAACCTTTCTATCTCTGTCCTAGTCCCCTCCTTACATACCCACTTCTCAAACCATCTCTGTCCAGCATGGGTGAGACAATCACTTATGCACATTTCATAATTGGCTGTAACAAAAGCAATTTCCAGAGTTAGATTGAATCCTTGGTTTAGGCATAACTGGACCCGTCTTTCCTTTAATTATTATTTATAGGTAATGATAGAGAGTAATAATGTTGGCAATATAAGTTTCAAACATGGTTTGCCATTAACGAATATTTTCTCATTGAACTCTTTCAGTCATGAGATGTAAGAGAGTCAGATTATTTTGCAATGCATCCCTTTAAAAACATAAAATCAAGATGTTCAATCAGCTGCCCATGTTCAATCATCAAACCAGTAGTAGGGCTGGGTTTGAAGCAAGATCTTGCCTCGACAAATACTGTACTTTCCTCATTTCATCATACTGTTTGTATACTTTTCCTCTAATTCATGGCATATTTTAATTATTATAGATATTATCTGTTAATATTTTAAAATGTTTTGAATCAATAAAATTAGGCCAATGTAGATGAGTAAAATAATAACCTGTAGCTAAAATTGTTTCAATGGAAAAGGTATTATTGTTCTTTTAAAGACAAAATAGTGATTTTTTTCTAGTACTGATGAAGATAGCATGGTTGTTTCATTGTGCATGTAGTCTCAGAATTCAATTTGAACAATAATGGTTAGATTTAACATCTGATACTTCTGCACAACCTATAGCTAAATAAGCTTTCCCATTTTCTGGTATGTTCCCATAATAAAACTTGAGGAATGAACTAGTATTAGATGACTTGTCTAAGATCATTCTGCAGATAAGATGAGATTTTTTTTGTTTTTAAAACCTTGGAGCTTCTACTTCACTGCTTAAGTCCCTGAACCATAAAATTTCCCTGCTGCTTTGTTATTTAACTGGGCAAAGAGCTGTGATTTTTAAATGAAAGATCATGCTGTTCTGTGATGCTCAGCATTTGTAATTAATGCACCTACCATTGACAGTATATCTTTGGATAAAGGTTATTTTAATTGGACCAATGTAAACAATTAAACCTTGATTTTACTAAATATAGTAAATACATTGGCTATTTGAAAGTTAATGTAAGAAGAATCACCAGTACTTGAGTTTCCAATTTTTCCATTTGCATAGTTAAAACATTTTGAACTAAGCTACTGGGAAAAATATTACATGGGGAAATTTTTTTCTTCTTAATGAAGATAGGAAGGCAGATTATATTCATAATACAAAACAGGTTGATGTGTTTGGATTGCATTCACTAAACTAGATCATTTGGACAATGTTACCTTATTTGATCTACTTAACCATTAGAAGAAACTTGCAGCTATGTTACAAGATTCAGTACAATAAAAAAAGTTTGAGATGTCTGGACCTTACAACATACCGTGAATGAGTTAGAATAATTAAATATAAATATTTTTGCTTAGAAGCATTTGGCTTTATTTAATTTTAATTAAAAAGACATCTTTATTTAATTATTCCTCGGTACAAGAGAAAAAAATTCATACAGCAGGTTTCATTTTACACATAACAGCTATTATTTAATATGCTCTGTTTCAAGAGAAAATGTTTGTATTTACTTTTCATCCATCATGTGAAAAATATAATACTTGATTGACTCACTTTTCCCTAAATATCTGTAAATATTTCTCAGATGTATCCAGGAGATACTTAATCTGTGTAATTTCTGATCTCACTCTTACTGAAGAAGCAATAAATGAAAATATTTTTTTAAATGAAACAGTATGTGAAAAGTATTAATTTATTATACTTAAGAAAAAATAAGCATTTGTCTTAGGGCACAGTCTTAGAGAAGGAAATTGAGGGGAAATTCAAGGTGTTACAATAGAAATAGGCCACCTTGAGATTCCTGCAGTCCTACTGTGATTAACCCAAGCCCGGAGTATGCTTCTCAGATCTTCATTACCTCAGTGAAAGTAAGACTTAAAGTGCAAAGATGGAACTATTAATATTGGTGAAAATAATGGCAAAATTCCCTCAAATGACTAGTATGATAATTAAAACGTGAATCAAGATCCATTTAAATGTTATTACTAAGGATTATTTTTAAACATCTGTTAGCTCTTATAACACCCTGCATGTGGTAGCATAGGAAATATTGACCAAGGCCTGGTTCCTGAAAAATTCCCAGTGTGATATTTATACTTACGGGGAAACATGTTCAGGGAGTAATGCCTGTAATAATGTCAGAATTTTACTAACATAAATTAAAGATGTAAATTAGTATAAGAGCGTTAAAAAGCTCATTACATTACAATGAAAATCTTCTATGACAGTTGAGGTCAGTCTCTTCCATTTAGTTTTAATTAAATATGTACTTGCAATGGATATAAACTCTTACTGAATTTTCTGAGTAATACAATCAATAAATTAAGTAAATATATGAGGTGGAAACAGTTTATTTGTTTCTAGTATTATATGAACCAGGATCCAGGTGATTAAATAAATTTATCATATTTTATTCAGTTACATGGTCATGTGCCGATGTCTATTTTGTATACTAACTATTATTGTTGACCAATTACAGATAAGCAAATCAACAACTTCTGGCTCAGTACCATGTATCCTAGAGCTTCCAGTGCTCCACAGTAAAGGACTTTCAGTGCACACATGTGTGTGTGTGCATAAAGGTTGGAGTGAATTATTGTTTTAAGGAAATCCTAAAATTCATTTATGTGTTCCCTAGGTATTCTATTTTTATTGAGAGCCTACTACATTCAGTGCAATGTGTTGGATACTGGGTACAGGGTAGATGGCAGCAAATAAAATAAATCTAGCTTCTGCCTCATAGAGTTTTCAGTATGTATAAAAACATGAACATTGCAGAAATATAGGAAACCCAGTATATGATCCTATGTGAGCATATGGCAGCTAAAAATAGACCTGTTCTTGGTAGAGATGCCAAGAAAGGATTCTGTGAACAAAATCTGTTTTTTAGACTGATACTTGGCAATGAGTAGGCAATCGCTATGTGGAAAGATTTCTAAGCAAGGAAAAACTAAAAAAAAGAGGGAGATTGTGATTTTTGGTATGTACTCAAGGAATTATAAAGGTGATTATGATAGGTTGGCATAAAAAGAACATAGACTAGAATGAAGTTAAGAGGTAATATATTTATAACATGAAGAAAATGTAGTGAAAAAACTTAATAACAGTACATTTATTTTTATACATCATATTATGACTATCTGATAAACAATAAATATTATATAACTACCCACAATGTTTAAATAAATCTATTATTTATTTAGTTGACATTTTGAAACATGGGACTAATAGTAATTAATCTGTTATCTGTCAGGTTCTCATGGTTTAAATTCCTAGCCCCCTACAATGGAAAGTAATCATTTAATTGAAAGTATTTCCTCTAAATTGTATTTTCTAATATCTTCCAAGCTGTTTTCATTCAGTCAGAATTTCTGTTAAAGTTCTTGAAAGTATAACTGTGAACCTTAACAACAAGCCAAATAAATATATAGTGATATGGCAAGCAGGGAAGAAATAAATTGAAGCCACTTTCACCCATCCAGTCACCCGCTGGAAAATGAATTATAGGTACAAAAACAAAAGAAATATGTGTTGCACCGTTGGGTGATAAAAAAGAAATATGAAGGTAACTGGTCTTAGGACTATTTTATAATGGCTACTTTTTCTCTACCAATTTCCCTCCTTTTTTTCTCTTTGTCAATCATGCTGGGTAACTACATTATAACCACAAATAAATATGTAACCAAAGGCAGTCTAACTAGAATTGTAGGTTAAAATAAGGAGTAATGTATTATATAAGTTCCTGAATGTCATTGTTCTCTCCCATTATCTCAGTGGCAAGTGGTATTCTTTTAGAATAATTATAAGTTAGCAGTTCATTGTACTCACTGTTTGCTGTTGAACACCAACTGCGGAGGGCTGAGCTGAACACTGTCTCTATGGAACAGGAGAGATTTCAGAATGTAAATGAGGCAAAAGAGGGCACCTTGAGATGTAATGACCATACGGATTATAGCTGAACAAAATTCATAGCTCCCCAGTAAATAAATGCAATGATTTTCACTTAGTACATTTGTCAGTGGGGAGTCTCAAATCCTGGTGGAGCTATAGTATTTAGAAATGATAAAACTAAAGACAATGGCAGGAATCTATATCTTGCATTTATTTCATGTGGCTTTTTTCTTGGGAAGATAATTCCCCAAAGAAATTTTAAGTGTAGATCCTATAAATCTTTTTGATTTTAAGTTTGTTATTTTAAAATAAAAGTAAGTTAGATGTGAATGGCTACAGTACAACGAAAAGTAGAATTTTCTTGCACTAAATTGGGGTGATAGGTCTGGGACAAACTGCTAAAAGTGAAACAAAGGATTTATATTATTTATAAGATCATCAGAAAACTCTGGACCGGCTATTACCAACTAAAGATATTATACTTACCCTTCTACAGTAAGCAGCTATAATACTTGATAAAATAAATGAAGCAATTCATTTTGAGCATGAGTAAACTGACAACACAGGGACTGGATCCTTGAGAGAGGGAGAATACGAGTTGATCTCCACAGTCACCCTAGCTTATTGCCTGGAGCACCTTTCCAACCTTGACACAGGGAAGTGGAGACCAAAGAGAGAGCAGCAGATTTTCTGGGAAGAGGAAGCAAAGATCAGAGGCTGGGGTTGCTGAGGTCCAGAATTTATGGGATTTATCGGGTAGGGTAACAAAAATGAGTTAGCATTGGAAAAAAAAAAAAGGGAGGGGGGGTGGGGACGAGAAACCTGTAAAAAAAAAAAAAAAGTTGCCTTAAGTGTCAGCCAAATAATAAGCTGTATGTGCCCAGGATGAGATTCCATAAGCACTAGCAGAAGAAAAGCCTACCCCTGCAGAAGGCTGTGAGATGAACAGACATCTCAGAAGTCCAACAGCACTGGAATACATGAGGTTTCTGGCCAGACAGAATGAAGAGATTGTGGCAGAATATTTCATATATTCAAATGAGAACCAGGAAGTATCTTAAGACTAGAGCTACCTTAGTCTTAGGGTAAATGCTATCATAGATTTGCCCTACAAAGCTTAAAACCAAGCCTTGTTTTTTTCTTAGTTATATGTTTTAATTTTTTAAAAAGATTTATAGTTTGAGTACATTTCTAACAAGTTAAGTCATAATTCACTTTATAGTTAAATAACTTATGTACAAAGAATGTTTCTAGTATAATTTTATTTTTTTAGAAAAGCAAAATACTTTCTTTTCAATGAATAAAATCCAATTTACGTATGAACAGTAAAGACAATCATTTTAGTATAAATAAAAATCAAATAGCATACTTTTTTGGAGCACTTCAACATAATTATTCCTCAATCTTGATTTGTCTATGTGATTGAATAATATATGTGTGACTTTTTTTCATATTTGAAATAAACATTAGCAAAAAGCCATTAGTAAATTCACTCACTACCAGAACAAATCTCAACTTTCTAATGAAAAAAAAAAAAAAAATGAATTCTCAGCAGAGTAGTACCCACAACTTCAATGTACCATAAAAAGTTGCAAACATATACAAAATAAAAAAAACAAGAAAATATAATGTATAACCTGGAGAAAGATACAGTTGTTAGAAATAAACTCAGAAATGGTAAGAATGTGAAAAGAACATTATAAAATTTTCATAATTTCATGGGAAAGATGGCTACCATAGGTGAAGAAAAAACTGGGAGATTTCATTTGTGATATAGGACTAATAGAAAAACACCTAAATGGAAATTCTAAAACTACAAAACAACAACATATGATTTTATAAAATCACAAGATAGTCCTAATAATGCAGAAGAAAAGATCCGGGAACTTAAAGACTGACCAGTAGAAACTATCCAACTGAAATGGAGAGATATTTTAAAAAGAAAATCTCAGTACCATGTGGATTAGTGTCAAGTGGTCTACCATTATGTAATTATAGTCTCAGAAGGAGAGGAGAGAGAAGTCGAGAAACAAAACTTATGTGAGAAATGCTAGCCAAAATGTTTCCAAATATGATGGAAAATATGCTGACTATCCTCCCAAGCAGGATTTGTTTTTTTTTAAAAAAAACACTAAACTACATCATAGTCAAATTATTGGAAAACAAAAGTAAAGAAAAGTTCTTGAGGCAGCTAGAGGAAAAAAATCATTTCATACAAAGAAACAACAACAAATCAATTGACTTCTCACTGAAAACAGTGCATGTCAGATGACAGTGGAATAATATTTGTTAAGTGCTAAAAGAAAGCAAGTTTCAATTAGAATTCTATATCTATAAAAATATTCTTCAAAAATAAAGGCAAAATAAAAACATTTTTAGAATTTGTTACCAGCAAATCTGCACTACTGGTAATAAAATGTTAAATGAAGGTCTCTGGGCCGAAGAAAAATTACACTAGGTGAAAACTCATACCTACCAAAAAATAAAAATAAAAATCACAAAAAAATGGCAAATACGTGGGCATATATGAAACCAATTTTCTTTCTTTTATTAATGCCTTCAAAATAATAAACTTGTTCACAAAATATAGTATTGTAGAGTTTATAATACATATAGAAAATATGACAATAGTAGGAAAATGGAAAAAGAAATAAATGGAAGTATAATGTTGTAATGTTCTCATATTATACATAAAGTGGTATGACATCAGTTCAGAGTATTGTGTCACAAGTTAAGCTTGCATATTATTATTCCTAGAGAAACCCTGTAACACATTTCCAACAGAAGTGGTCAAATGAAACACCAACACATATTCGATGCACCCAAAAGAAGGCAGAAAAGGAGGAACAAATAAATAAAAAAATGAGATAAGAAGAAAACGAATAGCAAGATGATAGACTTCAACCCAATTATGTCAGTAATTACATACAATACAAATAGGTTACATACTTTAATTAAAAGGCAAAGACTACAGGCGAGATAAAAGAAATCAGTCCTTCCATAAGCTGTTACAAGAGAAGTACTTTAAACACAAAAGCACACATTAAAAGAATGGAAAATATATATATCATGGAGCCTAATCTTAAGACACCTGGAATAGCTATATTAATATCAGATAAAACAGATTTCAAGAGAAAGTGTATTATAACCAAAGATAATGAGTGATACTTCATAGTGGTAAAATTCATCATGAAGATGTAAGTGCATTGAAGAATGGTTGAGAAGTGCTGCAATAATACAAGAAGAAAAATAGGGTATTTTGTTTCCTTTTTATTTTAAAACCCAGGAGCATTTCTCACAATACCTACATGTATAACCAATATCAGTT
This sequence comes from Rhinopithecus roxellana, assembly GCF_007565055.1. Taxonomy (NCBI): domain Eukaryota; kingdom Metazoa; phylum Chordata; class Mammalia; order Primates; family Cercopithecidae; genus Rhinopithecus; species Rhinopithecus roxellana. Next base: position 88,071,526 of record NC_044550.1, on the reverse strand, counting down.
TGAATAATCTCCATGGTTTTGTTTTAAGCTTTTTATGACTATGGAAAACCTTTTGGTTGTCGGTACAATAGTTATTTCTCCATTCTTGCTCTCAGAATCCTAATTTTGTTTGGATGGCAATGTGGCCCATCCCAAAGGATAAATCATAATCAATCTAAGTTAATTGGACTAATTCATTTTCATGTTTTTAGTGATGAAAATCTTATGAGCATTTAGTTTCTCTTCAGGCAAATAGGATATAAGAAATAATCTGTTTCTGTGAAAATGTGTCTGCTTCTGTGAAAGTAATTCATGTATGGAGAACTTTTTCACTCATGCCATTCATTCCCACCTGAGGTACTGCTCTATGAAGACATGATGTCTGAAATTGCAGCAGGCATTTTGAGGCCATGAGTGAAGGCATTGTCAACTTTATCAGTGAAAAAAAAAGCTCTAGGGTCTTGAGTGAATGAATTAAACCTGAAATGACCTTCCTCCAGGCATTTTGTGATAGATATTGAATGGCTTCCTTGTTTAAGGAATCCTTGAAAATCCTTGAGAATCCTGTAAAAACTTTCAAAAATCTTAGAGATTAGCTGGGTGCGGTGGTGGGTGCCTGTAGTCCCAGCTACTTGGGAGGCTGAGGCAGGAGAATGGTGTCAACCCGGGAGGCGGAGGTCACAGTGAGCCGAGATCGCGCCACTGCACTCCAGCCTGGCGACAGAGCTGGACTCCGTCAAAAAAAAAAAAAAAAAAAAAAAAAAAATTACAGATTGGTACGACATATTTAAGAATAGCACATTGAAAGCTCCCCAGATAATCTAGTTATATTTTGGGTTATATAGTCAAAATGAAGAGCCTATGGAAATAATATGTCTAGACATGATGTGTTCCATATCTTCAAAGTTCAAAAGATAATAAGTAAAAAAACAATATTTTATTTACGTTTTTATACATGTATAATATTTCTAATTCACTAAATATTCTTATTGCATGTTTTCAATGTCAAATATTAAAATGGCTACAAAATGTTATTAATATTTATGTCTTTAATAGTATACTATTTTCAAAATAATTTTAACTTTATATTATCTACATTATTATAGTTATAATTTCATAATGGACTTAATTAAGCAGATTATTTAAATTGACTGTACTAAGATATGACCTGTTAAAGACTTATGCCATGTGTCTAATCAGGCTCTTTGTTTGGCTTCCTTCTAACTGATTCTCAAATGGTGAGTCTGTCACTGTAAGCTCAACTGCCTTTCCATGGGATCTTTTCTCTGTTGTCTTAAATAAGTACTTCAGACTTCGACTACCATTTATTATTTCATACCATTATAAACTCCATGCTGTCATTTCCAGTGAATTTGAAACCAACTAAAAATAAACATTCTATTTTCCATCTTTGACTTTTTCTTTTAAAACTTTCTTTATTATTTTACATCTTTTTGAACAATCTATTTTATATGAGAAAAATATAAAGAAGCCTCAAGACATATTAATTAACTTCTTATTTGACAAATAAAGAAGAGAGGCATTATTCAAATTGTACAGGATCATAAAACTATGCAAGAGAGTTTGAAATTTGAAATCTTAAAGGCAATAGGTTCATTAAAGTCTTTTAAGAAGGAAATGATAAAAAGAAATTTTACACTTTGAAATACCCTTAAGAACAGAGGAAGGACAGACTGAAACCAACAGACTGGAGACAATAATCACTTAGAATTGATGCAAATGATGCATTAAGAGGGTAGAAACCAAAACAGAATCATGGAAATGAGAGAGACAGAGACAGAAACACTATACTCAATAGATATTTGGGAGGTAGAATTGATTGGACTAGGAAATAGATTGAATGTGAATTGTCAGAGAGAGGACATTATTAAGGACGACTCTCTGGTTTGGTTCAGAGGAACATCTATTTACTTTTAGGATAGATTGAGGTCAAAATGGATCTGAACTTCAGAGGAGGCATCTGGACTGAATTCCCTTCTTACAACATTGACTATTAGAGCCCTGTCTTCTTGGCTGGCTCTGATAAATGATGAAGTGCCCTAGGACTCAGTACTATGCTTTTCAATCTTTGATATTATCTGTCACACAGGTTTTTAAGCTGATGATTCTCAAATATGTACTTCCATCTTGATAACTCCACTGATTTCCAAACTCACATGCTTGCTGTCTTTGATTTTCCGATTGGGCGTCTCATATGCACTGCATATTTAACATGGCCAAAACAAAATTCTTAATGACCACTACTTCAATATATTCCTCCAAGCAATAGCATTTCCCCAGATGCTCAAACTGCAAACCCTAGACTTGTCTTTGATTCCTTCCACTTATTAATCTCCCATATCCAAGCTATTAGCAAAACATTTCATCTCTATTTAAAAAATAGATTCAGTGCCTGTCCATTTTTCTCTATCTTCATTGTTACTTCTCAATTCCAAGTAAACAGCTCTTCTTTCTTGAATTATTGCCATAGCCTTCTCCAAGAACTTCTAGCTCTTACTCTTGCCCTTTTACAGTCTATTCTTCAGTGAGCAGGCAAGTGTAATGTCAAAACACATATAATCATAAACACTTACATGATCTAAACTTCTTTCACCTTCTCATTACACACTCAGAATGAATTCAAATCTGAGTTACATATTTCATCTACCATTCCCCCTATCTACAAATTCCAACTTCTTCAGCTTTCTGTTTCTCAACATGCCAAGTTCATAGCTCCGTTAAGACTTATGTATTTGGTGATTCCTTTACCTGGAATGCTTTGCCTCCCTTTCTTCTCGTCTCCTGGTCAACGATTACTTATCATGAAAGTGTCAGCTCAGTGCAGCCTTTTCTCAGAGAGTGACCAGCCTTCTCTAGTCACTGTGACATAACAACGTGTTGGTTTATTTGGTTCATAGCACTTATAATATGATATTATCTTTTCCTTTATTTGTTTGCTTATTTATTTACTCTCTCCTCACACTAGCATGTGATAGCTGTGAGGTCAAGAATCTTGTCTTTCTTTTACCATTATTTCTAACAGATGGTAAAATTCTTGGTACTTGATGAGCATGCAATAAAAACCTATTGAATGAAATAATAAACTGCTGTATAAGAAGCAAGAGAAAAAGATACATGGGTCTATAACACAAGGCATTTCAACATTTAATCAGAAAATAGGTGACAGTAGGCAGCCAGTCAGGAGAAGGCAGAAGGAACACATTCTTTTTTGCCCATATACATATTTCATCTACCATTCCCCCAAGTCACATGTAATACATACAACAGTTTGACACATGGTACAATACATATTTTAATGCATGTATTAGGAAGAAGGAATTCAACAATAGCATTAGGTGATTATGTGCCACTATTTGAATGTCGTAACTCCACAACAACACTATGAGGCACCTTTTTCATGTACACTTTACTGATGGGGAAAGTAAGCTCAGAAATGTAAATCACTTGCTCAAGTTGCATCCATAGTGAGTGGCACAGCCAGGGTTTTGGCCCTATGATCTGACTCAAAAGTATTTCAACCTTTCAGTATTAGCTTTTTCTGACGTTTTCCATAACGTTAAGGGCTTAAGAACATACTTTAAATTTGATGATTGTGAGGTGTAGGTATCTTCAAAGAAGGAAAGGTGGCTTTGTTGGAGTCGTGGTAATGTCTTTTTCATTCTGGTAGGTAGAGAACTGAAGAATTATCACCTGGGAAACGTTGGTTGTCAAGGGATGGGAAACCCGACACAGTATCTGGAGATAAGCAAGCTGTTGCTGACGTTGTTAATTTGATTTGCTTCTTCTTTTAAGGTCAGTTAGACTTGAGTGTGTTAAATTCTTAGGAAGAAGTCAGAATGAAAGGGAAGAAGGGAAAATTTAAAGTACATAAGAGAGAGGGTAATTGGGAGTCAAAATGGATCTGAATTTCAGAAACCATACTATTAAAGGAGTGACATTAATAGTATCGCTGGGTTTTTGGTAGAAAAAAGAGTGGTCCTCTACAGAAATAAGAGAAGGACATAAGAATAGTATAGTGCTGTTAACAATTCATGAAAGCCAGGAGATGAGAATGCTAAGGCCATGACAAAAAAGTAGAGGTGATGCTCTGGGGAGATTAGATAGCAGTGGAAAATAAAAAGAGACGAGGAGGTGGATTGCAGATTGGAGTAAAAACAAGGTCTGGAAGCCACAGGGGCCAGGCACAGTGGGAATATTTTAAGCATAAGGCTAAATGGATGTGTTTGGTCACTTTAGGTTGAAGATCGTATGTATCCAGTGAGACTGAGGTTATTTCCAAGAAAACTTCAGTTTGTTTTATAGAGAATTGACTGAACAATGTGATTTTGATGAGTTCATCAAAATCTAAAATTGTGGTCTTCTATGTCCAGAAACTGGTGTTTATCACTACAATTAATGATGATGGCTAGCCAAGTATGAAAATAGGTACAGGGAGAGTTATCCACTTCTGGAAACTGGAATGTGCACATATGCCATTGTTATTAGAGCTCAATGTGTAGGTAACAGGTAAAACTAATAAGGAGAAATATATAGGTTGGAAGTAGGGAGCTCAGGGACTTAAAGAAATAGCAGTATTTTAAAATAGCCATTGACAGGAAAAAACAGGAGACTTCATCAAATGTAAGTGAAGCATAGTTTATCCATAGTTTAACTCGACCACATTTCCAGAAAAAAAAATCCCAAATTTTGAATGATCTTTAATTGCTTCTGTAGTTAAATGTGAATATACATTCCTAAAAATAATTAATCACAAATTTTGCTTTATTGTGTTATCTTTGTATTTGGACGGTATGCCCCAAGAGATATATATTAGTTAAAAATTAGCATCTTGCCTTAAAATGGTACAAATTAAATTTAAACCAAATCATACAGTACATTCATTGGAGAAGCTAATTATGTTACAATGTTTTCTCAAGATTCACTTTGTGAAGCAAATATACATCTATAATATGTATATTGTTATATTATATATGTTATTATCTACAATATGTGTATGTATTATATACATATTATAGATATATAAATAATCCCCTAATTCATTCTTTATAAATAAAAATTTTATACAGTAAACATTTATTTTGAGTGGGTCATACATGCTATGGGAAATACTAAGAAAATCTTTTTAACAATAGTTTTTCATGTTTTCATACTGATTATTAATTTATCATTTATATTTCTAGGATATAGAAGTAAAGAAGGTGATGTAAAAGTAATAAAATTATTTGATTTTCTCTAAAATGTCATGAAAATGGCATTTTTGATAGCAAAGTTATAGCACATTATATTTCAAGATATAATTTGCATTCAACCCACACGAAAGCTTTAGAAATCCATTCCATTTGAAAATTAATTATTCCTGTCCTCAATATAGCCTTTGACAAGGTAAGAAACAGTTGGATTCATTCTAATTTGCTTCAAGTAGTGGTAATTAGAGAGGGTGTGAAGAACAGCTCTCTGCTCAATTCTCTCTAATTATTGTAAGACACATATTAAACCTCTTAGGAAAGGAAATGCTTTGAGTCCACTACCCCCAATACTCTGGAAATATAAAGTAACGTGCTCGTTCCCTATTTCAGTTATTTAAAGAGAAATAGGTTACTGAGGAGCCGTTGCAGATTTTCACGGGAACCATTTTAGAGAGCCTTTTAAAAGTGAAAACATGGTGCAGACTAAAACTCTCTGCAGATTTTCAGAGGTTTTCCTATCAAATCATATCCTGTCTTGTTATTAGTGTGGCATTATGTGTGACATAATGTTCATTCCTGATTAATCTGGTGTCCAACCAGTCCAGCCTAGTGAAATAAGCTTGAATCTGGATTGTTCTATCATTTTTGTGCCCAATTTTAGATCACGTGCAAATATGAGGACAATGTCTTCACCCTCTTCATGGCACCAGCACAGAAAAAGTCCAAGCCCTGTGACACTTTGCTAGAGACTTCCAATCATGCTGACTAGGTGTTAATAGCCAGTTCTTACTGGGGATTGTTGACCAATGAATTTCAGTTTCACCTAACACTGTATTGATTACCCACCATTTTATCCATACTTATGTTAGAAGAGTCACAGCATGCTTCCACAGTATTTGTGTATGTGTGTGGACTAACCAATCAGTAATATTAGTAAAAGACCACCAGTAAGAACTGAAGAGGCAGGGAATAGAGATGGGATAAGGCAAGACTGCAACCTGGGCTTTAGGCTCCAATACATAAGATATTACACAGCAGTGACATTTTGGTAAGGGTTATTACATTTCCTTCTGGAATCAGGTAATTGTGGTAACAAGAATAATGGCCCTCCAAAGATGTCCTTGTTCCAATTCCTAGTGTCTGTGAATATGTTACCTTACATAGCAAGAAAGACTTTGCAGATGTAATAAAACCATGAAACTTAAAGTAGGAAAATTATCCCAAATTATTTGGGTAGGCTTAATCAAATCCCATGAACACTTGAAATTCAGAGAACAGTCTCCACCTGGAAGAGGGCTGAAGAGAAATGTAGCAGAAAGAGAATCAGAGCAATTACAAGAATGAAAATGATTTGACATGTTGGCTCTGAGATGCAGGACCCACTTGCAAGGATGCTTCTTCTAGGAGAAAAGAAAGACCTCTAGCTGCCAGATGCAAGAAGATGGGGATCTCTGTCCTACAACCATAAGGAACTAGATTTTTGTCAACAAACTAAATGAGTTAGGGAGCAGATTCTTCTCTAGAGCCTTTCGAGGAAAACCCTGCAAGGCAACCTCATGACTTCAGCTTTGTGAAATCCAAAATAGAGGAATCAACTGTGTCAACAATAAATTTCAGACCTGCAGAACTGTGAGATCATAAATTTGTGTTGCTTAAAAGTGCTAAATGTGTGTAGCAACAATAAAAAACGATAAGTAATTCATATCATTGTTAATAATTTTTGTGTAAAGTTTGGTAAACTTTTTAGGTAAGCAAAATGACAGTAGTGATTTCTTCAAGTAAATGTTTCACTTAATCTCATCAAGTTGATTGGTTGTAATTTTAATGTTACCTGAATGCTAATCTAATTTTAATGTTTACCTGTGAACAACATTATATATGGACAACATTTGCCAGGCTTTACTTCATGAGCAAATGTTTTCACTTATCTCAAATTGTTATAGAAATAGAGGAATAGAAATTAAATACTTTGGTTTATTATGATCAGTTTTCAGAAGTAAACACCAAGTTGGAGTTAAAAGCATTCCTTCATTTAATATCAGGACATCTGGGTTCTTCAGTGACTTTGAAATAAAGCGGTGTCCTTGAGCAACTCCGTTTACTCCCAGGAAGAGTTTCATTGTGGAACAGAAGAATTCATAAAGGTGATCTGCAGGACCCTTGCCAGCCCTGAGTCCTGTGGTTCTGGGAGCAGTGCACTGAGGGACAGGTGGAGGTTAACTATAGGAGCTGGAGCTGGAGAGACAGTTCATGTTTTATCTTTCTCAGAGAATTGTTATGAGGACAAAAATAATAATAAAAATACATTTCCCTCTCTACCTAAAAGTGCTTTCCATCTGGGATTAGATCTGAATTCATTTGGGCTAACCAGGTGCTCACTTACTATCCCATTGTCTTTCCTGGACTACAAGTCCCTCCATATGTTGTATATCTTCCTTTAGGATTTGAAAAATGTTTAACATTTGTTTAAAAATAGCAAAGCAAATACAAGTTTTGATATTATACTCTGTCAGTCATTCATTATTTCCAAATTTTCTATCTCTACATTGTTTTAAAAGTCTTTTAGGACATTTTGTTGCATTTAAAAATACTTACTTGTTTTATTCAGTTAATAACAACTATGCTGAGCCAGGCATGGTAGTTAATAATATTTTTGGTTAGATAACGATTTAATGTCTGTTTTAAGCAATTCCATTACTGGGTATATACCCAAGGGAATACAAATCATTCTACCTTAAAGATATATGCATGTGTATGTTCATTGCAGCTCTATTCACAATAGCAAAGACCTGGAATCAACCTAAATGCCTGTCGATGGTAGATTGGATAAGGAAAATGTGGTACATATGCAGCATTGAATATTATACACCCCACACAAAAAAAAGAATGAGATCCATGTCCTTTGCATTCGGAATATGGATGGAACTGGAGGCCATTATTCTCAGCAAACTAATGCAGGAACAGAAAACCAAATACCACATGTTCTCACTTTTAAGTGGAAGATAAATGTTAAGAACACATGGATACGAAGAGGGGAACAATACACACTGGGACCTACCTGAGGGTGGAGGGTGGGAAGAGGGAGAGGATCAGAAAAAAAACTATTAGGTACTAGACTTAATACCTGGATGACAAAATAATCTGTACAACAAACCTGCAACTGTACCCCTGAAGCTAAAATAAAAGTATTTTTTAAAAAAGCTCAGTTGCATTTCATCATCTCATATATATTGCTACAGATGGGATTTGCATAACATTTATGCTATGAAAAAATAATAACTATGTTAAGTTAAACAAATGTAAGTAAAATTAAATGATCTCAAATGCCCGAGTCACTTCAGTGTTTGAAAACTAAACAATTATAGAATGTTATTAATTAAATGAATATATTTTGTGTAATATAATAGGTTGCCTAGAGGGAGCAGGGAAACTCTGTTGGGCTCATTTGATTATGCAGTTGCTTAAGGCTGAGATGTTATGTTGCATAACATATACATATTAACATAAATATGAACCTAGAGGGTTGGATTTTTTTCTAAACATGGATTATAGCTGCCATGCTTGTGACTTGTTATTTTTTTTCCTTAGGATTGCGTGTGTGTGTTTATGTTAAATTTGTATTATACTTTCAGAGTATGCCACCTACAGTCTGATCTCTGTTGTGCTGTGGAGTATTAGGAAAGATCTTTTCCATGTTCTAGGAGGAGCAGCTTGGAGGACACCAGGCTACTATGAAGATTCCCATGGTTGCATACATCACCTTCTTAGTGGTTGACCTGGGCTTTCATTTGATATAAACGTTCTTTAACTCCCTGCTAGCAAACTTTACATGAACCCTAAAATCTCATCTCTGTATGTAAAGGAGCATCTCTTCTACCCATAGCAAATCCCACCCCCTGCAACTCCCCTGGAACGAGAGAGAAAAAAAGAAAGGTGTTACATTAATAAACCGGAAGCACAATAAATATTTGCTGTGAACAAGATCATCACAGAAATAAACAATTGGTTTATTGCTAAAAATTTTTAGAGAAAAACTAATATGATTTCTTTTTTTCTTTGTAAAATTTTTAGTGAGTAAACAACAATGTTGCCAGCTTTCTACTGGACTAGAGCAATAAATTAGGGGTTTTCTAGAAGCATAGATATTGATAGACCAAGAAAATTAAGTGTCATTGTGGAACACTAGTTTATTTTAATGGAAAATATTTGCTAAACTTATGGATTTTATATTGATATATTTCGATACCATTTAAATAGTTTAAAATTAAATGAAGTTTGAGCATATTTGTATAATTGCACAAAACAGAAAAATCAACAGGAAAAGGAACATATCTGACTTTCAGCTATCTCTTTCCTGTTTTGAAATCACCAAAGTAATTTAGAGGATGATAATCAAGATGCTTAAAGCAGCACAAAGGAGATAATTCATTTCTACACAATTAAACTACTTCTAAAATGCCTTTGGATTTGAAAATAAAGTTAATAAAAAGAAAGTCTTTCCTGTAAGTCAGCTATAAAACCAGAACATACACTCGCCCTCTACCAAGGTGAAAGAAATACAACTGCTCTAGGGAACGGTAAAAGAGGCTTAAAGTCAACACAAACAAAAATAACTTACGATTAATTTAAATCCTTCCCCTCTACCTGCTTTACATAACAACATTTTTTATTATTTTTCTTACAATTTATGATATATTAGTCCTTGCTAGTTCCATTGTAAGACATTCTGCACATTTTTTTTTAAGTAAAGGGCAATTTCTCTTTAATTAATGCCAAGAAGAATTACTTGCACATTAGAATTGATTCATGATTAATCAGTCATATTTTCTGAAAGACACTTATTTTGATGAGAAGGGAAAAAAAATCAACCCGGTATAATTCCCATTTTATTTGATATGTACTCTCTTCATGTTAGTGAGCCCAGCTATTTTTCCATACAACTACTCCCTCTTCAGTTCCTATTACTTTTCTACATATTTGACAATTAATACTTTTTTTTCTGCTACCTGCTGCTGAACTAATTTTCTTGCATATTATGTTTGTCAGTCTCCTTCTATTTTTATCCCCCTGGAGAGTGACTCATTGGTCTTTTATTTTTAACAAGCTTCATGTTCCTCTGTACAGTCCCAGTGTGGCCATGCGAAGACAGGCACAAAAGTGAACTCATTTAAAAATCTGTGTCCTGTTGCAAAGCAATGATTATTTATAAAATTTTATAGGTTTTCATTTTCAAATTCTTGCCCCAGTTAAATAACAAGTCTATGCTGGTTATTCTGACTCTGAAAATTCAAGCATATTACTAAATAATGTTGTAGGTTTTATACTATAAATGAATTATTATACATCCTAGTTGTCTAATTTATCTGTGGTGCTTTTCTACTCAACTTTATTTAATATTATTATTCTTATCTAATTATAATGTGAGCAATCTGATTGCCAGAACTAAGACTGTGTTGGCATGTTTTTGGTAAACCTCTAAGCTCAAAGCCTTGTAATAAATCAACCAAAACATGATATATGGTAATATGCCTTAGAATACAAATTCTCAGACCAAAAGTGAGCTATTTGGTTATTCTTATTTAGAAATATAAATATGCCTTTCCTGTGCTTGTTTTAAATATCTCAAGATAAGCTAATGCTTGAGAGATAAGATTTTTTATAAAAATATATTTTTTTCATGAAAGACTGTTTTCTTTTTATTTCCAAAAGACATGATCAGTTATTTCCATTATTGTGGTATACTGCTTCTCTTTTAAGTGCTCCCTAAGTCTCCTTCATATCTGTCATGCCTTTTTATCAAAAAACTTCTGTAGCTATATGGGGGCATAACTAAAGGTAAGGTATGATAAAACTATAATTAAAATGCCAAGTAATAAAAAAGTGCAAGTTTTATTTAGCTGGTCTAATGCCACCCAGGCTAAGTTGCTCTATTTAAACTTCCCACAAAATATTTAAAATTCTCTGGTTATTTTCATTGAGATATATTTAACATAAATAATGCACAAATCTAACTGGTCAGAACAAAGAGCTTTGACAATGACATATGACCAGTAAACACCACTTATAACAAGATTAACTTTCCATCTTCTGGGAAAGTCCCCTATGTTACCTTCCCGTCAATTCTATTCTCCAATGCTCCTTCAACTATTATCCAATTGCCATCGATTTAGAATAATTTTGTCTATTTTTATGTTTTGCATAAATGAACCATTTAGTATGCACTCTTTCGTGCTTTGCTTTTTCACTTCAGCAAATCATTGTGCCTATCACTAGTTCATTTTTTAAATTATTGAATAGAATTCCAATTTCTGTGTGTGTTTGTGTATTTTTTCCTTTTGGATGCCTGGGTCATGGAGTAGATGCATGGTTAATATCATAAATGAATAACAAACATTTCTCCAAAAATGTTGAATCATTTTATACTCCCATTATTTCAATAATGTATGAAATAACTGCTTGCTGCAAATCCTAACCAGCAGTTGCCGTTGTTAGTCATCTTGATTTTAGTCAGTCTAGTTGATGTGAAACTGTGTGTCATTGTAGTTATAATTTGCATTTCTCTAACAAATGACGTTAAACATATTTTTATGTGTTGATTGTCCATTCATAGATCTTCCTTTGTAAAGTATCTGTTCAAATCTTGTGCTCATTTTTTGCCACATGGTTCATTTGTAAATGTATTGATTTACAAACAGTTTTTCTATATGCTGGAAGCAAATGCTTTGGTCAGACATGTGTGCTGCAAATATTTTTCACAGTCTGTCGCGTTCATATAATTTTCTTATTGGCATTTTGATGAACAGGACCAAAATTTTAAATTTTAAAGACTTCTAATTTATCATTTTTTTTTCCTTCAGAACTTGTTTTGTTGTTGTTCTGTCCTAGAAATCTTTGTTTTCCTTTCAGCTGTGAAAATATTATTTGTTTTACTTTAAAAGCTTTACAGTTTTATGCTTAGGCGCAAGACACTTCTTGAACTAATTTTTGCATGTGGAATGAGATGAGAATCAAGGTTCATTTTTTTTTAAAAATCCATACTCATATCCAGTTGTTTTAAGAACATATTAAAAAGATTCCTTTACCTAATAAATTAACTTACATCAGTTGTCCAGAGTCTATTTCTGGACTGGACTCCCTATTCCTTTTTATTGATCTATTTGTCTATGTTTACGCCAGTAAAATACTATCTTTATTACCTAATTTGGTGGTAAATTTTGAAATTAGGTATGATGAGTCCTTTAAATTTGATCTTCCTTTTTGTTTTCAAGGTTGTTTTGGACATTCAAATAATTTTAGCTGTTCAATAGCCTTTTCCTTTCCCCCCCAAAATATTTTACAATAGGCTTGTTAGTTTAAGAAATTAGCAAGAATCACTTTTTTAAAGTCACAGACATTATTCTTGCAAATACCATATACCTGAATCTTAACTTTTTTTTCATTTCATGAAGTTTGACAATCTTCTGCTTGCAAATGAAGTGCTTAGTCTATTTCTCTTTAATGTAATTTGTAATATGATTGAGTTTGAGTCCCCCATGATGCTATTTGTTTTATAATTGTGCCATTTTTTACATGTTACTCAATTTCTGCCTTATTCTGGTAAAATTTAAAATATTAGTAACAAACAATTTTATCTTCTGCATTTGTGTTTGTGACTATGCCTCTTTATATTAATTTGTAATGACTGCTCTACAGTACAGAGTAAAAACCTTCTACAATTCCATTTACCACTCAACCCACAACTTTTGTGTTATTATTGGCATGTATTTTACTGAAATATATGCTAAAATAGTATAATACATTGTGAGTTTTTTTTTTGCTAGAATATTCAATAATTGCCACAGTTTTTAAAGATATCTAATTAAATGTATGATATATGTCCATATAATTTGTTATAAATATATTACATATGCTTATATGTAAATGTAAACTTTTTTACATTTATCCTATTAAATTATTGGCAATAATTTGGTTATATTTTTAGACAACATTTATAAACTTTAATACTTCATTAAAATAATATATAGCTGGAGGATTTTTATTGTAGCTTGTACTGCTATTTCTGTTTTACAAAGGAAGAAATTGCTCAAGATAATTGTTAGAAGAAAAACTTCTGGCCGGGCGCGGTGGCTCAAGCCTGTAATCCCAGCACTTTGGGAGGCCGAGACGGGCGGATCACGAGGCCAGGAGTTCGAGACCATCCTGGCTAACACGGTGAAACCCCGTCTCTACTAAAAAATACAAAAAGCTAGCCGGGTGAGGTGGCTGGTGCCTGTAGTCCCAGCTACTCGGGAGGCTGAGGCAGGAGAATGGCGTAAACCCGGGAGGCGGAGCTTGCAGTGAGCTGAGATCCGGCCACTGCTCTCCAGCCTGGGCGACAGAGCGAGACTCCGTCTCAAAAAAAAAAAAAAAAGAAAAGAAAAGAAAAACTTTTTAAAGAGCCCATGTTTTTCTGACTCCTGGGACAATGTGCATTTTATTCTTTCATTGTGAAAGTGGCAAGAAAACTGATGGATAGAATAAAGTTTCCTCTTCATTGACAATGTAATCCATATTAAAGGCAGGCCTAACTTTGAATAGTTTGGAATGATTCTCCAACATGCTAGTCAGCAAAAGCCCAGGCTATGTTCCTGTCTCTGAGATCCACTCATCATCTACAACCTCAATCCTACTGTTTTATGCAAAAGCTTTTAAGTTAGAATGTTTAACACTAAACTACTTTTAAAGGATTAAAAATGATATCTTTATTTATAAGTAATATATGTCAGTAGTCCCACCTTCATTTTTATTTTGTAATCTGAGATTCTGTCTGTCATTTGCATGTGAGACCATTGCTGTTGGTTGGGTTTTTCAATATGCATTGCAACTCTTCCAACCCATGTTCCAAAATACCTTTCCTGCAGAGACTGGAAATGCTTAAAGCTGCATTTTGTAAACCTACTTATAGCTAGGGGTCTAGCTGTGACTTAGATTCTACTACTCTGATATAGACTTGGATTTGGAACTCAGTCATGCCAGAGACACTCAAAAATGGGGATCTATTTTCCTGCTGTGAAACATAGTATCATTGTCCTGGAGTAGACAAGTGTAGAGTCATTCCAAATTTAACAGGCAGTTATCTGATCAAGTGGCCTGTGGGTCAGGGCAGAGGAAGTGTGGTTCTGAAGCCAGCAGTTTCTTAATTCTATAGCCATCACAGGTGGTTGTTTTCTTGGCTGCAAAGTTTGACTTTATGAGTTATGCATGATAACTCATTTTAGAGTATAAGAACTCTTCTGAAGAATCTATAACCATTTCTTACTTCCTTAAATTACCTAAACTAACTATTCTACTTAGCAAAATCCTGAGCTCTGCAGGAAGTCTGGGATCAGGTTTATATGCAACCTGTTAGTAACTAAATGATATTAACAAAATTATACTGAGCCTGAAAACTTTGGAGACATTTCTAAAATGGTAACCGTGAGAGGAATAAAAGTGAAAAGGAAAATGAAGAACTTTAAATTTCATGGAAATGACATGAATAAACATATTGTTTTATATATCAATAGGTTTATATGACATTCTAAATCAAAGGTAGTGAAAACAAGAAAACTTTTAAAAAGTGAAGTACTTTCATTTGTTTTAATCAATAAAATACCTTCCTTTCATTGAGTGTATCAAATAGCTATTTTGTTCCTGGAAGACAGGAGGAAATATTTTACCTGCTAAGTTGTTACGGGAAAAAAAATGGGAGGGAGATGTTAAAACTAAAAGCATTCGAATACAGATATAGACTAGACTAACCTGACACCTGGACTTGCTGAGTAATGTACCTGGAAAACTGACATTCTCTTTACACAACATCACTGTAAATGTCAGAAATATGCAATGTCTACTTTCCCTTGGTTATTTGTTCAGTAGGCTCCAGATCACTAAAGGAGATGTAGGCTCATAGAAATTTGTAGGGACTTGGGGAGTCATTCTTCTCTCCATGTTTTCTCTTGTAATTTGTAAAACTCTGTAAATTGTGATATCATTTGCCATGAACTGTACATGTTAGTCTCTTTCTGCCATTTGTATTAACACCCCATTGTGGCAACAAGCAAATGGACATATTTTAAATTGGCAAACACATTCTTTTCCAATTAAAATTCATATTTCTAAAAATTTATCAATTGTGTATTTCTGCTATATTTTTATATTACTAATTCAATTAAATATTAGCCAGTATTCTCTTCATATTTTCTGCTTCCTTCTTTGAATGAATTTCTACTCAACCTAAGTTGTGTTTCCTTAGAGTTATAAACATTTATGATTATCTTCATTGTTCCATATTTCCTCAGCTATAACTGAACACTGAATTATGCATTAGAGATTCTTTTCCTTTTATAATGTAGGTTTTCATTATTTAGTAATATCTTTTATTTTAGTTTTATGTATCTATAGATATAAAACTTTTAGAGTTGCATACCTGCATTTATATTGATTTTTATTATGCATACCTTTTTAAAATTATCTGGTTTTCTTTATTAGTCATAGCTCTGCCAAATTTTGGTATCAGGATGAGGTTGGCTTCATAGATGAGTTAAGGAGGAGTCTCTCCTCAATTTTTTGGAATTGTGTTAGCAGGGATGTTACCAGCTCTTCATCTGTATGAATGTGGCTGTGAATCTGTCTGATCCTGGGTTTTTTTTGTTTGGTAGGATATTTGTTACTGACTCAATTTCAGAGCTTATTATTGGTGTGTTCAGGGATTCAATTTCTTCCTGGTTCAGTCTTGAGAGGGTGTATGTGTCCAGCAATTTATTCTTTTTTTCTATATTTTCTAGTTTATGTACATAGAGTTGTTCATAATAACTGATGGTTATTTGTATTTTAGTGGGGTCAGCGATAATATCCCTTTGTTATTTCTGATTCTGTTTCTTCGAATCTTCTCTCTCTTCTTCTTTATTAGTCTAGCTGGGGGTCTACCTATTTCATTAATTTTTTCAAAAAAACAGCTCCTGGATTCATTGATCTTTTGAATGGTTTTTGATGTCTCATTCTCCTTCAGTTCAGGTTGGATTTTGGTTATTTCTCGTCTTCTACTAGTTTTGGGATGTTTTTGCTCTTGGTTCTCTAGTTCTTTTAGTTGTGATGCAAAAATCGTCAGCAGAGTACTGGCAAACTGAATCCAGCAACATATCAAAAAGGTTACCCACGATGACTAAGCAGACTTTATCCCTGGGATGCAAGGTTGGTTCAATTTATGCAAATCAATAAATGTGATTCATCACATAAAGACAAAAATCACATGATTACCTCAATAGATGCAGAAAAGTCTTTTGATAAAATTCAACACCCCTTCATGTTAAAAACTCTCAGTAAACTCAGTATTGAAGAAACATACCTCAAAATAAAAAGAACCATTAATGACAAACCGAGAGCTAACATCATGCAGAATGGGCAAAAGTTGGAAGCATTCCTCCTGAAAACCGGCACAAAACAAGGATGCCCTCTCTCTCTGCTCTTCTTCAACATATTATTGGATATCCTGGCCAGGGCAATCAGGCAAGGGAAGCAAATAAAGGGCATTCAAATAGGAAGAGAGGAAGTCAAACTTTCTCTGTTTGCAGACAACATAATCCTTGTCTAGAAAACCCCATTTCTCAGCCCAAAATCTTCTTAAGCTGATAAACAACTTCAGCAAAATCTCAGGATACAAAATCAATGTGCAAAAATGACTAGCATTCTTCTACAACAATAGGCAAGCCAATAACCAAATCAGGAATGCAATCCCATTCACAACTGCCACACACACACACACACATACACGTACATGCACAATACCTATGAATACAGCTAACCAGGAAGGTGAAAAGTCTCTACAAGGAGAACTACAAAACACTGCTCAAAGAAATCAAAGATGACAAAAACAAATGGAAAAACGTTCCATGATCATGGATAGGAAGAAACAATATCGTTAAAATGGCTGTACTGCCCAAAGCATTTTATGGATTCAATGGTATTCCTATTAAACTACCATTGACATTCTTCACAGTACTAGAAAAACCTATTTTAAAATTCATATGGAACCAAAACAAGAGTCTGAATAGCAAAGGTAACCCTAAGCAAAATGAGCAAAGCTGGAGGCATCACACTGCTTGACTTCAGTAACCAAAGCAGCATAGTGTTGGTACAAAAACAGACACATAGACCAATACAACAGCATAGAGAACCCAGAAATAAGGCTGCATACCTACAACTATCTATCTTTGACAAACCTGACAAAAACAAGCAATGGGGAAAGGATTCCCTATTGAATAAATGGTGCTGGGATAACTAGCTAGCCATACACTGAAGATTGTATATACCATATACAAAAATTAACTCAAGATAGATTAAAGACTTAAACATAAAGCCCAAAACTTTAAAAACCTTGGAAGACAACCTAGGCAATACCATTCTAGACATAAAAAGAGGCAAAAATTTCATGAGGAAGACATGAAAAGCAGTTGCAACAAATGCAAAAATTGACAAATGGGATCTAATTACACTAAAAATCTTCTGCACAGCAAAGAAAACTATCCATGGAGTGTAAAGACAGCTTATAGAATGGGAACAAATTTTTGCAAACTTTGCATATGGCATGGGTCCAATATCCAGTATTTATAAGCAACTTAAATGAATTACAAGAAAACAAGCAAACAACCCTAATGAAAAACTAGGCAAAAGACATGAACTACTTTTCTTTCATTTTTTTTTTTTTTTTTTTTTTTGGAAACAGTCTCACTCTGTTGCCCAGGCTGGAGTGAGTGGTGTGATCATGGCTCACTGCAACCTCCGTCTCCCAGGTTCAAGCAATTCTCATGCCTCAGCCACCTGATTAGCTAGGATTGCAGGAATGTGCCATCACACCTGAATAAAAGTTTTGTATTTTTGGTAGAGACAGGGTTTTGCCATGTTGGCCAAGTTGATCTCCAACTCCTGGCCTCAAGTGATCTACTCGCCTCGGCCTCCCAAAGTGCTGGGATTACAGGCATAAGCCACTGTACCCAATGACACTTTTCAAAAGAAGACATACATGCAACCAACAGTCATATGAAAAAAAAAAAGCTCAACATTACTAATCATTAGAGAAATGCAAATCAAAACCACAATGAGATACCATCTCACACCAGTCAGAATGGCTATGATTAAAAAGGCAAAAAATAACAGATGTTGGTTTGCTTGTAAAGAAAAAGTGACATTTATCCGTTGTTGATGGGAGTGTAAATTGCTTAAAGCACTGTGGAAGATATTGTTGTGATTCCTCAAGGAACTATAAACAGAAATACCATTTGACCCAGCAATCCCATTACTGGATATATATCCAAAGGAATATAAATTGTTCTGTTATAAAGAGAGATGCACACATATATTCTTTGCAGCACTATTCACCATAGGAAAGACATGGAATCAACCTAAATGTCCATCAATGGTACACAGAAAGAAAATGTGGTACATATACACTGTGGAATACTACGCAGCCATAAAAAATAAGATCATGTCCTTTGCAGGAACATGGATGGAGCTGGAGGCCATCATCCTTAGCAAGCTAATGCAGGAACAGCAAAACAAATACCACATGTTCTCACTTATAAGTGGGAGTTGAATTATGAGAACACATGGACACAAAGGGGAACAACACACACTGGAGCCTATCAGAGGAGGGAGGGTGGGAGGAGGGAGAAGATCAGGAGAAATAACTAATAGGTAGTAGGCTTAATACCTGGATGAAGAAATAATCTGTACAACAAACCCCATGATACAAGTTTACCTATGTAACAAACCTGCACTTATACCCTTGAACTTAAAATAAAAATTAAAAAATAGGCCAGGCGCGGTGGCTCAAGCCTGTAATCCCAGCACTTTGGGAGGCCGAGACAGGCGGATCACAAGGTCAGGAGTTCGAGATCATCCTGGCTAACACGGTGAAACCCAGTCTCTACTGAAAAATACAAAAAAAAAAAAAAATTAAAAAATAAAATAATCTGCAGACTTTTTCTCATCTTATGTTCTTTCATGCTTGGGGTGGCATTGAAAAATGAAACCATCTCTTGACTTTTCCTAGACAATTTCACCAACTAAGCCTGGACCTTAGATTCTCCATGGGTCTTCCCAGACAATGTAGAGTCTGTAAGGTGAACAATGGGGATTGGATCAGACTCATTCCCCAGGTGCACACATCTTCATGTGCTCTACAGTTTATACAATCTCTTATGCTGATACATGCTGGTGTTCATTAATTACAATGGCTATGTGTTATACAATTTAATGAATATTTAGTAATACATTTTGATTCAATATTTGTGTTTCTACTTCTTATTTCTACAAACAAAGCTTTGGTAAACTTTCTCATACATATCTCGTAGAGAACATGAGCAAGATTTTTCTTTATAGTATAGGTATTGAGGCGGAAATGCTAGGTTGTAGGATATGTGCATCTTCATCTTTCCTAGGTTGTGGAAGTGTTTGTACCATTTTGTATTCACATCAGCAACACATGTGTTTCACTTTTCCTCTTGTTTACAGTACTACTCTGTACCAGATTTTACAATCAAGGTTATAATAGAAAGGGTTTTTTTCAATCTCACTTTCGTTTTCATTTGTGTTTCCATGATGCAAAACGGATAATTTTTTCATGGTGTTGACAATTTGAGCTTATCTCTAGGAAATGTCTACCCAAGTCTTTTGCCCTTTTTTTCCTATTTTTTGTTATTAATTTGAAGAAATTATTGACATATTCTCGGTGTTATTTTTACTGTCAGTGTTTTGTTTTATCATTGCAAATGTCTTCTCCAAGTCTGTGGCTTAATATTCTACTTTATGATATCTTCTGTAATGCAGAAATTTTTGTTTCAAAATAAAGTGGCATATAATTTGTAGATTATGTGTCAATAAGCAAACTGTTTTCTGTTTCAATTTCATAAAGATAGATTTTTTTCTTCTAAGCATTTTCAAGTTTAGCTTTTCAAACTTTAACACACTTGGAAATTATTGTTTGTTTACATGGTATGAAAAAATGACCTAGTATTAATTTTTTATACAGATAGCCACTTGTCTATGACCATTTATCACATATTCCCTCTTTTGTCACTGTTATATTCGAAGTGTGGATGTTCTCCATCTAGATAGTATATCCCCCTCAATTTGACAATATTCGATCCAAGGAATTTGCATATAAATTCTTAAGTAAGATTGGCATGTAATTTTCTTTGCTCAAATTGTTTGTCTGTTTTTGTTGTTGTTGTTTTCTTCCTGTGCTGGATGCAGATCTAGACATCATCTTAGGCCATAGAGACAAGAAACAGAATTCTACAATGAGCTGAAGCAGAGCCACCCATAGCCTTAACCTGCCTGAACTTCCACTGAAGAAAGCACTACAGTTCTGCTTTGCCTTGATGCCTATGTGGGGGATCTTTTCTAATTACAGCCACAAAGCTAATCCGAAATAATACTTAGCTATATTCCATATTTTCTTGAGCTAGACTTGGTATTTTATATTTTTCTGGAAATTTCATATACGTTTAAAAATTTTCAATTCATTGCAATGAGATTGTTCGTAATAAACTCTTATGATTTTTAAAACTCTCTACCCTAAAGCTACATGCCATTTTGCAGACTTGATTTTATTTGTGACTTTGTCTCTTTTCCTTAATTAATTTTGTTTTGAATTTGTGTTTTTAGTAAACTAAATTTCATTTTATTAATCACTTCTATCAATTCTTTAATTTTGGTTACTTTACTTTTTACTCTGACTTAAGAATTCCATTCATCTATTACTCTTTTACTCTAGTTTTATTTTATACTTTAATACTTTGATTATTTCACTATTTAATTATAAATCTTTTTAAAGATCTACTTAACTCTATACATTTCTCTATAAACACTGATTTAGCTGCATTCCACACATTTAATCTCTTGTCTTTTATTTTCTCACAGAATAGTGCTTTCCCACATGCAAAACTTCCTTGTCACTTCTTGTAATGATGTACTCCAAGTACACTGCCCTATTTTCCACTCTAAGATCCTAACTTACTGCAGGTGGACCATCTTCAGCGCACTGCTTCTCACATGCCTAACATAAATGTTCTGATTTCATGTAAATATTGATACTGTCTCTGGCACCTAGAAGCTTATATAATGTCAAGATATGTACCTTGATATACACACTGCAGCCCTGGAGAGCCCTCTCCTCTCCAACACATCCCCACTATGAGAGTTCTTGAAATTATTGTCTTGTTTTTTAGTTCCTTCTTAAGTCTGTTCTTAAGCTATTTCCATTTCTTTTAAAGTCAGATATTGATTTTTTCCTAATATTTCTATGAAAGGGGGTACACATTATTCAACCTTATTGCTGTAAATGGAAGCATTAGATGTTTACTATAAGTATATATGGTACATTAAATTATTATTTTATGAGGTTGTTCTATGTAAAAACATTTCTTTTAAATTAGCAACCAATACGTTTTTGGCAATACTTTTTGAGATCGTCTATGATAGCCATGTTTTTCTTCTACTTATTGATATGTGCACTATATAAATAGATATCCTAATATTAAACAAATCTTTTATTCCTGGGATAAACTCTAGGTAGTCAACATGATGGTCGGACTGGATTTTCTTTAGGGTTTCCATAGTGCATTTAACAGGTATCATTGATGCCTAGTTTTTATTTAAGGAATCATTCCTAATTTCTAGTTTCAGGACTAGATTCTGTAGCATAGAAAACTATTATGACATGTGTAAAACAATACAATCCAAAATTCTTTTAAGGAGGCAAATTGTTGATAACTTACTCTATATCTTATGTAGTTATTAGACTTTAGATTTTCAAAGCTTTGGTTTGGGTAATGGATTTATTACAAAAATACAGAATTCTATATTTATTAACTATAATTATAAACATGATTTTCTTATTTAAAAATCTCTGTATTGTTACAGTTCTTTTCTCATTTCCAATTTTGTTTTCATTTTTACTGTGTCCTAGGAGATTGGTCTAATTTTATAATTTTCAAAAATTAATTGTAGCTTTTTTAGAACATATTCTATTATTTTTGAATATCATCTTATTAGTTTTTAAAATCAGTCCTTAATCTTTTATCTCTTGTCCTACATTTTTTCTTTATTGTTAATCTACATAAAGAAAATTTAAACATGGAATATGCACCCCTAGTTCCTTACCAATTTATGGTAGTATTATCTTAAACATGGAGTTTGGTTTTTGTGGTAGGTTAATTCATATTTTAAGAATGAATGATTATATAGGAAAACATTTGAGTGACTAAAGTAACTATCATTGGAAGTAAACCTATTAAAAAACTTTAACAATATTTTAAATACTCTAAAAGAAAGCACGAACAACATCATGCCAAATAAAGACAATGTCAGTGATGTTATACATTTCAAGTAAGGAACGTATCCTTCACTTGAGTAGGGTTTTCAAGTAGAAATTTCACTATTTTGCTCTTTATTGTTTGTGGCACTCAAAATGAAGGTAAGGCTGAGAAGAGCGGAAATATTTTTGCACATTTGCCTTTGACCTCCAGTCCAATGCCAATCTCCAATTTTCCCTTTCCCTTTTCTTTTTTAATTTAGATAAAATATGAAGGCAAAAGTGAATTGGTAGTAAATTTGTCTGACCATGGCATCTATTCTCTTTGTTGCAATTAGTGTTTTAAATCATTAGATGCAATTCCTTAGGAACCATCTGGAGTCATAACTCTTCCGGAAAAATCTGGAACTCCTTGTGGAAAACTCCTAGTAAATGTATACTAATACTTCATGCTTTTATTACTATTATATAGCTTTGCCAAAGATTACTTTAAATGAGTGTTCAATGATTAGAGGTGTGTAGACTTTAGCAGAGAAAAGGGAGGACTTTTCTGTGTAATGTATCAGGAAGATCAATTTTCATCACGTTCTGTGTGTAGTCACTATTGAAATGGCTTCTGCAGAACATTTGAGGCCTATTTTTGTAATAACTCTTACTCTTTACATTTCCAACGAGATGAAAATCATGTGATTTCCGTAAGATTTGCTTGGGGACATTTTATAATAATATCCAATTACTGGTGAATGCATTATATGTATTGGATCTCTGGGACCCTGAGAGATGATAATGAATCAGATTCTTGCAGTGAAACCCTGAGTCCTTATTTTAGCACATTTCCCCCAGGTTATTCTGATACATAACTGTATTCCCTTTCCACTGCCTTAAAATAGCAAGTGTTTTACCTGTAATATATATTTCTGTGGATGAATAGAGTGTAACTATTTCTTAACTGCATGCAAAATGGAGTTTTGGAAAAAGTTTCATTCTCTAAGGCATTTGATGAAGTCCTAAAAGATTCACATCTTTGCTTCATTACATGATCTGGTAATGAGTATCTGGTAGGCACTTTTCTGGTCACATAATGATAGGCTCTGAAGATGTTCAGCTAGTTTGCAAATATAATACATTTTAAATTCATGAAAAGAAAGCTGTTGTTGGTATATTGATGAATTTTAAAATGTCTTCAATCGCTCTTAAAAAATGATTTTGATGATGTTAGCAATATGGTAGTTATAACCATAGAAGTGTAATATTTCAATGATACTTTTGAGAACCACTCATTTTATGCAAGTCTTTTAATAATCTATGCTTATCTACAATGGTCAATGATCTCCATCTCAGTGTCCCACAGAAGTGATATGCTGATTCTCAAGAGATAGACCTCACTTTCAGTTGATGATGCCAATGAGATTTGACACAGTGGCAAGCAGCCCTTGCTCATGGTGACAGAGATAGCCCTGCTGATTAAACAGCCTTCCAAGGCACTCCATAAATTAAGCCACACATCGTTGATACTGACACTGTCATTCTCTCACTAATTCTGTGATGCTGGGGCAGTCATGTATGTTTTGTATTTTTCAATTACTTATTTCTATGATTCAAAATTTGGGGAAGAACATGAAAACCATATTAAAATACACTTGACATTATATTAACATTTAAAAAATCCGATTTTTTTGTGATCTAGTGGCTATTTATCACATGTTCAGTGATCTGGTATCTTTTGAACATCCTTCCTATGGTTCATAATCGGTGCCTTGTTCTCAAGTTAGAAGTGAGAACGCCATCTCTCAGGCTTCCTATTGGCTGGCTAGATGACTTGGCTCTGCCAATCAGAAAAGTTTGGGAGACTTTGGATTTAGAAGTAAGCAATAAGGGGAAATGCATACAGTGCAGAATGCATTTTTTAGTGGGGATAGAGGAAGAGTCCGGGGAACCTTGTATCCAACGTGAAAGGTGTGAACTGCCGTGTTTGTGCTGAGCAGCAGAGGCAGTGATACTCTCACTGGAGCAATGCCCACATTGTGGCGTGTATGCAGCTCCAACTTGCTGAGACTGACTCTACAACTTTCTTAGAGATGAGCTTCCTAATATTTCTTAATCCATTTCCTAATATAATTTAGAGTAAATTCTTATCTCTGTAACAAAGACCTCTGAACTCACACATCCTCTCACACTTGTTAACTACTTTCTAGGCATTTTGTCTTCTTCCTGTTTTTTCAAAAACACCATTTTGTTCCTGTTTCAGGACTCTTCATGAGATGTTCCATCTGCCTCAAATACAAATATTTGCAGGCTTGACTCTTGTCATCCTTTACACCTCTGCTCAAACACCACTCTCTCAAAGAAGCCATTCTCCTTATTCCTCTCCTCTGCAATCCAGTAATCTCTATCTCCATTTCTTGTTTCATTTGTTTGTGTATTTTCTTTTTTATTTTTTCATTTCAATAGGTTTGGGGGAACAGGTGGCGTTTGGTTACATGAATAGGTTCTTTAGTGGTGATTTCTGAGATTTTGGTGCACTCATCACCTGAGCAGTGTATCCTGTACCCAATATGTAGTATTTTATCCATTGCCACCCCTCACACATTCCCCGAAAGCCCAAAGTCCAATGTATCATTCTTATATGTTTGCATCCTCAAAGTTTAGCTCCTACATATGAGTGAGAACATTCGATGTTTGTTTTTCCACTCCTCAGTTACTTCACTTAGAATAATAGTCTCAGACTCCAATTCCATCCAAGTTGCTGCAGATACCATTATTTTGTCCCATTTTATGGCTGAGTAGTAGTCCATGTTATGTTTATTATGTTTTCTTTATCCACTTATTAACTGATGGGCATTTGGGCTGGTTCCATATTTTTCCAACTGCAAATTGTGCTGCTATAAATATGTATGTGCAAGTATCATTTTCGTATAATGACTTGTTTTCTTCTGGTAGATACCCAGTAGTGGGATTGCAGATCAAACAGTAGATCCACTTTTAGTTCTTTAAGGAGTCTCCACACTATTTTCCATTGTGGTTGTACTAGTTTACATTCCCGCCAGCAGTGTAAAAGTGTTCCCTTTCCACTGCATCCATGCAAGTATCTATTATTTTTTGATTTTTTTATTATGGCCATTCTTACAGGAGTGAGGTGGTATAGCATTGTGGTTTTGATTTGCA
This sequence comes from Rhinopithecus roxellana, assembly GCF_007565055.1. Classification (NCBI taxonomy): domain Eukaryota; kingdom Metazoa; phylum Chordata; class Mammalia; order Primates; family Cercopithecidae; genus Rhinopithecus; species Rhinopithecus roxellana. The sequence goes on along the minus strand of NC_044550.1, from coordinate 88,045,843 downwards.
TTTTCCTGATAATCAGTGATGTTGAGCATTTTTACATATGCTTATTGGTCATTTGCATATCTTCTTTTGAGAATTATTTCATGTCTTCCTCACATAACGAGGGCAGAACCTGTTTTTGTTTTCTTTATATAAGCACTCTCAGAATCTGGAATAGAGAGCCAAACAAATAGCAAACATCTGCTATTTGAGAACAAATGAATAAAATGCTTAATATATTGCTTCTCTTTGAAAGCATCATGAAGATAGTATTAAGAACCACAGAGGTGTATTTTGACCTAATGGAGAAGAATAGACAAACTCAATGGAGAATTGAGCTAAAGGTAGAAAGAAAGGATATGGGGGGGGGGGGGGGAGAAGATTTCTCGAAGGAAAAAACGGTGAAGCAACGGGATGAAACCAAAACGTAGTAATATGAAGAGATCATCAAATATGCATTCCTAACAAACTACGTGCCCAGCACTTCATGAGAAACTGCAAAGCATACTTCGAAAAATCTAAGAAGTCTACAATATTGTTCCATTTAATATTCTGGATTAGAGAAGAAGGAACATTTACGTAAAGCGAGAAAAGGAAAACATAGAAAAGCATGAGTTATCTGCTGGGCACGGTGGCTAACACTAGTGATCCCAGCACTTTGGGAGGCCAAGGCTGGCGGATTGCCTGAGCTCAGGACTTCAAGACTAGCCTGGGCAATATGGCGAAACCCAATCTCTACAATAATAATAAAAAATAAAAATAAATTAGCCAGGCATGGTGGCGCATGCTTGTAGTCCCAGCTACTTGGGAGGCTGAGATGGGAGGGTCCATTGAGCCTGGGAGGCAGTAAGTGGAGACTGCACCACTGCACTCCAGCCTGAGTGACAGAATGAGACCCTGTCTCAAAACAAGCAAGCAAAACAAAACAAAAAACTCCAAACAAATATGAGTTATGCAGTTCTAACAGTTCCGGAAATGTTCCCCTAAGAGCTTACATTGCTCTGAGTGAAAAATCTGAAGCCGTGCTTTGGAAATAAGTTCTTCATAAGCAGAAATAATTGTGTAGGATTTGTTTTCTCAAGTTCATTCCTATGAAACATGATGAAACACTAATAATTTTTTAGATAAAATTAGTCTAAGTTTCAATATCTAATAGCAGAATACTAGTTAATCCCTAATACTGACAAACTTTCAAATTATGCCTCTTCAATCACTTTTCTAATTAGTGGGAGGACATCTTGAAGCACTATGATCATTTAAATTTTAATTGTCAGACAGTGCTGCGTACAGTTACTCCATATGTTTCTACCAAAAAAATATGAACACTTATGCCAAGAAAGGAACTATAGTTTTGATGATGGTGGCTAATTGGGTAACTGGGCATGATTCAGTCTACTGCTTATGCAGTCAGAAGATAATTATCACATTTGCCACTATCTCATATGCATATATATTTTTCTTTTTTCCAAAAAATTTTAGTATGTAATAAGTAAATAAGGTTTCTGTCTCAAGGAGAAATACACATTACCATTCAACTCACTTAAAATATATTCAGACATTATAACAACATGCTAAGTGAATACATACACACACAAACACACACATACATACTAGAAGTTATACAGTGTCACAATAACAAGAACAGGCATTTATTGTGCTCATAATATGTGTTGGGAACTCTTATCAGGGCTTTACATTATAGTAACATTTTTAATCCTCACAGCTACCTTATGAGATAGGTTTTCTGTTATTCCCATGTTGCATATAAGAGCAAATGACTTGTTCAAGTTTAAACGATGAATGAGAAACAAAGCCTGGATTTTCACCCAAGAATCTTGCCACCGAAGCTATGTTTTTAACCATCAGGTAGTACTGCCTTGCTAGTGGGAATAATAAGGGGCTTTGAGTCAGATCAGTTCAAATTTAGGATAAAATTTTAGTGCTGATTGTGACTTTGAGAATATTCCTCAATGTCTCTCAAACTTAGGACCTTCATCTGTAATAAATAAGTAAATCAATGGAAATCATTAAACCAATCTACAACAATAGCTATTGTAAAGGGTCGCCACATTGCTTAAAAATGATGTAACATATGTAAAAGTATTTGGTAAACTTGTCAGAAATAATTCCCTCTGCCTGATACACCTGCTTCTTAGTGTGCTTGCATATTGGTTATAATCATCTTTCTCCAAAAGGCACAGTTGGGACCTGTCTTCCTGTCTGTCTTCCTGACTGAACACCCATCCCATCCAACCATCCACCCATCCACCCCTCAACCCAGCAATGTTTTTCCTTTTGATTTATATTATTGGAAGTAATCTGTGGAACTGAAAATAATTCCCAAAATCAAGATTCATAACACCGCTGCAAAATGACCCAGAAGCATTAGATTTGATAACCCTACAGTCAGATTACCATTTTCTCCCAATTACTACTGATTACTACTGAACAAAAATAGTACTAACAACTGTACATATTTGATAACATGCTTTGATTTGTTTCAATTAATGTTATATGAATTTCCCCTTATCATTAAATATTGTCCTTACTACCAACCAACCAACCAACACAAACAAATAAATAAATAAGCAAATCAGAAAAAAAAAAAGTAGTAACAGCTCACCACACCACATTACTCAGGAGACCAGAAACTGAGGCCATTTCAATAAATCTAATATGAATAAAGACTGGCCTCTACAGGTTCCAGTTTAATAGAAAGTACCATGTCTCGTACTTCCTGTCATTTCCAGTCACATGTCTGAGGCTTGGACTATGTTTTTCCACACAGGTGGAGTGGGGGCTCCTATGTGGTGTGACTTAAGTTGTGACCAGGACATAGTTCTTGCCTTTTTCTTGTCTTACTTACACTCTCGCCTGCTTATTTCCCTTTATCTCCTTAATCAATACTCAGGTATAGTTGTATTAACAGATAAGTTTCAACCTACAAATAGAATTAAATAAGTTATTGGCCAACTATGCCATGTTATGAATTATTTTGGTGAGAAAACATGATTTATTAATAGGTGGCTGATAACATGTACTCTAGTGAAAACCAGGAGAGTTAAAATAAAGTGGATACTTTGGAGTCCAAGTTACTGTATGGTGAGTGGAGATCATTGAAATAGGACAGTGAGAATAATGAGATACTGAGAACAGCAGAATAACAGGTTAAAAAGGGAAGTTGTTAAATATATGTCTGAGTTTGCTCCTGGACTTACTATTTTGTTGCAATTTATTTTTCTATTTTTCCTAATATCACATGATCAGAATATCATAGGGTAAAAGAAGCCCTGAAATTAGGTAACTCAAGTCCTCTAACAGATAACTTATTTTGTCAATTGTACGTTCAGATGTTTTGCCTGCCTTTTACTCTGCCTATGTCTTTTTCTTGTTGATTTGTGTTAGTTATGTATATTCTGGGCAAAAATCTTTTGTTGGATGTTCCAATTGCAATTTTTTTCCCACTCCTTGGATTGCCCATTCATTTGTAAATGATGTCTTCAGATAAGGAGACCATTTGCATCTGATCAAGTCAATGTATCAATTCTGTTATTTTCTACTGAGTACTTTTGTGTCTATTGAGAAATCTTTGTCTTTCTTAATGGCTTGAAAATATTCTCCTATAATTTTTTTCAGAAGCTTTATAGTTTTACCTTCTGTATTTGGACCTATGACCTATCTTAAATCAGGTATTTACTGAAGAGAAGTGAAAATCCACATCAACATAGAATATTTAACAAGAAATTTCATAGCAACCTTATTCATAATGGCCCCACAATGGAAGCAAATGAAATTACTATTAGGTTGGTGCAAAAGTAATTGTGGTTTTTGCCATTACTTTCAAGAAGCAACAGAAAAACAAATTTTATTACTATATTCACAGAACAGAATATTGCTCCACCAATAAAAAAGTGAGTCACTGATATACTTAACAACTGGGCTGGGTGCGGTGGCTCACACCTGTAATCCCAGTACTTTGGGAGGCCGAGGCGGGTGGATCACGAGGTCAGGAGGTCGAGACCATCCTGACTAACATGGTGAAACCCCGTCTCTACTAAAATATAAAAAATTAGCAGAGCGTGGTGGCATATGCCTGTACGCCTGTAGTGCCAGCTACTCAGGAGGCTGAGACAGCAGTATGGCGTGAACCCGGGAGGCTGAGGTTGCAGTGAGCAGAGATCACACCACTGCACTCCAGCCTGGGTGACAGAGTAAGACTCTGTCTCAAACAACAACAACAACAACAACAACAAAAAAAAAAAAATACTGGATGACTCTCATAAACATTAATTTGTACAAAATAAGCCAAACATAAAAGAATACATTTACATGATTCCATTTATATGAAGTCTAAGAACAATCAATTATTTGAGGGCAATAGAAATCAGAAAGTGGTTAACTCTGGGGCAGGCTTTTGTTTACCTGTAATGAGAAGGAGGGAAATTTCTGGGATGATAAAAATGTTCCATATTTTGTTTTGGATGGTGGTTACCTGGTGCATACAATTGTCAATATCTATCAAAATGAAAACTTAAAATCTGTACAATTTATCTTGTATTCCTTGTAAGTCAATAATTTTAAAATACAGTGTTAGATGGACATTACAAGGAATAACAGCATTTTATCAACAGTAAACCGAAAGTCAATAGTCATTTCCTAAATAATATCAATAGTGCCCCCTTGGAGTTGTACTGTCCACAAACTGTCTGTGCTCAGCAGCCGTGGTAACATACCAATAATAACTAGAGCAACATTGCTATGACTTGGTGCAATATACGAGTAGCCATTTAACAACAGCCAATATTTTTGATGTTTACTTTGTTTTAAATGCTTTGCAGATATTATTTCAATTAATTTATCATTAGACGCCATCAGTGAATGTCATACCAACTGAGCACGTTGCTTTCTTTTCCCCCTGTTAAAGAGGTTATTAATGTTAGCCCATGACTTTAAAAAGGGTGAAAGTTATCAAATGCCAACACATATATGGGAAGATGGTAAAGAAGAAAACGTAGGGGAGACAGAGATCACCAGAGATCATCCCCGCTTAAGCTCTTATGTGGGCTGCCTGGCTGTATCTAGAAAGCAAACTGTCGCCAGGCAGATTAACAAGAGGAAAGTATAGTTTTACATGTACATGGAGATTTTCCCAATAGAGTGAAGTCCAAAGAAGTGGGCAAAGCAAGATGCTTTTATATATTTTAGACAAAGAATAATAACTTTGAGAAGAAATGGCAGGTCAAGGAAAATCTGGCTAGGGGAAGCAAATTTTCCAGGGGAGTCAGGAAATATATGTGGGATATAAATCTAGCAGAAAATAAGGGCCACTTGGGTAAGTATATTTATTTAGCGATATTGCAGCCCTCAATTCCCGGTCTCTGGTGATTAGGGCTATTTTCTCTTCCTGGTACTGTGAGTGTACTCCTTCCAGAGGAATCTTTAGACTTGCTACATGTTGGAAGAGACAGGTCAGCTATCCCTTTCTGAAACTACAATTTCTTCAATATTTCAACTGGATATAATCAATATAACAATCTGGCAAATTTTGAGATAGTACATTCTTCACTCTTTCAAAAGGTATCCCTAAGAGATTAAAATACTAATGTTAGATTGTTTTAATACCCAGGACTCACTCTAGGCCAAAGTCTTGATAAAGAAGTGTATTTTCAGCATGCCATGAACAACTTTTATTTTATTCTGTAAAAATAAAATCACTTTCACAACTATCTGAAATACTACACTTCGCCTCACCTGTGGACTTCCCTTTTCCTAAGTGTCTGAGTTTTTTTGTGTGTGTTCAGTGCATGCTTGCTATGTTTCTGTGCAGATTGCTTGTGGCAAATCACTTATTTTTCACCATAAGCTTCTGTGTTAAGTACGCTTATTTCTTCATTTAATGTAAGATGGAAATGAGACACAAATGTTAAGTAACTTCCTGAAGCCACACAGCTTATAAATTAAAGATCTGGCCTTAGAATCAATGTGGTTTGATGTCAGAGTCTGCACTTTGATCACTATACACTGTGACTTTATGCCCCTTCATTATTATGCTATTTGCCTCTAAAACATATGGACTTAATATGCGAATCACTCCATTTTACACTTTCATTTCTTTAAAAATGCACTCTGTCTTAATCCACAGGAATAAAAGGTGCCACTCAGACAAGAATCAGCTAGTGGAGGAGGTGTTTTTATTCATTATCTAATCCCTTTTCTACAAATTATTCGTAGGCAGCCATTTTCTCCAGCCATTAATTTAACAAGTATAGACTAAAGCACTTACTCTATGCTAGAAACCTAAATGGACTCTGGGAGCTCAAATGCTACCTAAGTACACTCCTAGAAAATAGTGTCAAATTTCAGAAGGGTGATAAATATTCCCTAATACCCCTTTGATAGTGAAGATTGGTGATTTCCTGGAAACAATTCAATTTTGCCTTAAAAATTGGTGCAGCCATTTCCATATTCCCCCAATTAAAATTCCAAGCCATGAAGACTGCAAAACAGTCATTTACTTAGAATGAAAGTGAAATAAAGAGATCCAAGTACTTTATGCATCTATTCTTATATGTGTCAGTTTCCTATTGCTGCTCTAGTAAATTACCGCAAATTTACTGGCTTAAAACAACTCAGATTTTACAATTTGAAATGCAGACATCTGAAATGGCTCCCACAGAGCTAAAATCAAGGCATTGGCAGAGCTGTATTTCTTTTCTTCTGGAGACTACCAGGGAGAACCTCTTCCCTTGCCTTTTCCAGCTTAGAGGCTGCCTGCCTGGACCCTTGGCTCATGATCTCTTCCCCATTTAAAAGTCAGCAGCAACATATTCAAATCTCCTTTTGACTCTGACCATCCTGTTTCCTTTTTATTTCTAAGGACTCCTGTGAATACAATGGAGTCACTGGGATAATTCCAGATAATCACCCCATCTCAAAACACTTGATTTTATCAGATCTGCAAAGTCTCTCTCTCTTTTTTTTTTCATGTACAGGAACATATTCATAGGTTCTGGGTGTTAGGACAAAGGTATCTTGGGGAGGGAGACATTTTCTGCTTACTACATTTGTGAAAATTATCTTACAGCTATGTATTCCATAAATAATTATCTCTTTTGAAAATGTAATTTTCCATAAAATTATATATTTAATAGCCAGAATATGTATTATTTTTTAAAGTAAATTACTTTTTAAATTTTCCCAAAAATGCCTCATAAAGAATATCCTGAAAGCATTCTTAATTGGTACAGAAAAGAAATTACTTCACAGAATGTATAAATAATAGACATGCATTTTTAATAGCCTCTCTTCTTTCTCTTCATCTCCCTCTCCACCTCCCCCATCTCCATCTTTGTTTCTCTCTCTTTCCCTCCCATCCCATCTCTCTTACACACACAGGCATACCCACACGACTAAATCTGCTCTGCTTCTTATTAACAGCAAATGCACTACGTTAAGGAAAATATCTGGTTCAGAAAATATATTTTTTTGCTTGGTCTTAAATAGAAAGTGCTCATGCAAGGAGAAACATATTTAACATGTCCGAGGGATGGCTTGAGGGGTGTGAAACATCCTTCCCAGGAGAAATAATCCCCTGGCTCAAACCAAATTTATGGCAGGAATTTGATAAGTTGGCTTACTCCTCTATTGCCTTTAGGGCATAATGCAATGTGCTGGACTTGGTGGATGAGTCAGAAAGCAGTGGTTCACATAGAACTTGCTTCTTAGAGGCAGAAAAAACAATCCCTCTTTAATGGGTGCTTTGGAAGTGTTCCCTGAACTATAACCTTGGTGGATGTTGGATTCAAGATCGTTAACCACCCAAGATAAACACAGTACATAGGAGGTAGTGTTCTCTCCATGTGTGGTTTGCAAATGGAGCTAGTTGTTTACAATAGCTGCAGTTAAATGAGAACAAAGTTAAGTAGTGATGAGTCAACTATGCAAGGCTCTGTCTTGAAAAGTACAACAAAGAAAATAACGTCAATTTTCAAATTGGAAAATTATTTAAATTACACATACATACAATTCTCAAGCCTATAATCCCAGCACTTTGGGAGGCTGAGGTGGGCGGATCACGAGGTAAGGAGTTTGAGACCAGCCTGGCTGACATGGTTAAAAATACAAAAATTAGCCAGGCGTGGTGGCAGGCACCTGTGATCCCAGCTATTCAGGAGGCTGAGGCAGGAGAATTGCTTGAACCTGGGAGGCGGAGGTTGCAGTGAGCCGAGATCAAGCCATTGCACTCCATCCTGGGGAATAAGAGCAAAACTCTGTCTCCAAAAAAAAAAAAAAAAAAAAAAAAAAAAAACCTTGCAGGTGAATTACTTAGAGTAATGAACAGACAAAAGGAGAGGATTAGATTTCCAAATCTACTACTTAGTAGCTGGGTGAACTTGCACAAATTACTTAATCTCACTATGTTTCAGAGTCTTTACTTTTAAAGTGATAATAAAATAATTTGCCTAGCCTACAATTCAGTGTTATAAAGATTACTGTATACCTGAAAGAATACTTGGGAAAGCACTCGATATGCTCTCAAGTAAAAAGAATTCATTACCAACTGAAAACACACGAGTTTATTAGTTATTGCCAAGTAACAATTTGAGGTATGAACCAAGTAGTGACAAATGAAGGTGCATGCTTTTCATCATTTTTGTTGTTGTTCAGCTTTACTATAGTCAGTATCCGTTTATAGATGCAATCCAATGAGTTATGGCAGATGTATACACTTGTAAATCTACCATCTCAGTCAACAGAAAGAACATTTCCATTGCCACTGCTTAACAGTATCACCATAGATTAGTTTGAAAAGTTTAGAATTTTATGTCAGTGGAATCATAAATTATATACTCATTGTGTCTAGCTCCTTTTACCCTGTATAAAGTTTCTGAATTGTCTCGTATGACAAAATATATGTATCATTGGTTTGTTTCTTTTGGTAGCTGAGTAGTATTTCACGGCATTGCATATTGTATTATGCTCGTTCATTACCTTTTGATCAACATTTGAGTTGCTTTCAGTTTGAGACTATTATAAATAAAATCGCTAAAGACATTCTTATGAAAGTTTTTGTGTGGACAGAAGGTTTTTATTTGTATGTAAATAGGAATGAAATTGTTGGGTCATATGTAAATACATGTTTACCTTTGTGAGGAATTGCCGAACTATTTTGCAAAGTGATTGTACAGTTTCACTTCCTGACCAGCAATGTAGTGGTTCCATATAATTGGCAATATTCATGCTTATGATTTTAAATTGTAACCATTTGAATATGCATGCAGTTGCATGTCATTAAGGTTTTACTTTACCTTGACGCTTTTGTCAACATCCAATTGACCATATGTGTGCGTATTTATTTCTGGACTTTCAGTTTTGTTCTATTAATCTGTGTCTATCCCTTTGCTAAGTTTATCCTACTATGACTGCTATAGCTTTATAGTCAGTTTTAAAATAAGGTAAGGTGATTTTTCCCTCATTGTTTTTCCTTTCAAAGATTGTTTTGGCTATTTTAGGTCATTTGTATTTCTGCAACTTTTATAATCAGATTGCCAAATTTTACAAAAATACTTGCTGGAATATTCATTAGATTTGTGCTAAACTTACAGATTAATTTGGTGGTAAATTGACATCTTAACTATATTGAGTTTTTTGAATCATGATCATGGTTTACCTCTCCAATTACTTACATGCTCTTCTACTTCTTTTAGCAAAATTGTATAGTTTGGCATGTATTTTGTTAAAATACCTCTAAACATTTTATATTTTTGAATGCTATTTTAAACTGAATTGAGATTTTTACTATATTTAGAATTTTATTTTGCTATCATATGGAAATTTTTGTATCTTGTACTCTATGGCCTTGCTAAATTCATTTATTATTTCTATTACCTCTTTCATAGGTTTCAGAGGGTGTTCTAAAAAAAAATGCAATTTTTTAATAAAACATTTTACCTCTTCCTTACAATTTTAAAGTTTTTTTTTTTTTTCTTAATTAAGTCTTTTTGCTTGTCTAATTGCATTGGCTGAGATTTCTAGTACAATGCTGAACACTGGAGGAAAGTGTGAACACAGTAGCCTTGTTTTCAATTCTATGTAGAAAGCATTACCTTTTCCATTATTAAGTATGATGTTAGCTGCAAATTTTCTGTTGATTTCCTTAATGATGTTGAGGAAAATTATTCTCAATATAATTTATTCTGATATTTTATTGTGAATAATGACTTTTGCAATTCTTTTAATATTTATTTAGATTACTGTATGCTTTTCCTCCTGCTTTATTTGGTAATCTGAGTGAATTACATTGCTTGATTTTTATAGATGTGTTAAACCAACCTGGCCTACCTGAGATAAACCTGGCATCATCATTGAATATTATGACTTTTATATATAATTAAATTCTATTTGCTAATAACTTAAAAATTCTTTGTATGTATACTCAAGCAGGATATTGGCCCATAGTTTTCCTGCTTGTAATATCATTGATTTTCTTTTTTATCAGACATAAATAGAGAGATAAATATTTATAAAAATAGAAATAAGCCAAGATTGGTATTTATCATAAAATTACCACATTACATAAAAAATTTCTATGCCTTTCTCACTAGATTTTTATGGATCTCAAGAGTAGGATTCTTTTATCCCATAACTTAGTCAAATGCCTTGAATTTGGTAGATTAAGTTATTTTTTGGTAAATATACATTTTTACCTCTGCCGTAGAAAGAGTGTACATCTTGCTCATTGATGTTGGATTTGGTCATGTAATTTGCTTTGACTAATGGAATGTGGGAGGAAATGATAGGGCCATGTGCCAGATTTAAGACTAAGCCTAAAAATATCATTTTTTTTTTTTTTCTGCTTGTTCCTTTGAATGTTCTGCATTTGGAGAAGAACATGCCTCACATAGCTCCTACTCCTCCAGGTTTGGCCCCAGAATGAAACACAGAAAGAAGACCTGAATTTGATTTGCATCTCAAAGTAGAACTGCCCCAGCTGACATGAAGACTGATGAATAAGGAATAAATGTTTATTGTTGTATGCCACTGATATTTCTGTGGTTGATTATATGTAGAAGAGCTGACTTGTACACTTATATAAACTTGAAGACTGAATTTAGAAATGGAGTTTCTGCATATGTTTATGTCTGAGTAGCTTCAAGTGGATCATCCCTCCCACAGATAACAACTCTAAACTCTGGAGAAAATATAAAAATAACGATTTCCTGAATATCAAAGAGCAACCCAAATCATGCAGATACTGCATAAATTTTATAGGAAAGTTTTTATAGCTTAAGACTATGCAGCAGTCAGTATCATGTGGCATGACTAAAATCTACGTAAGGAGAAATAGCATAGAGCATAAAAAGCAACCACCACAGCTAAAAGGTGAGGAGGAATATCCAGGAAGGACAGAGCTAAAGAAAGGCTCCTCGTTTTTGTGGATACATGCCACCCAAATCTATGATTGATACCTGAACTCTGCATGCACAGTAAATTTATTAGAAGTTCACCTAGGAATAAAATAATTGAACTGAAATTTCATAGTGGGGGGTTTGAGAATGGCTAAGTTAACTACTTGCTATCACCAAAAATTAATGCTCTTCAGAAGAACATAAAGGAATCCAGAGTCTCTAAAACATATAATTCATAAAGTCCTAGATAGAATACATGAAAAAAAATTCACAATCTCACATGGAAACTGAAAAATATGATCCAATATCAAGAGAAAATGTAATCAGTGGAGACTGACCCAGATATTGGAATAAGCAGATAAGAATATTAAAGCAGCAGCATAACTAATGATTCCCAGGGACATGAAGTAAAATATGCTAATAATATATTAAAAATAGGAAACCTCAGTAAATAAATAAAATCTTTTTAAAAGAACAGTGAAAATTCTAAATTTATGATATCTGAATACATACAACTAAACTTACGATATCTGAATACATACAAGCATACAGGCTAGATTTATCAGCAAATGAGAAAGGAGAAAAAATGACAGTGAAATTGAGTTGACAATAGGTAAACTTCAATTTACTATTGAAATGAAATTTAACAAGAGAAAAAAATATTCAAGAAGTATGATAAGAACTTAAGAGACTGGTAGGACAATACCATGAGCATTATTAACATATGTGTAATTAGAATTCCAGAAAAAGAAAACAGAGTGAGAAGAAAAAATTAAGAAATAATAGCTGAAAAGTTCTGTTATTGGTGAAAGACATAAACATTTGTATTAAATCAGTTCAGAAAACTTCAAGTAGGGTAATATTAAAAAAAAAAACACACACACACGCACATCATATTTAACTTACTGAAAACCAAATATAAGGATAAAATTGTGGAAACAACCACAGAAATGATTGATTGCACTCACAGGAACAATAATTTGAAATTTCATTGACTTTGCATAAGAAATATTAGAGACCAGAATGTAGTAGAAAATAACTTTAAAATGTTGAAACTAAAGAACAATTATCCTGGAATTCTGTATCTAGCAAAAATATATTTCAAGAATGAAAGCACAATGTCAGTACTTTCTGGCCAAAAAAAGAAAGAAAAAAAAAAAAAAAAAAAAAAAACTAAGAAATTTATCATTAGCAGATCTACTCTAAAGAAACAGAAAAGGAAATAATGTAGACTAAAAGAGAATTATAAAGATGGAAACTTGGAATTTAGGGTAAGAATAAAGAGCATTCAAAATAATTATTTGAGAGGCTTATGCAAAAACAACAATAAAAGCAATGAATAACTGAGATAAAGAGTCCAGTAAAGGATTCAATCTTGAAGGTAATGGTGAATGATATTTCCTTAAATGAGAACATAACATATGCAAAAAAAAATGTAAAAATAAAAACAAAGACAGATTCTAATTTAAAGTAAAAACATAGCTTTGAAAACAGGTCCAGGGGGGCGGAGCAAGATGGCCGAATAGGAACAACTCCAGTCTCCAACTCCCAGCGTGAGCGACACAGAAGACCGGTGATTTCTGCATTTTCAACTGAGGTACTGGGGTCATCTCACTAGGGAGTGCCGGACAATCGGTGCTGGTCAGCTGCTGCAGCCTGACCAGCGAGAGCTGAAGCAGGGCGAGGCATCGCCTCACCTGGAAGCGCAAGGGGGAAGGGGATCCGTTTTCCTAGCCAGGGGAACTGAGACACACAACACCTGGAAAATCGGGTAACTCCCACCCCAATACTGCGCTGTAAGCATACAGGCATTCCAGGAGAATATATCCCACACCTGGCCGGGAGGGTCCCACGCCCACGAAGCCTCCCTCACTGCTAACACAGCAGTCTGCCGCGATCTATCCGCAAGGCAGCAGTGAGGCTGGGGGAGGGGCGCCCGCCATTGCTGAGGCTTAAGTAGGTAAACAAAGCCGCTGGGAAGCTCGAACTGGGTGGAGCTCACAGCAGCTCAAGGAAGCCTGCCTGTCTCTGTAGTCTCCACCTCTGGGGACAGCGCACAGCTGAAGACCAACAGGGGAAGTAGCGGGAGCCGGTGCAGACGCGAACGACTCTGTCTGACAGCTTTGGGGAGAGCCGCGGATCTCCCAACGCGGAGGTTGAGATCTGAGAACGGACAGACTGCCTGCTCAGGTGTGTCCCTGACCCCTGAGTAGCCTAGCTGGGAGAAATCCCCCACTAGGGGCAGTCTGACACCCCACACCTCACAGGGTGGAGTACACCCCTGAGAGGACACTTCCAAAGGAAGAATCAGACAGGTACACTCGCTGTTCAGCAATATTCTATCTTCGGCAACCTCTGCTGCTGATACCCAGGCAAACAGGGTCTGGAGTGGACCTTAAGCAATCTCCAACAGACCAACAGAGAGTCCTTCTGACTGTCAGAAGGAAAACTATCAAACAGGAAGGACACCTATACCAAAACCACATCAGTTCGTCACCACCATCAAAGACCAGAGACAGATAAAACCACAAAGATGGGGAAGAAGCAGGGCAGAAAAGCTGGAAATTCAAAAAATAAGAGCGCATCTCCCCCTGCAAAGGAGCGCAGCCCATCACCAGCAACGGATCAAAGCTGGTCAGAGAATGACTTGGACGAGAGGAGAGAAGAAGGCTTCAGTCCATCAAACTTATCAGAGCTAAAGGAGGAATTACGTACCCAGCGCAAAGAAACTAAAAATCTTGAAAAAAGAGTGGAAGAATTGACAGCTAGACTCATTAATGCAGAGAAGATCATAAACGAAATGACAGAGATGAAAACCATGACACGAGAAATACGTGACAAATGCACAAGCTTCAGTAACCGACTCGATCAACTGGAAGAAAGAGTATCAGCGATTGAAGATCAAATGAATGAAATGAAGCGAGAAGAGAAACCAAAAGAAAAAAGAAGAAAAAGAAATGAGCAAAGCCTGCAAGAAGTATGGGATTACGTAAAAAGACCAAATCTACGTCTGATTGGGGTGCCTGAAAGTGAGGGGGAAAATGGAACCAAGTTGGAAAACACTCTTCAGGATATCATCCAGGAGAACTTCCCCAACCTAGTAGGGCAGGCCAACATTCAAATTCAGGAAATACAGAGAACGCCACAAAGATACTCCTCGAGAAGAGCAACTCCAAGACACATAATTGCCAGATTCACCAAAGTTGAAATGAAGGAAAAAATCTTAAGGGCAGCCAGAGAGAAAGGTCGGGTCACCCACAAAGGGAAGCCCATCAGACTAACAGCAGATCTCTCGGCAGAAACTCTACAAGCCAGAAGAGAGTGGGGGCCAATATTCAACGTTCTTAAAGAAAAGAATTTTCAACCCAGAATTTCATATCCAGCCAAACTAAGTTTCATAAGTGAAGGAGAAATAAAATCCTTTACAGATAAGCAAATGCTTAGAGATTTTGTCACCACCAGGCCTGCCTTACAAGAGACCCTGAAGGAAGCCCTAAACATGGAAAGGAACAACCGGTACCAGCCATCGCAAAAACTTGGCAAAATGTAAAGACCATCGAGGCTAGGAAGAAACTGCATCAACTAACGAGCAAAATAACCAGTTAATATCATAATGGCAGGATCAAGTTCACACATAACAATATTAACCTTAAATGTTAATGGACTAAATGCTCCAATTAAAAGACACAGACTGGCAAACTGGATAAAGAGTCAAGACCCATCAGTCTGCTGTATTCAGGAGACCCATCTCACATGCAGAGACATACATAGGCTCAAAATAAAGGGATGGAGGAAGATCTACCAAGCAAATGGAGAACAAAAAAAAGCAGGGGTTGCAATCCTAGTCTCTGATAAAACAGACTTTAAACCATCAAAGATCAAAAGAGACAAAGAAGGCCATTACATAATGGTAAAGGGATCAATTCAACAGGAAGAGCTAACTCTCCTAAATATATATGCACCCAATACAGGAGCACCCAGATTCATAAAGCAAGTCCTTAGAGACTTACAAAGAGACTTAGACCCCCATACAATAATAATGGGAGACTTCAACACTCCGCTGTCAACATTAGACAGATCAACGAGACAGAAAGTTAACAAGGATATCCAGGAATTGAACTCATCTCTGCACCAAGCGGACCTAATAGACATCTATAGAACTCTCCACCCCAAATCAACAGAATATACATTCTTCTCAGCACCACATCGCACTTATTCCAAAATTGACCACATAATTGGAAGTAAAGTACTCCTCAGCAAATGTAAAAGAACAGAAATTATAACAAACTGTCTCTCAGACCACAGTGCAATCAAACTAGAACTCAGGACTAAGAAACTCAATCAAAACCGCTCAACTACATGGAAACTGAACAACCTGCTCCTGAATGACTACTGGGTACATAACGAAATGAAAGCGGAAATAAAGATGTTCTTTGAAACCAATGAGAACAAAGATACAACATACCAGAATCTCTGGGACACATTTAAAGCAGTGTGTAGAGGGAAATTTATAGCACTAAATGCCCACAAGAGAAAGCAGGAAAGATCTAAAATTGACACTCTAACATCACAATTAAAAGAACTAGAGAGGCAAGAGCAATCACATTCAAAAGCTAGCAGAAGGCAAGAAATAACTAAGATCAGAGCAGAACTGAAGGAGATAGAGACACAAAAAACCCTCCAAAAAATCAATGAATCCAGGAGTTGGTTTTTTGAAAAGATCAACAAAATTGACAGACCGCTAGCAAGGCTAATAAAGAAAAAAAGAGAGAGGAATCAAATAGATGCAATAAAAAATGATAAAGGGGATATCACCACTGACCCCACAGAAATACAAACTACCATCAGAGAATACTATAAACGCCTCTACGCAAATCAACTAGAAAATCTAGAAGAAATGGATAATTTCCTGGACACTTACACTCTCCCAAGGCTAAACCAGGAAGAAGTTGAATCCCTGAATAGACCAATAGCAGGCTCTGAAATTGAGGCAACAATTAATAGCCTACCCACCAAAAAAAGTCCAGGACCAGATGGATTCACAGCTGAATTCTACCAGAGGTACAAGGAGGAGCTGGTACCATTCCTTCTGAAACTATTCCAATCAATAGAAAAAGAGGGAATCCTCCCTAACTCATTTTATGAGGCCAACATCATCCTCATACCAAAGCCTGGCAGAGACACAACAAAAAAAGAGAATTTTAGACCAATATCCCTGATGAACATTGATGCAAAAATCCTCAATAAAATACTGGCAAACCGGATTCAGCAGCACATCAAAAAGCTTATCCACCATGATCAAGTGGGCTTCATCCCTGGGATGCAAGGCTGGTTCAACATTCGCAAATCAATAAACGTAATCCAGCATATAAACAGAACCAAAGACAAGAACCACATGATTGTCTCAATAGATGCAGAAAAGGCTTTTGACAAAATTCAACAGCCCTTCATGCTAAAAACGCTCAATAAATTCGGTATTGATGGAACGTACCTCAAAATAATAAGAGCTATTTATGACAAACCCACAGCTAATATCATACTGAATGGGCAAAAACTGGAAAAATTCCCTTTGAAAACTGGCACAAGACAGGGATGCCCTCTCTCACCACTCCTATTCAACATAGTGTTGGAAGTTCTGGCTAGGGCAATCAGGCAAGAGAAAGAAATCAAGGGTATCCAGTTAGGAAAAGAAGAAGTCAAATTGTCCCTGTTTGCAGATGACATGATTGTATATTTAGAAAACCCCATCGTCTCAGCCCAAAATCTCCTTAAGCTGATAAGCAACTTCAGCAAAGTCTCAGGATACAAAATTAATGTGCAAAAATCACAAGCATTCTTATACACCAGCAACAGACAAGCAGAGAGCCAAATCAGGAATGAACTTCCATTCACAATTGCCTCAAAGAGAATAAAATACCTAGGAATCCAGCTTACAAGGGATGTAAAGGACCTCTTCAAGGAGAACTACAAACCACTGCTCAGTGAAATCAAAGAGGACACAAACAAATGGAAGAACATACCATGCTCATGGATAGGAAGAATCAATATCGTGAAAATGGCCATACTCCCCAAGGTTATTTATAGATTCAATGCCATCCCCATCAAGCTACCAATGACTTTCTTCACAGAATTGGAAAAAACTGCTTTAAAGTTCATATGGAACCAAAAAAGAGCCCGCATTGCCAAGACAATCCTAAGTCAAAAGGACAAAGCTGGAGGCGTCACGCTACCTGACTTCAAACTATACTACAAGGCTACAGTAACCAAAACAGCATGGTACTGGTACCAAAACAGAGATATAGACCAATGGAACAGAACAGAGTCCTCAGAAATAATACCGCACATCTACAGCCATCTGATCTTTGACAAACCTGAGAGAAACAAGAAATGGGGAAAGGATTCCCTATTTAATAAATGGTGCTGGGAAAATTGGCTAGCCATAAGTAGAAAGCTGAAACTGGATCCTTTCCTTACCCCTTATACGAAGATTAATTCAAGATGGATTAGAGACTTAAATGTTAGACCTAATACCATCAAAACCCTAGAAGAAAATCTAGGTAGTACCATTCAGGACATAGGCATGGGCAAGGACTTCATGTCTAAAACACCAAAAGCAACGGCAGCAAAAGCCAAAATTGACAAATGGGATCTAATTAAACTAAAGAGCTTTTGCACAGCAAAAGAAACTACCATCAGAGTGAACAGGCAACCTACAGAATGGGAGAAAATTTTTGCAACCTACTCATCTGACAAAGGGCTAATATCCAGAATCTACAAAGAACTCAAACAAATATACGAGAAAAAAACAAACAACCCCATCAAAAAGTGGGGAAAGGATATGAACAGACATTTCTCAAAAGAAGATATTCATACAGCCAACAGACACATGAAAAAATGCTCATCATCACTGGCCATCAGAGAAATGCAAATCAAAACCACAATGAGATACCATCTCACACCAGTTAGAATGGCAATCATTAAGAAGTCAGGAAACAACAGGTGTTGGAGAGGATGTGGAGAAATAGGAACACTTTTACACTGTTGGTGGGATTGTAAACTAGTTCAACCATTATGGAAAACAGTATGGCAATTCCTCAAGGATCTAGAACTAGATGTACCATATGACCCAGCCATCCCACTACTGGGTATATACCCAAAGGATTATAAATTAGTCTACTACAAAGACACATGCACACGTATGTTTATTGCGGCACTATTCACAATAGCAAAGACTTGGAATCAACCCAAATGTCCATCTGTGACAGACTGGATTAAGAAAATGTGGCACATATACACCATGGAATACTATGCAGCCATAAAAAAGGATGAGTTTGCGTCCTTTGTAGGGACATGGATGCAGCTGGAAACCATCATTCTTAGCAAACTATCACAAGAAGAGAAAACCAAACACCGCATGTTCTCACTCATAGGTGGGAACTGAACAATGAGATCACTTGGACTCGGGAAGGGGAACATCACACACTGGGGTCTATCATGGGGAGGGGGGAGGAGGGAGGGATTGCATTGGGGAGTTATACATGATATAAATGATGAATTGATGGGTGCTGACGAGTTGATGGGTGCAGCACACCAACATGGCATAAGTATACATATGTAACAAACCTGCACGTTATGCACATGTACCCTAGAACTTAAAGTATAATAAAAAAAAAAAAAAAAAAAAAAGAAAACAGGTCCAGCTGATGATTCTGATTATTCATGGTAGTTATGTTTTCTAAGGTTGCTGCAAACATTGAGTTAGTAATTAGGGAACAATTCCTCCTAAGAGGAACACAGGTTTAGGTTCCTACAAGTGTCTGGTCAAAACATTTCATCAAAAAATCAATATTTAACCTTGTTTTATGTTTATTTCTGTTTAAAGACACATTATTTAAGATATATTTCTTAAGAATAATTGTATGGTTTTGAATGAGCTAACTGTCAGGGACTTTGAGATCATTTGTCAAAGTTTCATTTGCCAAAGACCTTGTAAAACAAGCCAGTCTTATCAGTGTTGACAGGCTCCTATTCCACATAACTCCTTTACGGGTAGCAAGGAATTAAAAAGAAAAAAAATTCTGTAGCCTCCTGATTTGCAAAATTACCTCGCCTGCAAGTTGAACATATTTTATGACTAGACCAAAAGAGTTTAATATTTTCCAGGCCCTAGATAACATAAGTTTTTTTACACTTCATCCCCACAACAATACTTTTCACCATGCTTTCTAAAAAAATCTATTTTTGGCCGAGTGCAGTGGCTCATGCCTATAATCCCAGCACTTTGGGAGGCCTAGGCAGGTGGATCACTTGAGGTTGGGAGTTTGAGACCAGCCTGACAAACATGGAAAAACTCTGTCTCTACTAAAAACACAAAATTAGCTGGACGTGGTGGCACATGCCTGTAATCCCAGCTACTTGGAAGGCTGAGGCAGGAGAATTGCTTGAACCTGGGAGGCAGAGTTTGCGGTGAGCCGAGATTGTGCCATTGCACTCCAGCCTGGGCAACAAGAGCGAAATTCCATCTCAAGAAAATAATAATAATAAAAATTTAAAAAATCTATTTTTATCTCATGAATCCATAAATTTATTTTCTTTTTCATCTTTCTCATAGCATTATCAGACACCAGTTCTATTAGATCAGGGTTCCACCCTTAGGATCTCATTTTACCTTAATCATTTCCATAAAGGTCCTGTCTCCAACCCAGTCACATGGTGGAGAGTAGGGGTGGTTAGGCTTTCAATATATGAATTTTGGAGCAATACAATTCAGGCCATAGCACGGTGTTTTAGCGCTATGTTTGAGAACCATTTTAAATAGCAAAGTTACCAACAAAAAGCATACAAATGAGAGAAATGTAGTAATAAGTGTACTATAAAAATGACAGTAGATTACAATATGAGAGCTGAAATAAGAAGATAGCACATCACTTTGTTAGACTGCAGTTGAGAACATCAGAATGTGCGTGACTCAAAAATGTGCTGCTCTTCACACCTACGCAAAAAACTGTGAAAGCACCATATATATTTATTTGGGAGTTACAAATACATTTTAGCAAGTAGGCACATTTTCAGTTGTAGAATCCATACATAATGAGGAGGATCAACTGTACTTGTGTTTCTTCTTAGAAACCTCTCTCCTTTTTGACAAATCTAGATGATAGAACATTTTATAATCTGAATCAGCAAGGAAAAAACAAGCTGGAATATTTAGATAAATTCACAGTTAATGGCATACGTATAATATTCTGGTTCATTCTTTACATTCATTTTACAAGGAGGAATGAAAATAATAATAATTACCGCTAGTACTTGTTGAGGTTGCATTAGGGGTAAACCACTCCTCTAAGTGCTTGACCCTCAATCAGCACAAATACTCCAGAAGGTGGGCACTGTCATTATGTTTATTTTACACATCAGGAAACTGAGGTGCAGAAAGTTTTGGTAACATTACATTTAAAAAATTATGTCAGAATATTTTTCTCCATCAGCCATGATACAGATAGTCCCTAGTAAGTGTTGTTCTACTTCTTCATCATTTAAAAATTAAATGTAACTATCCCCTTTTTGAATATATGGTTAGCATCCCAAAATAAGAAAGGAAGGGAAAAAGCACATGTTATACAAACACATGTATAATATTCACTTATGCATATGAACCAGCATATTAAGACCCGTGTTTAATTGCTTATTTTATGATACAGTTTGGTAAGCCCCTGTGTCTTTTCCAGAAATTTTAACCAAATCTGTTTGTGAGAAGAATATCAGGGGGAAATTTGAAAAGCAAGAATGCACTGCAACTCTGATTTAGCATAGATATAGAAGATACATGGGTGGACTTAAAGATTCAATGAGAATAGAAAATTTAAGTGAGAAATTTAAGTAATAGAAAATTTACTTTAATTAGTCCCAGCTATTTATCTTTGTTTCTATTGCATTTACTTTTGGGTTCTTGGTCAGGGAAAACCCTGAGAAGTCCAGAAAATCTTGTAATGAAATGGGTTTCTGGACAATACCTAGACTGGTTATTATTAATAAATATCACTTCATCCTGGGCATATCATATTTTTAAATTTCTTTTCTTTTTCCGTAGGTTACTGGGGGTACTGGTGGTGTTTGGTTACATGAGGATGTTCTTTAGTGCTTATTTGTGAGATTTTGGTGTACCTATCACCTGAGCAGTATACACTGTACCCTGTTTGTAGTCTTTTAGTCCTCACCCCCTTTTATTCCTCCCACGAAGTCCCCAAAGTCCATTGTATCATTCTTGTGACTTTTTGTCCTCATAGCTTAGCTCCCACATATCAGTGAGAACATACAATGCTTGATTTTTCTTTCCTAAGTTACTTCACTTAGAATAATAGTCTCCAATCTCATTTAGGTCACTGCAAATACCATTAATTCATTCCTTTTTATGGCTGAGTAGTATTCCACTGTATATATATGTATACCAGTTTTTTTATCCCCTCTTTGATTGATGGGCATTGGGTTGATTCCATGATTTTGCTTTTGTGAATTGTGCTGCTATAAATGTGTGTGCAAGTGTCATTTTCGTATAATGACTTATTTTTCTCTGGGTAGATACCCAGTAGTGGGATTGCTGGATCAAATGGTATTTCTACTTTTAGTTCTTTATGGAATCTCTCACTGTTTTCCATAGTGGTTGTGCTAGTTTACATTCCTACCAGCAGTATAGAAGTGTTCCCTTTTCACGGCATCCATGTGAACATCTACCATTTTAAAATTTTTTGGATTATGGCCATTCTTGCAGGAGTAAAGTGGTATTGCATTGTGGTTTTGATTTGCATTTCCCTGATCATTAGTGATGTTGAGCATTTTTTCATATGTTTGTTGACCATTTGTATACCTTCTTTTGAGAATTGTCTATTCATGTCCTTAGTCCACTTTTTGATGGGATTGTTTCTTTTATTCTTGCTGATTTGTTTGAGTTCATTGTAGATTCTGGATATTAGTCCTTTGTCAAGTGTATAGATCGTGCAGATTTTCTCCCACTTTGTGGGTTGTCTGTTTTCTCTGCTGACTGTTCCTTTTGCCATTTCTTTTTACTTTAATTAGTCCCAGCTATTTATCTTTGTTTCTATTGCATTTACTTTTGGGTTCTTGGTCATGAAATCCTTGTCTAAGCCAATGTCTAGAAGGGTTTTGTTTTTCCAATGTTATTTTCTAGAATTTTTTTTTGTTTCAGGTCTTAGATTTAAGTCATTAATCTATCTTGAGTTGATTTTTGTTATCAGGTGATGATCCAGTTTCATTCTCCTACATGTAGCTAGCCAATTATCCCAGCACCATTTGTTGAAAAGGGTGTCTTATCCTCACTTTATGCTTTTGTTTGCTTTGTCAAAGATCAGTTGGCTATAAGTATTTGGGTTTATTTCTGGGTTCTCTATTCTGTTCCATTGGCCTGTGTGCCTATTTTTATACCAGTACCATGCTGTTTTGGTGACTATGGCCTTATATTATAGTTTGAAATCAGGTAACGTTATGATGCCTCCACATTTGTTCTTTTTTGCTTAGTCTTGCTTTTGCTATGTAGGCTCTTTTTTGGTTCCATATAAATTTTAGGAATTTTTTTTTCTAGTTCTGTTAAGCATGATGATGCTATTTTGATGGGAATTGCATTGAACAATATGACCATTTTCACAATATTGATGCTACCTATCCATGAGCATGAGATGTGTTTCCATTTGTTTGTGCCATCTATGATTTCTTTCAGCAGTGTTTTGTAGTTTTTATAGAAATTTTATTGACTTTGCATAAGAAACATTAGAGACTAGAAGGTAGTAGAAAATAACTGTAAAATACTTTTTACCAAGGAGATCTTTCACCTCCTTGGTTAGGTATATTCCTAAGTGTTTTATTTTTTACAGCTATTTTAAAAGGGGTTGAGTTCTTGATTTGATTCTCTGCTTGGTCATTGTTGATGTATAGAAGAGCTACTGATTTGTCTACATTAATCTATCTGGAAACTTTGCTGAATTCTTTTATCAGGTCTAGGAGCTTTCTGGAGGAGTCTTTAGGGTTTTCAAGGCAAACGATCATATTGTCAGCAAACAGTAACAGTTTGAGTTCCTCTTTACCAATTTGGATGCCCTTTATTTCTTTCTCTTGTCTGATTGCTCTGTCTAGGACGTCCAGTACTATGTTGAAGAGGAGTGGTGTGAGTGGGCATCCTTGTCTTGTTCCAGTTCTCAGAGGGAATGCTTTCAACCTTTCCTCTTTCAGTATTATGTTGGCTGTGGGTTTGTCATAGATGGCTTTTATTGCATTAAGGTTTGCCCCTTGTATGCCAATTTTGCTGAGGGTTTTAATCATAAAGCCATGCTGGATTTTGTTGAATGCTTTTTCTGCATCTATTGAGATGATCTTGTGATGTTTTGTTTTTGTTTATATGTTATATCACATTTATTGACTTGTGTATGTTAAACCATCTCTGGATCCCTGGTATGAAACCCACTTACTCATGGTGGATTATCTTTTCGATTTGTTGTTGGATTTGCTTAGCTAGTGTTTTGTTAAGGATTTTAGCATCCATGTTCATCAGGGCTATTGGTCTGTAGATTTCTTTTTTGGTTATGTCCTTTCTTGGTTTTGGTATTAGGGTGAAACTAGCTTCACAGAATGAATTAGGGAGGGTTCCCTCTTTCTCTATCTTTTGGAATGATGTCAATAGTATTGGTACCAATTCTTCTTTGAACGTCTGGTAGAATTCTTCTGTGACTCCGTCTGGTCCTGGACTTTCTTCATTGTTTTTTTTTTTTTTTTTTTTTTTTTTTTTTTACAACTGTTTCAATCTTGCTGCTTGTTATTGGTCTGTGGAGGGTAACTAATTCTTCCTGATTTAAACTATAAGGGTAGTATTTTTCCAGGAATGTATCCATCTCATCTAGGTTTTCTAGTTTATGCATGTAAAGGTGTTCATAGTAACCTTGAATTATCTTTTGTATTTCTGCAGTGTTGGTTGTAATATTTCCCATTTTGTTTCTAATTGAGCTTATTTGGATTTTCTCTCTTCTTTTCTTGGCTAATCTTGCCAGTGGTCTACCAATTGTATATATCTTTTCAAAGAACCAGCTTTTTGTTTCATTTATCTTTTGTATTATTTGTTTGTTTCAATTTCATTTAGTTCTGCTCTGGTCTTAGTTATTTCCTTTCTTCTACTGGGGTTGTGTTTGGTTTATTCTTGCTTCTCTAGTTCCTTGAGGTGTGACCTTAGAGGATCAGTTTCTGCTCTTTCAGTCTTTTTGATGTAGATGTTTAGGGCTATGAACTTTCCTGTTAGCACCGCCTTTGCTGTATCCAAGAGGTTTTGATAGGTTGTGTCACTATTGTTGTTCAGTTCAAAGAATTTTTAAATTTCCATCTTGATTTTATTTTTAACCCAATGATCATTCAGGAGCCAGTTGTTTAATTTCCTTGTATTTGCATGGTATTGAAGGTTCCTTTTAGAGTTGATTTCCAGTTTTATTCCACTGTGGTCTGAGAGAGTGCTTGATATAATTTTAATTTTCTTAAATTTATTCAGGCTCATTTTGTGACCTATCACATCGTCTGTCTTGGAGGAAGTTCCACGCACTGTTGACTAGAAGTGTATTCTGTGGTTGTTGAATGGAATGTTATATATATATATCTAAGTTCATTTGTTCCAAGGTATAATTTAAATCCACTGTTTCTTTGTTGACTTTCTGTCTTGATGACCTGTCTAGTGCTGTCGGTGTAGTATTGAAGTCCTCCGTTATTATTATATTGCTGTCTAGCTCATTTGTTAGGTCTATTAGTACTTGTTTTATAAATCTGGGAGCTCCAGTGTTAGGTACACATATGTTTAGGATTGTGATATTTTCCTGTTGGACAAGGCCTTTTACCATTATATAATGTCCCTATTTGTCCTTTTTAACTGCTGTTGCTTGAAAGTTTGTTCTGTCTGATGTAAGAATAGCTACTCCTGCTCACTTTTTGTGTACATTTGCATGAAATGCCTTTTACACTCTTTAAGTTTATGTGAGTCCTTATGTGTTAGGTGAGTCTCTGGAAGGCAGCAGATGGTTGGTGAATTCTCATCCATTCTGCAGTTCTGTGTCTTTTAAATAGAGCATTTAAGCCATTTACAGTCAATGTTAGTTTTGAGATGGGAGGTACCATTCCATTCATCATGCTATTTGTTGCCTGTGTACCTTGGTTTTTGTTTTTGTTTTTTAAATTGTATTTTTGTTTTATTGGTCCTATGGGATTTATGCTTTAAAGAGGTTCTGTTTTGATGTATTTCCAGGATTTCTTTCAAGATTTAGAACTTTTCTTGTTTTTGTATGTGTGTGTGTTTTTTTTTTGTTTATTTGTTTTGTTTTGTTTTGTTTTGTTTTGTTTTTTAGATAGAGTCTCGAACTGTCGTCCAGGTTGGAGTGCAGTGGTGCAATCTCGGCTCACTGCAAGCTCCGCCTCCTGGGTCACACCATTCTCCTGCCTCAGCCTCCCAAATAGCTGGGACTACAGGCACCCACCACCATGCCCAGCTAATTTTTTTTGCATTTTAGTAGAGACAGGGTTTCACCATGTTAGCCAGGATGGTCTCGATCTCCTGATCTTGTGATCCACCCACCTCAGCCTCCCAAAGTGCTGGGATTACAGGTGTGAGCCACCACACCTGGCTGATTTAGATCTTTTTAAAGAAGTTCTTGTAGTGGAGGCTTGGTAGTGGTGAATTATCTTAGTATTTGTTTATCTGAAAAACACTGTATCTTTCCTTTATATATGATGCTTAGTTTCACTAGATACAAAATTCTTGGCTGGTAATTGTTTTGTTTTAGGAAGCTGAAGCTAGGGCCTCAATCCCTTCTAGCTTGTAGGGTTTCTGCTGAGAAATCTGATGTTAATCTGATAAGTTTTCCTTTATAGGTTACCTTGTGCTTTTGTCTCACAGCTCTTAGTCTTCTTTCCTTCATCTTAAGTTTAGATAACCTGAGACAATGTGCTTAGGTGATGATCTTGTGTGAAATGAATTTCCCAGATGTTTTTTGTGGTTCTTATATTTGGATGTCTAGGTCTCTAGCAAGGCCAGGGAAGTTTTCCTCCATTATTCCCCCTAATATATTTTCCAAACTTTTAGATTTCTCTACTTCTTCAGGAACATCGATTATTATTAAGTTTGGTCATTTAACATAATCCCAAACTTCTTGGAGGCTTTGTTCATATTTTCTTATTCTTTTTTCTTTGTCTTTGTTGGATTGGGTTAACTCAAAGACCTTGTCTTCATGCTCTGAATTTCTTTCTTCTACTTGTTCAATTCTATTGCTGAGACTTTCCAGAGCATTTTGCATTTCTATAAGCGTGTTCATTATTTCCTGAAGTTATGATTTTTTTTTATCTATGCCATCTATTTCCTTGAATATTTCTCCCTTTGATTCTTGTATCACTTTTTGGATTTCTTTGCATTGAGCTTCACCTTTCTCTGGTGCCTCCCTGATTAGCTTAATAACTAACCTGCTGAATTCTTTTCAGGTAAATCAGGGACTTCTTCTTGGTTTGAATCTATTGATGGTGAGCTAGTGTGATTTTTTGGGAGGTGTTAAAGAGCCTTATTTTGTCATATTACCAGAGTTTGTTTACCGGTTCCTTCTCATTTAGGTAGGCTCTGTCAGAGGGAAGGTCTAGAGCCGAAGGCTGTTGTTCAGATTGTTTTGTCCTACAGAGTGTTCCCTTGATGTAGTACTCTCCCCTTTTTCCTATGGATGTGGCTTCCTGAGAGCCAAGGCGTAGTGATTGTTCTCTCTCTTCTGGATCCAGTTGCCCAGCAAGTCTATCAGGCTCCAGGCTGGTACTGAGGGTTGTCTGCACAGAGTCTTGTAATGTGAACTGTCTATGGGTCTCTCAGCTGCGGATACCAGAACCTGTTCTGGTGGAGGTGGCAGGGGGGTGAAATGGACTCTTGTGAGGGTTCTTAGCTTTGTGGTTGAATGCTCCATTTTTGTGCTGGTTGGTTTCCTGCCAGGAGGTGGTGCTTTCCAGAGAGCATCAGTTGTGGAAATATGGAGAGGAATGGTGGTGGGTGGAGCCCTAGAACTCCCAAGAGTATATGCCGTTTTTGTTTACATACCAGGGTGAGCAGGGAAGGACCATCAGGTGGGGGCAGGGCTAGGCATGCCTGAGCTCAGATTCTCCTGGGGAGAGTCTTGCTGTGGCTGATGTGGGGGTGAGGAGTGAGGTTCCCAGGTCAACTCTGTTTCAAGCAACAGAGTTATGTAGGTAGGAGGATTATGGCTGCCTCTGCTGAGGCACGCAGGTTGTCAGGGAAGTGGGGGAGAGCTGGCAGTCACAGGCTCACCCAGCTCCCACGCAATCGGAAGGGCAGGTCTCACTCCCACCATGCCCCACCTCACAGCGTGAGTCTGTTTCCAGGAAGTGGGCAAGCAGGGCTGAGAATTTGCCTCGGGCTACTAGCCTCCTAGGCGGAGGTGGTGAGCCAAGATTGCGCCATTACACTCCAGCCCGGGCAACAAGAGCAAAACTCCATCTCAAAAAAAAAAAGATAGTAAGGCTTTAGTTCTACCCCCACCTGTGGAGTCTGCATGCAGGATTCACGTCCTCCCCCCAAGTGGAGTTCTGGCAAGGAGGCTTCTCAACAGGTTCAAATTGTTACAAAGTTCAGCTGGAGAGCTCCTTCACCTGTGGCTCCTTCTCCCTGCACCTCTGGCCACCCTCCAGAAAGATCCCTGCGGTGCCAAGCAGGAATGACCTACTTGGGGATCCAGTGAGTGCACAGGACCTTTCCCACTTCTTCCTCTACCCCTGTATTTCACTCGGCTCTCTAAATTGATTCAGCTCTGGGTAAGTTCGGAATCTTCTCCTGTAAACTAGACCTTCAGTTTCCCCTGTTGGGGTGTGTGTTGGGGGCAGAGGATCTCCCTTTTCCACTTCTGCAGTTTGGGCACTCACTGCATTTGGGGTGTCTCCAGGGTCCTGCAGGAGCAGCCTGTTTCCTTCAGGGGGTCTGTGGGTCCCCTCGGGTTTCCCGATTTATTCCTGCAGTCATTCTGGAGCTAAACATGATGTGAGCCTCTGCACGCTGCTCTGTCCCTCCAAGTTGGAGCTGCAATCTAGTCTTGTCTGCCGTAATGCCTCCACTATTTTTTAAGTTTAACTTTTATTTTAAGTTTAGGGGAACATGTGCAGATTTGTTTTATAGGTAAAAGTGTCATGGAGGTTTGTTGTACAGATTATTTTGTCATCCAGGTATTAAGCCTAGTACCCAATAGTTATTATTCCTGAGCCTCTTCTTCCTCCCATGCTGTACCCTCCAATAGGCCCCAGTGTGTGTTGTTCCATTCTTTGTGTCCATGTGTTCTTATTATTTAGCTCTAACTTAAAAGTGAGAACATATGGTATTTGTTTTTCTGTTCCTGTGTTAGTTTGCTAAGGATAATTGCCTCCGGCTCTATCCATGTCCCTGCAAAGGACATGATCTCATTTTTTTTATGGCTGCATAGTATTCCATGATGTATATGTACCACATTTTCTTTCTGTGTATCATTGATGGGCATTTAGGTTTATTCCATGTCTTCGCTATTGTGAGTAGTGCTGCATAGAACATACACTTGCATCTAGCTTTATAATAGAACAATTTATATTCCTTTGGGTATGTACCCAGTAATGGGATTGCTGGTTGAATTGTATTTATGTTTTTAGTTCCTTTAGGAATCATAACACTGTCTTCCAAGAATGAATTAACCAATTTACACTCCCACCAACATGTATAAGTATTCCCTATTCTTCACAATCTCACCAGCATCTGTTATTTTTTGCCTTTTTAATAATAGCCATTCTGACTGGTGTGAGATGGTATTAAAATTCTGACACCAGTCAGAATGAGATGGTTTTAATTTGTATTTTTCTGACGGTCAGTGATGTTCAGCCTTTTCTCATACGATTGTTGCTCACATGTATGTCTTCTTTTGAAAGTGTCTGTTCATGTCCTTTGGCTACTTTTCAATGGTGTTTTTCTTTTTTGTAAATTTGTTTAAGTTCCTTATAGCTGCTGGATATTAGAAATTTTCAGTTGCATAGTTTGGAAAAATTCTCTCCCAGTCTGTAAGTTGTCTGCTTATTCTCTGGATAGTTTCTTTTTCTGTGCAGAAGCTCTTCAGTTTAATTAGATCTCATTTGTCAGCTTTTACTATTGTTGCAATTGGTTTTGGCATGTTCATCATGAAATCTTTGCCCATGCCTATGTCCAGAATGATGTTGCCTAGGTTATCTACCAGGATTTTTATAGTTTTAGGTTTTACATTTAAGTCTTTAATCCATCTTGAGTTAATTCTTGTATATGGTATAAGGAAGGGGTCTCATTTCAGTCTCCTGCATATGTCTAGCCAGTTATCCCAGCTCCATTTATTGAATAGGGAATACATTCCCCATTGCTTGTTTTTGCCAGGTTTGTCAAAGATCACATAGTTGTAGGAGTGCAGACTTATTTCTGGGTTCTCTATTCTGTTCCATTGGTCTATGTGTCTGTTTCTGTACCAGTACTATGCTATTTTGGTTACTGTACCCCTGTGATATAAGTAACCAAATCAGGTAGTCAGGTAGTGTGATGCCTCTAGCTTTGTTCATTTTGCTTAGAATTATCTTGGTTATTCATGCATTTTTTTGGTTCTATATGAATTTTAAAATAGTTTTTTCTAGCTTTGTGAAAAAAATAGTCAATGGTAGTTTAATAGGAGTGGTATTGAATCTGTAAATTGATGTGGGCAGTATGGCCATTTTAATGATACTGATTCTATCTATGAGCATGGAATGTTTTTCCATTTGTTTGTATCATCTCTGATTTCTTTGGGCAGTGTTTTCTAGTTCTTGTAGAGAGTTTTCTCCTTCTTCGTTAGCTGTATTCCTAAGTATATATATATATATTTGTGTGTGTGTGTGTGTGTGTGTGTGTGTGTGTGGACATTTTGAATGGGATTATGTTCTTGATCTGGGTCTCAGCTTGACTATTAGTATATAGGAATGCTAGTGATTTTTGCACATTAATTTTGTATCATGAGACTTTGCTTAAATTGTGCCTCATTTGGAAGAAAGAAGGCACTCTGGCTTGTCAGTGTTCTTGCATTGATTTTCTCTTATCTTTGTGAGCTTATTGACCTTCAGTCTTTGAAGTTTCTGACCTTTGGATTTTTTTTTTTTAATCCTACTTGATGACCTTGAGGGATTGATTGTGGTATTAGATGAATTCAGTCAACTGGCTTCGTTTCCTGAAGATTTTAGAGAGCCAGCCTCAGCTCTGAACTCCTGGACTGCGTGCTCTAATTCTGGAGGACTCGCTTTGGACCCTAACTTTGTTCTCTGGCTCCTCAAGGTTAGGAGTCCCCTGTGCTGCCGGGAATGCTGCTGCAGGGGTTCGAGATGCTCCTGGACCACTGATCATTACACTCCGATGCATGATGTCAGCCAAAGCATTTCATAAAGCATTGACAGAAGGATCTGTCCTCATTCACACGTGCCAGCAGCAGCGGTTGCAGCAGCGCCACAGAATGCTAGCCTGCCAGGATGCCTGCCTCCCCGCGGGCATTTGCCTCAGTGCTGGAGGCAATTCAGTTGTGGGTGCCGAGAGGTGCAGGAGGGGACCTGCTTGCGACTGTGTGCACCGTCGCACTTGAGGTGGTGTTGGCTCGAAGGCGGGGTGCTGATGAGTCCAGGTCTGGGTGCCTTCTCTGTGCCCTGTAAGCAGGAGTAGTTACTCAGGGTGGAGGCTGATCTGCTGCTGTTCTCTGTACAGTGTTAGTGCAAGAGCGGGTTGCGGGCAGGCATGGGGCTGGCTGGCTTTGTACCCGACAAGGCTGCGTCTACAATGGCAGTCAGTGGGGCTATCGGAGGTGGATTGAACTCCTGTGTGCTGGCAGGGCAACAGAAGCAAAACTCACCTGGCAGACACCTGGCAGACACGTACTAGCAGTGTGAAGTAGGGAGCTGCCATGAGGCAAGGAGAAGCTGCAGTGTGGAGAAGGAGCGTGGTAGCTGGTGCGTGGCCACAGCAGACACACCACTGGAGCTCTGCCAGTCAGGCACGGTCCACCAGTGCAGAAGCTATGGTAAGGACCCCCAGGGCACCTGCGACTGCCCTGCAAGCAGGCGTGGCCAGGCTGGAGCACCAGTAGAGGCCAGCAGACCAAAGGTTCTCAGGTTGGACCATCCCTGCCTGATGGGCAAGACTGTCCTGCAGAAATCAGGTCTGGCATGTCCCTTAGGGCTAAAGTCTCCTATGAGAGCAGGTGGAGCCTAGAGGGACGACCAGCCCTGGCTGTGCTCTGCTACCAACGCTCCCGCATCAAACCTTCTGGGCTCCACATCTGCTGGCTTGCTGCACCCAGCACTTCTCTAAGCAGCTCTCCCGGCCAACTCCAGTGTCCCTGGTGAGCGAGGAGTCTCCACCTGCTGAGGTTCCAGAGGCTGGGGGCGACAGCGAGCTGCTCCTTACCTGCTTAACTCACTCCTTCTCCTGGGAGCTGTTGGGGCTCCGGAATGAGTCCCAGTGTGCCGCAGCCCAGTGTAGGATTCCAAGCTTTCTTCTCCTTCAGCCCACCTTCTGTGTCTTCCTTCCATCCCCTCTCAGTGCCTTCCCGCTGAAGATCTGTCAGGAGCACAGCAGTCCTCTTGGTCCCTGGGAGGGAGCTGTTCCACCCGGCTGCGTCTAATCAGCCGTTTTGCCCTCCTCCCCCATGTTATTTTTTTTAAACTGCTCTTTGAATTCAGTGATATTTTCCTGAACCCTGAAAATACTACATCTAAACATTTCAGTAATAACGTTGGAAGTTTTATAGGTTGAAAAACAACTTGTTTCAATTTACAAATAATTAGTTACCTGTGAGGTGAAGATTTTTTAAATGCTTTATATGCTTTTTACCCATTTGTGCAAAGATTTCTAAATGTGTCAGGCTTATTAATCACATAAAGATGATAAAACGGTTAGGACTGGGAGAAATGTTATGTAATTTCTGCCTCAAATGTAAGACTAATCATATAAATTATAGCTTTTACACTTTTGGTTCAGTTAGAAACAAAAAGACACATCTCTAGAATTCAGTTAAAGAGGGGTTCTTGGTCTAGCCCAGTAGTTCTCAAATCAGGATGCCTATTACCTCTGCCTGGAGGCTTTTAAATACATACTAACACCAAGTTTGCATCTGCAGCTACTCTAATGTGTGACCTAGTCATCAATATTAAAGCTTCTTGTACTTTTAATGTGCAGCAAAGGTTGAGAACTTTTAGTCTAGACTGTATCTGTAGTCTGTAGCCACCTAACACAGATTTTAATTATCATTTATCAACACCATCTAGAACAATCTTAATCTTTATTCTATATTTTTATTTCATTGTAGTCACAAGTCTATCACTTTTGTTATAATTAATTACTACATTAAATTGTATCTTTGGTTAACATCTCAGACTCTATTTCTACTTTTCAGATGGGAGAAATATCCTCAGAAATGTAAACATTTGACTGTTTCATACTTGAGTTCTTTTAACGAGTGAAGCTCTTTTAAACTATGCTGGAGTAATAGCATCATAAACTGAGTTGACCATTTTCTAAAAGTATTTAATTTTAAGAACCTAGAGAAAGGAGTTAGAGTGAACTTCCAAGATCCCTTTTAATCTGTGCTTGACACTTACCTTTTTCATTTTATTTGTAGTGAGTGCATAAAAAGTCATTGTAATCTTTTTAAGTGTAGTGCATTAACACATTTTATATTCAAGTACAAATTATGTTTTTTAAACAATTTCCAGACTTTAGATTACACCTGTCTTTCCAGTGATATGAATAATTTGCAAGTGACTGCCTGAAATAACTTCATAACTTCCAGACCAGACTATAAGACTATATTAAAAGTGGAGCAATGTCCTTTTTAATCCATCGGTGTAACCTCTCAAGAGAAAATAAAATACCGCAGTGAAAATGACTGTTACATTTCTGTTTTGTAATCCATTATTCACCTTCAGTGCTGTCACCTGGATTGTACTTAGGTCTTCATGCAGGGTTCTGATCCTTGGAGACAGATTGGTTTATTTTTCCTCTGGCCTGTAAGTATCACTGAGCAGGCATGAAAGATGATTCTGTCCTCCTTCTCTCAGACCTACTTTCCTTTCAAATCTTTAGAAAATAATATTTTTGCTTCTATCATTTATAGTCTGGTACCGCTGATAGTTATGCTCCTCAGGATGTTTATATATTAATGAGTGTGGTTCACTCTTATTTCCTAGTGTATCCTGTTAATGTTACAAATTATGTCTTCTTAAAGAGTAAGCAATTTCTCCTCTGTTGTGGTTTTCTGAGTGTGGCTGGTCTGAGATTGAAATATGTATTGAAAAAGGAAGAAAAAGAAAGGTACATTTACATCATAGTTTGTAGACATCTTCGGCAAGATGACATTGTACATTGAGGCAAAATCTCATAAAATCTTAAATTGTATTCTTAGAGGCTGCAGAATATGAATGTATTATAACAATGTTGACTCTATTCCTAGTTCAAACCACTTGATTTTCAAGAGTAACTGAAGAACTATTTATACAGCTTTATGCAACTCTGTTAAGTATAACAATATCTAAGGCAGAGAGTAATACTGACAGTTCAATTTTCACACTCAAAGTACTCTATGTCATCAAAAAGAAAACCTCTAAATTTGTAGTAAATATTTAAAAGTTCATTTGGGGAAGTTTATCTAAACCAGTAAAGAACATCATGTAGTATGAAAACTCTAGGTTTATTCATCCATCTACCTTCTCTCACCACTACTACTACCATTAGCAAAGTGGAAATAAAAGGAAGTTATTATTCTCAAACAATTTTATGACATTTTCACATTATAAAAAGTAGCACACATGTTTAAATTGGGAAATCACAATGAAACAGACTTGCAGACTTTCCTTAATATTAATCAACACTTATTTTTAGAAATTTTTTATAGTCCTTGATAAATAACCATCTCTTTGGGTTTCTGAGGTCATCACTTACTACATTTGATTTAGATTACACTTCCTTGTATAGACTCATGTTAGGTTAGGCAACATGGAATTAGTAGCTGTAATTAAAATCTACTCTGGATGCAGCATCATGTAGCAGGCCAGAGGAGTGGGTATTGCAGTAGTAGTTTGCTACTGTTTCTTGTGGATATAGAAATTTTAGTCCTAATGCTTTGTCACAGACAATGTAAAACGCTGTGTGTCAAAGAAAAGACTGAGGAAAAACATTTTCACTTACACTTTCTTTTTTCCTGCCGAGCACTCCTTGTTACTTGAGAATCCCTTTGCAAACTAATTTTATAAATTTTCATCCTTGAAAACCTGTGGTCTATGTGCTGTCAAAATTTCTAAATCCTGGGGTGATAATTTCTGCCATTTCTGAAAATTTTGGCAAAATTTTCTGAAGAAACATGTCATTTGCTCAATCCTGAAACAAGAATAAACTCAGAACAGGTACTTTATTAGAGGATTTTGAAAATAAAGGTGATTAACTTCTCTTCTGTCAAATACCTGTGCCTCAAAAGCATCATCTTAAAAATATATAAAGACTGAAGCCTCTTTAAAATAAGATCTAAAAAATGGATTAGTGCTTATATACCAGTCACATAATAATGTGTTTTCTCATTAGGCATTTGAATAATTTATTTAACATTAATTGACTAGTTTATGTCATTTTCCCCAAAAATTATTAAAATAATTGATTGGATGCTATTTTACTTTAAGAAGCCATAATCCTACAACTTAGATATTTCATTCTCTCTATTCAGAATGTTAAACATATTATTTTTTCCTTTGTCACCTTATTTTATTTTTTATTTGTAATTTTTATGGATACATAATAGCTGTACATATTTATGGGGTCCATGTGAAATTTTGAAACAAGCATATGATATGTAATAATCAAATCAAGGTAATTAACTTGAATATGTATACAATACATGAGATATATGATATATAACATACATCATACATATCACACATATATGTGTGTTATATACACCATGTATCACACATATATGTTCTGTTCATAAGTTCTGTGTTCCAGTCTGGACACTGACCATTGAAAAGTAGATGCTTTTCTGTACCAAGAGCTGTTGATGCATGCCGTGCTCCTTAACTCTTCCATCCTAAAACACCACTATTAAGTCTGTGCTCTGAATGGTGGACAGGCAGTGAGCAATCTCACTGCAGGTGCGACATTCTCTAGCTTTAACCAGGACTTCTTGTATGACTTTTTCACTTTCAGTATCCAGAGCTGATATGTAGCTTTATCCAACTGTAGGATTTGAGGTTATCTGATGAGGGGTCAGGTAATGGCAATCCTCTATTTTTTGACCTCCTGAGAGCTGAGTCCCCTTATCTCCCAGTCTTGTTTCATATTTGTAGAGTAACGTCTCTAAGAAAAATGTGTCTTGGCAACTTTGTCTGCACTCACAATTTCATCCTGTGATACAACCTGGCTGTTGTCTCCGTAGGCAATATTCTCAGTAGTATTTTGTATACATAAATGATATCAATTATATATCATATATTATATATCAAATATATCATATCAAACACACATATATACATATATGAAGAAATATGTTATATATATAATGTTTTCTTTATTCATTCATCCATTGATAGATGCTTAGGTGCATTCCATATCTTGACTTTCGTAAAGAGTGCTGTTATAAACAGGAGAGTGAGGACAGATATCTCTTTGATATACTAGTTTCTTCTCTTTTAGATATACACCCACTAGTGGAATTGCTGTATCATATGGTGGTTCAATTTTGAGTTTTTTTAGGAACTTCTATACTGTTTTTTTGTAGTGGCTGCACTAATTTACAATCCCTCCAATAGTGTAGGAGGATTTGCCTTTTCTCTCATCCTCCCCATAATCTATTATTGCCTGTTTTCTTTAAAAAATAATTTTACCTTTTATTTTAGATTCAGGGGGTACATGTGCAAGTGTGTTACATGGATATACTGTGTGATGCTGAGGTTTGGGGTATGATTGATCCTGTCACCCAGATACTGAGCATAGTACCCAATAGTTAGTTTTTCAACTCTTGTTCCCTTCCTTCCCTCCCCGCTCTAGTATTCCCCATTGTTTATTGTTGCCATCTTTATATCCATGTGTATCCAGTATTTAGCTCCCACTTATAAGTGAGAACATGCAGTATTTGGTTTTTTGTTCCTTCATTCATTTACTGAATTGCTTATCTTTTTGATAAAAGCCATTTTAACTGGGCTGGTATAATACCTCATTGTGGTTTTGATTTATATTTCTCCGATAATTGGTGATGTTGAGGATATTTTCATAAACCTGTTGGCCATTTGTATGTCTTTTAAAAAAATGTCTCTTCATATTTTTTGTTGATTCAAAAAAATTGGATAATTTGGGATTTTTCCTATTAAGTTCTTTGAGTTCCTTCTATATTCTAGTTCATAATCCCTTGTCAGGGGGTAATTTGCAAATATTTTTCCCATTCGGTGGGTTGTCTCTTCACTTGTTTATTGTTTGTTTGTTTTTGTTGTGCAAAAGCTCTTTTGTTTAATATAATTTCATTATTCATTTTTGCTTTGGTTGTCTTCTTTGAGGTCTTACTCAAATCTTTTCCCAGACCAATGTTCTGGAGCATTTCCTCAATGTTATCTTCAAGTGGTTTCATAGTTTAGGACTTACATTTAAGTCTCTATTCAATTTTGATTGGGGTTTTATATATGGTGAGAGATAAGAGTTTAATGTCATTCTTCTGCATATGAATATCCAGTTTTCTAGCACCATTTATTGAAAAGACTGTTCTTTCACCAATGTATGTCCTTGGCACCTTTTTAAAAAATGAGTTGACTGTAAATACATGAGTTTATTTTTGCGTTCTCTATTTGGTTTCATTGGTCTATGTCTGTTTTTATGCCAGTACCATGCTGTTTTGGTTACTTTAGCTTTGTAGTATAATTTGAAGTCAGGTAACATGGTACCTTCAGCTTTCTTCTTGCTCAGAAATGGTTTCACCATTCAAAGTCTTTTGTGTTTTCATATAAATGTTAGGATTTATATGAAATCATATTTTTCCATTTCTGTGAAGAAAGGCATTGTTATTTTGATAAGGATTACATTGAATCTGTTGATTGCTTTGGGTAGCATAGACATTTTAACCATACTAATCTTCTAATCCATGAATGTGTGATATCTTTCCAATTTTTTGTGTCCTTTTCAATTTCTTTCATCAATGTTTTATAGTTTTCATTGTAGAAATCTTTCACTTCTTTGGTTAAGTTTATTTCTAGGCATTTTATTTTATTTGTAGCTATTAAATTGAGTTACATTTTGGGTTTATTTTTCAGATTGTTTACCCTTGGCAGATTAAAATATTCTTAATTTTTGGTATATTGATTTTGTATCTTGCATCTTTACTGAAGTATAGTTCTAATAGTTTTTTGGAAGAGTCTAGATTATAAGATTGTATCATCTGCACACAAGTATAATTTGACTTTATACTTCCCAATCTGATTGCCTTTTTAAAAAAAAATCTAATTTCTCTGACTAGGACTTCAAGGTATATTGAATAAAGGTGGTGAAAATGTACATTCTTGGCTTGCTTCAAATCTTAGAGAAAAAGTTTTCAGTTTTTCCCCATTTAATCTGATACTAACTGTGAGTTTGTTGGATATGACCTTTATCATATTGCAGTAGGTTCCTTCTATACCCAGTTTCCTGAGAGTTTTTTTTATCATGAGTTGTTTAATTTTACTAAATGCTTTTTCACCATGAATTAAAATTGGCATATGATTTTTGTACTTAATTCTGCTGATGTGATGTATTACATTTGTTGATTTGTGTATATTGAATCAGCCTTGTGTCCCTGGGATGAATTACACTTGATCATGATGAATTATTTTGTTTTTTTTTTTTGAGATGGAGTCTCACTCTATTGCCCAGGCTGGAGGGCGGTGGTGCAATCTCGTCTCACTGCAACCTCCACCTCCTGGGTTCAAGCAATTCTCTTGCCTCAGCCTCCTGAGTAGCTGGAACTTCAGGCGCATGCCACCACACCTGGCTAATTTTTTACATTTTTAGTAAAGATGGGGTTTCACCATGTTAGCCAGGATTGTCTCAAACTCCTGACCTCGTGATCCAACCACCTGGGCCTCCCAAAGTGCTGGAATTACAGACATGAACCAGCGCTCCTGGCCGATCTTTTAAATGTGTTATTGAATTCAGTTTGCTAGTATTTTGTTAAGAATTTTTGCATCTATGTTTATCATAGATATTGGGCTGTAGTTTTTGTTTATGGCTGTGTCTTTGGTTTTGCTATCAGGGTAATGCTGGCCTTGTATAATGAGTCTGGAAATTTTTCCTCCTCCATGATGTTTTTGAATAGTTTGAGCAGAACTGGTATTAGTTCTTCTTTAAGTGTTTAGTAGAATTCAGCACTGAAGTCATAATGTTTTGGGCTTCTCTTTCATGGGAGATATTTTTATTACTGCTTCTATCTAATTTCTTGTTGTTGGTCTATTCAGGTGTTGTATCTCTTCTATGGTTCAATCTTGCTAAGTTGTATGTGTGTAGGAATTTATCCATTTTTTCTAGGTTTTCAATTTATTGGCATATAGTTGCTTATAATAGTCTCTAATGATCCTTTGAATTTCTGCAGTATCACTTGTAATGTCTCAGTTTTCATTTCTGATCTTATGTATTTGGATTTTTTGCTCTGTCTTTTTTAAGTTAATCTACTTAAAAGTTTGTGGATTTTGTCTATCTTTCCACAAAACCAACTTTTTATTTTGTTGATCTTCTGCATTTTTTGTTTCAATTTCATTTATCCCAGCTCTGATATTTATCATTTCTTTTCTCCTACTAACACGGAATTTGCTTTGCTCTTGCTTTTCTAGTTCTTTCAGATGCATTTTAGTTTGTTTATTTGAAGTCTTTCCTCTTCTACTTTTTTGTTATGGACATCTGTTGCTATAAACATTCCTCTTAGTACTGCTTTTGCTGTATCCCATCGGTTTTGATATACTGTATTTTCTTTTGCTTCATAAATTTTTCAGCTTTTTTCTTAATTTCTTCACTAACCCAGTGGTCATTCAGGAGCATTTTGTTTAATTTCCATGTATTTGTATAGTTTCTAAGGATCCTCTTATTACAGACTTCTAGTTTTATTCCATTATGGTCAGAAAAGATACTTGATATGATTGCAATTTTGTTTGTTTGTTTTTTGAGGCTTTTTTGGTGGGTTAACATATTGTCTATCCTTAAGCATGTTCTATGTGCTGAGAAAAAAGTATATTCTGCAGCTGTTGGATGAAATATCCTGTAAATGCTTCTTAGGTTCATTTTATCTATAGTGCAGATTAAATTGTATATTTCATTGTTGATTTTTCTGTCTAGATAATATGTTCAACACTGAAAGTGGGGTGTGAAGTCCCTGTGTTAGTCTGTACCCATGCTGCTAATAAAGACATACCCAAGATGGGGTAATTTATAAGGGAAAAGGTTTAATTAACTCACAGTTTAGCATGGTTTGGGAGGCCTCAGGAAATTTACAATCATGGTAGAAGGGAAGCAAACATGTTCTTCCTCACGTGGTGGCAGGAGAGAGAAGAATGAGAACCAAGCAAAGGGGAAGCACCTTATAAAACCATCAGATCTTGTGAGAAAGTACTCACCATCATGAGAATTGCATGGGGGATACCACCCTCATGATTTAATTACCTCCCACTGTGTCCCTCCCATGATATGTGGGGATTATGAGAACTATAATTCAAGATGAAAAATGGGTGGGGACACAGCCAAAACATATCAGTCCCCAACTATTATTGTATTGGGGTCTATCTCTCTGTTTAGGTCTAGTAATATTTGCCTTATATATCTGGGTACACTGGCATTGGATGTAAATATATTTACAAGTGTTATAGCCTCTTGATTTCTTGACACTTTTATCATTGTCATATCATGACAATCTTTTTGTTTTTAGTTTTTAGTTTTGGTCTTGAAATCTATTTTATCTGATATAAGTATAGCTATTCCTACTCCTTTTTCATTTTAATTTGCATGAAGTATGTTTTTTCCATCTCTTCCTTTTAGTCTATATGTGTCTTTCTAGATGAAGTGAGTTTCTTGTAGACAGCATATAGTTGGATCTTGCTTATTTATTTATTTATTCAGCTACTCTATGTCTTGATTGAAGATTTTAGTCCATTGATTTTCAATTTATTAATGATATGTAAAGACTTACTACTACCATTGTATTTGTTTTCTGGCTTTTATTAGTCCTCTCACCTTTCTTTCTATCCTTTTTTGTGTAAAACTGAATTTCTTCAGTAATATGGTTTACCTTCTTACCTTTTATTTTTGTGTGTATCTATTATAGCTTTCTGCCTTGTGGTTACCATGAGGCTTTCAAATAATATCTTATAATCAGTTATTTTAAACTGATGACAACTTAACTCTGATCACAATGCAAAGAAAAAAAAGATATTAAAAAATAAAGAAAAACACCCAAAAGTTTACCCTTTTTCTCCATTTCTCTTGCTTTTTGATTTTTTGTTGTCTCTATTTATAACTGAATCTGCTTAGTGCTTTATTTTACTGTGGCTGAGCTGGTACCCAAGTTGCAAGACAAAGCCATCTGTACTCTTCTCTCTCCTTTCCCCAGGCAGAAGGAGTGTCCTCCATGCTGTACTGCCTGATGTTTGGGAAGGAGTGACACAGGCACGCTTATGGTTGCTGCAACTGTTGTCACCCTGGGTCACACCCTCAGCCCATTGTCTCTGAGAGC
Source organism: Rhinopithecus roxellana (assembly GCF_007565055.1). Taxonomy (NCBI): domain Eukaryota; kingdom Metazoa; phylum Chordata; class Mammalia; order Primates; family Cercopithecidae; genus Rhinopithecus; species Rhinopithecus roxellana. The sequence goes on along the minus strand of NC_044550.1, from coordinate 88,004,667 downwards.
AGAGTAGCTCCAGGGCCTGCCCAAGGACTGCAGTCACTGTGGCTTGACTGCCATTCAAATGTATTCCACTTCAGTCAGCCAGTAGTCAAGCAGGCCAGGACTTGGGTTACCCCTGCTGGGGTGGAGGACTCCCCTCTGCCCTAGGACTGGTCCAAATGCTCCCTTGGATGATACTGGCAAAATTCTGCCTTGTGTTGTGTCCCCCTATGACAAGGTTGAACTGAGTTCCAGTGTAAAGAACACACTCACTCTACTCTCTCTCTTCCAAATACAGGGATTCTCTTTTCACTGCACTTCCTGGGATTGGGGGAGAAATGATGTAGGCAATGCCAGTGGTATAGTTTGGATATTTGTCTCTGCCCAAATCTCATGTTGAATTGTAATACCCAGTGCTGGAGGTGGGGTCTGGTAGGAGATGTTTGGATCATGGAGGCATAGCTCTCATAGCTTGGTGCTATCTTTGTGATAGTGAGTTCTCATGAGATCTGATTATTTAAAGGTATATGGCACCTCCCTCTGACTCTCTCTTACTTGCTTCTGCTTTTGCTTTGTAGTGTGTCTGCTCCCCTTTTGACTTCTGCCTTTAGGAATTGAAAACTTCCTAAAGCCTCCCCAAAAGCCTAGCAGATAGCATCACCATTCTTTCTGTAAAGCCTGCAGAACCATGAGCCAATTAAACTGCTTGTTATAAATTACCCAGTCTCAGGTATTTTTCATAACAATGCAAGAATGGCCTAATACAGCAAGACTGCCCTTTCTACCCTCTTCAGTGCTTCTATCTTTGTTATGTTAAAACCAGGTATTGTGATTGCTCACCTGATTTTTTTTTGTTCTTATGAAAGTGCTTTCTTGAATGCATAGTTGTTCAATTTGGTATTCCTATGGTGGGGACAATAGCTGGAGGGTTCTATTTGACCATCTTGTTCCTACTCCTCTTACCAATATATCATTATTTTATATTACAATAAAATGCTTTCATTTTTACCCGTTTATTTTTATAATTTGAGTCAAAATTCACTATGCTTTCTGGAGAAAGAAATACTTTTGGTTTATTATACCTTTTTTTCATAAACTTAAAACTAATGTAGTACTGTTCTATATAATAAATGGTTAAGATATTTAAAAATCCAGTAAAGGCAAAAAAATGTAATGAAGAGACATTTAATTTCAAATAGAACAGTAATATTATCTTGCTGATTTAATCAATATAACACTGAAACAGAAAAAAACATATAAGTTGCTGAGAATTTATTGATGCTGGAAATGCTATTCTGGCAATTGAACTTTTATTTCATTAGCTACAAATATTTGCATTGTGTTTCTCTACAAAGAAAATGTTATTGCATCTTTGCAGTTATGAAAGTAGTGGAATACTGGTCATTACTAGAAATAGCTATGTTCCCATTTAGCTAATAACATTTTAGTTTATGTAACTGTGAGATAAAAGACTAAGGATTATTTATGTGTCAAAAGGATGATCCTAACAAAGGAAAGAACATGGGTAGCCTGTAACTTATTCTCTGAGATTCGAACCCTTTAGCTGGGACATTTTTCAAGATTGGGATATTTTATGTCAATATAAAGCTAGACGACTCCTGAACACCAACCAGAGGATCTCTGGAAGCTTTGCGAATCCAACATTATTTCTGGACCATATTGGCTTGGACAAAAATACATTGTGTTCTTTTATGTCCACTTCTCATTTTTTCTTGAAGAATACATAGGTTGTTGTCCCACAGAGCTAATAATTTTTTCATAACTCTTCCACTAGATAATAACAATAGCAATTACTGAAATCTAAGGTGCCAGCCATGCTACTAAGTTCTTCAAATACCCTATCATACTTAAACCTCAAAACAATCCTGATGTATCCCCAGTGCTTAGAATAGTGCTTGTCACTACAGAGGCACTCAGTAAGCATTTAGTAGTGAATGGGCAAGTCTGTGAAGAAGAGATTATAACTCTGTGTTACAGGTGAGGACATTAAGGACAAGAAAATGAAATAACTTGCTCAGGTTTATATTACCAGCAAGAAGGAGAGGCAGGATTTGAAGACAGGTCTAGCTGATTGTTCAAAAGTTTATGCTTTGACTCTTCATACACACAGCTTCATCTAAATTCTCAGAGCTTCAGTTTATTATTAGGAAAATACAGATATTTCCACAAGTGATCTCTAAGGTCCTTTCTAAATTAAATAAATTAATGACCAATCTGTGAAAAATTAACATCAAGCACAGACTTGGGAAGTGGCTATGAAACCTGAGTGGTGATATGCTTTTTCCACCTTGGAAAAGTTGACAAGATTTCTGGATTCGTTGCTGAGTGTAAAAAGTGAGCCTGAGTCTTTCCTTCTACAGATCTATGTAATCTCTTACCTGCAGTTCTAAAGTCCAAACAGCTAAACACTAAAACCTTTTAAATACTTTTGTCTGCAAAACCTGTCCTAACTTGAACTTATTTGAGTGCAAACACTAACCTGAACTGATGTGAGGCTATTTGTAGTGTTTATTTATCACACATGTGGGCATTTGTTTGATTTGCTGCCAAAATATTAATATATTAGGCCATGAGATGCTACATTCAATCCTTGAGAGAAGAGGGCTAGAATGTGAATACATTAGACAATTTATGCAATATATACCTTTGTATAAGCCTAAACAATTCTAAATCATTAACTATATTTAGTCAATGGCTTTGGGGTAAGAAGTAGTGGATGTGTTCATGCTCTGATGGTTACAACTATAGTCATTGGAGGAAGAGAGAGGTAAAGACAGGCAAACTTTTAGTTTTAAGGGTGCTTCTTTCAAGATATTAAGGCATCTGCTATAGATGTGTTTCCTTTTTTGTAAAAAGGAAGAACACCAGAGATCATCATGGTGTGTCCCCTTCTGAAAGAGCTAGAATCCGTAGGAGTAAAAGTACATTCTAGTGACTCCTAAAACAGAAAGAAACTAAAGTCATCCAGAACCATTTAAATCACACTCAGCTTATCTTTGACATGTCTACATTCGGTTTCTAACTTGTACCTATATTTTCCCCAAATCTCTCCTGGTTTTAGAGTCATCAGGGCACTTCAAGATAGCATAATAATAAAAATGAAGAAAGAAACCCACACCTTGCACCTATTTACAACCTCCTGGTTTTATTAGCTTTTTACTCACATTTTCCTGTTGAGTATTCATATAAAAAGTAGAGAAGAAAAGAGGAGAGTTATTATAGCTCCATTGAAAAGATGGAGAAATGTATGCTTTTCAGGTTAAGTGACTGGCCATTGTCACACAACTATTTAGTGGCAAAAGAAGGACTGGAATTTGGAATCTATATTCTTAACTAAGTGAATTTCCCACTATATGAAATGACTCTTGAACTTAATTTTCATTATCTGAATGTGCTATACCTAGGATATTTCTCTTTTCAAATAGATGTTACATAAACAGCATACCTGATATTCCACAAATATCATGGAAAAATATAATAGGAAATTTATATGAAATGATAGTGCAGTGTGACTCACAAGATTTCCTGACTGCCCGAAAAGGTTTTCCTAGTTTATTCAAGATACAGAACAGACTTCCTAAAATGGCAGTGTTAAAATTCCTTTATGTCTTCTTTGAGAATCTGGAGACTAGCCAAACATGCATTTTGATACTGCTGGAACTAATGCTCTACTTTACAAAATGGGTCACAGCATGCTCCTGAGATGTCTTAAAGGCACGATGGGCTTTGATTAGTGTGATTGGAGCTGGTTTTCTTGTACATTGACTGACTAGAGTGGTCCCTTGGCAACCTTCACATGGGCATACACACAGCAGTCAGGCTCCCAGGTGATTGTGTGTCTGTGCTGCAGAGTCCCAATATTGAACTTCTTTTCATTTTTCTTGGTCAATTTTTAATCTCCTTTTTTGTTTTCATTAACAGTAAAGAAATGCATCAATTTCCGTGTCTTTTTGCTAAGGGTATGCTATGGACAGAATTATTCCCCTCATCCCTTCCCAAAATATTATAAGAAGCCCTAAGCCCCAATGATGTGTTGACATTTGGAGATGAGGTCTTGGGAAGAAAATTAGGTTTAATGAGGTCACAAGAGTGAGGCCATTATAATGAGATTAGTGCCCTTATGAGAAGAGATACAAGACAGCTTTCATGCTCATGCTCCCCCTTCACCTTCCTCTATTTTTCTCCCCCATGTGAAGACACATTGAGAAGGAAGCCATCTGCCAGCCAGGAAGTGAGCCCTCTTTACCAAAACCTGACCATGCTAGCACCACAAACTCAGACTTTCAGCCTGTATAGTATTTTATTATGGAAGCCTGAGATGGTTAAGACACAATACCTATAGCATTGTAAGTGATACCTCACTGGAGATACTGAAAACAATTGATGCCTCTATACTCTTTGAAACTTCAAATATGTTACAATAAGTTAGTTGTTAAGTACCTAACTCTGGTTTAACAGTATGCATTTTCTAGATTTATTGAGAAAATAACATGTGACAGAGTTGAAAATGAACACATTACTAACCTAGAAATGCAAGAAACTTAACTGAGAGAGCATAATCTTCTAGTTTGCATTAGGTTGTAGAAGAATGACTTAAACTTTTCTATAAAACATGTCTCAAATTCTTCCAAATTACATGTTATATGGTCTCTTTTGGGATACTCAGTCAATTAACAGCCCAACTCCCTCTCTAGTTGTTTTCCTACCTTTGTAGGTATTTAACAAACTCAGAACCACATTTGGGAGTCACTTTCACCAAGATAAACTGTTTTGGGAAATTATTTTTTCAAGCTAAACTCATGGCTCCTTATTGCTTTTTTTCTTTTACTTCCCGCTGCCTCCTTTTCTCAACATTCTCTTTTAAAAATCTAGTTTATCTTGCTGTATTATATGCATCCTTGCAAACCATTTTATTTCCTTTTAGGAACAAGGCAGGATGCAAATAAAAATAATGATAATTAAATAAACTAATTAGCCAGCCTCAAGGTACTCTGCTAGAAAGAAATAATAATGCAGATTAATTATTCATGAATGTGGGAAATAGCTGAGAAAGCCTAGATTCATATATTGAAAAAGCCCAAGTATATTGAATCACAAAGTTCTGCAAGATGGAAACTATAAATAGGGGGTAACAGGAACAAGGCAGTCCGGGATCATTTGTAGAAGCTTATTCTAGCTTATACGAGCTAGAATAATCACTGCCTCGCAACAGTATACATTAGTTAGGCGTTACTTTTTGATGGCTTCTTCATTTTTTGAACACAAGGATTCTTACAGGAGAGCCCCAAACAAAAACACTGGTTAACTCAGGTTAAAAAAAAAAATCATTAAAATTGCCCATTATATTGAATAGAGAACTACCAGCAAATATCCAAATACATATGGAAGCAGATTAAATTATTATATGAGTGTCACTATACCAGCACAATATAGAGATCTCCTATTCTATTAAAAAGAAATAGTTTATAATATATTTTAATGCCACCTACTAATACCTACTTTGAAAAAATAAATATTAATTTTTCATTATTTTATTTACCAAACTGATGCAAAAATGAATTTTTATAAACATTTATTCTATCCATTTTTTCTTGCTAACTTTCTGACTGAAATAACAAGATGAGTAAGAAATTCTTCATGGGGAAATTAGCCTCTTTAGATTTCCATTATGATATTTCCAAAGGTAATTTTATTTTTCATTTGGGCTATTGATATATTCTTAAAACTTCCAGATAAATTTGGAAATCTAGCAGTATTCATTGGGCAACAATATTTTGTTGGTGTTTGTTTTTCAAATTATCTAAACCAAAAAGCTTATTTAAGTTCTACTAACCCAGGTTTTATGTAGAAATAGAAATTGTTAGTCCAAATTTTATTTTAAAATGATTTATAAAGGATGATTCGACTCCATCTTTGAAAACAAATAATTTCGTTTGAATAATGATATGTTAATTAAATTAAAATTGATTAAGTCAGGCGGCATTACGTATCTGCTAGTGCTTCAATTTTAGTCAGGAGAGGAATGGATATGCTTTAGTATTCAAATGCCACCGTCATGTTTAAATTCATTGCTGTGCTGTGGAAAGAGAAACAACAGAAGCAGCTGTGTGCTCCCTCCGCATTGAGCAGAGAATTCAATAACTCTCAGAGTAGGCAGGATTAGCTACTCACTGTCAAACACAGTTGCCCAATTCTGTGCAGCAGATTTTTTTAATATTCCATTTTGGAATACTAAAAGGTTGAAATATGTAAAATATGCAAACATTTCCATTTGCAAGTCACAATGAGAACACAGATGCACAGATTCTATTTAGCATTATAGCTTTACTGGTTGAACTCAACTAATTTACTAAAGACATTATCTTTATTAATAACTGAATCATACTTTATTAATGAAAACAAGTTTCCAAACATAGTGCTTATTTTTAATCGGTGAGAAAACTTTGCTAACCTTTTCACCTTTGCTAATTGGATACTCTGACTTTTCTTGAAGATTATGCCAACAGACTCCATTAGCTTTCTAGACCATGAGTAAAACCAGATTATGCAGTTAAGCCTTCAGGAGTGCTAACCCAGGAGCATGCTGAAAAATACTACATTAGAAATAACCTGACAGTGATAACTTCAGGGCAATTGGGGAACTATTTTCAGCTTAGATACAATCTGAAAATTAGCTTCTCGCCGAAAAGCTACATTTTAGAAAACTCCCACCTGCATATAACATGGGTCAGAAAACACAGAGGCAGCAGAGAGAAGGAGCCATATGAACAACAACAAAAAAGGTGGTTATATTGGGCTGCTGACAATGTCCAGCACATATACCATTTGTCGGATACAAATATCATTTACAAGTTGAGAAGCACGTACAATATAATTTTATTCCCAGTACTTACCTTCCTTTCCTTTACCCATTATTTAAAAGGAACACAAAACAATGTTAAAATTACTCTAAGAACCTAATATCAGATCTTTCTATTAAAAATTGTGAAATATATATTGTGAGGCCTTAATGAGTACAGCTTTGTGGGTCTGATTACCTTTGTACTTTTTAGGACTTTTTGCCTAGGCTTAGCCTGAGTGAGGGTAAGGGGATGAAAGAGTGAATGTGCAATTTTCATTCTTCCGTCAGGGTTTCTCTGTGGTCACTATCCTCTTCCTGCATAGGTATTAAGGCTGAATTTGTCTATACACCAAACCTGTACCTAGGAGGAATATTTGCTCTGTCCATCAGCAGTGTAGAAATTAGAATAACCAGGTGAGTGTCTGAAATGTCTGCTCATTTCACAGAAACTCAGAACAAGCAGGCCTGTGTTCTTCTTGCAGCCTCAAGAGGCAGCAGAGGAAAGAGGGCTATGAGTGTTCTTTTAGACACAATAACAAGGAACAATACAAAGGGAAATTTTGCTTTTTGCTTAATTAGCTTCAAATGTCTCAAACATTATAGATAACCATGTGATCAATGTATGATAGTAAAAAGATAATATTGGGAAGTTTAGCGGAGTACAGCATCAGCTATTATTCATCTGATGAACTTTTCATTTGTAACCTTTGAGAATACTATTACCATAAAGTGACACGTGGGGACAAATCCCTGCAGAAGACATCGTTAGGATTTTAAAGTGTATAAAGATAGACAATAGTAACAATTTGGAGCCCTAAACTTTTTAATTAATAAGAATTTTAAATAATTTATAGTGGAATGAACACATATTCTGTTTAAAATAGAATGCATACTCCTAAAAGTTTTTTTGTAAATAAAAAGTATATTTTAACAATACCTAGTTATATTAAGAAATGCTATAAAAATCACTTTGGGAGGATAATTATACTTCATTAATTTAGATTCATTTCCACTTCTAAGCCTTATTTTATTACTTGTTTAAGCCTTATTTTATTATTTGTTTATATAGAGCTATCATTTGTATTTAAGAAAAGGTATTCCAAATATATAGAGCAGCTGAAGAAGAATAAAGCTGGCTCAAAATCCCTGGATGAGTTTCTGCTGTAGTCATGTTGCAGTAATTGGGACTAGACTTGCCATCTGCCCATAAATATCTAGAAAACTAAGCATAATAGACAACACATCTGTGTCCAAAAATGGGACAACAGTCAGTGTGAACTATGACCCCTGAGATAAGGGAAACAAATGAGGAGAGGCCTACAATTGCCCTTGCTCTCTGCCTGGAGGCACTCTCTAGAATACAGTGTGGGATGGGAATACAAAACAGAACATAAGGGTCTCACTAATGAAAAACAGAGCAGAGCAGGGGGAGGCAGAGCTGGCTACAGTTTAGAGGACTTAATATCAGAGAGAAAGGAGCTCTGCAGAACTCCAGAAATCCATATAAGGATCTCCTTGAGGCTGTTGCAAAATATTAAGCAAAATTTGTGTGGGGATTAACTCCATGAGATCAGGCAAAAAATAATCTAGGAATTGTGTACCAAACAATTCCCAGAGCTCACTGGGTAATGTTGAAGTCTGACCACCCAGACTGCCAACTCTTCATCTGAACATCAACTGTATCCTGTAGATACCTAATGACAGTTACTCCTTAGTAACTGTTGTAAGTATTGTAAGCGTTTCTGAGATGTTTCCAATGATTCAGACCTGTTAATATTCATGAACTTTTGTAATATTTTCCCTTCAAGTGCTAGTAGAGTTTAGAACTTGTTTGTAGAGAATAGAGTACAGCAAATGTGATGAGATGTTACATTTGAGATTATATTAGAAAACAATGCTGGCTTACATTTTACTTGCCTTCTCTCTTGCTGACTTGTTCTGATGGAATCTAGCTGCCATATTGTGAGCTGCATGATGAGGAGGACCATGTGGCAAGACACTGAGGGAGATCTCCAGCCAGCAACTCATAAGCAACTAAATCTTGCGATGAACCACTTGAGTTATCTGGAAAGAGGATCCTCCTACCGTCAATCTTTGAAATGGCTAGAGATCTGATGACAGTTGGATTGCAGCCTTAGGAAAAACAGAGAGTCACGGAAATTTGTGCCCAGGTTCCTGTCCCACAGACATTGTCAGATAATAAATATCTGTGCGGTTTTAAGCTTCTATGTTCTGGGATAATTTGTTATGCTGTAATAAATAACAACCTGGAAGTAAGGTTCTGCCATAGTAAATATCTAAATATGGATCATTAACACAAGTACTAAACTAGCCTTAGAATAATAGCTACTCTAGACTTGTTAGCAGAGCTTAAAACAAGCCTTGAGAGAACAAAGCTGATCCAGAAATAACATACATTAGCAGAATAAAATCCAACTTTCCTTAAAGAGTGATAGAAAAAGTAAAATTCACAATATCCAACATTCAGTCTTGAATTACTATGTGAGAACATGGAAAAATGCGACCTATAAAAGGGAGAAAATTTAGTTAATAGAAACAGATCCCAAAATGATAACAATAACAGAATTAATAAACAGGACTTTGTAAACAACCATGAAAAATATGCTTGACAGTTTAAAGAAAAACATGAAAATAATAATAATGATGAGAGGAATTAAAGCCATATAAAAGGACCAAATCGAACGTCTAGAGTTTTATTTAACTCAGGCATTATATGAAGTTAAAGATACACTAGGCAAGACACTGTAGAAGATAAGATAGATAAACTTGAAGACATGGATCTCAAATTTTTCTAAATTGACTTTCCTATGGGGACAGAAAAGACTAAGAAAATATAAACAGTGTCTCCTTAAGTTTTTATAGTGCCTCAGTGTCTCAATTACTTGTAATGATATGAAACAGTCCAACGTGTGTATCACTGGAGTCCTGGAAAGAAAATGAGGGACCAGAAAAAGGTTAAAGAAATTCTAGCCTAAATTATTCCAAAATTGGTAAATACAACATATACTCACTTTGTAGAAGCTCAATGAATTTCAGTTGAGTTAAACACCAAACAAACAAACAAACAACCCCACCAATTCTCAAAAGCAAAAACAAAAAAAAACCTTATAAGCACATCATAATCAAATTATTAATTATTAGCAAAGAATGAAAATCTCTTACACAAGTCAGAATATTAAATGCAAATTATTTAGAAAAGGAAAAAGATAACCTGTGACAGAAAATAATTAAATAATGTCTTCAGAAAACCATGGAACACTGCTAAAAGAAATCACAGATGACACAAAAGGAAACACATCCCATGGTCTTGGATGGGAAGAATCAATGTTGTGAAAATAATCATACTGGCCAAAGCAATCTGCAGATTCAATGCAATTCCCATCAAAATGCTACCATCATTCTTCATAAAACTAGAAAAAAAAATCCTAAAATTCATATGGAACCAGAAAGAGAGTACATATAGCCAAAGAAATACTAACCAAAAAGAACAAATCTTGAAGCATCACGTTACTGAACTTAAAATTATACTACTAGGCTATAGGTACCCAAATAGTATGGTACTAGTATAAAAATAGGCACATAGACCAATGGAACAGAGTAGAGAACCCAGAAATAAAGTCAAATACTTACAGCCAACTGATCTTCAACAAAGCATACAAAAATATAAGTGGGAAAGGACACCCTATTCAACAAATGGTGCAGGGTAAGTTGGCAAGCCACGTGTGGGAGAATTAAACTCTATCCTCATCTTTCATCTTATGGAAAAATAAACTCAAGATGGATCAAAGACTTAAATCTGAGACCCGAAACCATAAACACCCTAGAAGATAACATTGGAAAAACTCTTCTGGACATTGTCTTAGGCAAAGACTTCATGACTAAGATCCCAAAAGCAAATGCAAGAAAAACAAAAATAAATAAGTAGGATCTAATTAAACTAAAAAACTTCTGCACAGCAAATAATCACCAGAGTAAACAGAGCCATAGACTGGGAGAAAATATTCACAAGCTGTGCATCTGACATATGACAAAGGACTAGTATCCAGCATTTACAAGGGACTCAAACAAATTAACAAGAAAAAACAAAAACAATCCCATCAAAAAGTGGGCAAAGGGCATGAATAGATATTTCTCAAAAGAAAATATACAAACAGCCAACAAACATATGAAAAATTGCTCAACCTCACTAATTATGAGGGAAATGCAAATTAAAACCATAATGAGATACCACCTTACTCCTGCAAGAATGGCCATAACTGAAGAGTCAATAAACAGTAGATATTGGTATGGATGTGATAAATAGGGAACATTTTCACACTGCTGGTGGGAATGTAAATTAGTACAATCACTATGGAAAGAAGTATGGAGATTCCTCAAAGGACTAAAAGTAAATCTACCATGTCATCCAGCAATTCCATTACTGGGTATCAACCCAAAGGAAAAGAAGTCATTATAGAAAAAAAGACACATGCACATGCATGTTTATAGCAACACAATTTGCAATTGCAAGGGTAAGGAACCAACCTAAGTGCCCGTTGACCAATGGGTGGATAAAGAAAATGTGGTATATTTACACCATGGAATACTATTCAGCCATAAAAAGGAACAAAATAATGTATTTGGCAGAAACTTGGATGGAACTGGAAGCCATTATTCTAAGTGAAGTAACTCAGGAATGGAAATCCAAATACTGTATGTTCTCCTTACGATTGGTAGCTACCTTATGAGGATGCAAAAACATACAGAGCGATATAATGAACTTTGGGGACTCAGTGGGAGAATTGGGGAGGGTGAGGGATAAAAGATGACCTATTGGATGCAGCATACATGGCATGTTTGACAGGTGCACTAAAATCACAGAATTTACCTTAAAGAACTCATCCATGTAACCAAAAACCACCTGTAGTACTAAAACTAAAGAAAGTTTTAAAAAATAACATCTTCAAACTGTTAAAAGAAAAAAATATCAATCTAGAGTTCTATACTCTGAAAATATGTACTTCAAAAATAAAGACCAAAAGAAGATGTTTAAAACAAACAAATGCAGAATTTGTCACTAGCAGACTTTTACTTCAGAAAGCAATAAATAGAACTAACTCTTCAGGTGTAAGGACAGTGATACCAGATGGAAACTTGGATTTACTGAAAGTAATAGTGTTGGGATTGGTAAATTTGTTACTAAAAATAACATTGAGTCTTTTTTTATTTTTAATCTTTATAAAAGATAAATAATCTTTAAAACAAAAATAATAGTATATTGTGAAGTTTGTAGCATATATAACATGTGTAAAAACAAAAGCACAAATAATAGGAGATGTAATTATATGTAACTTTTAAAATATTACATATGAAGTGGTATAACATTATTTGAAGTCAATGTGACCAGTTAAAGATGGACAAATCCTAAAACCCTAGAACAACAGCTAAATATGAAACAAAGTGATTGTTATAGTGAAACAGATAAAATAAAATGGAATATAAAAAGCTATCAAGATGTCAAAAAGAGAGGGAAAGAGGAAAAGTAGCAGAGGTATAAATACAAAACAAATAACAAAGTAATAGCTTTAATCTCAACAATATCTATAAATTAGAAGAAAGAAAATGGAATAAAGACTCCAATTAAAAGGAAGAGATTATCATGCTAGATAAAATAGCAAGACCCAATTATATACTGGCTACAAGAAATATATTTTAAATATCAAGGCACATATAGGCTAAATAATAAATATAAAATTCATATATATTTCATAACATATCTGTGTATCCCTAATTGTGTAGGCCCCTAATAACAGAACTTCAAAATGCATGAAGCAAAACGTGTACTGAAAACACCACTAAAAATACACAGTTATATGTGGAGATTCAATAATTCTCTCTCAGTAGTTGGCAGAACAAGTAAATATTAAAAATCAATAAAAGTAAAGAAGGTTTGATCGATGTAAGTTAATTGATATTTGTGGAATTTTCTATTCAGCAACAGAAGAATATGCATTCTTCTCAATTGCAGCCGGTTCATCCACCAAGATGGACCCTGTAATGTTCTATAAAACATGTTTTAAGAAAGTTAAAAGACTGAAACTATACAAATTATGATCTGCACATAATAGAATTATATTCTATATATGATAAAATTTAATTTTAAATTAACAGCAGAAAGATATCTAGAAAATTCCCAAATACTTGAACATTAATCATTATACTTCTAAATAATCACAAGTCAAGGGAGAGTCACAAAGGCAGCATGAAGTATTTTGAATTGAATAAAAAGAAAACATACAATGTCAAATTTGTAAGATGTAGCTAAAACAATGCTTAGAGGGAAATTTAAGGCTTTAAATAATTATATTAGAGAAAAAGAAAGGTCTACAATATTCTATATTGACACATAAAGAAACAAGACAAAGAAAAGAAAAATCAAATTCAAAGTTACTGGAATAAAGAAACAAAATAAAAAAGAGACAGACAAAACAACAAAAAAGAAATAATAAGGTGAGTGCAGAAATTAATGAAATAGAAATCAAGTAAATAATAAAGTTAGTTATGCCAAATAATTTTTTAAAAGTTTAAAATCAATAAATTTCTGGGTAGACTGGTAAAAAACAAAAGAGTAAAAATACAAATTATTAGTATCACAAAGAAAAGAAAGAGCATTACTCCAGATCTTGCAGCTATGAACAAGACTTTAAGAAAATATTATGAGTAACTGTGTCGATAATTTTGACAAATTAGAGAAAATTTAAAAATTATTGGAAAGACAGAAATGATCAAAATGGATAAATCTATAAATAATTTATACAAAAGGATTAATGTATTCTGTATTGTGTTTTGTCATAAGAATGGTAAAAAGTTGAAGTCTTTTTGACACTGACAAGTTACTATTTTAAGATTATACTTTCTGTTAGTCCACTCTCACAGCGCTATAAAGTACTAACTGAGACTGGGTAATTTATAAGGAAAAGAGATTTAATTGACTCATAGTTCTGCATGACTGGAAGCCCTCAGGAAACTTACAATCATGGCAGAAGGAGAAGGAGAAGCAAGCATGTCTTTACCATGGCGGATCAGGAAAGAGAGAGAGTAAAGGGAGAAGTGCCATATACTTTCAAACAATCAGATCTTGTGATAACTCACTCATTATCACAAGAACAGGGGATAGTCCACCCCCATGATTCAGTTACCTCCCACCAAGCCCCTCTCCCCATGTGTGGGAATTACAATTCGAGATAAGATTTGGGTGGGGACACTGAGCCAAACCATATCACTAACTCTCTAGGTGAAATAATGTATATGTTGTTATACAAATATGATTGTGTGTTGTGATACTCAATATCATTGTTTACTAGAGACTATAAAGTTTTGCTATTATAGGATACCAGTACATAGCTAATAGAATAGTTGCAATTAAAAAGTCTGACAACAGCAAGTATTGGAGAGTATACGGCACAACTGTGACTCTTATATGTTGCTGGTGGAAGGTAACATGATGCAGCCAGGATGGAAAACAATCAGTGATGTATGCTTGCCATGTGATCCATCCATTCTACTCCTAAGTATTTATCCAATAGAAATGACAATATGTGTTTGCACATATGTTTCAGCCCAGAACTGGAAACCAACAGGTGGATGGATTAAATGTTTTATTCATATTAGTTCCAAAATGGAAACAAGGCAAATATCTATCAGAAGTGAATATGTAAACAAACTGTTTTACATACAATGGATAAATATATTGTGGTGCATATAATGGAATATTATTTATAAATAAAAAGAGAATAAACTTCTGATACATGCCACATGAGTATATCTCAGCATGCATAAAAATGTTTTGCTGAGAGAAAAAAGCCTGACACAAATGAGTATACAGTATTGAAATTCAGTTGTATGAAATTCTATAACACATAAGTCTAATCTTTAGTGACAGAAGGAAGATCATTGTTTACTGGAGCCAGGGTTGCAACACAGGGATACTTACTGCAAAAGGGCTCAAGGGACATGTTCTGTTTCTTGATTGTGATGTATCCAGTGTCAAAAACAATCAATATGTATGCTTAAAATGCATGCACTTTATTGTGTATAAAGTATGACTTAATAGAGTTGACAGAAAACTTTTTTTAAAACAGAAGAACAAGTTCCTGGAATGTTTTCTTAGTATTCAAATGTTTTAATATATCGGAAAATAAGACATAAACTTTAAGAAATTAAAGAATACAAAATGTATATTCTACAAACAAGACAAAAAAAATCCCTAAATCTATTTGTGTTTATATTAAACATAAGGATCAGTATATGTTTACTTTTCCATAATCAAATACCATATAGAAAAATGAAAATTTAGTAAATATGACTTTCTCTTCTTACTAAAAAGATGCAAGGAATAAAGGAAATAAAGAGAAGGAAGTGAGAGTAAATGAATGGAAAAAAATGAGGCGGTTTTGGGTTATAGTTCACAGTGTCTACCATAGATGCTATAGTTCTCAAAAATCCTTGAATTTGAGGGCAATAAAAAGAAAAATTATTGCTTGGGTCAGTGGTCTAAAGTAAAATATCGATTTTCAAATTTTGTTGTTATCTGGGGCCTATACTTAAAATTGTTTGTATAAGTCTCATGTATCCCTTTGCTGTAGAGACTCCAAAGACAGATGTCTTACTCAGAGGAAGAATCAGTCATAAACAACATATTTAGCCTAGGGAGGAAGTCTGGAGCAGAGTTGTGCCAAGTGGGGTCCTCACATGGTAGGGAGATGGAGATGATACACTGGGATTTGAAAAGAAAAAATGGAACTTTATTTGTATCTATTTTATCTACTATTTTAAATTAAGCTTTTTAATAGATCACACACTGGTTGACCATTATTATTTTATTTTCCAAATATGAATGGTTTTAGGTAGGTTACCAAGGTAACCAGCACCTCTGAAGGATTATACTTTTCAGGTTCTCTTATCTTCTTTACCTGCCTGGGCCCCGAAGGAACCTGACTTCCACTATGGGGACATAGTCAATGAATCATTGCATTTTGTGGGGGTGCGGGGTAGTGAGGCTTTTCTAGCCTAAAAAAGAAGAAATGGAATGTATTTTTTCAGATGCAGATTTTTCTTACTAGAATGATTACTCAAAAGCCAAACATAGCTCTTCAAACCAAGATTGCAAGACTGGGGAGCACACACGCAGCATAATTTCTTCGGTGGAAGCAACTCAAATATTTTAAGGTTCCTATAGGAAATTCTTCCCATGGGACTTCAATTTTCAGAGCAGCTTACCCGATGGGGAGTCTATCTTTTTCCTCTGATGAATAAAGAAAGACCTGTTAGAGATTTAGTGCACAGGGAAACAGGAAGAAAGAGCTCATTCTCTAGAATTACGAACTTTTAGAAAAAGTGAGGCAAGTCCAAAAATATGTTTTAAAGTGTCTGTGAATCATTAAATTATGATCTGTAAAATCTGTATAAAATTTCACTTGGTATCTCAGTTTGCTTTGAATTGTAATCAATGTTCTTAAGTGTATCAGCATCCTGACTTTGTAGTTTCTAGAAAGAAATCATTTAGTAGAATCAGGAAAGCGCATTTCTGCATTCAATAGCTCTTTACTTAAATGCACACAGCAGTTTCCAGAAGTGGCTTTTCCTCATTGCCTATATTTGCATAACGTTTATTGCCAGAAAGATTACTTAAAAACAATGAAAGTTTGAATTTCAGGGTGTGCTCTTTAAGCAAGGCTGTGTTTATACATCTGGAATCGTTTGGTTATTCAGAAAAGTCTAATATGGTGCATTATTTTCTGTGAATTTTTACCAATAAGTTATTTTCAAAAAAGGAAAAATACAGGTTTTGGAATAATGCATTTTAAATTTGTAGTGTATATGCATTCTTAGACTACTGCTTATTTGAATTGAAGAGAGTTACATAATTGGTCTAGAAGGAGGCTTGTCATCTTGTGAACCAGAGGAAGAAAGAGATTTGGAAGCATGAATAAAAGACATTTTATTCTTGGCTCTTCATTTACTTTTTGGAAACTCTTAGGCAAATACATAGTTTTCTTTTCCATCTATAATCCACAATGCAAATAGAGCAATAATATTGTTCATCAGACATAAAAGAGATTTATCTTGCATTATTTTAATTCTCCAAAAATGAAAACATCATGCAAGGCTTTAAATAAACCCCTGCAATTTCTAATCTATTTTTGCATATATAGAGAATTCAACTGTTGTTCTCACTTACTTTTTTTTGTTTTTTATTTGAAAATACATGAAATCAGAATCCTACATTATAGTGCATTAATAATGAAGTTCCAAAATTAAAGTTATATATATTTACTTAAATATGTGCCATCAAATTTGTTTTCTAAATCTGGAGAATGGAGTAATTCTCTCCACAATTCTCAAAATTGTTCCCCAAATTTCCTTCTTTCCGTAAGCAAATGAAACTACTATTTGTTATTCATCATTAGAACTGGTGCACAATCCAGCAGAAAGGAAGCTGATTGACTGACTATATTTAACAAGGAATGTTCTATTTTATACATAAGGAAAAGAGTAATGATTGTAAATAATAAGCTAATCTTTTAACCTTTGTTTTTACTTTCAGAATTCTCACATCTATATCTAATATATTTCCTTCAATGTTTCTGCTGACTATAGTCTTCATGAAATGAATCAGTAGAGAGTGTAGTTATTCTATAAGATTTTGTCCTGGGTTTACTTTGTTCAAAATAGATCTGGAGAAATGATAATATCTCATCTGTGTGACTTCTTACTAACAAAGCTAAAAACTCGTTTTTTAATCCAAAGCCATAAAAACACATATACATACAGTTACCCGTATACGAAAACATGTATACATACAGACAAATATATTTGTCTCATATATTCCTGCGCTACTAAGCCACCCCAAATTTCAGCTTGTGTATGATGCCTTCCTTATAAATCAATCAGCAAACATTTATTTTATGCATATATATGTGTATGTATTCAAGACTTTAGGCTTTGAAAATATACTTACTTTCTTTGACTTTAAATGAACAAATCTACTTTTCTGCCAAGAATATTGTCTATAAAAAATATAATCTCAAAGTAGTAAGTACCTAGTTTAGGGTAGGAGGCTTTTAAACACATCTCTCTAATTTATTGGAAATTTCTTTCTTTTTGGAAAAGAAACCAAGTGAGAAACTCAACTATGTGATGAATAGATACAGCATATAGTTTTTACTTAAATTGTGTGATAAGTGGTAAGTAGATATTTTCTAAACTCTCTTTGGTTTACAAGTAAAGAATCATGATTACATTAGTGTATTGCACTCATTATCAATCACTTTTTTTACTCAAACATTCATTCTTACATTTGGACATTGTGGCCTCTGTTTTCAAAGTAATTTTTTAACTAAATTTTTATTATTTGAGAGTTATTTTTTGATTTCCAAAATGTGCCTCCATGGATAAAAAGGATTTTGATAGGCAGGTAATGGGGGAAGAAATCTCAGTGAGACAAAGGACTCTAAACTCTTTTTCTATCCTGACACTAAAACAACTCAGAAGTTATCTATGGAATGAGAATGAAAATAGCTTCACAGAACTTGGAATAGTGCATGCCTCATTATAGACATTATAGCAATGGCAACGATTATTGAAAAGTTTCATTATTATTCAAATATCAACTACATATATACACACACCTTTCCTTCCCTTCTGCCAAAGTTCTATTGTGAAATCTAGTTCTTTGGACTAAACTCCTTGTTTCATTCAGAAAAGTGATTTCTCTCTCAGGGTTTATTATAATCCATGTCATTAAAACTGGATTCTGTCACATGATATTTCTCAGTCTTTCATGCAGGTGTATAGACAGATGAAGACCCATTGAGAATAGAATTCACTAATTTTATCTTTGCCTTTTGATTGACTGTTTTATCTTTCTGTTTTTAGTAATGTGTTTTCATTAGTCCAGCTATTCTTATTTGATATATTCTAAGGTTTTGAATTGATAAGAGTCAAAACTAATCTTGACTCTGAATTACATCTGAACTTTACCATAATTTACTAAATAAATTAGTGTTTCTCAACTCTACTGCTTGTTAGGATCACCTGGGAAGCTTTTAAAAGCTACGAGTGACTTGGCCCCCACTCCTCCTATAGCTGGACCTGGATATTTTTTAAGTTAGCCAGGTGGTCCCACCTAAAAGTCAGAGACAAAAACCAGTGAGATAATAAGCTCACTGAACAATCTCTTGTGGGTAAGATGCCAGTCATTAAAATACCATTCAGCTTTCTTAATGCAATCGCTTAAGCTCTGTAAGTTTGTATCACATTTATCGATTGTGTCTACCAATGAGAATTCACTGTGCTCAGGATTGAAGGAACAACAATAAACAAGTCATGGGTCAAGTGCCAAAGAAAGCATTTCTAATGTTTCTGTGCAAGTAATGTTTTCTGCTTTCATTCTGCCCTATCGTACACACTCATATCCAACCTATTTTTTGTGTGTGTTGGTGGCTGTGTGAATTCTAAGGCCAATGAACATTATGTCAAATGATTTGTAGCATTCTGACAGATGTTTATCATTCACTATTTAAATGGTACCATTTGCCTACAAAAGGTTTTAAACAGGATAATGACAAAAACTTGAGCTGTTTTGTGGTTCACAAATACAGTTTTATGGTTAGCAAGAATGAAACCCAGAAGGTATTGGATTCTGGCCTCGTCTACAGTGAGTAGAAGGAGAAAGCAACTATAGTTGTGAGCAGACCCTTTCCAAACATAATATCAAATACCTCTCCAATGGTTGAGTAACAGAAGAGAGAGCTTAGATTGGAAACTCTGCAAAATGCTTTCAACAGTAAAGTTCTGTGATTCTAAGAATTTCATTAATGTGTGGTCTAGACCTGACGGTCCAGTGTGGTAACCACTAGCTGCATATAGATGTGTCTATGTGTAATCCACACATCTGTATCTACAGATGATCTACAAAAAATTTAAAAATCATTTTCACATTTGCACTAGCCAGATTTCAAGTGTTTGTTAGGCACATGTGGCTGTATATTGGACTGCACAGAATTGGAGCATTTCCATCATTACAGAAAGTTCTATTGGAAAGTGCTGGTCAAGATAGATATTTTAAAACTCAAAGTAAAATAAATAGCACAATAAATGGAAAACACACATGTAAGTCCTTATAAGCTACTTTGCATTACTCCATTTAAAATATGAGGCATGTGATCAGTAGTAAGTCTTGACCTACTTTTCAATAACTGTAATTAATTTTCCTTCAATTGAAATTCTCTAGAATTACATTTACTATCCTTACCATGGAATAGCCATTGAAAAATGCCCAAATCTGCTTATATAAAGAAGGTACATACTTTCTAAATTTACCTGTATTATCAAGGCCATACTGTTGTTTGCCTCAATTTTATTAAAAACATTTCCCAAAAATCGATTTTGGGGCCCTAAACCATAGCACAGGAGGTGATAAACTGCTTTTGCTAGGTCTGGGCCAAAAGAAGAGGCTGCGGTGATAATTTAAAGTCTATTTACATCGTGCCTGAACTTTCCATTTAGTCTGTATACAGGCGTTTGATATATGTTTCTCTAACCACAGAAACAGTGCCCTTGTCTGCAAGTTTCTCACAGTCTGACATGAGGTCAGATCCTGGACAGTGGTAAATAGCAGGACATGTCTGATAAAGAGTGAGCAATGACTGTTCAATTAGGAGATCAATAAGTTACTTCTCATACACATAAATGGTTGCAAATGAAAAATTCATGAATGTTTATCTTGTTTTTCAACAGATTTAACCAAAATAAAATCAGTGGATACATGCTGAGGCAAAGAGAGTAAATTTAAAATATAAAAGATACAGTGATATTTGCCAGGTAGTTCCTCTAAAGAAAGCAAGCCCCCCCCCCCCCCCCACCCCGCCCCAGGTCTGTAGGTAGTTCATTATCCGTGGCAGAGGATTTTGGTCTATCCTTTCTTATTCAACTATGTTGTTGAGAAGTTGCTGAATTTTAAGTATAACAATGTAAATGAAAAAAGCAATGGATAATTTTCATCCCTAATTCCTGTGATTCTACCGTCCTACTGAAAAGGCCAAGAGATTAAAAACTAGCTGAATCACTGTATAATAAAAGCATCCAGCAACAGTGGGTGTAAGTACCATTTTAAAAGAAGGAGTGTGAGTGGGAGAGCAGTGTAATTTCACTAAAGATGAAGTAGTCTTCAGAGCTGCACCTGTCAACAGAATCTGTTTTAAAATGTGCTTGCCGACAGAGTTTAAATGGTTTAGCCAGTACCAAGAGAGGTGTTATTAACAGTGGATAATGGAAAATAATCTCTGAAAAGTATTTGCTCTTCTACTTGATATGCATTTTGTGCAGGATCCAACGAGAGTGGCATTTTGTAATTCTCATGCTTTCATAATTTAATTATGTTGTATATTTACAGAGCTTACCAAAGGATTTTATGATGTATTCAGAATGTTTCGCAGTGAAGAAAATTTTGATTTGTTATAGTTTATTGACAGTAAAGAAAAATTTACATTGCAAATAAATTTATCTGCATAGAGGGAGGAATAAGCAAATAGAGGCACAAAGAGAATAGTGTAGGTGTCAGTCAGGGTAGACTCATTTGCACTGTAACCAAAAATGACCCCAGATCTCATTGACATATAATGAGGAACCATGAGTTCTCACTTATGTTACATGTTCATACTCTCAGGAGCCTGGCTCAGTGTCACCATCACCTGAGACCTAGGTCGCAGGAACAGCCCTATTGGAGACACTTCTAGGCTCAAGGGAAAGGAGAAATAAGAAGGTAGAGAACCAAGTGATGGCTTGAAAAACTGTTTGGAAATGATGCATGTCAATTTTTGTAGTCCATTTGCCAAAGCCAGTCTCATGACAAACTGAAGTTAATGAGGTGGAAAGGTATAGTTCTCCATAGCAAGGGGCCCTGTAGGTGGAACAAGAAACATTTTGAACAAATAATACTATGTACAACACTGTAGTTGAAAGTTTAGCTGCTAGAGTCAAACAACCTTGAATTCACATCCTGAAACAGCATGATTTTTAAAAAAGATAGTACATGCAAAATATGTAGGCTATCATCTGCTACTTATAAACACTTAGTGTTAGCTTTTGTTATAATCAGGGCCTGTTTAAAGGCTTTTTGATGCTTTTAGCTTCTTTATCACTATAATAAAACTCTTCAATATATTTGAAAAATAATTGTAGTTCTAAATATTTCCAGATGCCTAATGGAAACGAATAGAGCTATTAATTTCAAATACTCGCTAGCAATTCACATAACACTTTTTGCTCTTCATGTTTTAGCAAGGACAGAGGAAGGGATTTGGAAGGAAATAGTATACATTGTCTTTTTTAATAAGAAAAATGAAAAAAATGGAATTAATTGTAATACATTCTAATTCAAAAGTAGCTTATAGTCACATAAGAAAAGCTAGTTTTTTCACACCTTAGAGTTTTATGATTAAGATTCTTTTAACAAATTTTTCGATTCCTACTAATTTAAGAGACTTTAAAAAATCTGGTTTTCTGCTACCATTCCAAATTCATTTCTTGTAGTACAAAATTAACAATCCTGAGACTTATTAAGCCAATGTTAAAAAATTAATAATTCCAAAAGGGAACACTTGATTAAGAACCCAGAGGTTACACCTGGATGTTTTGTTAAATGTCATAATATTAATTCTGAAATTACTTTAGTATTGCTAAAATGGTTAAATTTTAATAACCAACATTCATAAGATTTATTTGTCTGAATTTGACTAATTCAAATGACTGAAAGTCTTTGAACTGTTATAGATTGCAGTAATAATAAAGGTGTAAGAGGATGAGATATTTTTAAGAACCAAAGAATATCATTCTCACATTTGACATTTATAAGCAAAATTTTCACCAAAAAACTGGCATTTCTTTTTACTGACATTTAGGTTGAAGTTTTCCTTCATTGCAGGGTCACTGATTAAATGTTTAATGTGAAAATATTTCATAGATTAAAATAAGGCTAATATAACACTAGTGAATAAAGCATTCTTACTTAAAACAAGCTTTTGGTATCCCTTGGACCCCTTCTCAAACAAAGCAACAATCAAACAAACAAAATTAAACTTTAGCTTACCTTTTAGAAAAACAGAAATTTAAAAGAGTATTTCAAAACACAGATAATTTACTTTACAAAAAGAGAAAAAAAAAAACACCGAAGTGACAGTCTTATTCAAACCATTTCCATTCAGTCACTTATGCTTCAAGAAATATATGCCAAAATTTAGGCCTCTCAGTATTTAAGGTGTTGTGAAACATGGAAGGTGTTATTTAATCTCTCTTGACCTCTTCCCTATGGTGTACCTCCCTCTGATAGCTTCCTGGCACCTCAGTTTAAATGGTGACCACTGCTATGGTTTGAATGTGTGCCCTAAAAAGCATGTGTTGGAAACTGAATTCTGAATGCAACAGTGTTGAGAGGTGGGCCCTAATGGGAATTGTTAGATCATGAGGACTCCACCCTCATGAATGGATTAATACCAATTATAAAAAGGTAGGCTTGAGGCTCTGAGCTTGACCTCTTGCTCTCTCTTGCCCTCTTGCCCTTCCATCTTCTGTCATGGGATAATGTGACATAAAGTTCCAGATGCCAGCACCTTGATAATGGACTTCCCAGCCTCCAAAATTGTGAGAAACAATTTAATTTTCTTTATAAACTGCTCTATGATATTGTGTTATAGCAATACAAAAATGAGCTAAGACAAGCACTTTCTAGACCTTATTTCTGACCCTGGATTCCTTGCGGCATCATGGTTGCATGATGTAGATGTCTGTGCAAATGTCCCCAGATCCACACTATCCTTCTCCCTGCTCTACCCTGGACTCCCCTCCCTTTCTCTCTCTTTCTTTACTTCATTCCTGTTCTGTTTTTCTCTCTTATTCCTATCTCTGTGTTGGTCATTTTCTTTATATTTTAAATTTACCTTTTGATATGAGAATTACAGTCAAGTCAGAAAGGCCCAATCACAGAGAAGTAGTGAGATAGGGGGTTGTCATTAATAGCCATGGGGACACATAGCGAGAAAGAACAGAAACAATTTTTTCACTCAGTGGAGTGTGTAATCAGCATAGCACCATAAGCTTGACTTCATTTGGCTTTCCTATATTGCAGGGTGTTGGAGAGGTTTTAACAATTACTTTGTAATGCCTATTTTCTCCCTCAAATGAAGAAATAAACAAACAAATCATAACAGAGAGGTCCAATCCCAATACATCTTACTTATTAAATAGCAAGTTTGATGCTAGGATCTGACTATAAAAATGTGAATAAAGTATGTCCTTTTCATCAGAGATTTTATTATTACAAAAGGTAAATATGAATACAACTACTTTAATGAATGCCCTGAGCATTATATGAGAGGCATGAACAGGACCATAAAAATGTAAAAAAGGAATGATTCATTCATTTTTATAATATTTATGTAGGCATTTTGTAACAATATATATAAGGCTTAAAGTATCATTTGCTGAATGGTCTGATTTTATAAGCCATTAATTATGTGTAAAAATCATTTTCAATTCAGAAATAAAATGATTTCTGTCTTCATAGATTCTATATTTTAGTAATGGAGGAGGACAGACAGTAAGCCAGATAAATACCTACGTATATAGTGTATTAAATGATGCTAAATGCTCTGGGAAAACATAACATCGAGAAGGAGGTTAAGGAACGTGTATGTGTATGTGTGGGTGCATGGAGTATTGAGTTCCAGGCAGAGGACACAGCCCATGAGAAGGCTCTGAGGCTGGAGCAAGCAGGACTGACAGGGACCAGAAACAGCAAGGAGACCAGTATGCCTGGAGCAGAAGAAGGCATGAGAGCAATAGGAGATGAAATCAGAGAGTTAATGAGTAGTCAGATTGAAGAGGGCTTTGTAGGTCATGGTAGAGAACTTGACTTTTACTTTGAGAAAGGAAGAAAACCAGGGAGAGATTTTGGTCATGTTGTAACATAATCTGACAGTTTTCAAAAGGATTACTATAGCTGCTCTGTGGAGGATAGACAGAAGAGTGGGCAAGGGTGTAAGCAAGTAGACAATGAGGAGCCATTGCGATAAGTGTTATAAGAGATCACAGTGGCTTGGGCCAGGGTGGCGACAATGCAAGTCATAAGCAGATGTTGCATTCTTCCTATTAAGGCTATTGATGCTCAATTAAATTACTATTTTTATTACATGTTTCTCTGACACATAAATATAGTGATAGTTGATTTAATTTAGTCAATAAACAGTGTTAATCATTAGCACTTAGATATTTAAATACTTTTAATGACCAAACAGGGATGATAATATGTGAATCAACCCAATTCTCCATATTTGATCTGCTCTTTGCATTCATAGGAAGAATCTCTAATTTTCTGACTTCAGATGGTGGGCATGGATAGCTGCTGGGAAGGAAAAGGTGTCTATTGAGAACTGAAAAGATCTATACTCACACAGATTATTGTCATCATTTGCATGACTTTGCAATGGGCTATCTTAATATGGCATCTCTTCACTTGTTACTATTTTCATCTTCATGACTGTAATTTCCAGAAACAATTGCCCAGCAATATAAATGTTGCATATACAGAAAACATTTAACGACTATTTATGCGCTAAGACTCCCCCTGAAACCCTCTTCTCAAAATCTGAGTCTAGCTCTATCACCAGTCTTACATTCTTGCCTCATGATTCTTAGCATTATAAGTAAACCCCTACATTGAAAGACACCTTCAACAATAACCCCAAAAGCCTCATCAAGTTCTCAGTGTTGTCTTATCCTTCTGAGATGCCACTAATTCTCTCAAGACAATGTTCTTCCTTACTGCAGCAAATAATGATGTCAGCTTTGCCATATCAACAGTTATTAGTGGTGCTTTCAGGGAACCAGCATACAATGTTTTGTTGAGTAATAATGAAAATGATAGAAAGAAAACCCTTTAAATTATTTGGTTTTCTGACAGACATTTACAGTTAAAATCCATTGTGTAATTACAAAAGTTGGAGTACCACAGGATTTTGGTCATGGGTGTAACATAATCTGACAGTTTTTAGCAGAATGACTTTAGTTGCTGTGTGGAGAGTAAACTTAAAAATGCAGTATGAAAGGAAGATGAATATTAAGATTTTTTTGTCTTATCAAATGGAAAAATGGAGTTGCCATAAACTGGGTGGGGAAGGCTGTAAAAGAAACAGGTTTGGACTGGTGCGGTGGCTTATGCCAGCGATCCAAGCACTTTGGGAGGCTGAGCCTGGTGGATCACATGAGGTCAGGAACCTCTGCCTAGATTTCAGAGGATGAATGGAAACACCTGAATGTCCAGGTAGAAGTTTGCTGCACGGGTGGAGCCCTCACGGAGTAATTCTACTAGGGCAAAGCAGAGGGGGAATGTGGGGTTGGAGCCTCAACACAGAGTACCCACTGGGGCACTGCCTAGCGGAGCTGTGAGAAGAAAGCCACCATCCTCCAGACCCCAGAATGGTAGATCCACCAACAGCTTTGTGCTTGGAAAAGCAGCAGGCACTCAATACCAACCTGTGAAAGCAGCTGCAGGGGCTGTACCCTGCAGAGCCTCAGAGGCAGAGCTGCCCAAGGACTTGGGAGCCCACCCCTTGCATCAGCATGGCCTGGATGTGAGACATGGAGTCAAAGAAGATTATTTTGGAGCTTTAAGATTTAATGAGTGCCCTGCCAGGTTTTGAACTTTCATGGGGCTTATGGTCCCTTTATTTTGGCAGATTTCTCTTATTTGGAAGGGGAACATTTATCCAATACTTGTACCCCTATTGTATTTTGGAAGCAATTAAATGTTTTTTTTTTTTATTTATTTTTTATTTTGCAGAAGGAACTTACCTTGTCTCAGATAAAACTCTGGACTTGCACTTTTGAGATAATGCTGGAATGAGTTAAGCATTTGGGGAAATGATATAGTTTGGCTCTGTGTCCACACCCAAATCTCATCGTGAATGATAATCTCATGTGTCGAGAGAGGGACCTGGTGGGAGGTGATTGAGTCATGGGGGAGATTTACCCATGCTGTTCTCATGATAATTCTCTATCTCATGATAAAGGGAGTTCTCATGAAATCTGATAGTTTAAAAGTGGCAGTTTCCCCTGCAATATCTCTCTGTCTCCTGTCACCATGTAAGACTTGCCTTGCTTCCCGTTCACCTTCTGCCATGATTTTAAGTTTCCTGAAGCCTCCCCAGCCATGTGGAACTATGAGTCAATTAAACCTCTTTTCTTTATAAATCACCCAGTATCAGGTAGTTCTTTATAGCAGTGTGAAAATGGACTGATACACAAGATCTTCCCTCAGATAAAGTATTTGATAGTTAATTATTTGTAAAAACCTACTGGGGTTTTATCAAATCCTGACTGACCTGGAAGAAGGGAAATACCCAACTTCAGCCCACTCCAGTTCTCCTGTCCTATCTAAGGGGAGAAAACACTGAGAAGCACTTGTGAAGTTCATAATCCAGAGGCAGAGGCTCACTAAAAGACTGAGAGTTACTCACAAGATTATAGATAAAACATTTCCCCACCTCCCTCACCTTACCACCATGTTATTAAAGGATAATTAATGTCAGTTACTTTTAACCAATACATCATGTCCAGCTACCAAGAAAAAATTGTCATCAGGGAAATAGAATGAAAGGATCAGGATAATACACTGTAGTTTATTTGAGATAAGTGACTTTGAATTCAAAGTGAGATCAGCCAGTTGAGTAAGACTTTCTTCCCAACCATGCTGCCCTGCATGGGTGGGTAGTTGGATTTAAGCAGGATATGTGTAGGCCAAGTGAGCATGAAGAAAGAACAGAAGGTCTAAAGTATATTACATAACCATGAAACACAATGGTTGTCTCCAGGAACTGGCAAAATAGTTGAAGCGATAACATAAATGCTAATGAGAAATAAGGAAATATGAAAATACATAAGTGTAGAATTACTCTTAAAAGTAGTTATACAAAGAGCTTTGAGAGGAATTCAGTGAAAGAAAAAACCCAGAGGTTTGGGTTCAGAAGAGGCCTTCATGGGGGAAGACAGACTTGACTTGGATCATCACGTTAATGATTCCTCAAATGTTTTATTCCTTTAATGAAAAATCTTTAATTATCCTCCATTTACAAGT
Source organism: Rhinopithecus roxellana (assembly GCF_007565055.1). Lineage (NCBI taxonomy): Eukaryota > Metazoa > Chordata > Mammalia > Primates > Cercopithecidae > Rhinopithecus > Rhinopithecus roxellana. The sequence continues at coordinate 87,976,639 of NC_044550.1, read as the reverse complement.
TTGACTTATTATGGCTTTTAATTACAAAAATGTCCTTTTTAAGGAGTTTTCTTTTGGAAATTTAAAATGTATATGAGTATAGAAAATAAATTCCCAAGTCCATATAAACTGATTGTCAACCTAGAGCCACTCTTGTTTATCTCTAACTGTGCATCACTAATGCTGACATTTCTGAAATATTTTGTTCCAATTTTCCTAATAGCTAATAAAAGTGAACACCTACAATTATAAATAAGTATATATATGATTCCTTTATATAATAAGTAATATATGTCTATTTATACACTATGATTATATGTCATGAACACATTATTATCAAACATACATTATTAATATGTGACTTTTTAAGACACAAATGTTTTTTAAAAATTATATGAAATAATATAAACTATAAATTGACACAATAAAGTAATATAAAGCCTAAATATAATAATATAATGAATAATATAAAATAATATGTAATATGAATAACATGAAATAATACATAAAATGTATAAAATAAGATATAAAGTTATACAATTCATTCATATGTCAGATACATGCACCACTGAAATAATGTATTTCTATATGATAAAACATAAATAAGAATAAATTAAGTATATGATGAAAATAAATAAAATTAAATTATTTTATTTAATTTTATTAGTTATACCTCAAAACTTTTTGCTCTTACTAAATATTATTGGAAATGCTTCATTGTACTGAAAAATGAATTTTAATTATTTGTTTTTGAATAACATTCTAATGTTCTAGTTCCAAGTTCAGTATATTTTAATATTTTATTTTAAAGGGATGGCTGTCATAGTTCAGAAAGCTATATTGATTCAACTGGAGAAGTTCACAACTGTCCATATTTGATCATTTTGATGCATATTTTTCTGTTTCCATTATGAAAAGTGTTTAATTGAAATTAGCTATTAATTTTCTAACCTAACTGATATTGACAGATTGTTCTTGAATCATTTGTAAGGTGTTATATTTTTATATTTTAAGCAAATGTCTCACCACCTAATAATATTCTTTATTTGGAGAATTTAAAACTGATTAGAAATTTCTATTTTTATATTTAACGTTCGTGTAAATAACTTATCTTGGCAATACAATCTCATACTGACAGAAACTTTAACAAATACACAATTTCAAAGGAGTTTCTTTCAAAATAAAGGTACTTCTAATTGTTTGAAAATACCACTTTTTATCTTGAAAAAACAGTAGAGGTTGAATTTTTAACAAAATATCTGCTAGAGAGTATTCTACTAACAGCAACTTTTTATCACCAAACATTCAGTATATTTGGAACACTTATGTTTTTAAAAGAAAAATGCTTACTTTATCTTTTAGCTTGACAACTCTTTTAAGTACTTTGCCATGAGATAAAAAGTGAACCTCTGGATGTTACAAAATAAGGCATGGTCATGTCCCTTCTCATGTCATGTTTTGTATAAAACTCTAGCCTTTAGCTTAGTATTTAAACCAATCTAACAAGGCACACATAGACTATTATATTTTAACTTTTTCTAAAAGCAAATAAAGAAGGAGGAATACCACTGTCAACCTCTTCATCACATAGAGCTCCCACTCCTCTCCTAGTGTCCCATTTAAATAGAGGGTACTTCACCTGCTGACCTGCCAACTGAGTGAAGGCACCAATGTTAATCCAAATATTAAATATGAATATAGCCTGATTTTTAAATCATTTTGATACAAAATAAATATTTCAATATCTTTTTCCACAAACATCTTGTGCATCCTCTGTGGCTCACAACCTACTTTGCAGACCATTGCTTTAAATATATGGATTGAGGCATGGCGTTTTTCCAAGGCAAAGAGATGTTGATTGCCTAGTATGTCAGGGACGGTTCTTTTGCTTTCTGGTTAAATAAATAAGACTTGATTAGCATAATCAAACTTATTAAAGAAGCTATTCTAGCATCTCTAAAAAATCTAGGAAGTGTTTTTAAATCAAACCTCAAAAAGGGTGGGGCACAGGATGGATTATTTGATTGTGGGCCTTCTTTCATCCCAATGCTATTCATGTTTTCCCACTACCAACAGAATCTAGTCCTAACAACTCCATTAGAATTCCAAGTCTGTGAGAACAGGAATGTGATTGGCCCAATTTGGATCTTGTAGGCATTCCTGGTCTAATATCGAGAGGAGGGTCATATGGCAGAAACATAACTGCTAATAGTTTAATGAGGAACACAGAGTGTAGATCTCAGAGAAAAGGGGCTAGTCAATCCAGCCAAATTTGAGTCCCCCTTGTCAAGTCTGGTTATGGGAATATGCGGGATATGTGGCAGACAGAGTGAGTGATGTAGTCTGGCTAGAGTAAAGGGTTCATGTAACTTAGCAATAGAAATTAATCAAGACAGATAGATTAGGACTATATTTAATGGGGACCAGGCATGGGAAAATGGAACTCATAAGAAGACACTTCAAAGTACATAGCTGAGAAATAATGTTATTGTATCAGTCAGAATTTTATTAGGAACCAATTGAACCAATTTAATTGAAAATAATTGAAAGAAGAGATTATTTACAAAAATGTGACAGGATTAAGGGAAAAACACACAGATGCCGGCAACATTAGACCTGGAGAAGAAAAAGGGAAAACAATTGCCAGAACTTGAAGAGAGCTTTCATCCCAATGCTATTGGGAGACTGCCATCCTACTTGCCCTTTGAGAAATACAACTACTACCAAACCACAGCCAGCCCTTGGTGGTGGCCAGGATAAAAGATATGGTCACCTCTCTGTCCTATTGATTCCTGATCTCCTGTTGGTGACTCTCACTGCAAACCGAAAGAAACTAAAGAAGATCATAATTGGTTGATGTTATCTGCAGAGGTTAACTTTGCAGAATACAGGGAAGTGTGCAGAAAAGGTAAAAACAATTGCAAAGGAGCAAACAGACTTTCCATCCAGCTCAAGGATCAAAGTACTATTTTAAGAAGATTTAGTGTTTTAACATTGACTAAAAAGTATTGTAGAGGAGAGATCACAGTTAGAAATAAATAAGAATTTAAAAAGAGATTGGATTAGTAGCTGATTGGATATGGTAAGAATCAGAAAGAGAGAAAGGTCCAGAAGTCTCTTTAAAGTAAATTATTTCCTTCAAAGTACCTGTGATGGTTAATACTGAGTGTCAACAGGATTGGATTGAAGGATGCAAAGTATTGATCCTGACTGTGACTGTGAGGGTGTTGCCAAAGGACTTAACATTTGAGTCAGTGGACTGGGAAAGGCAGACCCACCCTTAACCTAGGTGGGCACCATCTAATCAGCTGCCAGCTCAGCTAGAAATATAAAGCAGGCAGAAAAACATGAAAAGACTAGACTGTCTTGCTGCTTCCTGCCCTCGAACATCGGACTCCAACTTCTTCAGTTTTGGGACTTGGACTGGCTTTCCTTGCTGCTCATCTTGCAGACAGCCTATTGTGGGACCTTGTGATGGTGTGAGTTAATACTTAATAAACTCCCCTTTCTTTCTTTCTTTCTTTCTTTCTTTCTTTCTTTCTTTCTTTCTTTCTTTCTTTCTTTCTTTCTTTCTTTCTTTCTTTCTTTCTTTCTTTCTTTCTTTCTTTCTTTCTTTCTATCCATCCATCTATCCATCCATCCAATTAGTTCTGTCCCTCTAGAGAACCCTGACTAATACACTCAGACAGAAACAAAGTAGAAAGGTATAAAGTCAGTGTGTGGGGGTGGTGGCGACAAGATCCCAGTTAGATGACCACTGAAATCATTTCCAATTTTATAATTTAATAAATAAAGAAAATCCTATTTGATACTGTATAGGCTTTTAAATTTCTGCACTAACATGTCAATGATAGAATACGCAATACTGATTATCAGCCTAGGACTGACCCTGGCTTTGATATTCCCTGGACCAGCTCTTTGAGACTACATCCAGTCTGATTCCAGGTAGCAAAATGTGTTATGGTATTTTCCACAAATGAGCTCTCTTTTTCTGAGGGATAGTAGTAATATTAGGAGAACAAATAACATAAAATAGATACCCTTTCTCATGCTGTAGATTTAGCCTATTTTTTATCTTTCTATTATGAAAATTATTTTACCTACAAGACTGGTTTCCTAATATGATTTGATTGCATCATTTTTGCAAGGCTGTTCTTGTCTTCTACCAATCATCTGTTAAGTGCCACACACTCTATCAATGAGATTTATATTTGGGGGTGTGATGGGGACAGTGGTAGTGGTTGTATTAGTCCATTCTCACTCTGCCATAAAAAATGTACCATTTTTATTGCCATAAAAAATAAGCCTGGGTAATTTATAAAGAAAAGAGGTTTAATTGGCTTACAGTTCCACAGGCTATACAGGAAACAGTCTTTTGGGGAGACCTCAGGAAACTTTCATGGCGGAAGGCAAAGAGGAAGCAGGCATGTCTTAATGGTCGGAGCAGGAGGAAGAAGAGATTTGGGAGATGCTACACACTGTTAAACAGCCAGACCTCATGAGAACTCACTCACTATCACAAGAATAGTAAGGGTGAAATCCACCCCCATGATCTAATCACCTCTCAACAGGCCCCTCCTCCAACATAGGTGATTACAATTTGACATGAGAGTTTGGCAAACACAGATCCAAACCAAACTAGTAATTATAGAGCTCTTAGGTATAAGGCTATTTTGTGCAGTATCCTAGTTTATTTCTTCTATTGTCAGAAGAAACTTTTAGACATCTCTACCAATTAAGTCCAGTTACACATGTTTTCTTTTTCTTACAATAATTTTAAGAGAATTAAGGTCCTTTTGGAACCACTACTTAGACTCTGCACAATTGAATCCACAAGGTGAAGCTATCTTTCAAAACCATTTAGGTAGCAGCTGGGAAGAAGGTGAGGAAACCAACATATGGCATTATTTAATGTCACTAGGACTGTGTGGGAAGGAGAGCCCTTTTCATTTTTCTTGGACTTTTGAAATGAGGCCTGAGTTTTATTGAAATCTCCATAGAAAACATCATTAAACCAAAATTCAGGCTCTGTACCTTCCAATAATAGCTGGATGGTTCAGAATAACATATTTGCTAGCTGAAAAGTACCTCTGAATATCTCGTGGCACTGCTGGAAGTCTTGTTCTCCAAACCCATTAAGTTTATGCATTAGAGCACACAGACAGTGGCAGCTGCCTGACATATCCCATTGTGCTCAAGGACTAGAAAGTGATAAGGTTAATGAGACTTTGTATTGATGTTGAACCATAGAGAGTAGAGCTGGCTATATGTAACCACTGCCTTACAGGTGCTCTAGTGATTTTAAGTGTTAATAAGCTTGCAAGAGTGCAAGGGGAAAAGGTCTATTTTTGATAGAAATATGACCTTTAAAGAAAATATGCTTTAAATATTTGAGCTTTTTAATTCTATCAGTTAATAGCATTTTTTGGTAAGATTCTAAGAGCAGTCTTGTTTTTCAATTTGGAGGGTTCGAAAAAATTCTGACTGTTGGATAGAGGCATTTCTTTTTCCCCCAGAGACCGAGGGGCACAAGGTATGTTTGCTACCTATTGTTAGGACACAGAAATGATCCTTCCTCTGTTCCGGAGTCCTAGAATAAAGATAAGCAGTCCAGGTTCAACTTTTCCATTATCTCTGATTTTCTAAGTGAGTGATGTTTGGGATATTAGAAAGTATTGGATAGGGGCAGATTGGTTGATGCAGGTCCCCTTCTGGGAGTTTGACACCCATTTCATTTAGATCTCACATAAACATTTTAATTTTGTGATTTTCATTCCAGCCTGCATCTACATCAGTATTACCTGTTAGGCTTTCTTTAAAATTACAAATATCTGGGTCTCATCCTTTGAGATTCAGTAGGTCCAAGCATCTGTATTTGCATCAGCCCAAAAGTCTCCTTAAATTGATAAGCAACTTCAGCAAAGTCTCAGGGTACAAAATCAATGTGCAAAAATCACAAGCATTCCTATACACCAATAATAAAGAGTCAAATCATGAGTAAACTTCCATTCACAATTGCTACAAAGAAAATAAAATACCTAGGAATACAACTTACAAGGGATGTGAAGGACCTCTTCAAGGAAAACTACAAACCACTGCTCAAGGAAATAAGAGAGGACACAAACAATTGGAAAAATATTCCATGCTCATGGATAGGAAGAATCAACATCGTGAAAATGGCCATACTGCCCAAAGTAATTTATTGAGTCATTGCTATCCCCATCAAGCTACCATTGACTTTCTTCACAGAATTAGGAAAAACTACTTTAAATTTCATATGGAATCAAAAAAGAGCCCATATAGCCAAGACAACCCTAAGCAAAAAGAACAAAGTTGGAGGTATCATGCTACCTGACTTCAAACTATACTACAAGGCTACAATAACCAAAACAGCATGGTACTGGTACCAAAACAGATATATAGACCAATGGTATACACTTATTAATTATGTAAATGAGAAAAATGATATCCATAAAGGCACATTGATTATTTTTAAAGACACACTGCTAGGAGAAGAGTTATAATTCAGCTGAGGCCTGCATAATTCCAAAGTCCACGTGATTCCAGTATGCACTGATTCTTTCTTCTGCTACCAACTTTTTGAACCAGGGTAAGTTTAAGGGAAATCCAACTGGCTTTGGGTCAGGACTCTGACATTTAGAAGGTATACACATTTTAATTTATAATTTGAAATAACTGTGCAGCTTTAAAAATTACACATTTCCAAGTTGATAGCATATGCACTCCTTCCAGAAACACTCCAGAAATATCATTAGGTAAGCCTCATACTAGTTAGTGCTAGTAAGAACCTACATTAAGAGCTTCGTATTTCTAACCACTCTTTTAGGTGCTCTGCACATATTAGCAAACTTGCTCTTTGTAGCCAGACTATAAGATGGTCACTGAAATTGTCTCATTTTACAAATGGAAACACTGGAATCCTCTGAGTTTAACAAATGTGCCCATCTCATGGCTACTAGTGGCAAACCTGGCATTGAAACAATTTGTCTTGTTCAGAGCCCAAGCTTGCAACTGCTACCCCAGGGACTAGTAAACTTTCTGTAAAGGACCAGATAATAAATATTGTAGACTTTGTCAACACACGGTCTCTGCCATTATAGCATGAAAACAACCAGAGATAATATACAAATGAATGAGAGTGGCTATATTGCAATAGCACACTGAATAGCATACTATGGACACTGAGATTTGATTGTCATAATTTTCATGTCACAAAATTCTATTTTTAGTTTGTTTTTTTCAACCATTTAAAAATGTAATAATTGTTCTTAGCTTGTGGGCTACGAAAATATAAGCAGCAGACAGAATTTGACCTGTGGGCCATGTGGGCCATAGTGTACCAACACCTGGACTACACTCTATTGCCACTTCTTGTTGATAAAGTTCCAGGGGCTATTGTGTTTGGAGAGAAACACTGACTACTTTTGCTTTAACATTCAACTTATTAAACTTACAAATCATTCGGAAATTCTCCTGTATCTCTAGGTACCACTTACATTTTTAATGAATCAAAATAAACATTTAGAAATCCAATTCACTAACCATCCAAAAGTTAATTAGAATATAGGCAAGTTTTGAATTTTAATAAAAATAGGAATCTGATATAAAAGATATTTTAAATGCTGACACTCCTTAAAATAGATCAAATATACACAGAATAAATGACCACAAATCTTATTATTACACCAACACTTAAACCATTACAAAGATATTGACACCCTGGATTTGTGGGTTTACAAAATAGGCATTTATATTCATCCCCTTGCTTTTTTTGTTAAAAAAAATTGTTAAAATAACCTGAACAGACCCCCAAATATTAATATTCTCTCAAGCCATGATTGTATGTTCCTATTTAACTAATGAATTATTGATCTGAAAACAAGACATGGTTCCATCCTATGGGGATTCAGTACCAAGTCTGCACTGATTGATCTGGCTTTCTCCTTTGAGTAAAAGATCATGAGCTATTTCATGAGACTTTGGGATATCATTTTGTGTGTGTGTGTGTGCCTTCCCTGTTTTACTCTCTTATCCATCAAGTCATGGCTACAGACATCTCAGATAGTTTTTTATTTCATCATAAATTAGTAGAGTCATACAAATATTTCCCTTCCAAAGTAGACTAGACTGTATATAGTTAACTCACTTTTGTGGAAATTTGGTTAAACTGCTATCTTGGAATCCACCACTAAACCCTGTTTCTACCTGATAGTTTTTGTGATTATCTCTGCTGACCACTCTCCAGTTTATAATAGAATTATTGGTTTTCTGATTCAGATTGGCTTACTCATGACTCTTCCTCTCTATCACACAGTTAACAAACACTAAATATCGATTGTCATGCATATTGTTAACAAAAACCAACAAAACCCTGAAAACAGCACACTCAGATTTGCTAGTCCGCTCACATGTGAAAACCAGTTTCAAAAACTCATTAAACTTACTCTTTTGCATACAACCTTCTGCTCTTTACATTTATATAGTTTTCATCCTTATGGAGTATCTTTATAGTCTGAATTTGTTTCAATTCACTGGGTCTCCCAACCTTGGCATTGTTGAAATTTTAGATGGCAAATTCTTTTTTTTGATGAGGGCTGTACTGTGCATTGTTGGATGTTTAACAGTGTCCCTGGCCTCTACTCATTAGGTACCAGTAGCATTCCCCTTAATTGTGACAATCAAAAATGTCTTCAGATATTGCCAATGTCTCCTGGGTGCCGAAATTGTCCCTGCTTAACAAACCATTGTAACTGAATACTAACATTTTTCTTATTTTGATGCTTAATAGATCACAAGATGGCCAACAATAGTTTTTGTATTTGGCCCTGCTGTTATTTCAGCATGATCATGTCATGTTTTGAAATTACACTTGCTTTCTGGAACCAAGGAGCTATTTCCTCTTCGTATTTCCCTGTCCTTCTCCCTTAATGAGTTCCAAATCTGGGGGCTTAAAGTACATATTAGAGTGAGTAGGTTGAATCCATTGATAGCAAAGCCACTGGAATAATCAAACTGGAAAATATATTTAAAGCCATAAGTCCATAATGATGTTTACAAAATAAAAGTTAAAAATTGATAAATATTTTAGCATTTTATTATATATTTTTTAATTTACTTTTTTCTATATGCTTAGTTATATTTTAACCTTTTCCAAATTATAATTGTGCCACCCTTTCTCTTATGGCCCTATTTTTCAGTCAGTTGGCAGATAAAAATAATTGGTTATCTACCATCTAACTGTGAAGCATATCATGAATGGAGCAAGTGTTCTCAACCACGGCTCCTTAGTTTGGGAGGGAAGGTAGCTGAAGCACAGGTATCTGTATTTTGAATACTGAATTGCAAATAATTTCCAGGCAAACTATTTAGCATTGCTTCCTAGTGGAACCGAACTTTCTGATTAATGTTCTGTATAACTTTGTTGCCTTTGGCTTTATTGTAAATAAAATATAGACACAAATAACTGTCTACATATCAGGGTCTTCAATGTGGCTTATAACTACAATCATGTCACTCCTTAATTAAAAAGAACTTCCATGTTACCACATTGTTAACTGCAGTTGAGCCAAAATCTTGTGTAGATAAGAATTAGATATGACGATTTAAAAAATATATATTTGTGTGTGTCCTTATCGTCACAAATTCTAATTAAGTTGATTAAGAGCTTAGATTTCTGGTGAGCATTCCAGACATATTTAATGCAGGGGATCTGGGACCTGAGAAACACAGAAAAATAGAAAACTGTCTTGTGGAATAATGCATAAATAACTAAATCTGGCATTTCAGCGGTTCCATTGATCTGTCTCCAGCCTATCAATCTAATTCCATCAGAGACAAATGACAAGTTGTCTGAATTCTCACAGGATCAGTGAGATCTAAGTCATGCTAAGTATTCTTTATTCAATGATGGCGGTGAAGTTTGGCTAAACCTGAGCAGGACCTGTATGACAGATTTTCCTTAAAAATATGAATATTAAAAGATAAAAGATGAAACCACATTTAGCAGATCATAACTTGGTCTATGTTATCAGCCAGGAATAACTGACATCACTATTTTCTTTCTTTTGTTAGCATTTAAAAATATAGCATGCAAAGGCCGGGCGCGGTGGCTCACGCCTGTAATCCCAGCACTTTGGGACGCCGAGGCAGGCGGATCATGAGGTTAAGAGATCGAGAACATCCTGGCTAACACGGTGAAACCCCGTCTCTACTGAAAATACAAAAAAATTAGCCAGGCGTGTTGGCATGCGCCTGTAGTCCCAGCTACTTGGGAGAGTGAAGCGGGAGAATGGCCTGAAGCCAGGAGGCGGAGGTTGCAGTGAGCTAATATTGCGCCACTGCACTCCAGCCTGGGCGACAAAGTGAGACTCCGTCTCAAATATATATATATATTTATTTATATATATATTTTTTATGTGTATATATACATATATATATATGTAGCATGCAAAAAGAAAAGTGCAATGAATTATCATGAAAAATCAAGGTAATTTCTGCCTAGTTCAAGAAGTGAACTCTGAAATAATCTCAAAAGCTTCATCACAGCTTTCTCAGTTATTATGGCCTCTCTCCCTCTCAAATGTAATCACTGCCTTACTTTTATGATATTTGCTTCCTTGTTATGCTTTACCACATGTTCATGCATCCTTAAATACTCAGGCTGCCATAACAATTTACCATAGATTGGATGGCTGAGACACCTGGAATTTATTTGCTCACAACTCTGGAGATCTGAAGTCCAAGATCAAGGTGCTAACGAGATCAGTAGCTGGTGAGGGCCCCGTCCTTGGGGTGCAGATGTCCAACTTCTTTTTTTGTCCTCACATGGTCTTTCCTGGGTCTGTGCTCACAGACACCACTGTAGTGTCTCTTCTTATAAGACCCCCAATCCCGTCACGAGGGTCCCAATCCCATGATCTCATTTAAACCCAATTATCTCCAAATGCCTCATCTTGAAACACCATCACATTGAGGGTTAGAGGGCTTTAACAAATGACTTTTGGAGTAACACAATTTAGTCTATAGCAATAAGTTTATTTTCACTTGTCTTGAAATTCATACAAACTAATTTATGTAATGTACTTGTGTCCAGTTTTTACTCAGTATTATGTTTGTAAGATTCATTATATTCTTGTTATAACTCATTTATTCTCAATGCTGTATAATATTTCAATGCTGTATGGTATTTGAATGCTTTTAAGGAGACTAAAGAAAAATAATGGGAATCTTGAGGTTAACCTCCCGAGGTAGTTGTAGAAGATCTTCATATTAACTGAATATCAATGGTTTATGAGTTATATATTAAAAGTATCTTTGTATTCCATACAGCATTGTATAAAACATAAATATTCCACAATTTACTTATTCCTTTTACTACTAAGAGATGATAGTTTTTTTTTTGTTTTTGTTTTTGTTTTTTGCATGTGTGTGGTTTCTCCCCAGTTTCTGGTTATTACCAGTAATAGTGCTGTGAACATACTTATACATGTATCTTGCTGTAAGAATGTGCATTTTCCTTTACTGTATATATCTCTAGGTGGAAATACTAAATTATATGGCAGTTTTATTTCCAACTTCAGTAGATAATTTCAAACTATTTTCTCAAATGGTTTTTTAGACTAATTTAAATTCCTTCTAGCAGCTTATGAGATTTTCCATTGCTCCACATCCTCACTACACTTGATATTGACAGTCATATTTTATTTTAGCTACCCCAGGCTTTAATTTTCCTTTCCCTAATAACTAACACACTTGAAAATCTTTTATAAGTTTTATGGCCATTTGAATATAGCTTATATCCAGGGATATAGTAATAAGAGAAATATTACCTGTTTAAATCTTTTGCTTATTTTTCTTAGGTTTTGTTTCTTTTTATTTATTGATGTGTAGGAGATCTTCATATTTTCTAAATATCAACCACTTATGCATTATAAATATATTTGTCCAGTCTTTGGCTTGCCTTTTCACTCTCTTAGTGATGTCTTTTGAGAAACAGAATTGATTAATTTTAGTATTGTCTGATTTATCATTATTTCCTCTATGGTTAATATTTTTTATGTCTTTTTTAACACATCTTTCTCTACATAAAATCATGAGGATATTCTATAAATAATATCTTCCAGTAGCTTTATAATCTTGCTTTTGACATTTGCATTAATAATATAACTGCAATTGATTTTGTTTATGATTTATGTCAAGCTTCAGTGTTTTTCTTTATGGATTTTAACTTCGTCCGGCACCATTCTATACACTTCGGTCTTATTTTTTTCTTCAATTAAGTATCCCTAAATATGTGTTTCTTTTTCTGGACTAATTTCTATTCCATTGTTCTACTTGTTCTTCCATGCACCAATGCTATCCTTTGTTTATTATAGTAGTTTTATGATAAGACTTGATTTCTAGTAGAGCAAGTAAATTCATATTTTCTTCCTTAAGAGAACCTTGACGTTTAACAAATAATTTTATGTAAATATTATACTCTACTTATTAATTTATATCCAAAATAAATCTTCTGAGATTTTGACTGGTGTTGCATTGAACTATAGATAAGTTAAGGAAAAGTTGAAATCTATAATTTATCTTCCAAGTCATGAACACAGAATACTTAGCCACTTGTTTTTTTCTTCCTAATTTCTCTCAATAATATCTATTGCTTCCTATGTAGAGATCTTGCATATTATCCATGAGATTTATTTTCAGCATTTAATATTTTTGAGGTCACTGCCAAATTTTTTGAAATTACATTTAATTTTCAAACTTCTGTTTAAAATTCTCATATATAAAAGCGTATATATGCTCATATGTAAAATCACAACCAATTTTTGTACTAAAGATGATAATCAGCAAATTTCCTGAAATCACTAATTAATTGTAGTCATTTTAGATAGTTATTTATTTATGCATTTATTTATTTTTACTTTAAGTTCTAGGATACATGTGCAGAATGTGCAGGTTTGTTACATAGGTATAATTGTGCCATGGTGGTTTGCTGCACCTGTCAATCCGTCATCTAGGTTTTAAGCCCCACATGCATGAGGCATTTGTCTTAATGCTTTCCCTCCCCTTGGTCCCCACCCCCTGACAGACCCCAGTGTGTGTTGTTACCCTCCCTGTGTCCATATGTTATCATTGTTCAACTCCCACTAATGAGTAAGAATATGTGGTGTTTGGTTTACTGTTCCTGTGTTAGGTTGCTGAGAATGATGGCTTCCAACTTCATCCCTGTCCCTGCAAAGGATATTAACTCATTCTTTTTTATGGCTGCATAGTATTCCATGGTGTATATGTGCCACATTTTCTTCATCTAGGCTACCATTGATGGGCATTTAGGTTGGTTCCAAGTCTTTGCTATTGTAAATAGTGATGCAAGAAACATATGTGTGCTTGTATCTTTATAGTAGAATGATTTATAATCCTTTGGGTACATACCCAGTAATGGGATTACTGGGTCAAAAGGTATTTCTGGTTCTAGACCCTTGAGGAATTGCCACACTGTCTTCCACAATGTTTGAACTAATTTATACTCCCACCATACCATAGTCATATTAGTGAATCATGAGAGTACTATTTTTTTGTTTCTAATTCACACACACACACACACACACATATGTACTATTATAATACCCATACTATTAAATATCAAACAGGAAACTGAGGCTCAGAGCTGCAAAGTAACTTCTCTAAGATTACTGACCTTTTAAATAATGGAAATAGAAAACCCAGATTATTTTTCTTGCCCTCATTAGAAACGGTTATATGTTTGTCAATATTTGCACTTATTCTCATGTTTAACGTGGGAGCAAGTCATCTCTCATAATTAAATATTCAAGGGGTTTACATTAGAAACCATGTTTCATTTTTTAAAGAATACATTGACTCTTTTATCAGAGTATTAAATGCATTTAAGGTATCTATTAAATAATTACTGATATATTCCTAAAAGATAGCTTTTAATATTTTTTTGGATAATGACAGAAATTTATTTTAGAGTTTTCTCTTTTAAAGCTGGAGCATAAGCAATCCAGTTCCATAGTTGTGATTTTATATTATTTGCCATATTAATATGCATATTTTTTCTTTAACATTATTGTTATCAGGGCAGCAATGACAATTTTATACAACATGTGTCTCCAAATTTAAAAGTGTATTGTTGCCATAATAAAAGCTTTTGGACCAGTTCAGACTTAACTGTGGATCTTTTAAGTAGATCAAAGAAAAACAATGGGAAACCTGAGGTTAAAAACACTCGGAGGAAAGCAGAATTCTAGGTAGATTGGGCAAAGATGAGTAACAAGGACTACATCTGAGAGTTCTCTATGGCTTCTGGTGTAAGGACATGAAATTTTATTTAGCCCTAGTCCCTGAAACTGTGTTTCTCAAACCTCCAATTCCCAAAATGCTCCGAAGAATCTCTACTTTGAGAAGATGATTGTATTTATAAGATTAATTGGGTTATTAGAGTCTCAGCAGCTCCATTTTGGAATGCCAAAATAGTTTTGAGGAGCAGAACAAATTTATCTTCAGGATAGAGAAAGAGAAATGTATTGGAGTTTAATATTTCAAACCAGACCTATACATGTGCATGTAGCAACCTGTAGTCACCTACATCCCCTGGCAGCCTAGTGACCACAGGCAGAGAAGAGAAGCCCTACACATTCAGACATAATTATAGATAAAATCTCCTTTTCCTTCAGGTACTCCCTGAGGAAAAAATAGATGTTTCCATCAAAAGAAAACCTGGCTCCATGCTAATTAAGCAAATGTTGTAAGACAATTGGAATCTGAAGCACTCTGCAAAAGTAACATATACATATAGAAAAACATAGTATATATAGGGTTTGGTATTATCCATGGTTTCAGGCATCCACTGGAATTCTTGGGACACATTCCCCTTTGATTATGGGGGTCTAAAGTATACCACTTGCAGAGGAATCCTCAACTGTTCCTATTCCAATCGGGTGTTTTCTTTCCCATTATTTAAAAGGTCTATAATCTTAGAGAAGTTACTTTGCAGATCTGAGCCTCAGTTTCCTGTTTAATTTTAATAGTATGTGTATTATAGTAGTATATATAAAGCCTTAGAAAGGGTGAGATTTGATGTAGAGATATTTATATGTTTGTGTGTGATCCTTAGTAGAGTGACTGCATTGCGGTAAGTTAGCACTCATCTTTACAAATAAGACTATGTAATAATGAAATTGATTGATTTAGAGCACACAGAAAAATGAGCGTCTATTAAAGCAAAGTCTTGTGCCCTAATAATAGCTAGCGTATTTAAAATGTCAGGGATTTTTCCAAGAGCTTTCTGACCCTTAATTAGCTAATTTCATTGTTAGAACAAACAATAAAAGGGTAGTACTATCTTAATATCCACAGTACAACTGACAAAATGAGGTAGAGAGTAGCTCAACCAAGGTAGCTTGCCCAAGGTTAGTGGTAAATTTGGAAGCTTTGGCTGTTGCCAAAGCCTGTGCATTTGACCTGCTCTGTCTTCTTATTTGAGATGAATGTGTATATATGATTGTCCACTAATGTATTCTTCTTACGATGATAAGATTAATAATTTTTTTAAAATTTTGACATTTGGGATATAGTTCAGACTATGTTTTATGTATATTGTAGAGATAAAATGCTTCAAAATTCCATGGACCATTATTAATAAGCATAAACTGCAAGGCTTCCTTAGCTGGAATAATCAGATATTAAGATCTACTTATACTATCTCATCACCCCAGCTGAAGATACCTCTAACATTTTGTGATACAGGTAAAATTATAATACCCTCTTATTATAACGTGATGCTTTGTGAACTCTAGGGTTGTGTGCCCTGGGTACATTATGTTACAATCTAGGTATTTCTCCCCTTTCATCAATATTTTTATAAAGTACAATTAGGTTTACATGGGCAGCAGAAGCACTTTGAATTTAAAAACATCATGAAACTGCAGCTTAAACGTAAGGACTAACTAGAGGGCATACTTTCAAAAATATGTGTCTATATAAATAGAAAGTGATGACTAAAATTTTATCAGTCCCATATGGCACCCATGTAAATAAATACTATCGTTTATGTATCATATTTTAGCATCAACTGCTGTAACTAACATCCATTTTTCTTAAATCCTAAGAATCACAGAACACTCTAAGTGTACTGGGCCTGAGGCAAAGGTCCACTTACTCTTGGTATAGAAAGAGCTGCGTTCTATCGGTTCCGATCTTGCCAAGCTTGCTCAAATCCTTCTTTCCTATACTTGTCCTATAAAATCCCATGATTCTAATAGAAACTCCATTTTCACCAGTGGACAAATGTAGATCTGTAGTTTTCAGCTCATCAGATTTCCTTTGGAGAAATGAAGAGAAGCAGCCAGGTGAGAACATAGGCATATTGTTTATAGCTTGTGAAAATGATCCAGTTACTCCAAGCTTCTGTAATTTATGTTTTAAATGATGATGAAATGAGCAAAAAGAGTAAGGGAAGGTACAGAGACATATTTAAGATGGTTATTGAATTTAGATGGTTTATTAAATGAAAACATTTAAGAATCTGTTTTCCAAGAATGCTAAATTTAGTTTAGAAGCATTAGGTCATTTATAAACTTTGATCATATCAAAAGCGTTATTACTCCTGAAGATTTGAAATTAGATATGAATGATGCCTTTATGCCTGACAACTCAGCAAACAGTATAGTGATTAGAACACAATCAGCAATATACATTTATTTTACAAAGAGAAAGAAATCCTTTATTTGAATTCAACTAATAGTGCATATATGAGTCTATAATTCTAAAATTGGCTGCCAGGCTGGTCTGAGGCAGTGATGTTTACAACTGATTGATCATAACCAGTTACAGATTCCTTTGTTCCTTCTCCTTTCCCACTGCTTCACTTGACTAGCCTTTAAAAAAAATAAAACCAATAAATAAATTTGGCTGCCAGAATTTCTACCATGCCTTCTGGCTGAAGCCTTCTCAATATGGAGTAGCTATGGCAAACATGTGTTTCAGTGATGAGGCAATGCTCAGCTCTGTAGGACTCCTTTGCAGTGGAGTCTCTCTTCTCTGAATCCTCTCAGTAAGGTAAGCTCTTTCTACTGTGCACTTACTTCTCGTGTCTGGGCCCCACTTCAAACCTACCCCCAAGAGAATGGAGTCTCTAGGTCAAGGAGAAATTAGTTTCTGTCTATGAAGGCCATACTATGAGGGAGAAATACAAGATGTATATGATATTTTACAGTGACATTGGAAAATGTGACAATGTTAATTTTCTTTTTTTTTTTTTTGAGACAAGTCTTATATTGCCCAGGCTGGACTGCAGTGTTGCTAGCTTGGCTCACTGCAACCTCTACCTTCCAAGCTCAAGCAATCCTCCCACCTCAGCTTCTTGAGTAGTTGGGACTACAGGCGCATATCACCACACCTGGCTAATTTTTGTATGTTTTGAAGAGATGTGGTTTTTCACCATGTTGCCCATATGAGCCAATACACCCAGTTGATAATGTTAAATTTTATCAGAACCCTGTGAGCATGGAAAACAGTGAAGGTTAGAAATCCCCCCTGACCTTTTTTGTTACAGGAAATTATCTTGCTAAGGATCACATTAAATTACAAAGAAATAAGACTTTTTCTTAAAAAACAAAACATAAGTGAAATGCTGGCCCTCTAACCATGAGCCTAGAAACGAACGCTGTGTCAAGTAAAAACAAATCCAGACTTAGTAAGGAGACACATTATCCAAAAGGATTATTGCAAAGCTGAAAGTGCCCCGTATAACTTAGATATTACTCATTGATGATCCTTGTGTGCCTATGACAAGGAGAACCACAGACCCTCCAAATCCCCATAATTTGCTCATAGTTAGATGAAATGCTTTACCCAATTGATCAGTTGCAACAAAATGCTTGTTAACTCAACTTTGGTTACGTTTTTCTTCTTCCCTCAAGTCCTTGAACTTGGGCTCACCGTCTACCTGTGCCAGCATATAGCCCTTTCATAAGAATCCCACCTGAAAACAGTCATACCTCAGGGTGAACATCTTGTAATCTACTATCCTATCATACTAGCATTTTTCCACAGCCTGTTCTTTCCAGCCTTATTTACTCCTTCCTACACAAGCAAATCTCTTTTTGACTAACCCCTGAGACACTGATCTTCTGGTTAATTTTCTTTCTATGGCAATACTCCCTTTCAGCTTTGCAATAATCCTTTGGGATAATGTCTCTCCTTACTAAGTCTGGGTTTGTTTTTATTTGACACAGTGTTCATTTCTAGGCTCATAGTTAGAGGGCCAGCATTTCACTTATGTATTGTTTTTTAAGAAAAAGTCTTAATTCTTTGTAATTTAATATAAAAGACTTAATGAGGACCTTTATAGTTTGTGAAATTCCTCATTTTCAGCCTGGCAGTGGTTACAAAGTAAACTAGGTGAATTTTCTATTATATTGCAGTCATTTTTCAGAAAAGCTTTTCGTTAATGGCCTCAATGGGACACTAGATATTTCTATTATCAGTAATCGTTAGAAATATAACCAGTGTTGTCTCGTGGCCCTCTGAAAATTCTCTATGATCCTTCACTGAGGAGATGAGTTTGTAGAAGTGGTAAGTAGTGAAATAAAGAAATTTAAAAGTGGCTGGACGCAGTGGGTCACGCCTGTAACCCCAGTACTTTGGGAGGCCAAGGCAGGCGGATCACCTGAGGTCGGGAAGTCAAGACCAGCCTGACCAACATGGAGAAACCTCATCTCTACTAAAAATACAAAATTAGCTGGGCGCGGTGGCAGGCGCCTGTAATCCCAGCTACTTGGGAGGCTGAGGCAGGAGAATCGCTTGAACCCGAAAGGCGGAGATTGCCGTGAGCCCAGATCGTGCCATTAACACTCCAGCCTGGGCAACAGGAGCGAAACTCCGTCTCAGAAAAAAAAAAAAGAAAAATAAAAAAAAAGAAAAGGAAAAGGAAAGAAAGAAAGAAAGGAAGGAAGAAAGAAAGAAAGAAAGAGAAAGAAAGAAAGAAAGAAAGAAAGAAAGAAAGAAAGAAAGAAAGAAAGAAAGAAAGAAAGAAAGAAAGAAAGAAAGAAAAGAAAGAAAGAAAAAGAAAGAAAGAAAGAAACAGAAAGAAAGAAGGAAACTTAAAAGTAATGGCTTTCATTCCATAGTTACAGCATTGTTTTGGAGTTTCTCTAGTATATAAACTTCTGTAGAATTAAAAGCAATGCAGAAAAAAGTCCCTTTTCTAAGAAGAAACTGATTATGCTAATCACAGGCTATAATGGAATATTCTGTCTTATCATTTTCAAAAGCTATTGACAGCTGAAATCTACAATTATGACGGGTCCTGTGGCATATACAGCAGCGCTTCTCACAGGCTCTGTCCCAGATTTCCTGAATCAGAAACCTTTTTGATGTGTTCTAATTATCCATATTTTCAACAACCCTCATAGGTAATTCTTACCATGGTAACATTTATACACCACTGACAGACTATCATGGCATTAGTAGAATATTAGAGAGGAAAATAAGCATATAGTTTGCTTCGCATAGAATCTGATGAAATTTATTATTTCCCCAGAAAAATGCACCCCAAAACCTACATATAATTTTACATAAAATTCTGTGGCATTCAAAGATCTTCTGAAGGCTGAAGCCTAGATTTGCTGTTCCCAAGTTAAGAATACCTGTTTCATCTATTCTGTATGTATAGTAAAGATGAAGAAACTGTAGCCTGGTGTGTTAATATTCTGACCAAGATCACACATACAGACTACATACATTTTCAGTTTTTAACAATTTAAAAGTTAAATTTCCTAGGTTTTGTACAAGCAAAAGAAATGATTTTCAAATAATTTATTCTAAGATAACTTTTTTCCTCTAATGCAAACTTAAAATCACAGTCAGTAAATTCAGTTTGTGAATTCAATTTGAGAATAAATTAGCTTGTCTTCCTAAAAATCATTCTTATTTATGGAGCTACTTACTACTGACTTTGAAGCCACTAGAATTAATTCTGCTTGTTATATTGCATTTTAGTACCAATATAAAATGCATTGATATGTATTGAAAGTTCTATTTTGTATTCTGGGTGTTGTAGAAATTAAAATATCATGCTAAATTCAGTTTTCTGGAATTAGAATGCAAAAATAAAAATTATAATTCCAGACATTCCTTTATAACTATATATATACACACACACACAAATAAATATATATATATATTTGTGTGTGTGTGTGTGTATTGCCCTACCACTCTCAAAAACGATTCCTCTTACTTTCCTCTCTTTACGGAATTCATTTCGTTAAAAGCATTCAACCTTAAAAAGATGTGATGGTAAATATCTTTAGTCATGTTAAGGAAAGTACTCCTAAAAATTCAGAAGCAAGGAAAAAATGTAATTACATGCAAATGAGGAAAATGTATGAACAGATATGGAGTAACTTTCAAAAGAGGAAAGCCAGTGTAGGGCACATCAATGAATCAGATAAATCACTAGATAGATTTTCTAATGGGAAAAGAGAAACAAGGAGAGAGAGAAAAACAAACAGGCAAATTGGAGAAACAATGCCCACAAAGCAGACATTTCCACCTTGCACTGAAGTTCCTTCAATCATTATTTGTTTGGGAGATCCCTATATGCCTGCATTTTCCCACAAATTACTTTAAATTATGTTCCAAATTTAAATTGGGCTAAATATTGGTAATAGCTGTGTACACCTGTGCTTCACTGTTGGATGTTCCTGCTCTGATGTGCTTTATAAGCATTTACAGCTTTAATGAGCCTGTTTGTTTGTAATTGGTCCCTATAGGAACCTGCTGCTGCTTTTCATCCAATTTGAGTTATTTTCAGTTATTCTCTGGAGATACCATTTGAAATAAAATATATGAAGTTGCTGGTGATCCTGGAGAAAGATGTTTCATATCAGGCATTTTAAAAAGGATAGATAAATAACAATACCCTAATCTTGCCTTCAAGGTTTCACGATTGCTCTTTCCCACACTGCTGATCTCATTCTTAACTGACCACCTCCAACCTATTTCCCAAAGCAAAAGAGGCAGTGTGAGGATCCAAGTCAAGAACATCTCTTATTATCTTTCACCTCAGCTTCCTCAACATTGGATACTGGGAAGGTCAGTCTTACTGCACCTCAGTTCAGTTATCTGTTAAACTGGAAAAAAAAGTAGACCTTCTAACCTCATGTGATGATTGTGAGGGTGCCATGAGCTAAGTAAAAAGGGGTAACAGATCTTTTTATTTTGGAAATTGACATACAAGCATCTTTTGAAACCCAAGCATATTTTAGGTTCTTAAAGGTGCTCGGGATTCCTCACCTTATTTTAGTGCAGAGAACCTCTTTTGTTCAATCAGATAAAAGCTATAAATTCTGCTTGCTTTGGACTTTGCCTTTCTCTCTCATATTTACTTTGATTAGCGCAGTCCTTCTTTTGGGCCAGTGATAAGATTTTCATCTGTGTTTGTTTGTTATGAGATTTTAATGTGGTTTTCCCTTGGGGCTTTTTTGAGTCTTTATTTCCATGGCTGACCCTTTTTAGGCAACACTGTTTAATCTCATTGTTCTGGTCAAACATTTTTGAATTTGCGATCTAGTTTTCTTATATTTCCATTTTCTTCTGACCATTCTGCTATGTTTTCTTCCAAAATGAGATCTTTGTTTATTTGTTTTTGTTTACTGTACTTCTTTCTTTCTTACTTTATTTCTTATTCCATTTTCCTTTTAATGAGCTATAATCTTTATTAAGGATAGCATATTGCTGGGCTGTATTTTTCATTTGTTCATATTAAAGGTGGCCAGCCTTTCACTTAGTCTACCTTGTAAGTAAAGATCTCTTTACAACAAGTAATTTCCAACTTCTCTGGGTTGTTTGTCTTCCCTTGGAGCTAAAGTTAAAGGGGTATTTTGCTCTATCTTCGTAGTGTGAGAGTGTGGAGGAATCTCAATTGACTCTTCTGTTGTTTCTTTTAAGATTATGGTGAATGTCCTACACCGAGACTTAAGGTACCTGTTTCTATGAGGAGAAGAACATTGGGCTTTTAATCCTTAGCACATTTCTGTAAGAAACACTGGAAAATGTCAAAATTTGACACTTTTCTTGCTTCAGATGAAATCCTATGTGATATGTAAAAGCTTCTGTTTTCAATAAATGATGTTTGACTTTTCCCCAGAGTACCTACTCATTACCTTAGTCCACTCTCTCCAAATTCAAATGTAATCATAATAATTCTCATGATTGTGCCATTCAGGCGTTTGTCTTTCTTTCCTATTACCAATTCTAGAGGTGGTTTTATATGTGTGTATGTGTGTGTGCTGGGCATGGTGTGAAGACTAAGCCAATGTACCAGAACCTTTATTTACCTTTCTGAAGTGAAGTTGTATCCTTTCATTTATAATTACCACTAGGAATTTCTCACTTTTATGCTTTGTTGCTTTATACTCATTTTATTACGCATTGGGGGAAAAATTCTATGATTTCAGTTTCTTCCACCATCCTTTTTATTCACCAGTGTATTTCTTCATCTTTTTTTGTGTGAATTCACTGATGATGGGAATGAAATTTTATACTCCTTTAATAACTTCTCTAGTGGAATTCTGTGGCTTCTCCTTGACCACACAAAGAGCTTCCAAGCTATGGAAACAGGGAAAGGTAACCCTGGGCCTGCGTGTTCTTTGGTTGGTGTATTTAATCATGTCATACTCTCCTTTTAAGCATATGCTCATGCAGTGCACCAAGGTAGAAGCTCTGATATCGGTTGGGGTTTAGTAAGGAATGTCTTTAGCACCCTTAGATCTAAAGTGAATGGAAAGCTGAATGCAAATTTGGAGAAATGAAAGAGAAGACTCTCTTCTCCTTTCCATCTGGAGAAGATGAATTATTACAACCTCAGCTGAGACAGCAGAAGGAACTAAGCATGTTAGTAAATCAACCATTTTCTCTCATTTTTTTCTCACTAATATGAAAATAAAATCTTTAGATAAGTTGTATAAGCAAAGCAGGAGGTTTAAGAGAAAGATCTTTTGGCATCTGGAATTTGTTTTCATTCTAAATTTGATTTGCAATATCACCTAATGTCATATGAGCCAGGTTCTCTAATATTTAAAGCAAATGGTAGAATAAAATCATCAGTATCCCAGCATGAAAAGGTGTCGAGGCATGGTGCTTCTGTTTTCCTTCAGACATGATTAGATGCCTTTATTGTAGTCTTTGCAATCTGCATCTTCTCTCAATTTGCTAAGAAGTGTTGATTCTCTAGGAGGAAAATGTCATTTCTACAAAACAAAACTTTACACAGGTGACTTTTTTTAAAAGCTCTGTCAGATTGACAAGTGCTAGAAAATAATAAACTTCATCTATTATCCATTCTTTCTCTTTCTCTACATAATAACAGATGGATGTGATGGAAGGAGGAGTTGAATAATATAGAGAAAGTAGATGCACTTAACATTGTTAACATTGTTCTCTGAAGAATGACTATGCATGTAGTTAAGAACAGCATTTACTCTCCAAAATTATGATTGGCAAAGAGGTTTTATTTTACCCAAAGGTCAACTAAGCATCAAGATTGATTCTCAAGTAAATTTTTTGTACTTGAGTGAATCTTTTAGTACTCTTTACCAAATGCATTTACTGACAAAATCTCATTAACTTAACTTTATTGTGTGAAATATTTCAACTTTAATTTTTTAACATATTGTAATGCATATGTAGAGTCTCTGCTCATGTCTGGGCAACAACTGAACATGAAGCTGCCTCCATGGTAGAAAATAACATTTATACCAGCAAGGAAGTTGAAAATGGAAGGCATATATTCCAACAGCACCTTTTTTAATTTTTTTTTTTTCTTTGAGATGGAATTTCGCTCTTGTCACTCAATCTGGAATGCATGGCATGATCTCGGCTCACTGCAACCTCCACCTCCTGAGCTCAAACAATTCTCCTGCCTCAGTCTCCCAAGTAGCTGGGATTACAGGTATATGTCACCATGCCTGATTAATTTTTTTTTTTTTTTTTTTTTTTTGTATTTTTAGTAGAGATTCACCATTTTGGTCAGGCTTGTCTCAAACTCCTGACCTCAGGTAATCCACCCACAGTAAAAGTATCAAACATACTGAGAAAAATGCTCTGTAATGGATGCTTCCAAGATGGCCAGTCTACAGCTCCCAGCGAGATCAGTGCAGAATATGGGTGATTTCTGCATTTCCAACTGAGGTACATGGTTCATCTCATTGGGACTGGTCGGACAGTGGATGCAGCCCACGGAGGGCAAGCCAAAGCAGGATGGGGTGTCGCCTCACCTGGGAAACACAAGGGGTTAGGGGATTTCCCTTTCCTAGCCAAGAGAAGCTGTGAGTGAGTGTACCTGGAGAAGTGGTACACTCTGCCCAAATACTGCGCTTTTCCCATGGTCTTCACAACCAGCAGACCAGGAGATCCCCTCTCGTGCCCGGCTCAGTGGGTCCCATGCCCACAAAGCCTTGCTCACTGCATGGGTCCCATGCCCACAGAGCCTTGCTCGCTGCTAGCGCAGCAGAGATTGACCTGGGATGCAGGAGCTTGGCTAAGGGAGGGGTGTCCACCATTGCTGAGGCTTGAGTAGGTGGTTCTATGCTCACAGTTTAAACAAAGTGGTAGGGAAACTCAAACTGGGCAGAGCCCACCACAGCTCAGCAAGGCCTACTGCCTCTCTAGATTACACCTCTGGGGGCAGGGCATATTTGAACAAAAGGCAGCAGACAGCTTCTCCAAACTTAAACGTCCCTGCCTGACAGCTCTGAAGAGAGCAGTGATTCTCCCAGCATGGCATTCGAGCTCTGATAATAGACAGACTGCCTCTTCAAGTGGGTCCCTGACTCCCATGTAGCCTGACTGGGAGACACATCCCAGTAGGGGCTGACAGACACCTCATACAGGAGGGTGCCCACCTGGGATGAAGCTTCCAGAGGAAGGATCAGGCAGCAATATTTACTGTTCTGCAGCCTCCACTGGTGATACCCAGGCAAGCAGGATCTGGAGTGGACCTCCAGCAAAATCCAACAGACCTGCAGCTGAGGGGTCTGTTTGTTAGAAGGAAAACTAACAAACAGAGAGGAATAGCATCAACATCAACAAAAAACACATCCACACCAAAACCCCATCCGTAGGTCACCAACATCAAAGACCAAAGTTAGATAAAACCACAAAGATGGGGAGAAACCAGAGTAGAAAGGCTGAAAATTCCAAACACCAGAATGCCTCTTATCTTTCAAATGAACACAATTCCTCGGCAGCAAGGGAACAAAACTGGATGATGAATGAGTTTGATGAGTTGACAGAAGTAGGCTTCAGAAAATCAGTAATAACAAACTTCTCTGAGCCAAAGGAACATGTTCTAACCCATTGCAAGGAAGCTAAGAACCTTGAAAAAAGGTTAGATGAATGGCTAACTAGAATAACCATTGTAGAGAAGAGCTTAAATGATCTGATGGAGCTGAAAACCACAATATGAGAACTTCATGAAGCATAGACAAGCTTCAATAGCCAATTCAATCAAGCGGAAGAAAGGATATCAGTGATTGAAGATCAAATCAATGAAATAAAGCAAAAGACAATATTAGAGGAAAAAAGAGTGAAAAGAAATGAACAAAGCCTCCAAGAAATATGAGACTATGTGAAAAGACCAAATCTACGTTTGATTGGTGTACCTGAAAGTGACGGGGAGAATGGAAACCAAGTTAGAAAACACTCTTCAGGATATTATCCAGGAGAACTTCCCCAACCTAGCAAGGCAGGCCAACATTCAAATTCAAGAAATGCAGAGAACACCACAAAGATACTCCTCGAGAAGAGCAAACCCAAGACACAGAATTGTCAGATTCACCAAGGTTTAAATGAAGGAAAAAATGTTAAGGGCAGCCAGAGAGAAAGGTCAAGTTGCCCGGAAAGGGAAGCCCATCAGACTAACAGTGAATCTCTCGGCAGAAATCCTGCAAACCAGAAGAGAGTGGGGGCCAATATTCAACATTCTTAAAGAAAAGAATTTTCAACCCAGAATTTCATATCCAGCCAAACTAAGCTTCGTAAGTGAAGGATAAATAAAATCTTTTACAAACAAGCAACTGCTGAGAGATTTTGTCACCACCAGGTCTGTCTTAGAAGAGCTCCTGAAGGAAGCACTAAACATGGATAGCAACAACCAGTACCAGCCACTGCAAAAACATGCCAGATTGGAAAGATCACTGATGCTATGAAGAAACCGCACCAATTAACAGGCAAAATAACCAGCTTTTTTTTTAATGACAGGATCAAATTCACACATAACACTATTAACCTTAAATGTAAATGGGCTAAATGCCCGAAGTAAAAGACACAGACTGGCAAGTTGGATCAAGAGTCAGTACCAATTGCTGTGCTGTATTCAGGAGACCCATCTCATGTGCAAAGACACACATAGGCTCAAAATAAAAGGATGGAGGAAGATCTACCAAGCAAATGGAAAGCAAAAAAAAAAAAAAAAAAAAAAAAAGCAGGGGTTGTAATCTTGGTCTCTGATAAAACAGACTGTAAGCCAACAAAGATCAAAAAAGACAAAGAAGGCCATTACATAATGGTAAAGAGATCAATTCAACAGAAGAACTAACTATCCTAAATATATATGTACCCAAACAGGAGCACCTAGATTCATAAAGCAAGTTCTTAGAGACCTACAAAGAGACTTAGACTCCCACACAATAATAATGGGAGACTTTAAAACCCCACTATCAATATTAGACAGATCAACAAGACAGAAAATTAACAAGGATATCCAGGACTTAAACTCAACCGTATACCAAGTCGAGCCGATAGACATCTACAGAAGTCTCCACCCCAAACCAACAGAATATACATTCTTCTCATCACCACATTGCACTTATTCTAAAATTGACCACATAGTTGGAAGTAAAACACCCCTCAGCAAATGTAAAAGAACAGAAATCACAACAAACTGTCCCTTAGACCACAGTGCAATCAATTTAGAACTCAGGATTGAGAATCTCTCTCAAAACCACACAACTACACGGAAACTGAACAACCTGCTTTTGAATGACTACTGGGTAAATAATGAAATGAAGGCAGAAATAAAGATGTTCTTTGAAACCAATGAGAACAAAGACACAATGTACTAGAATCTCTGGGACACATTTAAAGCAGTGTGTAGAGGGAAATTTATAGCACTAAATGCCCACAAGAGAAAGCAGGAGAGATCTAAAATCGACACCATAACATCACAACTAAAAGAACTAGAGAAGCAAGAGCAAACAGATTCAAAAGATACCCAAAGACTGGAAATAACTAAGATCAGAGCAGAACTGAAGGAGATAGAGACACACAAAAAAACTTCAAAAAATCAATGAATACAGGAGCTGGTTTTTTGAAAAGACTGCTAGCAAGGCTAATGAAGAAGAAAAGAGAGAAGAGTCAAATAGATGCAATAAAAATATGATAAAGGGGATATTACCACTGATCCCACAGAAATACAAAGTACCATCAGAGAATACTATAAACACTTCTATGCAAATAAACTAGAAAATGTAGAAGAAATGGATAAATTCCTGGACACGTACACCCTCCCAAGACTAAACCAGGAAGAATTTGAATCTCTGAATAGACCAATAACAGGTTCTGAAATTGAGGCAATAGTTAATAGCCTACCAACCAAAAAACATCCAGTACCAGACAAATTCACAGTCGAATTCTACCAGAGGTACAAAGAGGAGCTGGTATCATTCCTTCTGAAACTATTCTGTTCAATAGAAAAAGAGGGAATCTTCCCTCACTCATTTTATGAGGCCAGCACCATCCTGATACTAAAGACTGGCAGAGACACAATATAAAAAGAGAATTTTAGGCCGATATCCCTGATGAACATCAATGTGAAAATCCTCAGTAAAATACTGGCAAACCAAATCCAGCAGCACATCAAAAAGTTTATCCACCATGATCAAGTTGTCTTCATCCCTGGGATGCAAGACTGTTTTCACCTACGCAAATAATAAACATAATCCATCACATAAACAGAACGAATGACAAAAGCTGCATTATTATCTCAATGAGTGCAGAAAAGGCCTTTGACAAAATTCAACAGGCTTTCATGCTAAAAACTCTCAATAAAGTAGGTATTGATGGAACGTATCTTAACATTATAAGAACTATTTATGAAAAACCTACAGCCAATATCATACTGAATGGGAAAAAACTGGAAGCATTCCCTTTGAAAATCAGCATAAGACAAGGAAGCCCTCTCTCACCACTCTTATTCAACATAGTATTGGAAGTTCTGGCAAGGTCAATCAGGCAAGAGAAAGCAATAAATGGTATTCAAATAGGAAGAGAGAAAGTCAAATTGTCTCTGTTTGCAGATGGCATGATTGTATATTTAGAAAACCCCATCATCTCAGTCCAAAATCTCCTTAAGCTGATTAGCAACTTCAGCAGTCTCAGGATACAAAATCAATGGCAAAAATCACAAGCATTCCTACACACAAATAACAGACAAACAGATAGCCAAATCATGAGTGAACTCCCATTTACAATTGCTACTAGGAGAATAAAATACCTAGGAATACAACTTACAAGGATGTGAAGGACCTCTTCAAGGAGAACTACAAATCACTGCTCAAGGAAATAAGCAAGGACCCAAACAAATGGGAAAACATTCCATGCTCATGGATAGGAAGACTCAATATCATGAAAAAGGCCTCACTGCCTATAGTAATTTATAGATTTAATGCATTCCCATCAAGCTACCATTGGCTTTCTTCACAGAATTAGGAAAAACTACGTTAAACTTCATGTGGAACCCAAAAAGAACCCACATAGCCAAGACAATCCTGGGCAAGAAGAACAAAGCTGGAGGCATCACGCTACCTGACTTCAAACTTTACTACAAGGCTACAGTAACCAAAACAGCATGGTACTGGTACCAAAACAGATATATAAACCAATGGAACAGAACGGAGGCCTCATAAATAACACCACACATCTACCACCATCTGATCCTTGACAAACTTGACACACACAAGCAGTGGGGAAAAGATTCCCTATTTAATAAATGGTGTTGGGAAGACTGGCTAATCATATGCAGAACAATGAAACTCTTCCCCTTCCTTACACCTTATACAAACATCAACTCAAGATGGATCAAAGACTTAAATGTAAGACCTAGGACCATAAAAATCCTAGAAGCAAACCTGGGCAATACCATTCAGGACATAGACATGGGCAAAGACTTCATGTCTAAAACACCAAAAGCAATGGCAACAAAAGCCCAAATTGACAAATGGGATCTAATTAAACTACAGAGCTTCTGCAGAGCAAAATAACTGTCATCAGAGGGAATAATACCTACAGAATGGGAGAAAATTTTTGCAATCTATCCATCTGATAAAGGGCTTAAACAAATTTACAAGAAAAAAGCAAACAACTCCATCAAAAATGAGCAAATGATATGAACAGACACTTCTCAAAAGAAGACATTTATGCAGCCAACAAACATGAAAAAAAGCTCATCATCACTGGTAATTAGAGAAATGCAAATGAAAACCACAATGAGATACCATCTCACGCCAGTTAGAATGGCGATAATTAAAAACTCAGGAAACAACAGATGCTGGAGAGGTTGTGGAAAAATAGGAACGCTTTTACATTGTTGGTGGGAGTGTAAATTAGTTCAACCATTGTGGAAGACAGTGTGGCTATTCCTCAAGGATCTAGAACTAGAAATACCATTTGGCCCAGCAATCCCATTACTAGGCATATACCCAAAGGATTATAAATTATTCTACAATACAGAAACATGCATACGCATGTTTATTGCAGCACTATTCACAATAGCAAAGACTTGGAACCAACCCAAATGTCCATCAATGATAGACTGGATAAAGAAAATGTAGCACATGCACACCATGGAATACTAAGCAGCCATAACAAGGGATGAGTTCAAGTCCTTTTTAGGGACATGAATGAAGCTGGAAACCATCATTCTCAGCAAACTATCACAAGGACAGAAAACCAAATACCTCATGTTCTCACTTATAAGTGAGAATTGAACAATGAGAACACATGGACACAGGGAGGGGAACATCACACACTGGGGGGCCTGTGGAGGGTGGAGAGCTAGGTGAGGGATAACATTAGGAGAAATACCTAATGTAGGTGACAGATAGATGGGTGCAGCAAACCACCATGGCACGTGTATACCTATGTAACGAAACTGTACGTTCTGCACATGTAACCCAGAAATTAAAGTAAAAAAAAAGAAAAAAAAAAAACTCTGTAAGATTTTCTTTTTTAGTTTTCCAGATTTCACCCTCATTATTAACCAATTTCTTAGATGCAGAGATATCTACTTTGACTATATATATATATGTATGTTCAGCCTAAAATATATATGTATGCTGAATATATTTTATGAATATGTATTTTAATAATTATTTAAATTATTAAATATATACTTTAATAATTATATATTTAATAATTATTTAATAATAAATATATATTTATGAATAATGTATACCTTATGCTGAATATATATATTCAGCATAAAATATTTTTTACAATAAAATAATACATTGCCTTAGACTTCTGAGAAAAAAGGGGGTGTCTTACTTTGGAGAGAAATTTAATGGAATATTTGAAGCAATGGTATATAAGAAAAGAATAAATCAATGGTTCTTGAGAATATTGTTGTGCAAAGCTAGAGGCTTGTTAGGAGATATTCAGGTGAATCAACTGCTCTTGCACAGGAGGAAGATGGATGCAGGATACTCACCAGTAGCTTAAGGAAAATGTCAGAAGTGTGTTCCTCCCTTTCTACTGACTTAAGGGAATGGCCCATTAGAACTGGGATTCAAAAGATTCTGTATTTATTGTTTCCTTCCTTTCTCCACTTTATACACAGCTTGAGAAGAGAGAAATGTAGCTTCCTCTATCTATCTATCTATCTATCTATCTATCTATCTATCTATCTATCTATCATCTATTTCTCTCTTTAATATCTACCATCTATTTACTTATAATGGTAATAAAAACTGTTTTTCAAGTCTGTGCTTTGATTGTGATTACTAAGTACTGCTCAGATTTTATTTTCATCACCATCTTCATTTTGTTCACTTAAGGTATTCCATTACTATTCTCAGCAGACAGTTGTTCATCACATTGGGTGATCTGCGGTCTCATATGTAATATTATTATCTGAAATTCATTATGTAAGCAGAGGCAAAATAAAATTAGTTCTGATGGCATGCAGAAGGTAAAAGTTTGGGAGTTGAAGCTATGAAAAATTGTATTTCTTATTCATATTATATAATGTACCACATATTACCTACTTCTCCTGATATTTCAAGTATGCATGTCCTGTTTCAAACACTTGAAATAATTATGAAGTATAATTTATGAAATGCTTAATAGTTGGGTTTATAGTAGGTGCCTATATAAATAATCTCTAATTTTTTTTATCTTTTTTTTTTTTTTTCCTTTTTGTGGAGAACGGGGTCTCGCTGTATTACCCAGGCAGGTCTCGAACTTCTGGGCTGAAGCTATCCTCCCGCCTCTGCCTCCCTGAGAGCTGGGATTACAGGCATGAGCCACCGCGCCCGGCCTTGTTTTTAATACTTTGTCACCAGGCTGGTGTTGCCAGGCTGGAGTTCAGTGGCATGATCTCGGCTCATTGCAACCTCTGACTCCCGGGTTCAAGCAATTCTCCTGCCTCAGCCTCCCGAGTAGCTGGGATTACAGGCATGGGCCCCCACACCCAGATAATTTTTGTATTTTTAGTAGAGATGGGGTTTCACCATATTGACCAAGATGGTCTCGAGCTCCTGACCTCGTGATCCATCTGCCTTGGCCTCCCAAAGTGCTGGGATTACAGGTGTGAGCCACCGCACCTGGTCAATAGTCTCGAATTCTTTTTTTTTTTTTTTTTGAGGCGGAATCTCGCTCTGTAGCCCAGGCTGGAGTGCAGTGGCGCAATCTGCGCTGCAAGCTCCGCTGCCTCCTGGGTTCACGCCATTCTCCTACCTCAGCCTCCCTAGAAGCTGGAACTACAGGCGCCCGCCACCACACCCAGCTAATTTTTTTGTAGTTGTAGTAGAGACGGTGTTTCACCATGTTCGCCAGGATGGTCTCGATCTCCTGACCTCGTGATCCGCCCGCCTCGGCCTCCCAAAGTGCTGGGATTACAGGCGTGAGCCATCGCGCCTGGCCTCTAATTCTTATAATAAAAAAAGCAAGGGAGCCATTGTCGCATTTACAGAAAGGAAGATGATATTTAGAGAAATGTCTGGGCAAAGTCCAAACAGTAAGTGGTAGACGTAGAATTGGAACCTATACAAAGCAGTCATTAATCAACTTTTTGTGTGCCGTTTGTGACATCTCAAATAAATTGTAAATTTTGGTGGGGGGGTGCTGTAGCAATTTTGCCTCATATCTGAGGCCATCCTTGCCTAATCTTTGAAAATTTTATCTCCATCCCCTCTTTAATTGTTAATAACTTACAAAGTGCTTATTATGTGCCAGGCACTGTTCTAAGTATTTCTTCAATTGTTAATTCATTTATTTCTTATGACAGCTATATGCGATGGATATTATTACCATTCAAATCTGATGAAAGCATCAATGCACAGAAATAGAAGAGTCTCAGTATAATCAACTTGCAACTAAGTGGCTGGCCTGAGAGATTTCTGCCATACTAAGGGCTGAGTGTAAGTCTCTGCTACTAACGTGTGGCATTCAGCAGTACCTATACCTAATCCAGTGTTGTTTACCCTAAGTGTGACCTCCATCTCTGCCACTATGGTGATTCCATTTATGAATCTTTATCTTGTGTATGTAATAAGATTGTTGAGGGAAGAGACGCACTGATAACGACAGGATGTCATCCCATCTACCTGGTTGTTGAGCCTCTCCTGTTTGGATGCTCTTTGGTGGGATTAATGTCAAACACATAAATTTTTACACTTAGTGCTACTTCCATAGGTTCATTCAAATGCTTCTTCCCCGGACTTTATCTCTGATCTTTTTATTACACTTTTTTTCAACCTCGAATTAACCAGCCAAGCCATTCATTACCTGAAATCGACAGCCTTTCAAATCCCCTGATAATGGATTGGAGAAGTTTTCCCTAGCATGGTATATATGCTCTCTAAAATACAAAGAGATATACCAAATGCTGTTCCACTTAGTGAATTAGTGGTAGAGGAAGCAAGGTGCAACAACTTGTCCTTTAGCTAACATAGGATGTCCTGGTTTGCCATGGACTAATAACTTTACTGGATCTTCATATTTTTCGGCCTATATTCAGCATGAATGTATTTGAAAAATGTACTTGCCATTTCCTGTCCATCTGGTCGATTTCTCATTGTTGTCATACAGTGGAAAAATGTGGTCCTCAGAAGAATGTTAAGATTATAAAAGATCATAACATTGCTGGGAAGTGTAAATGATTGGATATTTATTTTCTATACTCTTAACAAAATGCTATTTGATTAAAAATAGTTTTTCACAGTTATATTATTCTCTCCCAATGAGTCATAAATTTGAGCACAAAAATACATGTTTTATTTTTTATAACCACAGCTATTATTAAAATGTCTTCTTATTGTTACTATAAATGGTGACTTGAATTGAATAAAACTGGTTTAGTAATTCTGAAGATATGATTGAAATATATGACCAGGGCAACCTGGGGAAATGCTATGAAATTGAGTTAATTAAAGAAAGTATTGGATAATATCTCTGGCAGAAAAGGAAAAAAATGCATCAAGAGTGAGAAAGGAAAGGAAACTAAGAAATCAAATATTTTTTAATGTGCCTGTTTTGCACTGACCATCTGTGCTTTGTGCAAGAGTCAGCAATGTAGTATGCTTACTTAAGGGGCAAACACCATTACTGAGATTCAGAAATAAACCTAGGGCATTTAGGCATGGCTAAGTCTTCACCCCTTGATAATTTTCTGTTGGTGCCAGAAAACACAGGGCATCATTTTCAAGTATATGTATAGTCAATTACATGGAACTACCATGAAGAAAGCATAGTTTAATTAAATTTAAAAAGAAATAAGCACTCTGAGAGTATTTCCACATATAATAATCAGTATCATCTGTCTACATCATATCTGCTGCAGTTCTTAAAGAACAACCTCATTCCCATTATCACAAGTTCAAGAAACTCTTTCCCATATTCTTAATTCACTTTCTGGAATTTGTGTGTGTGTGTGTGCTTGTGTGTGTGTGTGTGTGTGTGTGTGTGTGTGTGTATATATATATATGACAGGGTTCATCCATGTTTCCCAGGCTGGTCTCAAACTCTTGGGGTCAAGCCATTTGCCCGCCTCTGCCTCTCAGAGTGCTGGGATTACAGACATGAGCCACTACGCCAGGCTTAGCATATATTCGTGCTACACAGAGTATCACAGCATCTATTTAAAATGAGCCATTGCACTGTATCCCATAAATATTTACAATTATTATTTGTAAAACTTAAAAAAAATAAGAAACCAATCATGTCCTTGGATCAGAGTGATACTAGTTTTTCATCTGTAGGAGAAAGGCTAGAATCAAGATAAAACCCAAATTTTGATAGGTCTTTAATGAAAAATATTTTGTTTCTTAGCCAAAAAAATCTTAATTCTCTTCTAAATATCAAGTTCAGTATGTAAGTTTAAATAATACTAAAATCAAGCAGAGTTACTAAATATTCTTCTAATGAGTGACAAAACTGGTTCAGATTTCTTCTTGGATTTGTCCTTTTATATTTTATTGAAATTTTACCAAAAATTTTATTGAAAATTTCTATCTTATGACAACTCCAAGTATTTAAAGTAAAAAAAAAAAGTACTTTAAAAATCTGCCTTTAAAAATCTTAATGTATTATTATTTTTGTCATATTACACTACATTCAACAGACAGCATCAGTATTCTCTGTTCCCATTTTGCTTTCATTCTCCCCATAGGTAAAAAATACCTAAATTTTGTTATTTGTATGCATATTTTGTACATATCAAAAGTATATAAGCATATATTTGTAAATGTTTCATGCTCCATGAATTACAATTTTCTCATTATAATACTGGGGTTATGGATTCAGGGACAAAATATCATTGAGATGAAATGCTGTCTTTATCTCTTCATATCAGAATAGTCTCCATCACTGTAATCCAGTGCTACTTTGTTTATGAGCCCATTGGTTAGGACATGGGTGACTGGGAAAGGGACTGTTTGATATTCCAGAGTGATTATTTTATCCACATGATTATTAAGGTTCTCCTCCTGTGGTTGCTCCTTGGTGAGCATATTCACATGGGAAACATATATCCTTATACTCTCTGACTTTGGGGTGAGGTCTCTTAATCTAGTGGATTTACACCCACCAAGGCAAATTTGACTATAAAAACTGCTGATTGACATATATATCAATAAATATACCAATAGCAGAGATCATCACTAGCTTTCATGACACCATTCTCTAGAACAACCATCAGATCACTTTGTGGCAAATTGGTTGCACTGTGCCACAATTGTCATGGAGGGAGCACCCTTGTGTTATCAGTTATTTTGGACATAAATTTGTCTTTTCTGCTCTCAGCGTTTCTGCCAAAATTGATGGACTTGTCATTCTGTAAATGACATATTCATAGTCTTGGTATTGTACACAGCATTGCTTCTGACCAACGAACTCATTTTATAAGCAAAGGAATTAAGGTAATTAGATCATGATCATGAATTCAATGGTTTTACCATATTCTCCATCAGTCTGAAGTACCTGAACAATTAGAACAGTGCAATGGCCTTTGGAATATTCACTCTGAGGGTTCACCAACTTATTGACAACACTTTGCAGGGTCAGGGTTATATCTGTCTGGATGCGTTTTATAGTTTAAATCAGTGATGAATAAAAGTGTTATTTCTCCTATAGTCAGCATAAGTGTGTCTCAGAATCAAGTGGTAGAAATGCTACTGACTCTTCTTATATGATTGCATCCCTTTTTTTTTTTTTTTTTGTGCATTGGTGCTTTGCTGAGTTTGAAGTCTTAGTTTCCAAAACAGAAATATTTTTCACCAGAAGACACAGCAAGATAATGAATCTGCAATCCAACCAATGGACATCAGGAAGAAAGGGGGCTTAATATACTGGCTGGGGTGATTGATCCTCACTGTCAAGAAAAATTATGTTGCTAGAATACTTGAATATGGAAATGGATTTGGAAGTCAGAAAATGTCCTGGACACCTTTTAATACCTTCATATTTCTCTGATAAAAATTGGTAACCAACTACAGCATCCCAATATGACCAAGCTGGTTAATGACCTTGACATTTCAAGAATGAAGTTTTGGGTCACTGGGTCACCCCATCAGGGAAGAAACCATAACCAGCTTGAGGTGCTTGCTGAGGAGAAAAGGAATAAGGAATCGTTAAGAAGGTGAACATTTCTAAATATCTGCTACTATCATGTATTTAGTTGCAAAAATAAGAACTGCATTTATTATGAGGT
Organism: Rhinopithecus roxellana; assembly: GCF_007565055.1. Lineage (NCBI taxonomy): Eukaryota > Metazoa > Chordata > Mammalia > Primates > Cercopithecidae > Rhinopithecus > Rhinopithecus roxellana. The sequence continues at coordinate 87,940,134 of NC_044550.1, read as the reverse complement.
ATTCTTTTTTGAAAATAATATATTTTAATATATATGTATATATGTAAATATAAGATACATATTTGTATATATGTGCAATTATATGTGTATGACAAATATGTAAAATATAAAATAACATATTTGTGTATGTGTTAATTGTATTTATATGGGTTGTTAACACACGCACACATAATTTAATTAGGGTTACCTTAAAAGACATCAAAGAAAGATTGAGTCTCAGCTAGCAGAGGAATGAACATCACTCAAAGATAGATAAAGTGACATATGAGACTTTATACTATATTAGGGTAAGAGCTAGCTGTTTTCAGTTATAAGAGGAAGTATTACATAGATGGAAGCATAACTATGTATTTGCAAATTAAATGTGTTCTAAAGAATAGTGTATGAGTGTCAATTTGTAAAGAAGAGAGCTGCAGTGGGTTTGTACTTTGTCAAAGTAGCTAAACTAGAACTACCTTTCCCAGAATTCACTTTTTTCTGTGGTTTCTTATTAGCATTGGCTGCCAGAAATAAATGTATGAGATTTAAAAGGCAGAGGTAAAGTAGCAGGTGAGTGTCTAGTCTTAGGCACTACTGAAGCATCTCCATATTGGTGATAGTTTGGTTGCTTCACCTTGATGTGATACAGCACTCAGGTTCTGTTTTTGTAGCTTTTCCCAGATCTCCTCTGTTAATGGGGTTAAGCACATTGTGAAAGGCCCTGATTTCTTATTCATGTTACCTGTATCATCAAGATCAAATGCAGTCAGAGAAAAATGTGAGTTTCAGTTTGCTTTCATGGGTTTTAGCTTTTCATCTTGAATTCCAGTTTTTCCTTCTGGGTTCCAGGTTATCCTTGTGAGTACCATTTGTCATTGCTTTCTCCTGGTTTGTGTTCAGCTGTTCTTATCAACTACATAATCTATTGACAAATGGCAATAACTACCAGACTCAAAGGCAACAGCCTTTCATGCACTTCTTCATCAGCTCCCCTTTGTTCTTCCTTCTTAATGACTGCCCTTTGGTCATCTGACTCTATGTATCTAACTCACCCAACATTTGCATAAGGTCAAATTATTGTAAATTTCTTATTCCATAGCACTCATATTGGTTCTGCTTCCAAATTTCACTTTCATGTATCTACCTGTTTATCTCATGTAATACCTGCTGGGTAATTTACTCAATTCTGCCTTGAAATTCATGAATTCTGTATTTTCTGGCAATGTGCTATGAAGCCATCTGCTATTTTATATTTATCCATTTTTATTTTGAATCCTCGATTGTTTTATTTTATTTTTATTGTATATATGTATGTATGGTATACAGCATGTTTTGATATACATATACGTAGTAAAAGAGTTACTATGGTCAAGCAAATTAACATATCCATCACCTCACAGCTACCTTTGTGTATGTGTATGTGTGCGTGTGTGTGCACGCGCGCATGTGTGTATGTGTTAAGGGCACCAAAAATCTAATCTCAGCAAATTTCCAGTATGCAAAATAACATTATTAACAATAGTACTCATGCTATACATTAGATTTTTAGATTTATCCATCCTACACAACTGCAACTTTGTATTCTTTGGACATCTCATTACCACCCTCCCCACTCCTGGTAACTACCATTCTACTCTATATTTCTATATGTTCAATTTTTTAAGATTCAATTGAGAATATGCAGCATTTTTCTTTATGTATCTGGCTTATATCAATTAGGATAATGTCTTCCAGGTGTGCTTTAGTCTGTTTTCTGCTGCTATGACAGAATACTACAGACTGGGTAATTTATAAAGAATAGACATTTATTTAGCTCGTTGTTTTGGAGGCTGGGAATTCCAAGAGCATGGTGCCACCTTCTGGTGGGGACCTCTATGCTGTGTTATCCTATGGCAGAAGGACAAGTAAGCACACAAGACAGAGAGAGAAAATTGGGCCAAACTCATTATTTTTGTTAGGAATCACACTTGTGATGACTAAACTAGTTATCATAACAGTGTTAATTCATTCATGAGAGTGGAATCCTCATGACCTAATCAATTAATATAGCCTCTATGTGCCAATACCGTGACAACAATTACATATCAACATGAGTTTTGGAGGGGGGCATTCAAACCATGGTATGGAATATTCTTGTTTTCAGAAAAGGAAGGATCTCCTTTTTTTAAGGCAAAATTTTATCTATATCCATTCATCCCTTGGCAGACATTTAGATTGTTTCCACATCTTGGTTATTGTGAATAATGCTGCAATGAATGTCAAAGTGCAGATATCTCTACTCAGGTGCTGACTTTATTTTTGGAGGATATATACCCAAGAAAGAGATTGCTGGGTCATATGGAAGTTCCATGTTTTATTTTTTGATAAACATTTATCCTGTCTTTCCTAATGACTGTACCAATTTACATTTCCACTAATGGTGTATAAGTTTCCTTTTTCTTCACACCCTCACCAACATTTGTTATCTCTTGGCTTTTTGAGGATGGACGCCCTAACAGGTTTGAGGTTGTATCTCACTGTAGTTTTGATTTATATTTTCCTAATGATTAGTGATATTGAGCACATTTTAATCTATCTGTTAGCCAGTTTTATGTCTTCTTTGAAGAGGTGCCTATTCAAGTCCCTTGCTCAATTTTTTAGGTGATATTTTTCTTTTTCTACTTTTTTCCCTTTGGCTATTGAATTGTGTGACATCCTTGTATGTTTTGGATATTAAACCACGGTTTTTTTTCACAGAATAGGAAAAACATTTCTAAAACTCATACAGAACCACAAATGACTCTGAATAGCCAAAGAAGTCTTGAAAAAGAAAAGCACAGTGGGAGGCATTATGCTTGCTGGTCTCAAATTTTATTACAGAACTTAATAATCAAAATGGCATAATGTTGGCATAAAAACAGTTACACAGAGCAATGGGACAGAATAGATAAACCAGAAATAAACCTAGGCGCATATGGTCAGCTAGTTTTCAACAAGGACACAAAGAAGACAAATGGAGAAAGAATAATTTCTTCAATAAATGATATTGAGAAAACTGGATCTCCACAGACAAAAGAATGAAATTGGACCTTTACCCTACGTCACAAACTCAACTCAAAATGGATTAAAGACCTGGATGTAAGTCCTGAAATTATACAACTAGAAGAAACATGGGAGAAAATCTCCTTTACATTGGCTATGACAATGATATTTTTGTATATTTTGGCAAAAAATTAGACAACAAAAGCAAAAATAAACAAGTGGAACTACATTAAGTTAACGGCAAAGTAAATATAGTGAAACAACAACAACAGAATGTAAAGGCAGCTTACATATTGGGAGAAAATATTTTTTAGTTTAAGAAATTATATTATTCTAAGTTGTCTTTTCTTACATTTCATTTTATTGTTTCTTCTGTAAATCTTTCCTTTTTTAACTTTGAATAATTTTAGATATATCATTATATACATTTCTTTTCTTTCTTTCTTTTTTTTTTTTCTGGAGAGAAGATCTAACTCTGTCACATAGCCTGGAGTGCAATGGTGCAATCATAGCTCACCACAAATTCAAACTCCTAGGTTCAAGGAATTCTCCTGCCTCAGCTTCCCAAGTAGGTATGTGTCACTGTGGCTTGCTAATTTTTTGTTTTTAAGTTTTTTTGGAGAAAGGGTTTCCCTATGTTACTGAGGCTAATCTTGAACTCCTGACTTCAAGCCATCCTTCTGTTTCAGCCTCCCAAAGTGCCGGGATTAAAGGTGTGAGCCACTGTACCCAGCCTGTATAATATATTTCTGATTGTTACTCAGGTTGTTAATCTGTTTTTTGTTGTGTCTACTGACACTCCTTCGTTAGGAATTCTTGTGACATTTTAAATTTTGAAATGTGAAGTCTTCTTAGATCTTTTCCAGTGGAAATTGTGTGACGAGGTTCAGGATATGCTATTCCAAAATATGACACGTTGGCATATTGAAGATTTTAAGCTGAAGAAACAAAAGGCAGATGCAGAAAGGAGTCTCTGACTTTCCTTCTTTCTCCCTTCTACCCTGAAGTGGGTCATAGGACCCTCATGTAAGAGATTCCCTCCCTATACCTGGAGGAAAGGAGCATCCTGTCTATAAAGATGGAAGGATGTCAAGAGAGATCCAAATCCAAATGAGCAAGCCTCGCTAAGTTTCCCCCAGTTTTTTACTGTTAGCTCATGCCCTGTTTGTTCTACCATATTTTTCTAGGACTTTCCACTCTTCATCAAACCTAGTATAAAAACACTCAGGTTTAACCATTTCTTTGGGTCTTCATTGTTTTATGAATTCCCTTGTGTTATGTAAAACTTTTAAATTTTTATGCTTTTCTCTTGTTAACCTTTTGTAACAGAGACCTTCCTGATAATCAAAAAGAATAGAATGAAAATACATATTTTAGTATATAGTATATATTGTCTAGCATCCTCACTACATTTTACTCTTAAGTCTGAAATTATTTACATGTGTAGGAATTTGAATGCATGATTACTTTTTCAAGCATATACTGTATAATTCATTCAGGAGAAGAAAGTTACTTTTAGATCTACATATTATTAGCTAATTTTATAAGGTTTAACTATTACACCATATTAAATTAAGCTCTGACTAGAAACAAAATTTTATAAAATTTAAGACTTTCAGCATTTTGGATATCTATACTTTTATGTTTTAATGTATTTCATTTATTATGCTTTAATAAGATTTTAGTTTGAATGTGAGTCTCTTTTAACTTGAGCTTACTGTGTGTGTCTTGGTAAATGATTTAATATTTCTGAGACATTGCCTCATAGGAATAGCAATAAATTCAAATGCAGAAAATGAATTGACTTGGAGCCTAAATCCTAATGAAGAAGTCTGTGCCTGCATAATTACACTGGATGCAGAAGAGATTTCATTCACATTTTAACTAAACAAAAAATATTATTTAAAATAAATTCATATGTTAAGTTTAAAAAAAATTGACTACAGTAGTTGTCATTTTCATTTTTCATTTTCAGTAGTTGCAGTTTCATTTTCCATGGTTTCAGACTACCCTTGTAGTAGCATTCAATTCAGACTACCCTTATAGTCCGAAAAAGTTACATATAAAATTCAAGAAATAAACAATTTACGAATTTTAAACTATTCTATTCTGAGTGTCATGGTGAAATTACATCATGTAGCTCCATCCCACCATGAACGTGCATCATGCCTTTGTCCAGAGTATCCATGCTGCGTATGTTAGTCATTCAGTAGTTATGGGTTGTCAGATTAACCTTCATGATATCACAGTGCTTATGTTCAAGTAACCCTTATTTTACTTAATAACGATCTTAAAGTACAAGACTAGTGCTGCTGGCAATTTGGATATGCCAAAGAAAAGCCATGAAATACTTTTTTAAATGAAAATGTCAAGGTTCTTGACTTCATAAGGAAAGAAAAAAAATTGTATGCTGAGGTTTCTAAGATTTATGGTAAGGAAAAAACATCTATCCATGAAATTGTGAAGAAAAAGAAATTTGTACTAATTTTGTTGTCACACCTCAAACTGCAAAAGTTACAACTGCAATATGTAGTCAGTGCTTAGTCAAGATGGAAAAGGGCTATTAAATTTGTGGGTGGAGAAGATGAACAAAATGGTGTTTTAATTGCTGGCAATTGTGTTGTTAGTTCTATCTGTGCTTTTAAAACTCCATTGGGTTCTTGGAATGTTTCCCCCAAAGATAGAGGGTGACTACTGTACTTAATATGTGTCAAGAAGTGTGCTAGATACTGGGAATTCACTGGCGAAGAAAATCTGACATATTTTCTACCCTTATGATTCACACAATAGTGGAGAATATGTGCATTAATGATACAATAACAGAAAAAAATATGAAATTACAACTGAGTCAGAAATTCAAAAATGGAATAAACATAAGAGCTCTAAGAGTCGATGGTAGAGAGATGTAGCCTAATCTGTAGAGTCAAGAAGTGCTTCCCTGAGGAAATGCAGCTGGAATAAATATTTTTTAAAATTAACTAGAAGAAAATGAGAGGCAATTGGGGGTGGTGGTGAATGTTTGGAAGATGGAACAATAGCAATTGATGCAGCTTTAATTTCAGGGAGTTGAGAAAAGGGCAACACACTTGAAGCTTGCTGAGTATAAGGGGACCATGATGCATGATGGGGTTTAGGAATAGGTGGGACATGTACCATGCAGGCTTTTGAGGCCATAATGAGAGTTTTGGCTTTTCATGTGGGAATCATTGAAAATTTCACAGGTGCACCTAGGCAAGGGAGTTTTCAAGAAAGGCTTCTATTTGAAAATGACTATTCTTTTCATCTTTAGTGTCTAATCTATCGTTAATCTCATCTTAAATACTTTTTATCTCAGGTACTGTGTTTTTCATCTCTAGGTGTTCAATTGCATCTTTAAAAATATCTTTCATGTTTTTCTATAAAATGCATATTTTTCCTATTCCTCCTTGATTATATGTAATATATTGGTAATAGTTTTTTTAGCATCATCGTCTTCTAAACCTACATGTGTCTAAATCTATATGTGTCATTTTTGAGATTGTTTTTAATGACTGATTTTTTTCTCATTAGAGAACTTATTTTTTTTTTCTATTTTTTTTTACCTTCGCTGCAATTTTTAATTGAATGCTATACATTGACGATTTTGCTTTGTTGAGTGCTGGAATTTTTGTATTTCTTTAGACGTTTGAATTCTTTTCTGGAACACAGTTAAGTTACTTAGGAACAATTTGATGATCTTTTTAAGGCTGAGTTTAAGCTTTGTTAAGCAAAATTCAGAGCAACATTTTAGTCTAAGGTTAATTTAGCCCCATTACTGAGGCAGTGCTTTTTTGAGGACTCTATTTGATGCCCCATGTGATAGGAGTTTTTTCCACTCTGGCTCTTGTGAGCAGGAACCATTTCCAGTCCTTTATGAATTCTGGAGTTCATTACTCTCTATCATTTCTGATGGTCTTTGCCTGGCCTTGTATAGTTTCCTCACTGAAAGCTCTTTCCAGATAGTAAGCATGGGCAATTGTAAGGCTCACCTTTTTTGTTTCATTTACCATCCAAGATCACTGCCCTAATCTGCCTGTAATCCTGTATTTAAAAATAATGTTTCATATATTTGTTTATTTCCTTTAGTTGTTTAGAGTGGGCTAAATTTTGGGTAGGAAGGTGAAGTAAATGCCTGTTAATGCATTATCACCTGAAAAGGAATGGCAAGCAGATTTCAGATATTAAATCTTGCTATTGTGTGTATGTAGGATATTTTAAAATGTTTGTTTTCCACCTCTTCTAAAAGAATGTAATCTCTATGAGGGTAAAGACTTTGTATGGTTTTCTTATTGCCATGTACCCAGACACCGTAATAGAGTCTAGCGCATAGTAGGGGCTCAGTGAGTAAAACTGAATCTATTTTGCATATGGGTCTCAATTTGATGGTATTAACAATAAGGTAGATACCACAGATGAAAATAATATTTTTATACACACACACTTATTTTTGTTTTATACTAAAAATTTTAACTTTCTGCTAAATAACATATCAACTGATTTTATCTTCTCAAAGTTATTCTTCACCAAAACCACAGCAATCAAAATACACAAATTATCAGAAATTGTGAAGTATTAATTTCCAAGTATTATCTTCAATAACTTTCACTTAAATATTTTTATTCTTTTTCAGTATTTCTCAAAAAATCAATAAAATTTAGCCTACGAAGTCACTAAGTCACAGGTGCATCAAATTAGCTTTGCTCAAGAACTGGTGATAACTTTTCCTATCAGTTGAGAAGCAGGAATTGCTATTGTCATTCATTTTCTGTTCCTAGTTTCATCTCAGTGGCTAAAATTGCCTGGTCTAAATATGTCTCAATTTGATGTTATTGTTATACTTCAGTGAAAAATAAGCAAACAAAGAAACAAGCTAAATAAATAAAATGAACAGAGAAATTTATTTGTTTGTTATTGTTCTAGAAAGTTGTCAAATGAGAAAAGCTATTTTTACTGCTGATCAGAATATTGCTGTGAACTAGAAGATTTAAAAATTGTAAGAATGCCTCCTACTACATGAGTTGTGGAGAGGAAAAAAAAAATACAACCAAACCAAATCGCCTTAGGAAGTAATTGTGTCATTTACTAGGGAAACTAGCCTGGTAAAGAATTTCTGATGAGTAACGTATTTTTAAATATATCTTTTTTTTTTTTTTTTTTTTGAGACAGGATCTCTTGCTCTGTTGCCCAGGCTGGAGAGCAGTGATGAGATCATGACTCACCACAGCTTCAACCTGCTGGGCTTTAAGTGATCCTCCCACCTCAGCTTCCCAAGTAGCTTAAATGAATATATGTTTATTTTTTTTTTGGTAATTGAATTACATTATCTGGTATTGCATTGAGTATATTCTTATTAATATAGTGTTTGACTATAAGTTAAATATGAACAAATTTGATACCAGACAATGAAAACTTTGACATGATTTTCACATGCATCATTTCTGATGTAGATGAAATAAAATTCCTATTATTCTTTCTGAAATTTTTGAAAAACTATCATTTTTAAAACATTGAAAGAGCATTATTGGTCCTCCTGAGAATACTGCAGAAATTTCCTTTCCTATTTCATGGTTATTCTTTTCTAGACTTACTATGCTTACAGAATCTAACTCCAAGTCAAGAAATAAAATGAGTAATTCTTTATTATCATAGATAAATCCAAGTTTCAGGAAAGGCACATAAAAGGCATATTTCTAGCAAAGATATATGGTTTATTCATGGTCACCAAGTTAAGGGCAGTATAAAATGTTTATTATGTATTGTAAGTTTTTGTTTGCTTTAAAAATGTATATGTTCTCTTGAATTGAGAAACATTCTCCATTGGGCTTAAATACATGTAAAATGGAAAACATCGAAAGTACAAGCATTGGCATATACTGGACCTAAAGATGTCCTATCATTGGGTTTGGGCTCAATATCAATTGATTTAGATACTTTCTAAGTGTTAATATATTTGCCTATGGTGAACACTTGATAGTGTTCTTTGGTCAATCAGGAATTTTTTTTGGAAGTACAGGTAACTATGGTGTCAGAATTAATTGATGTCTTTTTAAAATTAAACTAATTCTCGAGTAAGAAATTGTGTTACACAGTTACTACTGTGTTATATTGTAGGAATATTATATACATTCTTAAAATCATAAATATTTAAATATTCATTTAATTTCATTAAATATTCCTAGTATGAAATAAAATGTAAATGATATCTTAACTTATATGACAAACTGTTGGATGATGATGTGGTTTGGATGCGTGTCTCCATTCAAATGTCATGCTGAATTGTAATCCCTAATGTTGGAGGTGGGAGTGGTGACAGGTGATTGGATCAAAGGGGCAGATTTCCTGCTAGGTGCAGCTCTAGTGATAGTGAGTGAGTGCTCGAGAAATCTGGTTGTCGAAAAATGTGTGGCACCTCTCCATTCTCTCTCTTCCTCCTACTCCAGCCATGTAAGACGTGATTGTTTCCCCTCACCTTCCACCATGCTTTTGTTTCCCGAGGTCTCTCCAGAAGCCTAGCTGATGCCAGCATCATGTTTCCAGTACAGCTTGCGGAACTGTGAACCAATCAAACTGCTTTTATTTACAAATTACCCCATCTCGGCTATTTCTTTGTAACAGTGTGAGAACTGACTAATACAGATAATATATTTTTTGTAGTAATTTTAAACCACTCGTAACAAATTAAAGCATTCTTCTAAGAAACATATTTTTAAATTAGTAAACCCATCTGAAACACACAATTCTTTTGACCTCAGATTATGCATTAATCAAGCTTTAATTCTTGCAACTTCTCAACTTACGACATAATTTTCTGGATAAAAGTGTTTTTAAAAAAGACCTTTTTCTTAAAAATATAAGCAATTTCAGCATACACAATAACATATAAATTAATGTATTCCACATCATTTTATTAAATCTTAATTTCAGATTTCATGTGTATATATTCATAAACCCTGTCAAGAATTTTTTTGAGATTTTTAGGTTTTATTTTTTATTTTATTTGTTTTTTATTATTGTTATTTATTTATTTATTTATTTATTTATTTATTTATTTATTTATTTATTTTTGAGACAGAGTCTCGCTTTGTCACCAGGCACCCAGGCTGGAGTGCAGTGGCATGATCTTGGTTCACTACAACCTCCGTCTCCTGAGTTGAAGTGATTCTCCTACCTCAGCCTCCTGAGTAGCTGGTATTACAGGCACTTGCCACCACACCCAGCTAATTTTTGTATTTTTAGTAGAGATGGGGTTTCACCATGTTGTCCAGGCTGGTCTTGAACTTGTGATCTCAACTGATCCACCTGCCTCGGCCTCCCAAAGTGCTGGGATTACAGGGATGAGCCACTGTACCTGTCTGAGGTTTTTAGGCTTTAAATGACTGCTATTATACTATGTATCTTTTTGGCAACTTGCTTTGATCTATGTGTGTTCTTTGACTAGGTAATGTTGACATATGCCATTCCATTTCATTCATTTAAATTGTAGGATAGTATTTGATTAGAGGATTTAAAGAAATAAAAAGATCTGTCCATTTTTAACTTGATGGACATGTAGTCTTTTTTCTGTTTTTCAGTTAAAATGTCAGAGTGAACACTGAATACTAGTATAAATATGTGTGAGACTTTCTCTTGGTTGTGGATGTACAAGTAGAGTATTTGGTTGGTAGAATATTTTGCATCTAAATATTTTTTTTTTTTTAATTTTATGGCTTTCTTTTTTTTTTTTATTATACTTTAAGTTCTAGGGTACATGTGCATAACATGCAGGTTTGTTACATATGTATACTTATGCCATGTTGGTGTGCTGCACCCATCAACTCGTCAGCACCCATCAATTCATCATTTATATCATGTATAACTCCCCAATGCAATCCCTCCCTCCTCCCCCCTCCCCATGATAGGCCCCAGTGTGTGGTGTTCCCCTTCCCGAGTCCAAGTGATCTCATTGTTCAGTTCCCACCTATGAGTGAGAACATGCGGTGTTTGGTTTTCTCGTCTTGTGATAGTTTGCTAAGAATGATGGTTTCCAGCTGCATCCATGTCCCTACAAAGGACGCCAACTCATCCTTTTTTATGGCTGCATAGTATTCCATGGTGTATATGTGCCACATTTTCTTAATCCAGTCTGTCACAGATGGACATTTGGGGTGATTCCAAGTCTTTGCTATTGTGAATAGTGCTGCAATAAACATACGTGTGCATGTGTCTTTGTAGTAGAATAATTTATAATCCTTTGGGTATATACCCAGTAGTGGGATGGCTGGGTCATATGGTACATTTAGTTCTAGATCCTTGAGGAATTGCCATACTGTTTTCCATAATGGTTGAACGAGTTTACAATCCCACCAACAGTGTAAAAGTGTTCCTGTTTCTCCATATCCTCTCCAACACCTGTTGTTTCCCGACTTCTTAATGATTGCCATTCTAACTGGTGTGAGATGGTAGCTCATTGTGGTTTTGATTTGCATTTCTCTGATGGCGAGTGATGATGAGCATTTTTTCATGTGTCTGTTGGCTGTATGAATGTCTTCTTTTGAGAAATGTCTGTTCATATCCTTTGCCCACTTTTTGATGGGGTTGTTTGTTTTTTTCTTGTATATTTGTTTGAGTTCTTTGTAGATTCTGGATATTAGCCCTTTGTCAGATGAGTAGGTTGCAATAATTTTCTCCCATTCTGTAGGTTGCCTGTTCACTCTGATGGTAGTTTCTTTTGCTGTGCAGAAGCTCTTTAGTTTAATGTGATCCCATTTGTCAATTTTGGCTTTTGCTGCCATTGCTTTTGGTGTTTTAGACATGAAGTCCTTGCCCATGCCTATGTCCTGAATGGTACTACCTAGATTTTCTTCTAGGGTTTTTATGGTATTAGGTCTAACATTTAAGTCTCTAATCCATCTTGAATTAATCTTCGTATAAGGGGTAAGGAAAGGATCCAGTTTCAGCTTTCTACTTATGGCTAGCCAATTTTCCCAGCACCATTTATTAAATAGGGAATCCTTTCCCCATTTCTTGTTTCTCTCAGGTTTGTCAAAGATCAGATGGCTGTAGATGTGTGGTATTATTTCTGAGGACTCTGTTCTGTTCCATTGGTCTATATCTCTGTTTTGGTACCCGTACCATGCTGTTTTGGTTACTGTAGCCTTGTAGTATAGTTTGAAGTCAGGTAGCGTGACACCTCCAGCTTTGTCCTTTTGACTTAGGATTATCTTGGCAATGCGGGCTCTTTTTTGGTTCCATATGAACTTTAAAGCAGTTTTTTCCAATTCTGTGAAGAAACTCATTGGTAGCTTGATGGGGATGGCATTGAATCTATAAATAACCTTGGGCAGTATGGACATTTTCACGATATTGATTCTTCCTATCCATGAGCATGGTATGTTCTTCCATTTGTTTGTGTCCTCTTTGATTTCACTGAGCAGCGGTTTGTAGTTCTCCTTGACGAGGTCCTTGACATCCCTTGTAAGTTGAATTCCTAGGTATTTTATTCTCTTTGAAGCAATTGTGAATGGAAGTTCATTCCTGATTTGGCTCTCTGTTTGTCTGTTACTGGTGTATAAGAATGCTTGTGATTTTTGCACATTAATTTTGTATCCTGAGACTTTGCTGAAGTTGCTTATCAGCTTAAGGAGATTTTGGGCTGAGACGATGGGGTTTTCTAAATATACAATCATGTCATCTGCAAACAGGGACAATTTGACTTCTTCTTTTCCTAACTGGATACCCTTGATTTCTTTCTCTTGCCTGATTGCCCTAGCCAGAACTTCCAACACTATGTTGAATAGGAGTGGTGAGAGAGGGCATCCCTGTCTTGTGCCAGTTTTCAAAGGGAATTTTTCCAGTTTTTGCCCATTCAGTATGATATTAGCTGTTGGTTTGTCATAAATAGCTCTTATTATTTTGAGGTACATTCCATCAATACTGAATTTATTGAGCGTTTTTAGCATGAAGGGCTGTTGAATTTTGTCAAAAGCCTTTTCTGCATCTATTGAGATAATCATGTGGTTCTTGTCTTTGTTCTGTTTATATGCTGGATTACGTTTATTGATTTGCAAATATTGAACCAGCCTTGCATCCCAGGGATGAAGCCCACTTGATCATGGTGGATAAGCTTTTTGATGTGCTGCTGAATCCAGTTTGCCAGTATTTTATTGAGAATTTTTGCATCGATGTTCATCAGGGATATTGGTCTAAAATTCTCTTTTTTTGTTGTGTCTCTGCCAGGCTTTGGTATCAGGATGATGTTGGCCTCATAAAATGCGTTAGGGAGGATTCCCTCTTTTTCTATTGATTGGAATAGTTTCAGAAGGAATGGTACCAGCTCCTCCTTGTACCTCTGGTAGAATTCAGCTGTGAATCCATCTGGTCCTGGACTTTTTTTGGTGGGTAGGCTATTAATTGTTGCCTCAATTTCAGAGCCTGCTATTGGTCTATTCAGGGATTCAACTTCTTCCTGGTTTAGTCTTGGGAGAGTGTAAGTGTCCAGGAAATTATCCTTTTCTTCTAGATTTTCTAGTTGATTTGCGTAGAGGCGTTTATAGTATTCTCTGATGGTAGTTTGTATTTCTGTGGGGTCGGTGGTGATATCCCCTTTATCATTTTTTATTGCGTCTATTTGATTCCTCTCTCTTTTCTTCTTTATTAGACTTGCTAGCGGTCTGTCAATTTTGTTGATCTTTTCAAAAAACCAACTCCTGGATTCATTGATTTTTTGGAGGGTTTTTTGTGACTGTATCTCCTTCAGTTCTGCTCTGATCTTAGTTATGTCTTGCCTTCTGCTAGCTTTTGAATGTGTTTGCTCTTGCCTCTCTAGTTCTTTTAATTGTGATGTTAGAGTGTCAATTTTAGATCTTTCCTGCTTTCTCTTGTGGGCATTTAGTGCTATAAATTTCCCTCTACACACTGCTTTAAATGTGTCCCAGAGATTCTGGTATGTTGTATCTTTGTTCTCATTGGTTTCAAAGAACATCTTTATTTCTGCTTTCATTTCGTTATGTACCCAGTAGTCATTCAGGAGCAGGTTGTTCAGTTTCCATGTAGTTGAGCGGTTTTGATTGAGTTTCTTAGTCCTGAGTTCTAGTTTGATTGCACTGTGGTCTGAGAGACAGTTTGTTATAATTTCTGTTCTTGTACATTTGCTGAGGAGTGCTTTACTTCCAATTATGTGGTCAATTTTGGAATAAGTGCGATGTGGTGCTGAGAAGAATGTATATTCTGTTGATTTGGGGTGGAGAGTTCTATAGATGTCTATTAGGTCCGCTTGGTGCAGAGATGAGTTCAATTCCTGGATATCCTTGTTAACTTTCTGTCTCGTTGATATCCTTGTTAACTTTCTAATGTTGACAGTGGAGTGTTGAAGTCTCCCATTATTATTGTATGGGAGTCTAAGTCTCTTTGTAAGTCTCTAAGGACTTGCTTTATGAATCTGGGTGCTCCTGTATTGGGTGCATATATATTTAGGATAGTTAGTTCTTCCTGTTGAATTGATCCCTTTACCATTATGTAATGGCCTTCTTTGTCTCTTTTGAACTTTGATGGTTTAAAGTCTGTTTTATCAGAGACTAGGATTGCAACCCCTGCTTTTTTTTGTTCTCCATTTGCTTGGTAGATCTTCCTCCATCCCTTTATTTTGAGCCTATGTGTGTCTCTGCATGTGAGATGGGTCTCCTGAATACAGCAGACTGATGCGTCTTGACTCTTTATCCAGTTTGCCAATCTGTGTCTTTTCATTGGAGCATTTAGTCCATTTACATTTAAGGTTATTATTGTTATGTGTGAACTTGATCCTGCCATTATGATATTAACTGGTTATTTTGCTCGTTAGTTGATGCCATTTCTTCCTAGCCTTGATGGTCTTTACATTTTGGCATGTTTTTGCAATGGCTGGTACCGGTTGTTCCTTTCCATGTTTAGGGCTTCCTTCAGGGTCTCTTGTAAGGCAGGCCTGGTGGTGACAAAATCTCTAAGCATTTGCTTATCTGTAAAGGATTTTATTTCTCCTTCACTTATGAAACTTAGTTTGGCTGGATATGAAATTCTGGGTTGAAAATTCTTTTCTTTAAGAACGTTGAATATTGGCCCCCACTCTCTTCTGGCTCGTAGAGTTTCTGCTGAGAGATCTGCTGTTGGTCTGATGGGCTTCCCTTTGTGGGTAACCCGACCTTTCTCTCTGGCTGCCCTTAAGATTTTTTCCTTCATTTCAACTTTGGTGAATCTGGCAATTATGTGTCTTGGAGTTGCTCTTCTGGAGGAGTATCTTTGTGGCATTCTCTGTATTTCCTGAATTTGAATGTTGGCCTGCCCTACTAGGTTGGGGAAGTTCTCCTGGATGATATCCTGAAGAGTGTTTTCCAACTTGGTTGCATTTTCCCCCTCACTCTCAGGCACCCCAATCAGACGTAGATTTGGTCTTTTTACATAATCCCATACTTCTTGCAGGCTTTGTTCATTTCTTTTTCTTCTTTTTTCTTTTGGTTTCTCTTCTCGCTTCATTTCATTCATTTGATCCTCAATCACTGATACTCTTTCTTCCAGTTGATCGAGTCGGTTACTGAAGCTTGTGCATTTGTCACGTATTTCTTGTGTCATGGTTTTCATCTCTGTCATTTCGTTTATGACCTTCTCTGCATTAATGAGTCTAGCTGTCAATTCTTCCACTCTTTTTTCAAGATTTTTAGTTTCTTTGCGCTGGGTACGTAATTCCTCCTTTAGCTCTGATAAGTTTGGTGGACTGAAGCCTTCTTCTCTCATCTCGTCAAAGTCATTCTCTGACCAGCTTTGATCCGTTGCTGGCGATGGGCTGCGCTCCTTTGCAGGGAGAGATGCGCTCTTATTTTTTGAATTTCCAGCTTTTCTGCCCTGCTTTTTCCCCATCTTTGTGGTTTTATCTGCCTCTGGTCTTTGATGATGGTGACGTACTGATGGGGTTTTGGTATAGTTGTCCTTCCTGTTTGATAGTTTTCCTTCTGACAGTCAGGACCCTCAGCTATAGGTCTGTTGGAGATTGCTTGAGGTCCACTCCTGACCCTGTTTGCCTGGGTATCAGCAGCAGAGGTTGCAGAAGATAGAATATTGCTGAATAGCGAGTGTACCTGTCTGATTCTTACTTTGGAAGCTTCCTCTCAGGGGTGTACTCCACCCTGTGAGGTGTGGGGTGTCAGACTGCCCCTAGTGGGGGATGTCTCCCAGCTAGGCTACTCAGGGGTCAGGGACCCACCTGAGCAGGCAGTCTGTCCGTTCTCAGATCTCAACCTCCCCGTTGGGAGATCCACGGCTCTCCCCAAAGCTGTCAGACAGAGTCGTTCGCGTCTGCACAGGCCCCCGCTGCTTCCCCTATAATAGGCAACCAGTTCAAACAATTCCTCTAAGTTCCCTATACTGAGAGGCAGCTGGTTCCAGCCTCTGGAGGGGGTCAGCCTGCTGGGATCACATCTAAATATTATTAGATATCATCAAGATACTTTCCAGAATAATCTACCATTTCCACTTATATTATTAGATATCATCAAGATACTTTCCAGAATAATCTACCATTTCCACTTCCATCCGGAAGTGTGGGAATCCCCATCGCTGCATGTTATCATTAATATTTGTTAATATAAAACATTGATATTTTGTCAGTGTTCATGCTGTAATAATAACTCATTGATATTTTAATTTTCATTTCCTTAATTACTACTGGAACTGAGAACCATATCATGTCCATTAGACATTTTGACAAAATTTTCAACAAATTTCCTTTTGTAGTACTTATTTTCATTGAATTAATTTATAACATTTTAAAAATATATTCTGGATAACCATCCTTTATCTTAGCTCAAATGCATAGTAAATAACTTCTTCAAGCATACGTCTATCCATTATTTTTGCTAAAGGTATTTTTTATTTTTGTTGTGCAGATTTTCTTTTTACTTTTTGTTTTGTTATTCTTATCATTTTTAAGAAATTGAGTGGTTAGCTTTAAGTGTTCAGTATGATAATCTTTTATATAGATATGCAGCTATGCGACATCTACTTGATCAAGGTATAGAAAATTTCCAGTACCTTACAAAGTTGACTTGTGCCTATTTTCCATCATTACTTCCGTCAACCTCTAGAAGTAACCAATATATTGATTACCACCATATATTATTTTCCTCTGTTTTTGAATTTCACATGGCTGAAGTCATGCATTACATACTAGTCTATGTCTAACTTCTTCCACTCAACATTCTGTCTATGAGATTCGTCTACATCGTTGCATGTAACTGTCACAGTTTTCTTTTTCATTGATGTGCTAGCTTAGGAACCAGGCAGTAACTTATCTTGTATTTGTAAGCAGATTTTTGTGCTTCTTTCTATATTGTCCTCTTATGTTCAGGACTTTGTTCCTTACTTTCCAGCTACTTTTGTCTTCCCAGGTCTCTGATCTTGGTTTCTCCTGCCAATAAGACCACAGCTTTCTTCTTGGGTTCTCAACTCCTGCAGGAAAAACTTGGAAATGGCCTCATGAAAATGACAGGGCTTATGTGAATTTCACTTCCTGTGCTTCTCTTCTTTCAAGAATAGTAGCCCCTTAGTTACTTCCTACATTTTCCACTTCCTTCAGACTATTTTCTTCTATTTTGTACGGTTTGAATAATTGTTTTTGACAAGAAAGTTATTTTGACACCAGCTATTCTATTATCTCTGAATTATGGAAGACCTTGTCTCTGTAAATGTTTTCAATTTCAGTGTGGTTAATTTTTTTATCTTTTCCTTTCAGATGATTTATGTCTTCTTAAAAAATACAATCTAACTGTGAAGTCATAAACAAATTTAAATATTTTATTTTTGTATAGATTTTTAAAGACTGTGCTTTTTTTTTTTTAAACTGTGATTGAGCTGGATCCAATTCTTGTATATATGTTTTATTTGGATGTAACTTTTTTCTCATATAGTTAAACAGTTGCTTGAGCAAACGATTTATTAAGTAGTGGATAGGTTATACAATTCTGCTTAAATATGCATAGGAAGTATTATGTATTTAATAGCGTAAATATTTTTAAATATGCATTTAGATTACATTTATTGTGATGTTTATTATGCAAGGCACTGTGATGAGTACAGCAGAGACTGTAACTGAATTTCTGGGGCTGGATTGTGTAAAATCAGAATATTCAAATTCTAAAGCAATGCCCTATGACTGAGGAATCAGTTTGACTGTATTTGCATGATGCCACCTCTTTATGGGTCAGGGTTCTTCAGAGAAACAGAACCAATAGGATAATAGGATATGTTTGCAGGTACATATATATGTATGTGTGTACATATGGGTTTAGTATCCCTTATTTAAATTCTTAGGACTAGAAGTGTTTTGAATTTTAGGTTCAATTTTTAAATTTAGAAATATTTGCATATGCATGAGATGTCATATATATGCAAATATCTTAGAATGAGACTCAAGTCTAAACAGAAAACTTATTTTATGCATTATGTATATATACACACACACATATATACTGAAGGTAATTTTATATGAATATATATACATATATACTGAAGGTAATTTTACACAGTATTTTAAATAATTTTGTGTAAGAAACAAAGTTTATGTACACTGAACTATCAGAAAGCAAAGGGGCCACTATCTCAGCCACCCATGTGGAAAATCTGTGATTGTTTGGCATCACTGTTATTCCTGACTCTGAGTTTATAAGTTACCAATAACTATTTTCTTATACTTAAATACTTAACAGTAAAAAATACATACCTCTAATAAAGTTAAAAACAATGTGTTCAGCATAACTAAGCAGTGCAGTAGCATCACCAGATACTTGTATCAGCTATTAAACAGCAGAACAACAAGCATGGCCAGCTTTTAGTCTTCATCCACTATGCTGTGTTTTGATGAAAAGGTTACCGTAAACTATATTTTACTTTTTAGGTGAGAAGAAACATAAGAAGCAGTTGAGAGACCAGGAAGTGGATCCTCTAGGGAGGACTAGGCATTCTGCTAGATGGCTTTTTAAAATGTTTCCTCCAGAGTCATCTGCCTAATTAATAGCAGTTTTTTGGTCTCAAAAGTCTCTCTTTGGTTTTATAAACTGCAATGGTTTCTTATTATGTTATGAATGCACACAGCTCTAGTACTTCAATAAGCCCATCACACATTTTCACTATTTGGAGTGGAAGTGGAAGTGGAAGTGGTGGTGAGTGGTGCCACTCTTCAACTTCTACCCCTTGACTCCTGGACCTGGGAATCCTACCTATGGGAGAAGTAGTACCATATATTGGATGTGGATTTAGAGCATACATGGCTTTCTGGAGAACTTTGCCCCAACTCTGCAAAGTATTATCACCTCAGACTCATCTGTGGTAATTTCCCCAGTGCCAGCATGCATAATTGGCTGAGACATACTTTGTAGCTGGCAGAACCCCCACATTGGCTCCCTGACTGGTAGGGTGAGAGCTATTATAGTAGGAAAGGACAAATGGAAGCCATTAGAGCTGCCTCTACCTAGAAAAATAGTAAATCAAAAACAATATTGCATCCCTAAAGGGACTGTGGAGATTAGTGCCTGCCACTATGAAGGACTTGAAAGACACAGGGGTGGTGATTCCCACCACATCCCTGTTCAACTCTCCCATTTGGCCTATGCAGAAGACAGATGGATCTTGGAGAATGACAGTAGATTATCATAAATTTAACCAAATGGTGACTCCAATTGCAGCTGCTATAGATGTGGTTTCATTGCTTTTGCAAATTAACATATCTCCTGGTACCTGGTATGCAGCCATTGACTTGGCAAATGCCTTTTTCTCCTTTTCCATAAGGCCCACCAGAAGCAATTTGCCCACAGCTAAAAAGCCCAGGAATATACCATTACTGTCCTACCTCAGAGGTATATCAACTCTCTGGCTTTGTGACATAATCTTACTTGGAGAGAGCTTGATCGCTTTTTAGTTCCACAAGATATCACACTGGTCCATTACATTGATGAAATTACATTGATTGGATCCAGTGAGCAAGAAGTAGCAAACATACTGGACTTATTGGTGAGACATTTGTGTGTCAGAGGATGGGAAATAAATCTGACTAAAGTTCAGGGACCTTCTACCTCAGTAAAATTTCTAGGGGTCCAGTGGTTTGGGGCCTTTCGAAATAGTCCTTCTATCTTGACAGGCTCCACACCAAGGATAAGTGATAGATAAGGTGAAGCATAGGTTGCTGCATTTGGCCCCTTCTAAAACCAAGAAAGAGGCATAACACCTAGTGGATCTATTTGGATTTTGGAGGCAACACATTCCTCATTTGGGTGTGTTACTCTGGCTCATTTATTGTGTGACCTGAAAGGCTGCCAGTTTTGAGTGCAGTCCAGAACACGAGAAGACTCTGCAACGGGTCCAGGCTCCTGGGCAAGCTGCTCTGCCACTTAGGCCATATGACCCAGCAGATGAAATGGTGCTTGAGGTGTCAGTGGCAGACAGGGATACTGTCTGGAGCCTTTGGCAGGCCCCCATAGGTGAATCACAGTGGAGGCCTTTAGGATTTTGGAGGAAGGCCCTGCCATCTGTAGATAACTTCTCTCCTTTGGAGAAACAGCTCTTGGCCTGTTACTGGGCTTTGGTGGAAACCAAATGTTTGACTATGGGTCATCAAGTCACCATGCGACCTGAACTGCCTGTCATGAACTAGGTGCTTTCTGACCCATCTAGCCATAAAGTGGACTGTGCACAGCAGCATTCCATCATCAAATGGAAGTAGTATATATGTGATCGGAGTCGAGCGGGTCCTGAAGTACATAAGGCACAAGTAAATTACATAAGGAAGTGGCTCAAATGCCCACAGTCTCCACTCCTGCCACCCTGCCTTCTCTCCCTCAGCCCACACCAATGGCCTCATGAAGAATCCCCTATGATCAGTGGACAAAGGAAGAGAAGACTAGGGCCTGGTTCACAGATGGTTCTGCAAAATATGCAGGCACCACCTGAAACTGGACAGCTGTAGCACTACAGCCCCTTTCTAGAACATCCCTGGAGAACATTGGTGAACAGAAATCTTCCCAGTGGGCAGAACTTCCAGTAATGCACCTGGTTGTGCATTTTGCATGGAAGGGGAAATGGCCAGATGTGCTATTATATACTGATTCATGAGCCATAGTGAATGGCTTGGCTGGATGGTCAGGGACATGGAAGAAGCATGATTGGAAAATTGGTGACAAAGAAATTTGGGGAAGAGGTATATGGATGGACTTTTCTGAGTGGTCAAAAGCTGTGAAGATGTTTGTATCCCACATGAGTGCTCACCCATAGGTGGCCTCAGCAGACGATTTTAATAATCAAGTGGATAGGATGACCTATTCTGTGGACAACACTCAGCCTCTTTCCCCACCCACTCTGTCATCACCCAATGGGCCCATAAACAAGGAGCTATGGTGGCAGGGATGGAGGTTATGCATGGGCTCAGCAACATGGACTTCCGCTCACTGAGGCTGACCTGGCTACAGCCACTACTGGGTACCCAGTTTGCCAACAGCAGAGACCAACATGGAGCCCTTGATATGGCAGTATTCCTCGGGGTGTTGAGCTATACACTTGTGCTAATGAAATGCTAAGGAAATGAATTGTATTTCCCTTTTCCTTTATCATGTGACATAAGATTTATTGACTTCATATCAGCATTTAAGTGTTGCTAACTTTATATAATAGCATTTTGGTTGGGAATTGGTGCGTTTCTAGTTGTGTGAAGAATAGTTGTATTATGTTAGGCATCATTATGACCAAATTATTGTCTTTATTTGAAGATTATGTATTATCTCAGGAGATGATATGGATTCAAATTGATAAGGGGTGGATTTGTGATGGTTAATACTGAGTGACAACTTGATTGGATTGAAGGATGCAAAGTATTGATCCTAGGTGTGTCTGTGAGGGTGTTGCCAAAGGCGATTAACATTTGAGTCAGGGGGCTTGGAAAGCCAGACCCACCCTTAATCTGGGTGGGCACCATCTGAGGAGCTTTCTTGTTCCTCAGCTTGCAGATGGCCTGTTGTGGAAACTTGTGATTGTGTGAGTTAATACTACTTAATAAACTCCCATATGTATATAACTATATATCTATATTATATATAGGTATATCCATATATAATGTACTTTCTTCATTTTTATTCTTTTTGCTCAGGATGGATTTGGCTATTGTATTAGTCTGTTTTCACATTGCTATAAAGAACTACCTGAAACTGGATAATTTATAAAGACTAGATAATTTATAGAGAAAATTGACTCACAGTTCCACAAGCTGTACAAAAAGTGTGGCTGGAAAAGCCTCAGGAAACATATAATCATCGTAGAAGGCAAAGGGGAAGCAGGCATATCTCACATACTGGATCAGAATGCAGAGAGCATGAAGGAGGAGGTGCTACACCCTTTTAAACAACCAGATCTCCTGAGAACTCACTCACGATCATGAAAATAGCAAGGGGGAAGTGGGCCTCCTGATTCAATCACCTCCCACTGGGACCCTCCTCCAACACTGGGGATTACAATTTGACTTGAGATTTGGGTGAGAACCAAAATCAAAACCATATCAACTATTCTGGCTCTTTTGTTGATCCATATACATTTTAGGATTGTTTTTTCCATTTCTGTGAGGAATGTCATTGGTGTTTTGATAGGGACTGCAGCAAATCTGTACATTTCTTTGGGTAGTATGGAAATTTTAACCATATTGATTCTCCCAACCCATGAAGATAGAATATCTTTTCATTTTTTAGTGTCCTCTTCAATTTCTTGCATCAGTATTTTATAGTTTTTATTTCAGAGAGCTTTCCCTTTTTTAGTTAAGTTTATTCCTGGGTATCTTATTTTATTTGTAGCTAATTTGGGGTTACTTTCCTTTTTTTTTTATCTCATTGTTCACTATTGGCATATATAAATGTTACAGATTTGGGGAATGTTGATTTTGTATTCTGCAACTTTACTGAATTTATTGGTTACAACAGCTTTTTGGTGGAGACTTTACTTTCAAATTTGGATGCTATTTCTTTTTCTTTTCTGATTGCTCTAGCTAAGATTTCCAGTACAATGTTGAATAATATTGGTGAAAGTAGGCATCCTTGTCATGTTCCAGATTTTAGAGGAAAGGCTTTCAGTTTTTCCCCATTCAGTATCATACTAGCTGTGGATCTATTATATATGGCTTTTATTATGTAGTGGTATGTTCTTTCTATACCTAGTTTGTTGAGGGGTTTTTTATGAAGAAATGTTGAATTTTATCAAATGCTTTACTTCATTAACCCCCTGGTCATTCAGGAGCATATTATTTAATTTCCATGCATTTGTACAGTTTCCATGTGTTTGTATAGTTTTCAAAGATACTCTTGTTATTGATTTCTAGTTTTATTTGATTGTGGTCAGAAAAGATACTTGATATAATTTTAGTTATTGAATTGTTTAACATTAGCTTTATGGCCTAATATATGGTCTATTTTTGAGACTGATCCATGTGCTAAGGAAAAGGGTGTGTATTTGCAGCCCTTGGATTAAATGTTCTATAAATATCTATTAGGTCCATTTGGTCTCTAGTGCAGATTAAATTCAATGTTTCTTTTTTGATTTTATGTCTGGATGATCTGTCCAGTGCTGCAAATGGGGTGCTGAACTCTCCAGATATTATTGCATTAGGATCTATCTCTATCTTTAGCTCTAATAATATTTGCTTTATATATCTGGGCTCTCCATTGTTAGGTGCAATTATATTTAACATTTTTATATCCTCTTGATGAATTGAGTCCTTTATCATTATTTAATGACCTTATATGTCTCTCTTTTTATGGATTTTGTCTTAAAATCTATTTTGTAGATACAAATACAGTGATTCCTCTTCTTTTTTGTTTTGATTTGCGTGGAATATCCTTTTTCATTCCTTTATTTTCAGTCTCTGCGTGTCTTTACAGGTGAAGTGTGCTTCTTCTAAATAACAGATAGATGGCTCTTGTTTTTTAATCCATTGAGCCACTCTATGTCTTTTAATGGGAGAGTTTAGTCCAATTACCTACAGAGTTATGATTGATAAGTAAAGACATACTACTGTCATTTTGTTATTTGTTTTCTGGTTGTTTTGTCATTTTCTCTTCCTTCCTTCTTCCTGTCTTCCTTTCTATGGAGGTGTGAAGGTGGTTTTCTCTAGTGGTATGTTTTAAGTTTTTGCTTTTTATTTTGTGTAACTGTTGTAGGATTTTTATTTGCGGTTACCATGAGACTTGCAATTAACATCTTATAACTCATTATTTTGAACTGATGATCACTCAACATTGATTGCAAAAGCAAACAAAAAACTAACAAACAAGCAAAGAGAGCAGTAATAAAAACTATACACTTACATCATCCTCCTTGCTTTTTGAATTTGGTCGTGTCTATTTATGTCTTATTCTATAGTCTGTGTCTTGAAAAGTTGTTGTAGTTATTATTTTTGGTAGGCTCAGGTTTTAGTCTTTCTACTCAAGATATGATTAGTTTATCCACCACAAATGCAGCGTTACAATATACTGTGTTTGTGTACTTACTATTGCCAGTGAGTTTTGTACCTTCAGATGATTTCTTATTGCCTGCTAACATCCTTTTTTTTTCAGATTGAAGAATTCCCTTTAGCATTTTTTATAGAAAAGGTCTGGTCTTTATAAAACCTCTCAATTTTTTGTTTGTCTGGGAAATATTTAATTCTCTTTCACATTTGAAGAATGTTTTTACTGAATAAACTATTCTAGAATGAAAATATTTTTCCTTTAGCACTTTAAATATGTCACGCCACTCTCTCCTGGCTTGCTAGTTTCCCACTGAGAAGTCTGCTGCCAGACATATTGGAGCTCCTTTCTATGTTATTTGCTATTTGTTTCCTTGTTGTTTGTTTTAGGAGCCTTTCTTTATCCATAAACTTTGGGAGTGTGATTGTTAAATGCCTTCAGGTAGTCTTTGGGTTAAATCTACTTATAGTTTCATTTTACTCCTATCCTTAAATATTGACATATTTCTTTAGGTTGGAAAGTTCCCCTTGAATAAACTTTCCACCCTGATCTCTCTTCCTACTTCCTCTTTAGGGCAAATAACTCTTCAATTTAACCTTTTGAGGCTATTTTATGCCTCATGTAGGTGTGCTTCATTTTTAAAAATATTCTTTCTACTTTTGTCTCCTCTGTGTATTTTCAAATAGCCAGTCTTCAAGCTCACTCACTCTTTCTTCTGCTTGTTCAATTCTGCTGTTGAGAGCATTTAATGCATTTTTAGTATGCCAATTAAATTTTTAGCCTCAGAATTTCTGTTTGGTTTTAAAACATTATTTCAATCTCTTTGTTAAATTTAACTGATAATATTCTGGACTCCTTTTCTGGGTTACACTGAATTTCCTTGAGCTTCCTCAAAACACCTATTTCAGATTTTCTGTCTGAAAGGTCACCTATCTCTGTCATGCTTGGATTGGTCACTGTTTTTTCTTTTCATTCATTTGGTGAGATCATATTTTCCTGTATGGTGCTGACACTTGAGGATGTGCATCAATGTCTGGCCACTGAAGAATTAAATGTTGTAGTCTTCACAGTTTGTGCTTGTTTGTACCCATCTGGTGAGGGGTGAGCCAAACACCCTTGTGACCACCACCAATGGGAGTGCTGCATCAGACCCAAAGCCATCACAGCACTGGGTCTCACCCAAGGTCCGTGGTGACCACCACCTGTTTATTGCCAATGTTTACTCAGTGCATAGGGGCTCTTTAATCAGCAGGTGGAGAATTCAGCCAGGCTTGTGTCCTATCTTTCAGGGTGGTAAGCTTCCCTCTGGCCCACGGCAGGTCCCAGAATGCTGTCTGGGAGTGGGGCCTGTAGTCAGGAACCTTTGGAATCTACTTGTTGCTCTATTCTGCCACAGCTGAGCTGGCACTCATGCTACAAGATAAAGTTATTCCCATTCTTCCCCCTGTTTTCCTTATACAGAATGAGTCTCTTCTCATGGCCTGTAGTAATTACTGCCTAGCTACCCCCAATGTTCACTCAAGGCCCAAAGGCTCTTCAGTCAGTCAACTTCTGATGAATGCTATCATGCCTGGGTGTCTCTCTTCAAGGCAATGGGCTCCTTTTTGGCCCAGAATGGGTCTAGAAGGGCCATTCAGGGTATAAGATCTGAAATCCGGATCCCGGGAGCCCACTTGGTGCTCTATACCACTGTGGTTGAGCTGGTGTCCAAGATGCAAGACAAAGTTCTCTTTACTCTTCCCTCTTTTTTCCTTAAGCAGGAGTCTCTTCCCATGGCCACCACACCTGGGAATGTGCTGGATCATAACTGAAGCTAGCACAGCTCTAGATCTCACCTAAGGCTCATGGTGAGAAGTGTCTGGGTGCCAATGATGTTTATTCAAGGCCCCAGTGCTCTTTAGTCAGCAGGTGATAAATCCTTCCAGGACTGGATCCTTACCTTCAAGGAAGCAGGTTCCCTCTAGCCAAGAGTGTGTCTTGGCAGGGGAATAGGGCCTGGAATAGGGGCCTCAGGATTTTGCCTGGTGCCCTATTCTACTGTGGCTGAACTGATATCCAGTTTGTAAGAAAGAGTTCTCTTTTCTCTTCCCTCTCCTTGCTTCAAAGGGAAGGAAAGGGTCTTTCCTGGAGATGCAAGCTGTATTGTAGGGGGTTAGGGAAGGGGTGGTGCAAGCGCTCCCTTGGCCACCCTGGCTGGTAACTCATTAGGTCATGTGCGTTCCAAATCGACTGGCTCTGAGCCCAGCACAGCACCAAGACTTGCCCAGGATTGCAGGCCTTGCGGAACAGACTGCCTTTCAAGTTTACTTAGAACTCTAGAGCACTTTAGCCTCCAGTGGTAGGGCTTGGTGGAGCTTAGGTTTCAACTGCTATGATGGGCAATTCCTCTTTGAATGGATGCGTGACTCCTCTGTGGTCTAAATGCTTCCTCTGTGGGCACCAGCTGAATTCTTTCCTTTGTTGCTTTCTGCTGTAACAGGACAGCACTGAGTTCCAATGTGAAGTTCCACAAACACTGTGATCTCTCTCTCCTAAGCATACAGATTCTCTCTGCATGCAACATTACCTCTGCTAGAAATGGGAGAAGGGTGGTGTTGGCAATTCAAAACTGTCTTTGCTACAATTTTCAGTGTCTCTTTCTTAAATATGATGTTAAAAGCAGGTGCCATGATTATTCACCTTATCTTTGATTCTTAAGAAATTGCTTCCTTGTATGGATAGTTGTTCAATTTGGTGTTACTGTCAGGAAGATGATCACCGGAGGCTTCAATTCGGCTATCTTGCTACACTACCTTCCATAGATACTTCTTGTTATCAGAATTTTAGCTGTGGATGAGCAGAACAGTTGTCAAGGAATAAAAATTTTGTAGTCATCATCCAGTCCAGCTTCCCTGAAGTGAACATAAACTGCTTGTACAAAATGTTAATGAAACCAATCAGAAAAGATGTCCCTGGTGATCCATGCCTATTCGTTAGCATATGAACAGACTGGTTAGTAATTTACTTTTTAAAAACAAAAGACCCAAACTTTTGCCTATCACAGCAAGTTTGCACTTATGCATGCCTGCCATACTGGTACATCCCAGTACAGGTATTCTGTCCTTGTCATTCTAATTCCTACAGGGGCTTTCTCATCATCTGTAGTCAGTGTTTTTCTGGGCAATAATGCCAAACAATGATGTTTAATTAGCATCATGGACTTGTCCTGATATCAGATTTTTTATCAGCAATAACCTTGGCAAAGTAATTAATGAATTTCCGTGTAGCTTCATGATGAGCAGATGGTTTATCACCACAAATCTTTAAAAATTTAGAGCTGGTCGTTTCCTTAAACCTCTGCAACCAGCCTATTGAATATACATGATTCCCTTCAATTTTCTGTTCATTGTCATAAATATTTGAAAAAAAAAGAAAAAAAGAATATGACCATTGGATTTCGCAGGCTGCAATCTATACTCCCTGGGTGAGCAGAGCCTCCAAAGATACACTGTTTCTCTTCACAGTTTTATTGTTTGCCTTTTCTGTACTACATAGCAAAACTTGTTCCTGCTATCTCATTTCTTCTGCAGAGAGAGTCTTGGTGACAGAAGTAAAAAAGAGTGGGGGAAGCTGATTTTTCACCTTGTCCTAGGTGGGCCTTCTGGGAGCGTATATTTGCTGGTAAATGAATGTTTACATAGTTACAAAGAGGAAGAAGTAGCAACAACGATGACTGGCAGATGGTGTGCTTCAGAGGCCATGTGGCTGTAAGCCGATTTAATGGTTACTACTTAGGCTCTGGGCCAGATAGAATGTCAACATGGTCATTTTTATTACTGGAGTGCTGAGAATCGCAACCTGTCTGAGTCACCGTTGACTTTTGCCAACCTGTACCATGCACAGCCTACATGATGGTGTGCCCTGGGTGGTATGCAGCAGATGCAAATATGAAGTCATTATGAAAATGAACCTTTGCTCTCATTAACTCATACAAGGTGTTTATGAGGGTCATCACACCTTTCATTTGGCACCTATGTGAAATCTGACTCGTTTAGAGATGGTGCTAATTCATTTTGAGCAGTGATTTTTACTTTATTCACAGGCTAGTCTTCTGAAAATCTTGCAAATAAATGTGAGAAAAACAGACAGTTTCTTAATAAGTAAGTAAATGACAGACCAGGATTCCTCATATGGATAAAAAAAGGATGTTCATTTTATATGTATACATTGCCCTTATTTTTCAGGACAACTATGTTGGCATTATTTGCACAGTTTTGTAGTCAATACATGTGCATAGGTACAAATCCATTAACTTTACAATAATCAATAACATGTAAAACTAATTTTTATATATTGATGGAAAATATAGATTGGCTTAATCTATATCTTTAGATAGGGATAAACTAATCAACCCTATTTCAAGTGAAAATATGTATGTCCAGAGGCTTACAAAATACATCATAATTAAAGTAAATTGGTTAATTAGAATAAATGATTAGTAGTTGACTGCTAATAACTGGTAGAGACTAATCTTCTAAACTTCAAGAGTTATGAAAGCAAGGCATTTTCAAAAATCAAAAGAAAATTAGGCTACTTCATAGATTTTAAGTGTTCTTACCACAAAAATTGTGTATGTGAGATAACACGTGTTAATTGCTCAATTGATTTATCTCACAACATACAGACATATCAAAATATCATGTTATATACCATAAATATATACAATTTTATTTGTCAATCAAAAAAATAGGAAAAGAAAAGCTAGGCTACTCTATTTTGAGCAAGTAGATTTTAAAGAGATGTCTTTTTGACAGATATTCTTCTGAAATGTAAGACTTTTAAAATGCATGAAAAATGAGAAGTTGTAAGCACAGGAATAAGTAATTTTACATATCAATCTAAATTTTTATATCAAATGCTGAGGAGAACTTTGAATTGAAAATAATAATTTAAAATAGTTTTACAAATTTTATTTTCAAGTATTCATGTTGATATTTATGCATGAAAAAGTGATAAACAACTTTCTTTAGTTTTACAATTCTACCAGGAAAAAAGGAACATCTTTGTTACAATGTTCTTTCCAGTAAATAACATAATCTTACCACTTTCAAGATGAAGTACCATAGTTTTTAGCACTGAAAAATGCTGTTTCTAATCCCAGAGAAGATTATGTTCTAACAGTCCTTTAATTAACCACATATATTTATTTATTAACACTTATTTCTAGCTTTTTATAGTATACATTGTCAATAATATTTACTCATGATATTGATTTGTGATGAGAAAAGATGAAGTAATATAGTCACAATGATAGAATTTATCAGTTCCATGGAATAGAGCTTAGTTGATTCAAGTAGCTCAAATAGTTGAGCCAGTAGTTTAAGATGAAGGTAGATTAATAAAACCATAAAATTCATCACGTAGATTTAAAAGCTTCAATACTGAACATTTCAATGAGTTTAAACATTTTGTATAGATTTTATCTACGGTTGCTAATATTTCATTAAGTTAAAATATGTTTGCCAATTTCAACATCTACCATAATTATGAATTTTTGAATACTAAAAAGTATAGATATAGCCTTACTTCCCTATTAAAGACAGAAATTAAGGCAGATATACTTGTTTTTATACTTCCAGATCTAGAAATTGGCTTTATAACATCTTCACAGAAGATTTTGAAAGTGAGCTGTCTTCAGTCCGTGAAATGCCAAAGTTCACCTTGTTCATGAAACTGGCTTTCTCTGTCTGTCTCTTCTTAATTTATTTACTTCTTAATTTGTTTATTTTAGAAGCTTTTATTTTGTTGTCTCCTTATCATGTACCAACTCTAAAAAGTACTTCAAGACTAGTCAGCACACCATAAGCCAGTCTCTTTGAGATGGATCCCATTGTGAAATGCAATACATAATTTTATCTGCACTACTCTGAATGACCTATTTCCAAATCCAAGCATATGGCATATTTTGCAACTCAGCATATTTTTTAGAATTTGCAAATAAATCACACTGCTTAAAGTTAGTCATTATTAGGGTTCTTTTGGAGATTTACAATTTTCAGGATAAAATATTTGAGGCTATGTTCAATGGCCTAAAGCCGTGGGGTTTCATTGTCTATTTACCCCAGTGTCAGAGTGAGCTAGAAATGATTTTCTGAGTTACACTGCTGTCAGACTCATATTTGTTCCCTTGGCCCATTTGAAACTGGAATTTTGAGTAAACACATATCATGTCAGCAATTTTTCTCAGCCTTCTGCACCTATATAAGGTAACAACTTTTTCCAAGAATTTCTACTTTCTCCAAACTGTGAAAGACTGTCTCATTAAAATGTAACATGTATGCCTGAGCTACTATTTTGGGAATAAAAAACTAATACTTATCAAGTTTTATTATAAGAAATGTAATAGGCAATGTGAGATTCCAGTTTACTCAAATCCATATTATTCAATCCATAGGTCGAAGCCATTTGTGGGTCAGGACATTAATTTAGTAGTTCCTGACCAACTTTTTAATATTGAACTATATTAGAAGAAAATAGAAAAGTCTGAGTACCTCTCACACAGAAAGGGTGTAAGTTATTTCATTTGTGTGTGTGTGTGTGTGTGTGTGTGCGTGTGTGTGTGTGTGTGTGCGTGTGTGTGTGTGTGCGTGTGTGTGTGCGTGTGTGTGTGCGTGTGTGTGTGTGTGTGTGCGTGTGTGTGTGCGTGTGTGTGTGTGTGTGCGTGCGTGTGTGTGTGTGTGTGTGTGTGTATGTGCATATATATGTACTATTATCTGTTTTATTGTGTTTCATATAGCACTTTCTATTTCATCTTTATGTTAATCTGGGCCATCATGGAATGGTGTGCCTGGACTATATAGAAATTATTTTTATCGAATATTGCTTTAGAATAATGTCGTCAGTTTACAATGAAAGACATTATAAAACAATAACAGTCCTATCAATTTTATTGTTTATTTAATGAAGAAAGTGGTGATGCTTTTATTGCCTGAATACTTGGACTATAGTTACTACTTTATAAAAATACATAGAAAAGTTTTATTTATTTTCTCTATAATAGAAATGGTTGAGATTCTTCTGACAAGTTTACTAATTCTTTTCTTTGTATAGGCAGTCATGAATATTAAAACATGATATAATTTGGACATTAGTCCCTACCCAAATCTCATGCTAAAAGGTAATCCCCAATGCTGGAGGTGGGGCTGGTGGAATGTGTTTGGGTCATGGGGGCAAATCCCTCATTGGTTGGTGCTATCCTTGCAATAGTGAGTGAGTTCTCATGAGATCTTGTCCTTTAAAAGTGTGTGGCACCCCATCCCCCCAACAATTCCCCACACTCCTGCTTTTGCTTGTAAAGTGCCTGTTCCAGCTTTGCCTCCTGTCTGTCATGAGTAAAAGCTTCCTGTGACCCTCTCAGAAGCCAAGTGATGTCGGGGCCATGCTTGGACAGCCTGCAGAATCATAAGCCAATTAAACCTTTTATCTGTATAAATTACTCAGTCTCGGGTATTTCTTTATAGCAATACAAGTATGGCCTGATATAGAACATAATTTGTAGACCCTTTTCTGACAAGTAGAAAGGATATTATGACATATATATTAACCATTAACATAAAAATATTTTATAATTAAATATGTATTTTAATTTTTCTCTGCTGCATTGATTTATTTACTTAAATCTTGGCTATAGTTAGACTGTTAAGAATCAGGCTTCTGATAACTATATCCATACATAGATACATTGACAAATCAACCATATGGAATAAAAATGATGTTTAATATTATGGAGTTATTATGAAAATGACCTATTGATGGGACTGATACCTCCAGGCATGGCCTTAAATACCAGTAACAACAAAACGTATAACCTAAATATTTTGGCCTGCAATTTATTTTTATACACCTAGATACAATCTTTAAAGAAATAATAAATACTTAGTGCATCCGACATATAAAAATCTTGTCATTTAGAGTTTACAATACGCTTAGTGTAAATCTTAAGGTCACAAATTCTGCAGCCTGAATTTATGGATTTGAATTGTTCTCTGTCCCTTACCAGCTTTGTCACTTGGAGCAGAGCACTTAGCCCCGCTGTGGCTGAATACCTTATTCTTAATGTGCGGACAATGATAGAAACTACCTCTTGTAGTACTGAAGTATTGAACATCGGCAGAGCTGAAAATACTATTTTGCTTATAGAAACTGTCTTCTAAATGTTAGTAATTATTTCCACCATATCCCTCCCTGTTCATGACCATGGTGTCTTTCTTAAAAACAATTCTTGTAATGTTGTCTGTTTTCTTTTTCCTTTATAAGTCTCAGATCCTTCAACAGTTCAGTGATACGGCTTTAAAGAAATTCAGAAGACTTTGCCATTTAGTTCAGTAAATCAGTTTCCCTAGTCTTTTTCCTAGCTTGGGAAAACTTCAGTGGAGCATTGGTTGCATTACAGAAAAGAGAATCTTCAGAAAGTGAGAAAAAGAAGTGACAAGAAAGATTTCCAGATGGAATGAAATATGCTCTGCAAATTTTGGCATCACCTTGACTTCAGTACTTCTCTCTGTCTTTTGCTTTTAAACCAAAGAAATGTTTATACTTAATAATTTTATTGCTGTATCTTTTTTTTTTGCCCAAGATAGTATTCAAAGTAAAGATGGGCGTATGTGTGTGTGTGTGTTTTATGTTTTTGTTGTTGTTGTTGTTGTTGTTTTTTGCTAAAACATGCTGAGTTTATATTTTTATGCTATTTAATGGGGGTAAACATGATTCATTCTCTAAAAGCTTACTATCTCTTCTACCAATCTATTTTTACTCTCTCTTTCTTTTCTGATTTTCTTATTTTTTTATATTTAATATCAAGACAAGAAAGATGCCATTCATCCTCTCCCCTAATAATGTAATATCTTGATTATATGCATTAGCCTTATTCTTAGAGTTATTATTGCACTGAATAATCTAGGCAAAGAAGCATAGCTCTTACCCTCTGTTAAGGGGAAATTAGGATTATGAGATCAAGGTAAGATGCTGTCTTTGAACGAGAATAAGGTAACAACATATAATAAGAACTGTATGCTAAGAATTTCCAGAAAAGGCAATTCTTTTCTTCACACCACACCCTTCAGAAAAGCAGAGCTATTTTTGGTGCCCTAGATGTGTCATTTTCTTTTCTTTCTTTTCTTTTTTTTTTTAATTATACTTTAAGTTCTAGGGTACATGTGCATAACGTGCAGGTTTGTTACATATATATACTTGTGCCATGTTGGTGTGCTGCACCCATCAACTCGTCAGCACCCATCAATTCGTCATTTATATCAGGTATAACTCCCAGTGCAATCCCTCCCCCCTCCCCACTCCCCATGATAGGCCTCGGTGTGTGATGTTCCCTTTCCCGAGTCCAAGTGATGTCATTGTTCAATTCCCACCTATGAGTGAGAACATGCGGTGTTTGGTTTTCTGTTCTTGTGATAGTTTGCTAAGGATGATGGTTTCCAGCTGCATCCATGTCCCTACAAAGGATGCAAACTAGATGTGTCATTTTCTTATTGCAAGACTTCTACTTGCCTTTCTGTCTACTTGTCCTTCAAGTATTAGCCCAAACACTACCATCTTGAAGAAGGCTTTCGTGAAGACCTGAAAGTGAATGTGGGCTGTTCTTCTATAAGTTGTGCTATGCCTCCACTGCAGCAACGTTACACAGTATTGTAGGGATTGTTTACCTGTCTCTTCCTGGCTTAAAGTTACATAAACTCAGGGTTTCTGTATTTCACCCATAGTACTCACAGCATCTGTTGAAAAGCTGGCAATATAAGTTCTACTGAATTTGCTGAATATTCATGTATTAAAGTGGAGTCGAATAATTGTCAATCTTCTCTCATTTCTGACTAAAGGCAATAAGTATTTTTGACTGTTATGGAAAAATAGTATTGAATATTTGGGAATTCTGTAATATGTTATTTATTCTTTAGAACAACATATAACCATGAATAACATTAGGAAATTCATTACTATGTATCAAGTTTTAATATAAATTTTGTGAAATTTACCATGTGGATGCCATAATATTCAGTTCAGTCTTTTTTATGAAATATTCCACAAACTGTTTGGAGAGAGGATCTGAAACAAAGTAGCAAATAAATTTGGGCAATACTATGCACATATTCTATCTTGGAGACTCACAATTCACATTAGCTTTAAAAGTCTCTGGCAATTCTTAAATAAAGAGACATACAATTTTAAAATGTATTTTGCAAATGCATTTGACCATATTTACATCCCAGGAAATAGTGTTTCAAGAAAAATAGTTTTGAGAATATTGATCTACTGAACAGTTTGCATCATTTTACATGCTTGTGGTGTTTTCTTACAAGTTTTATTTTTCATATTAGAAAATATTAAAATTAAACTTATAACACAAAGTGGCCCACAGGAGTCATTGTCCTAAAGTTGGGCATCTGGGAAAATCAATATAAAAACTGATCTGAAACCATGAGACCAATAAAAGGGAAGTGGGAAGAATGAACCTAACAGTGACTGCTTTCAAGGAGAAAATCATCAAAGAAAATGCAATCAAGTGAAACTCGGGAAATAAAAACCAGGGGTAAAGAGTGAAATCAGGCCGGGCGCGGTGGCTCAAGCCTGTAATCCCAGCACTTTGGGAGGCCGAGACGGGCGGATCACGAGGTCAGGAGATCGAGACCATCCTGACTAACACGGTGAAACCCCGTCTCTACTAAAAATACAAAAAAAACTAGCCGGGCGAGGTGGCGGGCGCCTGTAGTCCCAGCTACTCGGAAGGCTGAGGCAGGAGAATGGCGTAAACCCGGGAGGCGGAGCTTGCAGTGAGCTGAGATCCAGCCACTGCACTCCAGTCCGGGCGACAGAGCGAGACTCCGCCTCAAAAAAAAAAAAAAAAAAAAAAAAAAAAAAAAAAGAGTGAAATCAGCCTGAGCTGTATTTACTGCAGGTGAAAGTAACAGAGGATGAATTCTGCAACTCTTCTTGATCATCTTCATCACTTAGTTTTCCAACCAACACATGCAGATTCATTTCTTTAACTCTTTCACCATAAGCTATGGGAAGTCTTGGAAAATTGTTAGATCAATCACCACATTTGAGTCTAAACATCAAGCTATTTTTGAGAACAGACTTACGACAATTGTCAGTTTTACCAGATGGAAGTCATAGGTATTGAAATCTCTCATTGTGGCGAATATTTTAGGAAAATGTTTTCTCTCAAGTACTATGAAATATGTGCAATCTCAATGTGTAGTATTCTAAAGTTACATATTTTATTATTGAATTCTATAACACATACTAAGCCTCTAAAGTACAAATGTAAGTGTATTTTATTGGATATATTTTCCAAAAATTATACGAGGAAGTTTGCTTTTATACATACTAAAATACAAACTGTCAGGAAAATGTTGTTAAATCTTAACATGTAGAATAATAATTATAATCTATGAAATAGAACAGAATTGGGAAACAATTTCAGGTGTCTATAGTTAATTATTATATGATTCTATTATTAAAAACAAAACAAACAAACATGCAAAGAATTTCTAGCAGTTTCAAAGAGGGGAATCAGGATGTCCCTCTACCTGAATCAGGAAGCCCATCACTTCTTCGCTGTTTTAGGAGAGAAACAATATATTTTATAAAGGGAATGGCAAAGAAGAAGGTCTAAACGATTGTGCTGAATTTTCTTGTTTGTGTAGCTGGGTGGATTATGCCATTCAATGAGAAAAGGGACAAGGGAGAAAGAATGGGGAAAAATAATGAGTTTAAAGATAGGAATTTCATGTACAAAACATAAATGTTCTTGAGATATACTGTACTAACTAGTACAGGTACAAGTATATATATGGTCTATACTATTTATATGTATATACAATATCTGTAACAGAGCTACAAGTATGCAAGCATAGAATTTTTATTAGATAATTGAAATGTGCATCTGGAGTTTAAAGGAGGGAATGTTGTTATGATGTAGATTTGGGGATTGTTAGCATAAATAGCAGAGGAAAGTCAGAATTTCTTTTCATTATTGAAGGCAAAGTAATGGAATCATATGAAAACAGTGAAAAGATAAGAGATAAGCCTTGACTGATAATGGCTATAAAGACTGGATATGTGTAGCGTCTCCAAGTGGTCTCGTTATGGCCTGTCATTCGAAAGCATGGTTTGAAAAAGCAAAGCGACGTCCATTTATCTACTTATCTATCCATTTAATCATTCAATTACCTGTGACACATATAAACTAGTTTAATAAGCTAATTCAAATGCACGATTCATGCACGAATCTTTTAAAAGAAGATTATATGGTACGATAATATGTTTCCATTATTGTTTGCTCTAAGACTCAAAAGAAATAAGCTGAACTTTCTTCTAGGTCAAGCCTTTATATAATCATTGGTTGAGTTCTGGGCATTGGCCTTGACAAAGAATTTATGACTAAGTCATCAAAAGTAATTGCAGCAAAACCAAAAATTAAGTGGAACCTAATTAAACTAAAGAGCTCTGCACAGCAAAAGAAACCATCAACAGAGAAACAGATAACATCCAGAATGGGAGAAAATGTTTATAATATATTCATCCAACAAAGGCCTGGTATCTAGAATCTACAAATAACTTAAACCATCAAGAATAAAACAAATAACCCCATTAAAAAATAAACAAAGTACATTAGCAGATGCTTCTCAAAAGAAGACATACATAGGGCCAATAATTATATGAAAAGATACTCTTCATTACTAATCATTAAAGAAATGCAAACCAAAACCACAAATGAGATATCATCTCCA
The DNA here is from genome assembly GCF_007565055.1 of Rhinopithecus roxellana. Lineage (NCBI taxonomy): Eukaryota > Metazoa > Chordata > Mammalia > Primates > Cercopithecidae > Rhinopithecus > Rhinopithecus roxellana. The sequence goes on along the minus strand of NC_044550.1, from coordinate 87,902,861 downwards.
ACAGTAAAAGAATGGCTATAATTAAAAAGACAAAAAACAACAGATGCTGGTGAGGTTGCAGAGAAAATGGAACACTTATCACTGCTGGGGGGAATGTAAATTAGTTCAGCCACTGTAGAAAGTAGTTTGAAGATTTCTCAAAGTATATAAAGCAGATCTAGCATTCAACCCAGCACTCCTACTATTGGGTATATACCCAAAGAAAAGTAAATTATTTTACCAAAACAACAACAACAACACACGCACTTGCATGTTCATTGCAGCGCTATTCACAATAGCAAAGACATGGAATCAACAAAGAGACCATCAATGGTGGGCTAGATAAATAAAATGTGGTACATATACACCATATAATACTACACAGCCATAAAAATTAATGAAACCTGTCCTCTGCAGCAACATGGGTGTAGCCAGAGGTCATAATTCTAACTGAACTAATGCAGGAATAGAAAACCAAATATTGGATGTTCTCACTTACAAGCAGGAGCCAAACACTGGGTACTCATGGACATAAACATTGGAACAATACACACTGAGAACTGCCTGGGGGAGGTGGGAGGGAGGGGAAGGGTTGGAAGCATGCCTATTGGGTACCATGCTTACTACCTTGGTGTTGGGATCATTCATACACCAAGCCTCAGTGGCACATAATTTACCCATGTAACAAACCTGCTCATATACTCCCTGAAGCTAAAATAAAAGTAGAAACAAATAGATGATTAGGAAAAAATTTACAAGTTCTAGAAATAATTTCGAACCTTTAAATGTGTTTTTAAAGCAAGTTATCCATTTCAGATTACTACTGCTAACTCAATAACATATTTAAAGACAGAAAGCCTGTAACCATTAGAGAATTTTAGAAAATCAATGTTTAACACATTAATTAATTTTATGAAATCATCGGTTGGGGAGCCAAGTGGCCCATTCAGGCCATATACATTGTCACATAGGGTAGCGTGATTCAAAAGAAACTAAGGCTGACTGCTATCATAGAGCACTAACAGACGAGTCACCCACAAGCAAAAAGTCCTTTTTCTAAAAAAAGACATTTCTGAGGGTGCACATGTGGACTCTTCAAAATGTTATGCCACATTGAAAAGGAAATCATGCCAGTGGTAGACTCAGAAAATGTTTGAATTTCTGGTAAGACAGAGGGACAAGTAGGCTGTCATTTTTCTTTTTTAGATCTTTTTGCTGTTGGATAATTTTCTATAGATATTATCAATCACTGTCATTTACTTGTCTTCTATTTCTTTGTGTGCCCATAAATAAAACAGGAATTTAAAAATACCCTAAATTACAAAAACATCATTGAATAACTCAAACAATTTTCGTTCTATAATTCGAAGACATCTTTTCTCCATTTGTGAAGACAATTTTTCTCCACTGGCAGATTAGTTTATTTCACACATTCAAACTTTATATTATTGAATTACAGAAGAATCTGAATATATTTGACTTTTCTTGTGTCCACCACCACCAATACCCATGTGATGATTTTTCTTGCTAATAGAGATGAATATTTTGCTCAGATTGCATGCACGTTCAATTACATACTTATGCACACACACTTCTCACATGGTCTATGTGAGGGTTGAACATACTCTTTTTTTTTTTTTTTTTTTTTTTTTTTTTTTTTGAGGCGGAGTCTTGCTCTGTCGCCCAGGCTGGAGTGCAGTGGCCGGATCTCAGCTCACTGCAAGCTCCGCCTCCCGGGTTCCCGCCATTCTCCTGCCTCAGCCTCCCAAGTAGCTGGGACTACAGGCGCCCGCCTCGTCACCCGGCTAGTTTTTTGTATTTTTAGTAGAGACGGGGTTTCACTGTGTTCGCCAGGATGGTCTCGATCTCCTGACCTTGTGATCCGCCCGTCTCGGCCTCCCAAAGTGCTGGGATTACAGGCTTGAGCCACCGCGCCCGGCGAACATACTCTTAATATTAATCTGCAATAAGATGAACAAACAAAACTGGGACTTGTCTACAGATTTTAAACTGCTTTTCTAAATTAGCTGGGAACCAAAATGTTTGGTTCATGGAAGCTACCAAGAATATATGCTTGAATTAAAACAATTCAAAATTGTTCAAAAATAATCTTAAATTACCATAGTTTGTCTAAATATATTTTCTGTGTGCTCTGCTAACAGTATTGGGGCAGAACCCTTACTCTACAGTCCTTCCATGTAGTGGGTTATCCATTTGAAGTAAAAATCCTGGCCTCTCCCCACCTTCTTACTCATTAATCTATTATCTGACTGGTGATGTTGAAAAAAAGAATTGGTCAGGGGTAGCTTAATTCCTTCACACTCTTTTGTCTCAGGAGTCTGCGTGCAAGAAGCATACTTCTGTGGTGCTTCCATGTGCTTTACAGGTTATAAAAGAAACAGAGCAAAAAACACATCACTTGAGTGCAGACTCCCAAGAGGAAAAATACAAGAAGGGGCTGGCTTATGCTTATCAATTTGTCCAATAATAGAGTTCAATCAGAATTGGAGAATTTTGAATAGGAAGTTATCTCCATACTTAAGCCACATTCTAGTGTATCTCTTTCATTGGTAACAAAGATGATATTTTGTCCCAGAGGTTGGTTGGAAAGAAGAATGTTACATGTTGAGGTTTCCCCAGTTCTATAACAAAGAGTAAAAAAGTATTTAATGAGAATATATGAGCATTTATAATATATATATCACTGCCATAAATACAGTAGGGATGACATAAGAGTATGTTCCTGACCTCAAAGAATTTATAATTTGGGGAAATAAAAGTACGTATGTTGGAAACAAATGGAGATTCATGGATTATGAATGCAAAAAGAATTTTGAGAAGCGTGATGTAGTTTGAGCTGGAGTAATTTTATATAGTATTATGGGGGTAAATTAGATAAAGTTAGTATAGATAGAGTGAAGAAGGAGCATATTCCAGGTTGGGAAAAATTATAGGATGACAGTTAATGAGCAAAGAAGACCGATCTGTATTTGATGAACAGCCCCTGCCTGATTGCCATAGAATAAAGTTTTAATTCCTGGACGAAGATGTTTGCCATAAAAGGGAGCTATGTTTATCAGGAACATAAAGTAAAAACACTCTGTCTCTGTCTATAGTGTGTTAAATATGTAAAATTTATAATCCCTTATTGGTTGTGATTTGATACACTGCTGTATGATTCATTCATTCATGCTTCTGCATTTTTTAGTGGCATTTTTTACTGTGCATGATTTGACAGTCAATATTCTCTCCTCACAAAACCTTTTCAAGAACACATTTACCTAGTGCTTTTTTCTGAAATCAGTGTTGGTTGAAATCCTAACATGAAAGAGGACAAGGTGTCAAAGAGTTTGATTAAGGTGATTAAGTCTATCAGTAGACTTAATTATATGAATTTCCCTATAATGGGGATATATGATAGCATTGGATATATGATAGCATTCTCAAAGGGAACACTTTGGGATTATGATATTGTGCTCAAACTGGAACAAATTCATTCTAATTTGTACACCTTATTGCTTGTTGCACTGAATTGCCTCACTGGTCTTGCACTAAGCGACAACACTTTTATTGAAATAAATTTTAATTTTGATAACCCCAGGCAAGAGCACATGTATGATGAAGTGTTATCACAGACGACAAGATGTGATAAATACAAAATTAAAACAGCCTCCAAATTTTGTAGACAGTTTTCTATTATGCTTACTTGGCTCATGATACTGTAAGCTTATAGAACAAGTGGCAGCCTAGTTAATCATGGGGTAATTTGTTATGACAGAACACCATGTGTGCTCATTAAACACAGTGGCTCTTTCATCCCTTTAGTCTTGATTACTTCCTTTTGTAATTCTTGTCTACAAAATCTGAAGACTATACAACAATAGAAAGCAAGAATTAATAGCCATGCCTATCATTACATAAAGGCATCATAGAGATTTTTACTCACGTAAAATTTGGGAAACAATTAATTTCACTAAGTGGTAGTGAAATTATCTACATTTATAAATCCTGAATTGACACACTTTATATTTACCTGCAAACAGTATGATATGATGAAGCTACAGGATTATGTATTATTATATGTTTTATAAAACTAGATATTATTACATTCATATTGAGGGTTCACTTAATTGTACAAGGCCATTTTCACAATATTTAGATAAAAACTTCAGTTCAGATTACAAAATATAAAATTATGAACTTTTATGTTTTGTATCTACTTTGTCAAAATTCATAATTTACTTTTGAATTTAGTTTTACCAAGTTAACCCTTTTTTTTTGACAAATGTAATAGTTCTTGGATGTTTAGGCATTGCAATTACTGTGTGCATTTTTCAAATTTTTTCAAAGTAGCCATGAACATGAATTTCCTTAGTTTTAGGCAAACCCAGTTTTGAATCATGGCTTTGTTACTTATCTTTTTTAACCAGAGGTGAGTTACTTAATTTCTGTGAAGGCATGATAGTCCTCAGAATGAATATTAAAAGAAGCAATTCAGACAAAGCCCTGGCACCTAGTAGGTCCACACGAAAATAAAATCACTTGTTCAAATATTTGTATTTCTGAATATTTATAAGTAAATACCATTTGTGTAACTGAATTCTAGAAAAACATTTAAAGAGTATTTTTGCTTGTTGGAAAAAGAAAACCAGAAAAATAGCGGGTTAAACAATGATCAAGATTTATTTTTGTCTCAAATGAAAGTAGTTGAAAAACCAGTTTCCCATTACATAGTGAAGACGTGTATGCTCATGTTTTAAAACTCAGGAATTTACTCCTAGGCATTAAACCTATGGGAATTCTTGCAAACAATACTCATAGTGGCATTGTGTATTAAAACCCCCAAGTGAAACAGCCCAGATGTTTGTTTATATTAGAGCAAATAAGATTTTCGTATTGGTAATAAATAGAATTCCATAATTCAGTGACTCTGAACCAACAACAACAATATGCAACCACCTAAACTAACTTCACAAAGATTATTGATTTTAAAAACAGAAATAATAAGAGAATAAGTATAATTTCATTTATATATGACCTAAAAACAGGCAACACTACACACATATGTTTGTGTGTGTGTGTGCCTGTATATATACACACACTCATATAGTTTTACTGCCATATAGTTTATGTTACGTACATATTACGATTGCACTTTTTATATATACATATATACACAAAATGACTGCAGGCGGGAAAACAATATGGGTGCATAAGTGATGCTTTTAAGCTGCCAGTAAGTTTCTATTTCTAAAAATGGGATCAAAATACATAAGCATTAATGTTGTTATTATTCATGAAAATGATTATATTAATATATTTTTGTTTATATAAATTGCATGTATTTATCTGTATGTATATTCCACTGAGGTTCCTTGTTTGTTTTTATGAAAGAAATCTCCAGGCTTTAGACGGGTGCCTACTTTATGTTTCTAGCATAGCTCTAAAGTTATCTTTTTATTGTATCTCAGTCTACAAAAAGAAATATATTTAAAATATTTAGAATAAAGGCCAGCCATTACAGTTTTGAAAATATAGATAAAAATATAGCATTACAAATATCAAGCAAATATAAAAATTAATATAGTACAATAGTCAGAGAGATTTTTATGTGAGTATAAACGTCCTTATAACATTCAACATTTCCTTCTGCAAAATATATCCATCTTTATATTTGAAAAAAATTCAAGAGTGGTTAGGACTCATTTAGTAATGGTGCCATGACCTGGATGCAGACTTCATTTAAGAAGAGGAGGAAAGATAATATGTTTTAGTAATTTTCTGCAAAATTTTTAAGACAAAAATAAAAAGCCATAGGTTATCTGAAAAATGTGGATTCATGAATATACAAATGGGAAGAAATTTAGGCACCTAAATCTTTTCTACTCTACAAAACAGGAAATTAAGAACCAGAGATAAGTACTGATTTCCCCCAAAGTCATTGCGAAAATTAATTTCAAAACTAGTTTTAGATATTAAATCTTAATTCCCTGTGTTTTCACTACCCCATCCCTTTATTCCCCCAAATTATGTATAAAAGATGTACTACAGTCATATTTACTGTTCTTAAGAAACCTCATGAATGCAGAATTAAAAAATTATGATTATATTGAGCAAATACATTAATAAGTGTTTGCAACTTTCTAGACAGTTATAAGCATTATAGGAGTATTCACTCATTTTTTTTTTGTTTAATTAATTATTTTTTTGAGACACAGTCTCACTGTATTGCCCTGGCTGGAGTGCAGTGGCTCCATCTCAGCTCATTACACCCTCTGCCTCTTGGGTTCAGGCGATTCTCATGCCTCAGCCACCTGAGTAGCTGGAATCACAGGCATGTGCCGCCGCTCCGGCTTTTTTTTTTTTGTTTTTTTTTTTTAATTTTTAGTAGAGACGGGGTTTCGCCATGTTGGCCAAATTGGTCTCAAACTCCTGGCCTCAAGTGATCTACCTGTCTCGGCCTCCCAAAGCGCTGGGATTACAGATGTGAACCACCGGGCCTAGCCGACTAATTTAATATATATAAAATTTTATAAATTAAGCATCAGTTATCTATTGCTGCCAACCAAACTAGCCCAAAACACTGTAGCTGAAAACTGCAACCATTTTGTTTTTGATAATTTTGTAATTTAGCAACTTGAACTGATCTTACTTGGGGCACTGAGGTGACTAGCGATTTCGTGGTTGATGGAGGCTGTGTGGTTGACAACGGCTTCCCTCACACATTGGGTGATTGGTGCTGGTTGTCAGCTGGGCCATGTGACTCCAACTGACTAGATGACAACTCTTCACATGACAAGAGTGTGCTGAGAGGCCAAGTCTTAAAGCAGAAGCTCTTTTTATTTATTTTTAGTTTTGGTGTATAATGAAGGCAGATAGGTTCCTATAAATTATTTAGTTAGACTAGAAATCTGTTCTCTAGAAAATCTGCTTTATTTAATTTTTTGTTTATATTTTCATATATTCCTTTAATCTGTGAGTTTTATAAGAATAGCTTTGAATGGCAAACTGTCTTAATTTCGTTGAAAGCCAATTTAAATAAATGTTTATGTTCTTTCAGAGGAAGGAGAGAGCATATTTCTGTGGTCAGTGTGCTTGTGTTACTATAAGAAGCAAATGAAATCTGAGAAAGAGAGAAAAGCCCAGCGGATAATGCTTCACTTTTAGAATCTCCTCTCTCCCAAAATTAGTGTTCAACTCATGGAAGCTTTCTTCTCTATTTCAGTGAAGACCATCATTCTTATTTAGCTAAGAAACCATTTTTTCTTTCGTAAAAATTTTTAGTAAAAATTTTATAATCCAAACTACAAGTACATCATTATTCTCAGCAGAGCTTTTATCTGTTAGACTGAATGAGCAATATGTCAGTTTAGTAGATTGATTCTACTTGATCAAGTCACTTTGTTTAGGTAATTTTTAAACCAATTGTCTTTTCCGTCTTAATTAACATGGACAGAGCTATAGGAAGACAGAAATTGTTTCTGAATGTTGCCTTTATTACAAATGATCACATAAAATTGCTTAGTAGTTATATCAGAATGATGTAAAAATTTAATTAGTTTTAGATAAAAATAAAAGTGGAACAGAACTTGTAACTGCTATTGAAATGAAGACAGGGATATGTAATACTTTATACTGCAATCTTAATCTACATGAGCTAGAATAAGGGAAGCATTTTAATAAATACTCTAGAATAGTAAATGATGACATAAAATATTTTACTTGAATCAAAAAATAGTCCTCAGTCTTTCTCAATTTATCTTTTGCTTTTGTGCTTTTATAGTTTTATTCACATCTTACTTTCTCAACATGATTTTTTCTCTTCTTTCTTTTCACCTATCCTTCTGACATTTTTTTTTTTTTTTTTTTTCACATTCACAAAATCTCCCAGAATCACTAAACTCTGTAGTGGAGTTTCCTCTTCCTGAATGTATTGTGTTCAGGAAATTCCTTTCCTATTTCAAATTATATTATATAACTCACCCCACCGGGCCACATGGGGATCAGAATATCAGCTCTGTGAATGAGACAGATGGATTTGTGAATGCAGGTGGAACCTAGTGAGGGCTTCCTACTCATTGTTCCGTGAATTGAGCTTGCCCATTCGGTCATGGGTGCACAAATGGAGACCGTGGCATGAGCTTTAGTAGGAAACTGCCTTTGTTGCTTATCACATTAGGGCCAGAAGCAGAGAAAAGCTATGGTCCTTATCAGTGTACAACAAGCAGCAACATAGAAAGCAAGCCAAGAAACCAGGCCTGAACCATGAACACATGTGCTTTTCTCTCAATTTTGTTATTCATCTGGTCATACATTTTGGCAACAAGTATGTATTGAGTACCTTCTGTGTTCCTGGCATTGTTTTAAGTATAAGAGCTGCAGAAGTAAATAAGACTGGCAAGGTTCCAGCTCTCAGAAAATTTACATTAAGGTAGGGTTCATAAACAATAAAGAAACAAACGTAATAGTAATAAAAAAGACGGTCAGAACAGAGCCATCAGAAAATAAATAAAAACAGAGTGATGAGATAAGCAGGGACATTGTCAGTCTCCAGAGCAGTACTATGAATGAAAAAGGTAATGTTCTACCACTGCATGAGAAATTTTGAGGCATTTCTGAAACATGGGAAAATTGAATAAGATTGAAAAAGAAACCAGAGCAGAGCAAGCTGGTCAAGAATACTTGAAATATAAATCCACTACTCAAGTGAGAACTTTTTCCATTATAGAATCTCAGAGGAATGTCAAGCACAAAGGGAATTTCAGAAAAGAAGGAAGTCAATGGGACAATCATCAAAGTGATTAATTAAGACTATATTCTCAGATAGCTGAATCCAATGGGACATTCTTTTGTAAATAGTCTGAGAGGTGGAGCAGAGGAATATTCCCCAAGGGTGTATCCCTAAGAATATCTTTCTTCTTCTTTTTTTTTTTTTTTTTTTTTCAACTTTTATTTTAGGTTCAAGTGGTACTTGTGTAAGTTTGCTACATGGGTAAATTAAATGTCCAGGGTGGTGGAGGGTAAGAATAACTTTCTAAATAAAACAATCTGCTTAGGTAGAACTGCTGGCCACATAGTTGCTACTTGCAAAAGATGTCAGAAGAGCCTGAGATGATAAATAATATTCGTAGAAGAAACAGCCGGGAAAAGTGAATTCTCTCATTTGACCTTAGAACAAACATTCTGCAAGTCTAGCTTCTGAAGGAGGAGTTCCAAACCAAGAGACATCCAGAGTAGTGGAAGTAGAGGTGGATGTAAGATCAGATCATACATTTGCCAGCTGGGTTGTGCCTAAACACCCTGACAACACAGTATCTGCACAACCTACCCATTCACATGTCTATCTATAACATTATCCCCACGCAAACACTCATACACTCATACACACACGCGGTAGAATTTAAAAGACAGAACTTGCTTTTATGATCAAGAGAACAAGGATTCTCATTTGAGTGGAGGAAATACTCAATCTTTTCTCAATTTTTGGCAAGCCAAGAATTAACGAATATTTTAGAAAAATCATATGAGGAAAAAGATACACTCATTATAAAATTATGTTGGTAATCTTTTTGTTGTATACAAATATTTTTATTGTAAAAATAAATTTCGGTATCTATTGGTCTTATAAATGGTAAATATTTTCTTGCATAATTTATATTTTTCTTCTTTTATGGTATATAACAAGTTTTATATTTTTATGTGCACAAGCATTTTTTTTTATTTATGGCTTATGAATCTAGCATCATGCTAAGAAAATCTTTGTTCATTTAATCATGTAAAAATGTTCATATTTCATTTTTTTTTTTTTTTTTTTTTGAGATGGAGTCTCGCTCTGTCACCCAGGTTGCAGCACAGTAGCATGATCTTGGCTCACTGCAAGCTCTCACGCCATTCTCCTGCCTCAGCCTCCCGAGTAGCTGGGACTACAGGAGCCCGCCACCACGCCTGGCTAATTTTTTTGTATTTTTAGTAGAGACGGGGTTTCACCATGTTAGCCAGGATAGTCTCCATCTCTTGACCTGGTGATCCTCCCGCCTCAGCCTCCCAAAGTGCTGGGATCGCAGGCGTGAGCCACCACACCTGGCCAAATGTTTGTATTTCTGTGTAGTGTGTTATTATCTCTTTCATGTAAATCTACAGGAAGTTAATCCATAGGGAGTTAGGTTTTTTTTTTTTTTTTTTTTTGTGGAAGAAGATTCGAGTATTTTCAAAAGATTATCATAGCAGATTGAAATTTGTATAATAATTAATTACTTTCTTAGTCACCAAGTTTTAATGTCTCATTTAACATACATTAAATTTTTCTTTTTGAATTTATACTTTGGTCTATTCATCTTTCAACTTCCTTTTAAGAAACATTTTGATATTTAAATAATTTTAGTAGGCACTTCAAATGATACAGTATTTGTTTTTAGATTTTTAAACATATTTTGCAGTAGATTTATATAACATACATGTATTTTATTTATGTATATTAATCTTAAATGTCTACTGAACTCTGTCATTTGTTGTTTTTTCTGGGTGTTTTTTTTGATTTCCTGAATTTCCTGTGTAGATAAGCAAATTATTTGTAAATAATAATACATTATCTAATTCCGTCTCTTATTTCATTGCATCAACTAGATCCTTCACAGAATGTTTTATAATATATACCTTTAAGATGTAATTTTTCCCTCTTACTAATACAGTAAGAGACTTGTGGGGTTTTTTGATGATTAAATTTTATCCTCACCAGTAGTGAATATTGCAATTTATCAAAATACATTTGGGATTCTATTGAGGTAATCAGATATTTTTCTCTTTAATTAATATAATAAATTACATAAATGGATTTTCTAATATGAAATCACTCTTGGATGCTTAAGTAATCCCAATTTGGTCATGGAATATTAGCCTTTAATAACACACATGGATTTCATTTACTAATATTTTATTTAAGACTTAAGTATCTGTAAATGATTTTGCTCTACACTGCTGTTTCGAAAGATACATTCCTTGGCACATTGGTTTTCTGTAATAGCTATAAGATTTTTAATATCAATCTTTTTTCCAAGTATTCCTGGAAATTCTAAGATAATTATGATGGAACAAATAGTATATTATAGATGTCTGATTATGACAAGGTAGTAAGATAAAAGTATCTGAAGAATTTTCATGTGCAAACACCTCTAACTGCTTAACAAAGTAAAACGACATCCTAAAAATAACCGAGTCTAATTTTTTTAAAAGCATGAAATGAATATAAGAGATTTGTCCTTTAAAATGTTGTCTATTATAAAACCAGAGAAATGACAATGGTGCTGTACAGAGAAGAATAAACCATATGCAAACAAATGTAAATGTAATGAAAAGACCCTTGCATATATGAGTATTAGACAAATAATAAAAAGGAAACAGCAAAAGTTAGAGAAAAGACAGAACATTTTTTAGTATCTGGTATGGAGAAAACTACTCGCTATGATATAGTAAAATAATTGAGTTCAACTTCAAATGCATTAAGGAACTATTTGTGAAAGTTAAAATAATGAAAGTAACAGAAGAAATATCAAATATCATCTTTATAAACTGTGTATGGAAAACAATGCAAGCAATGCCCCATGACATATAAAAAGTATAGATCTCAGAAACTTCAAAATTAATGAAAAAAAGTGAGAGAAGTATGAATTAAAAGCTGACATAAATATTTTCATAGTAATTAGAGTTTACTTTAAAACAAATATGCCTATTAGGAATAGAGGATTATTATATAATGAAGAAAATTTACTAGGAACATACAACAGCTCTGAACTTGCTTGCAGTTATTTATCAAGTTTAAGGGCAAAATTGAATCATTCTAGACATCATGTACATCATACTGGAATAGTTAATGCAAGTGACAAAAATTAATACAGTTATAGACAATATGAGCAGCACAATTAATAAATTATGTCTAGTGAACATGAATTTTGCCACAAAATGTGTAAGTAAATGAGATATTTACTAAAACTGTAAATGAGATTAACTCACCTATTACAGAAAGAAAAGATTTTTGGTTGCTTCCAAAAGCAAGATTTGATTATATACACAAAATCATACCAAAAACAAAATTATTCAGGAAATCTAAAAAGTAAAGGTAAAAGCAAAGCTATACCTGGCAAATTGAAATGATGACAAATTCTAATATTAAAGAATTTAATTTTAATTTAAAATTAAAAATTTAATTTTAAATTTTCTTAAAACTCAAAATTTTAATTTAAATAACGTAAATTTTAAGCCAAATAAATGTATTATAGCAACAAAGAAAGACACATTGTGATGCAGAAATCTATAATTTATAATGAAAATGAAATATGTGTGAGTACTTATGCCCCAGGTAACTTAGCAAGCACTTCTTCAAGTAGGAATTTGTCAAGAGATGCAAGAAGTAAACCATGTTAGCAATAGGGAATTTGAACATACCACTCTTAGTAAAAGATCAAACAGGCAAAAACGACATATGGGTGTAGAATATCTATACAATGCAATCAACTAGATAAATATTCTGGATAAATATAGAAAGTTATACGCTAATAATAGAGAATACAAATTTTTATTTCTTTACATAGACCAATCACAGCATTAATTATATATTAGGTGTAGACATACTACAAACTGAGACCCAACTAAAATGCAGTCTAAAAAGAATTTATAAACACATTTTAAAAGGATTTTCCATCTGGATATTACAGCTTTCTATTAAATAACACTTGGGTGAAGAGGGAAATGCCACTTGAAGTTACATAATCTCTAAAAAATAACGAGTGAAAAACTACATATCTGAAATTCTACACTATATTAAATCAGTTAAGAGATGAACAAATCATAGCCATAAACATCTGTATCAATAAAAATGAATGAATGAAAATACATGAAATAATTTCCTAATTCAAAATGCTGGGGAGGGGGACAGGAAACACAAATTAATACAATAAGAAGGTGAATAAAAGAAAGTTGAAATAAAAAATCCATGAAATATATCTTACTTACATATATTTACTTTACTTAAATATGTATTTACTTATTAAATCCATTCCTTTGAAAAAGTAACTATATATATATAATATATATTATATATATATGAGCTTTCCAAAGAAACACAACCAGTAAGATGCATATTTACAACTCATAAACTTAGGTTTTAAAAACTTTATGAACTCAGAATTCTTTTAAGGAATTGGCTCATGAAAATGCAGGAGCTGGCAAGACTGAAATCTACTGAGGCAAGCGTGATGTTGCAGTCTTGTGTACAAAGGTTGGAAACTAAGATAAGATTCCTATTTACAGGTTGGAGGCAGAAATTCTTCTTCTTTGGGGTACTTCAGTCTTTGCTCTTAAGGCTTTTAAATAATTAATGAGGTGCAATGATATTATAGAGGGTAATCTCCTTTACTCAGTCTACTGATTTAAATATTTATCACCTTGAAAAAATACTTCCACAACAATGTTTATTGGTGGGTGACCAAACAACTGGAGATCATAGCCTAGCATATTACTGGAACAATTCTGTAAAGCATAGTATTGGCATAATTATTGGGGCATATAATGACAATATGCTATAAAACGTATTTTGGGATGCATTATTGGGATATAAAATAAGAACTGTAGCAAGAAAATAATACTCTATCATGCTAATTTCCAGATTTCAATCATCATATTGTGGGTTAAGTAATAGAAAATACACACTGAAATATTAAGGAGGAAAGGACAATTTGCTCTCCAATGGACAGATAAAGAAAATGATACCATTAGTTGCCAAAATATTAACAGTTGGTGAATTTGAGTAACATATATACTTTCCCTTCAATTCATCTATAAGTTTGAATATATTTTTTGTTTGTTCGTTTTGAGATGGAGTCTAGCTCTATCGCCCAGGCTGGAGTGCAGTGCTGCGATCTCGGCTCACTGCAACCTCCACTCCCCCGGGGTTCAAGCGATTGTCCTGCCTCAGCCTCCCCAGTAACTGGGACTACAGGCACGTGCCACCACACCTAGCTTTTTTTTTTTTTTGTATTTTTAGTAGAGACAAGGTTTCACCATGTTGGTCAGGATGGTCTGAACCTCTTGAGTTAGTGATCTGGCCACCTGAAGTTTTTTAAAGTTACAAATAAAATTTTTGAAATTTATGTAGATTAAATCTCTAAGTATGAAAAGCATTGCTATAAACCTTTTAGAAAAAAATAGTTAAAATATTAGAATAGGATAAGATTTCTTAAACAAGTCAAAAAATACAAAATAAAATAAAAATATTGATAAATGTGTAATATGTTTGAAAAGGTATAGCAAAGTAAATGACAAACCACACAGATTTAAATATATTAATATTTATAATGTTTGCTTTATACCTTTTTTTTTTTTTTTGAGATAGAGTTTCACTTTTGTTGCCCAGGTTGGAGTGCAATGGCGTGATCTCAGCTCACCTCAACCTCTGCCTCCCGGGTTCAAGCGATTCTCCTACCTCAGCCTCCCAAGTAGCTGGGATTACAGGCATGCGCCACTACGCCTGGATTGTTTTGTTTTGTTGTATTTTTAGTAGAAACGGGGTTTCATCATGTTGGTCAGGCTGGTCTCGAACTCGCCACCTCAGGTGATCAGCCCACCTTGGCCTCCCAAAGTGCTGGAATTACAGGTGTGAGCCCGGCTTATCTTTCTTCATTTTTAAGAAAATAAATTATAACAATATAGTAGTCAGCACAACTTTCTTCCCAACCTCTAGATAACCTCTGAAGTTAGCATCTAAATAAATCTCATATAATTTTGTATGATAACCACATATGTGCATGTGTATATGTGTGTGTGCTATTGTTTTGCATTATTAGATTTCATATTAATGGCAGCATACCAATCATATCATTTTGCAACCAATATAACCAACTAAAGATTAGTATCCAGAATATAAAAAATGTTTAAATGAATAATAAATAGACAAACATACCAATTTTTATAAAGGACAAAGATTACAGGCAGGCAATTTGCCAAATGAACAACAGATATACGAAAACGTGCTCATTCTCACTAGTAATCAAATTAATTAAAACAACAATAAGCACCATTTTTCAGTCCTCAGATTGGAAAAATTAAAGTCTGGATTCACCAAACACTGACATAAGTGTGAAGAAGTAGAAACCCTTGGACATAGCTGGTTAGAGTGTAAATTGGTACACATATTTTGGATAAAAATATATTTTAAAACATGTAATAACATTTTAATAATGTTTAATACACTTAACATGTGCATATCCTAGCAATTTTCCTTCAAAATATTTACCTTTGAGACACTCTTCTATGCTTGAGATACTTACAAAACCATTTTTCTTAGCAGAGATTGTAACAATAAAAAAATACAAAAATTTCCCTTAGTAGACAAATGAGTAAACTATTTTATTCAAATTTGCAATTATTTGGCTGCGGTTAACTTTAAAAAACCCACTTTACTGTATCAACATGTACGTAACTTAAAAACATTACGTTCAGTCTAAAAAAATTGCAATGTGATAGAAACTGTATGTTGCCATTAACATAAAATTTAAACCTGAAGACTAATAGCATGTACAATTTTATGCATATCTACATACACAGTACAGATACCAAAACATACAGGATTCATACACATCAGCTTCAGGATGGTATTTATCTAGAGGTTAGGAGAAAGGTTATCCTGGCACTATACTAATGTAATTTTTTTTTAATAAAAAGAAAGTGGTGTGAAGCAAACACTGAAAAATATTAATACATTTAAAATCTCCATGCAAGTACAAAGGGTCTGATATACTATTTTCTGTATTTTTGAAAGAATGAAATTTGCCATAATTAAATATACAATGTATGTATTACAGTATTTTCCCATAACCTCATGTTTACAGATATATCATTAATTTATGAAAGTTATTTAAAAATTAGTTCATAACTGCTCTCTAAAGTAAACACATATGTATAATGCTATAAGAGTAGAATGCAAAATTATCCTGCTTTTCTGCTTGCAAAGAAACATATTTTATAACATCTTCACAAAAAACTTTGGAAGTGTCCTCTCTTCAGTCCATGAAATGCCAAAGTTCATCTTCTTATGGGAATTCCCACTATGACAGAATTTCTTAGCTCTCATTGGTGATGAAAGTGTGAGAACAGAGTTATGGCTTGATTCTTAGATGTGTCCATGTGAGAAAATAAAAAAAGGTGGTTACACGAAGAGGTTGCAACTCAGAGGTGCCAAACAAAATGTAATTTTGGAAAGAAATACACTCCATAGAACTCTTTTTTTTTTCACTATAGTCTAAATACTTTCCAAATAGTTTCCTCATATAAATAGAAGACCAAAATAAATGATTTAAATTTTAATGTTGCCAGAAATGCAATGCAGTTCCCTTTGAAGGATGGATTTAAATATTTTTTTTTAAACTAAATTTCCCCTTTAATTTGGAAACTCAAATTTACCTTTGAGGCAGAGGACTATTTTTACCAGGGGATGGGAAGGAGGAATGGTAAAGCTGCTTTAGTGAGCTCCTTAAATTATGTAACTGTAAGCCAGGAAAGTTAAGTGACAGAATGCAGCCAAGAAAGTTCTGACCAAGATTTTAACTTTCTTACAAAAATAAAATATGTAAATATATAATCAAAACTGTGTCCCTAGAAGTTAGTTTTTTTGTCTAATTTTAATGTTTACTTATATATCTGTAACCTAAAACTTGTTTAATTTTTGATTTGAGTGGGTGTCATATAGACCTGTGAGTGTTTGCGTATGGTAGCATAGGGGTGTGTGTGTGTGTGTGTGTGTGTGTGTGTGTGTGTGTGTGTGTGAGTGCGTGTGCAGTGTTCTGCTATTGTCCCAGCTCTAGTTCATAAGAGAATAATGGTTTATACTGGACTACAGTCAGATGCACATGCAGGCTCTGTCTTCTCCTTACCTCAACATGGAAAAAAGGTTGTAAAAAGAACCAGATCCTTGGGCATTAAACAAGAAAACGTAGTTTTGGTTTACACAATGGTTCCTGAGTTAAAAATAAATCTATGGGATGTTAGGAAATGTTTTTTAGTAGTAGTATTACAATTTTCCTCACTGCAGCAGATGACATCCTTGTGGATAAAATAGGATACTTCTTCAGATGTTGATGGTCCTGCTGTCAGTGATACTATGAAGAAAGAGGTTTCCCCTTAAAGAGAAAATGGTTTCTTCTTTCTACAGGGTCTAGGGTCACTGGGCCACATATCAGGAATATTACTATAAGCTGCTCAGTTTCCTTTGTTCTAGCCCTCTCCCTCAGCTCACAAGACATCCCCACCATCACTACTTAGGGAAACTCACAGCTCTCCAAAATCTCCACGTATTCCTAAATACTGCTGTAGGCATAAAGCTCTGCCCCTGCCTAAAGCCTCAAGCCACTTGATGTGGGATATCGAATGCTCTCACCTCCAGGTAAAGGTAGAGAGCTATTTTGTGGGGAAAAGCAGATGCAGCCAAACCCAACACCCTTCAAAGAGGGACAGTCCTGAGACCATGTGCCTACACCATTAACATTGTAGGGCTCTTACTATTGGAAATGAAGCAGGAATCTCTCTCCCACATAAGACACATCACAGACACAACACAATGTGATGGCCATGAGGAAGAGAGATAGGCACCTTGAGAAATTCTCACATACATAGCCCAGGCACACAGGGCTTGCATAAGGCTGGCACAAGACCACGATAACAGAAAACCCTCCACCACAAGCCTAGCGAGATTGAAGCACCAAGTAATAGCAGTCTACAACTGGGGGCAGTGCAATTGTGGGCTGAGTAACTTCCTTTGTAGCATAAGTGTGCAGAGATGGCTGAGAAATGCAAGGAAACTGTCAGTGCAGGGAAACTGACAGTGAATCAGGGATACTGAAATACACACACACACAAACACACACACACACACACACACAAACCCAGCACACCATGCCCATCCTTAAAGGCAAGGCAATTATATACAGATTTGAAGCATTTGTGCACTACTGGTAACCATAGCAACAACAAAACTTAAATACAGTTTAATCTCTGACAACATTGACTTAACTCCTTCACTCATAGCCTGACAGAAGAAAATAGTGCCCAGTTTTTCAGGATGCGTATTATTTGTATCAGTCTTTACTGTTATATACATGATATTTAGTATTCAATCAAAATTTATGAGGAAAAATGGAAAGGAAAGAAAATCCTATTATCAGGAATAAAAACAATCAAGAGAACAAACTCAGATGACCCATATGTTGCAATTACCAGTAAAACAATTTTTAAAATCATAATTAATATGTTAAAGAGTCTAGTGGAAAACAGATAACATGCATGCACAGATGGGGGATTGAAATAGAGATAAGAACTACAAGAAAATTCAAGAAATAAAAAACAGAGTATTAGAGATGAATAGTTCTGTTTTGGGGGCTCAATAATATGGCAAACACAACAAAAGAAAAATTAGTTCTGTATAATTTAGGAACATTGAAATACAAAAAGAATATAGAACAAGAACTGAGCATTCCTAATATGGAGAAAAATATCAAACTGTCTGGCATTTGAGTAGTTATTATCCCAAAAGAAGAAGTGAGAAAGAACCCAGTGAAGAAGTATTTAAAGAGGTAACAACTGAGAATTTTCCAAAACTAATAAAAGTCATCAAACTACATATCCCAAAAGCCAGGGGACACCCTACAAAGATAGGTACAAATGAAAACAAATAAAATAGTCAAAATAGTGATCACTAAGGATAAAAAAATAAAATCTTGAAAGCAGACAGAGATAAAAGATAAATAACATGAGGAGGAGTAAAAAGGAGTTGTAAGACAAACGTCAATATACAACAATCAGTTATGCAACACAATTCCCATCAAAATCCCAGTAGAATTTTCTGAGGATATGTACAAGCCTATACTAAAATGTGTATAAGAAGGTACATAAATTAGAATAGCTAGAAAAATATTTTAAAAGAAGAATAAATTTGGAGTACTTACACTTCATAATTTTAAGATATTATAATTACCATAATTAAGTCAGTGGAGGGCTAGAAATGGGGTACACATATAAATCAATGAAGAAGAATAGAGAACCAAGGAAGAGAGCTAAACAAATATATTCAGCTGATTTTTCATAGAGCTGCAAATACAATTCAATAAAGAAAGAATGTCTCTTCGACAAATGGTCTGGAACAATGACATCAATAATCAAAGGAGAATCTTGACACATACCTTATACCTTATACCAACAGTGACTCAATGCAGATCAGAGATCTGAATGTAAAATTATAAAACTTATAAAAGAGGACATAAGAGAAAATCTTCTTGATTCAGGATTAGTTAATGAGTTCTTAGGCATGACACCAAAGTCATTATCCATAAAAGAAAAGCAAATTGATAAACAATTTTGACTTGACTATAATTAAAAACTGGTTTTGCAAGTTCCTGTGGGTCTACAGTTATTTCAAATAAGAAGCTAAAATAAATAACTGTATTTCTATAGTCTAGCAATAAAAAAGCCATTTATTATTTGTATTTTACATACTGATTTGCTTTATGTACTGATGAGTACAAAATACTGATAAGAGTAATCAAAAAAGACCTAAACAAATGAAAATCTATTAGCTTTTGATAAGATTAATTCTAAATTTATATGGAATAGCACAAATATTAGAATAGCCAAGACAACTTGGAAAAGAACGCATCTGGAGACTGCATGCTACCTGATTTCAAGATTTACAGCTGCAATAAATTAGAAGATGTCTTATTTGTGGATGATAACTAAAAGAAAGCTGCTCAAAATCATTAGTCATTAGAGAAATGCAAACTAAACTACACACGCACAACCTGCCCCACACCCTGGTCCCAAAACAGTAGATAACACCATGTACTGATGAGGATACGAAGCAGGTGGAATTCTTAGTCACTGTTTGTGGGAATGCAAAATGGCACAGCTACTTTGGAAACAGCTGAGCGGTTTCTTGTACAGCTAAACATACTCTCACCTTTTGATTCAGCAATCCTACCTGCAGGGTTTACTCAAGAAAAATGAAAACGTACATCCACAAAATAAACTTTACAAGGAAGTTTATGCACTTTATTAATAACTATCTCAAACTGTAAACAACTCAAATGTTCATCAACTAGTAAATAGATAAACCAATTGTGGAATAGCCGTTAAATGGATTAAATGGAATATGAGCGAGCAATAAAACACAACGCAAAAATTTTATATTCAATTTTTAAATGAATTACATTAAGTGAACTATTCCAAATTCAAAGCCTATAAACTGTGAAATTTCATTTATTTGACCTTTTGGAAAGGCAGACTGTTAGGACAGAAAACAATATCCATTGTAACCTGAGCCAGGATGTTGGATAATTAGTTGATTATAAAGGAACACTAGAGAATTTCGGAGGAAGTGAGTGAATTGCTCTATATCTTGTTGTTGGGGTGGTTATATAACTGTATGAGTTTGTAAAAATTCACAGAACTGTATACTCAAATAGGGGAATACCTCAAGAAGTCTGGCCTTAATTGAACCATGAGAAACTAAGACAGTCTGAACCACTCTTCACACAAATTCACAAAGAGGAAAGAAGTTTCCTTGTGCAGAGGTCAGTTAGTGGAATGGGGGCCAGTCATATATAGAGGACTGCTGAGACCAGTGTAGTGAGTGATACCCAAAAAGCCTTTGGCAGAGAAAAGCAGCAAAGTGGAAAGACAAGAATGGCAAAGTAGAGATACCTGAGGACATATTTGGAATATATGTGAGGAAGTATTCTGAGACTCTCCCCCAAATTACTGGAGGATTTTTTGAGTTAAGATATTTGCTGACACATGGGTGAAGGTATATGCTCTAATAACGTTAAAGTCATGATAGTTATTCATGGTTTGGTGATGCCTGGAGCTTATAGATTTCATAAATCACACACACCCACTCTCACACACAAACACATATATCATCTTTATATTTGCATACGTTATTTTCAAATCTATGTGATTTTATTGTTTTTTAATTCTGAATGGTAGAGCCAAACAAATTAACTATGCCAGAGTGCTAACTTCAGAACAACTGTTTCTATATGAAGGCAAGAGTAACTTGCAGATTTGTTCCCACAAATGTGAGCATGGTAATTGTGATCGTTTTCTTCTATCTTTTGTAAGTGTTCTAAAATGAACACAATATCGTATGTTCTCACACTAAAAGAAGCCGAAGTCTCTTTGGAATTTTGAACACTGAATACAAGAAAAAGAATTAAAAGAGCGATAAAATGTAGCTGAGTTATAGTGTTGAATGTTGAAACATTAAAATACGCAAAAGTGGTCACAGGTAGCAGGGATGTTGGGGGATCATAACTGTAACCTGGGGCCTAAAATTGTTTTACATTCTAGACATCCTTACAGTTTCTGTGTTATAGTCCAGTCTTGATGAGTCCTGGCTATGCTATGGTTACATTTTAAAATTTTGTTTTTGCATTGCCATGAAATCTTGTTATGGAATTTTTTTTTAATTAAGGTGACCTCAGTGTGTTTCTGTCTTACATGTTTTAAAACAAACTAATCAATGGTTGAGTCAAGCTTTCTGTGTCTTATTTTAAATTCTAGTAACTAGATTTAATCCTTGATCCAGATACCAAGTGTCAAATATATATTCCAGACCAAATTCAGGAATACATATTTTATTCTTGCCCCACAGAAACTTCTGGAGAGTGCCTCTTTCATTTCGGTTCTCCACAGCGATTTAAGTCCTTCCTGGTAATTTAACTTCCATCGTTAGAGAGGAAGCACCTGCTGCTGGGTCAGCCTACATCCTTTTATACAGAGTACCTTCAGCCTTCCTGTAACTATTCTTCAATTATCCTCCAAGATAGACTCTATCACTGATGGGCGATATTGCTTATTACCTATTTTCTGTCATCATACTTTCTGCACATCATGCTCTTTCTGTACAGTCAGATTTCCTCCTATCACATGTAACTGGCTCCAGTTTTGCTTTAAACAAATCATTTTTTATTTTCTTCTTCCTGGGGACACAGAAATACTTCATTTTCTAGCCTAACATGAGGTTATCTGGTATTCATATGAGTAGTTCCAGTCAATGAGCTGTGAAGGGAGGTCCGATGTGTGGTTTAGGGGTTATCATAGAGCAGCTAAGAGTTCTCCACATTCTCTCTTCCTTTGCAACGGTGATTGTACAGTCAAACGATAAGATGGTTATGCCATGGGATGGAAAAAAACAAAGCAAAACTGGATTGATGGTACACTTGCAGAAGGAGTCTGGGGAGTAGCTTGACCTGAATTGTAAGTGTAACATGAATGAGAAAAAAGCCTGTCAAGTGTTAAACCACTGAGGTTTTGGAGTTTGTTACTTATCTCACTCATTGTTTGTGTTTAGTTCATAAATCTAGTCTCTAAGGCCTGCCTGCCACATACAACTACCAACTACTGTCAATTCCGTAGACTGATTCCAACTTTTTACTGCTAAAAATACCCTTGAAGAGTCATGGTATGCCACTATAACTTGTGATATCCCCATGGCAATAAATAAAATTGTGAAGTAGATTATATTTGTTTTTGATGATTAAGTTGCCCCATCAATTCCACCACATCCCCTTTTCAAACCTCAGTAAAGATCTTTCTACTCTTAAGAGCCTTTATATTTAATGAAATGAGTTGAATTCCATTTTTTAACTATCATATCTGAGAGTATTTTAATAAAGAAATAAGATTTGGTTTATTGGAATTTTGATAGTAATGCATAAGGAATTCATTTGGAGGTTGCACATTTCATCCTGTCTTAGACCTTATCACAATGAATGTTTTTCATCACCAGATCTCTCTGGTATTGATCTATAAGAAAAAAAGTGAAATGTAAGACAGCGAAGAAAAAAGTACCAGTCTGGGACTTCAAAATGCTGTAGAACGAAATTTCAGTCCTCTAAAATTAGAAGGATGTTTCAGTTTTCAATCTTTTATTTTAAATTTTGTTGTATATAATCATGTATATATAATTATTGATTCTGTATATATCAATATGTATATAGAATAAATTAATATTATATTTTTATATATAATGTAGTCTATATTTAATTATATATATAATTAAAATGTTGAGTAGAAGGTGACTAGATACATTTTCATATATAGTCACATATTGTAAGCCATTTACAGAGGCTTCAAATTCCAATGCACATGAAACCTTTAAAAGGTCAATGCGGCCGGGCGCGGTGGCTCAAGCCTGTAATCCCAGCACTTTGGGAGGCCGAGACGGGCGGATCACAAGGTCAGGAGATCGAGACCATCCTGACTAACACGGTGAAACCCCGTCTCTACTAAAAATACAAAAAAAACTAGCCGGGCGAGGTGGCGGGTGCCTGTAGTCCCAGCTACTCGGGAGGCTGAGGCAGGAGAATGGCGTAAACCTGGGAGGCGGAGCTTGCAGTGAGCTGAGATCCGGCCACTGCACTCCAGCCTGGGCGACAGAGCCAGACTCCGTCTCAAAAAAAAAAAAAAAAAAAAAAAAAAGTCAATGCATGTTGAAAGATACATTGAATGTTTTAATAATAAAATTCCCATACAACAATACTCTCTTTTCATTACTTCACAAAGATGAACTTCTAGGAGCTAGTATGTAGATTACTTGCAAAATTAAAATATAAAGAGAGAATTCTCTATTTTTATTTGGTGGCAGTCAGATAATCTAAACCTAAAGTGCTAAATAGAATTCTGCAACTCTTTGGCATTAGTTGTAAGTATTTATGCTCTGTAAAGCTAATAAGATTCTTAATAATATGGCATTTCTGTGTGACTCAGGTTTTAATTAGATTGCAATATTAAAATATCACTAATAAAACCGCAAAGGAAATTATTTGATAATTTACAGAATATTTATTATTGCAGAATATTCCCTTGTGGCCAATCTTAATTGAGAAGTAAAGTAGGATAATGGAGAATCCACAGAAACCTGTAGAGTTCTACAGTTCATAAAATTATAGCATGAAAAACAACCCCATTTAAAATCTGCTTATTATATGTTTTAACTATCTGCTGATCTTCAAGTTTTTTCCATCTCTAACGCTAACACTATAGTTCAGTTATCTTATTCATCTTACTTTACTTATCATCCAGACTGACATTTATTTTTTATTGTCGTTTTCTTCTTCACAAGTCAACTGGAGTGAACATTTTAAAACATAAATATTATCATGACAATCTTTCTTCAGTTCTATTGGCTGTTGGCCATTTTCACACCTATCCAGGGCATGAAAAATGGAGAGTGCATTTCCTAGATGACTTTGACAAAAGGGTTCAGAAATTACTTAGATTCTACCCATATGATACAGTCTTCAGGACAAGAGAAGCAGAGAAGTAGAATATATTCTTTAATGGCAGAGGCAATGGACAAATGGACTTGAGCACACACGAAATTTTACAGTGATTAACCTGACTTTATTTCCCTCTTCAAGGGCCATAGGGTAGGGATGACATTTGTAGTGACTTTCTCAACTTTATTCACCTCTATGTTTTATAGCAGCTTTTTTTTTTTTTTTTTTTTTTTTTTTTTTTTTTTTTTTAAACCTCTGTAGCACAAATTGAGAAGGGCACCTGAAAGATACTGATGGCCCTTTCTGGAGTTTGTGCTTTTAGTTCTTCCAACAGATTTGTTAGTGATTATTTTCCTGTATAAAATAGTGTCTCTTTGAAATACATAGACTGTTTTCTAGTTTCTTGACTTAATGCTGACTCATACACAATTTTCAGTGGCTTTCTTTTTTTTTTTTGAGATGGAGTCTCTCACTCTGTTGCCAGGCTGGAGTGCAGTGGCGTGATCTCGGCTCACTGCAACCTCCGCCTCCAGGTTCAAGCTATTCTGCTTCAGCCTCCTGAGTAGCTGAGATTACAGGTGCCCGCCTCCATGCCCAGATAATTTTTGGTATTTTTAGTAGAGATGGGGTTTCACCATGTTGGCCAGGCTGGTCTTGAACTCCTGACCTCAGGTGATCCACCAGCCTCAGCCTCCCAAAGTGCTGGGAATACAGGCGTGAGCCACAGTGCTCGGCCCCTTCAGTGGCTTTCTATTGCTTTATGGATGAAGCACAAAATACTCTACAAGGTTCTGATCCAGCCTTGTCTAGTGCCAGTTATCTGGAATTCTACAGCTGCTGAAGTCTTCAAAAAGGCTCTGAACTCAATTGCAGTTTTCTGACATCTGGTATTGATCAGCATCCCTAACCCTGCCAGTGCAGAAATAAATCACTACTTTCTAACATCTTCATTTCTAACTCACACTTTACAAACTCTTCTAATAATGTTGCCAGTATTTTCTTCTTAATAATTCCCTGCTAAGAACATGTGAGTATTCCCTAATGTCTACTAAAGAAGGTACAAACTTAATCTTTGAAGTCAAATCACTGCTCTACATTATCCATATATATATATGAACAAAATCAGGATGCTGGTTGCTTTCACCTAACAATACTCTTACAAACTGTTTTCTGTCTAAGACACATCTTCTGCTCCAAGCCTACTCCAATTTCCATCTGTCAAAAATCTTATCCCTGGCCGAAGAGGCTTATCAAAAGTGATTTAAACATTTTTAATGCTCCCAACAAGATATACGTTACCACTGATATAGTTACATAGGCGATTTGGCTTACGAGTATTGTGGTCTTTGTATTGATGTTCTCGACTTCACTATTTTTGTCAAGAAACCAGTACAAGGGAGGCTATTATCAGTTATCCTGAAAAAATACTCAGATGCTATGACTAGGGCAATAAATCAACAATCTAATATTTTTAATTAAGGTGTAAAATAAGGTAATCAAATATTTTCAAGACTGTCAAATATAAAAGATTGGTGAACAGAAGGCATGCCAGTCTTGCAAGGATATTAGGATATTCTTTATGATATATTAGGATTCAATATTTTCATTTGTAAGTATCTTAATTCTCACCAAGAAAAAGTATATGAAATGTAATAACAAGTTGAGGGAGCTGCAGAGTACCAGTCTTAAGTAAAACCCATTGTTATATCAATGAACTGCCTAGCATAATGTTTTGTATAAAATACTAATATCTGTATATTGAATTATAAAAGTTTTCAAATTATATGACATTGTTTTATTCTGAAAACAGCTGTATAAGCTACACATTATAATACACTTATATTTCAGAAAAAAACACCTAAGCTCTGAAGTGTCTAAATGACTCATCCAGGGCCCAGGCATCATTGGAGATTCTTCTCATTTATATTTGGTCTGCAATATAGTCTTATAAATTTGTTGACTGAATTTAATAATCATTAAAGAATTATAAAATGGAAAATTTTTCTTTATTTCCTTTATACTTTTTTTTGCTTTGGTGGCATGGTTTGTATCTGTGTTCCCAACCAAATCTCAGGATCAGTTGCAATCTCCAGTGTTGGAAGTGGGGCATTGATATGGTTTGGCTGTGTCCCCATCCAAATCTCATCTTGAATTCCCATGCGTTGTGGGAGGGACCTGGTGGGAGGTAATTGAATCATGGGGCAAGTCTTTCCCATGCTGTTCTTGTGACAGTTAATAAGTCTCACAAGATCTGATGGTTTTAAAAAGAGGAATTCCCCTGTACAATCTCCTCTCTGCCTACTGCCATTCATGTAAGGTGTGATATCCTCCTCTTTGCCTTCTGCCATGATTGTGAGGCTTACCAGCCATGTGGAACTGTAAGTCCAATTAAGCCTCTTTCTTTGTAAATTGCCCAGTCTCGGGTATGTCTTTGTCAACAACATGAAAATGGACTAATACAGTCAATTGGTACCAGTAGAGTGAGGTGCTGCTGAAAAGATACCCAAAAATGTGAAAATGACTTTGAAACTGGGTAATAGGCAGAGGTTAGAACAGTTTGGAGGCCTAGAAGAAGGCAGGAAAATGTGGGAAAGTTTGGAACTTCCTAGCGACTTGTTGAATGACTTTGACCAAAAGCCTGATAGTGATATAAACAATAAGGTCTAGGCTGAGGTGGTCTCAGATGGAGATGAGGAACTTGTTGGGAACTGGAGCAAAGGAAACTCTTGTTATGTTTAGCAAAGAGACTGATAATATTTTGCCCTTGCCCTACAGATTTGTGGAACTTTGAACTAGAGAGAGATGATTTAGTATGTTTGGTGGAAGAAATTTCTAAGCAGCAAAGCATTCAAGAGGTAACTTGGGTGCTGTTAAAGGCATTCAGTTTTATTAGGAAAGCAGAGTATAGAAGTTCTGAAAATTTGCAGCCTGACAATGCAATAGAAAAGAAAAACCCATTTTCTGAGGAGAAATGCAAGCCTGCAGAAGTCTGCATAAGTAACAAGGAGTCAAATATTAATCCCCAAGACAACGGAGAATTTGTCTCCAAGGTATGTCAGAGGTCTTCACAGCAGCCCCCCGATCACAGGCCCAGAGGTTTCGGAGGAAAAAGTGGTTTCCTGGGCCAAACCCAGGGTCCCCATGCTGTATGCAGCCTAGGGGCTTGGTGCCATAAGTTGTAGCCACTCCAGTCATGGATGAAAAGAGCCAATGTAGAGCTTGGGCCATGGCTTCAGATGGTGCAAGTCTCATACCTTGGCAGTTTCCATGTGCTGTTGAGCCTGCGGGTACACAGAAGTCAAGAATTAAGATTTGTGAATCTCTGCCTAGATTTCAGAAGGTGTATGGAAATGCCTGAATGTACAGGCAGAAGTTTTCTGCAGGGGCGGGGCTCTCATGGAGAAGCTCTGCTAGGGAAGACCAGAAGGGAAATGGGAGGAGCTCCTACATAGAGTCTCTAATGGGGCACCACCTAGTGGAGCTGTAAGAGGAAGGCCACCATCCTCCAGACCCCAGCATGGTAGATCCGCTGACAGTTTGCACTGTGTGCCTGAAAAAGCTATAGACATTCAATGCCAGCCTGTGAAGGCAGCCAAGTGGGAGGCTGTACCCTGCAAAGCCAAGGGGTGATACCCACCTCTTGCATCAGAATGACCTGGATGTGAGATATGGAGTGAAAGGAGATCATTTTGGAGCTTTAAGATTTAACTGTCCTGCTGGATTTGGGACTCACATGGGGCCTGTAACCCTTTTGTTTTGGCAAGATTCTCCCATTTGAAATAGCTGTTTTTACCCAATGCCTGTATCCCCATTGTATATAGGAAGTAACTGCTTTTGATTTCACAGGCTCATAGGAGGAAGGGACTTGCCTTGTCTTGAATGAGACTTTGGACTGTGGACTTTTGAGTTAATGCTAAATTTAGTTAAGACTTTGGGGGACTGTTGGAAAGGCATGATGCGTTTTGAAATGTGAGGACATGAGATTTGGGAGGTGTCAGGGGCAGAATGACGTGGTTTAGCTGTGCTCCTACCCAAATCTCATTGGAATTCCCATGTGTTGTGAGAGTGACCTTGTGGGAGGTAACTGAATCATGAGAAAAGTCTTTTCTGTGCTGTTCTTGTGACAGCAAATAAGTCTCATGAGATCTGATGGTTTTAAAAACAAGAATTCCCCTTTGCCTGTTGCCATCCATGTAAGATGTGACTTGCTCCTCCTTGCCTTCAGCCATGATTGTGAGGCTTCCCCAGCCATGTGGAACTGTAAGTCCAATTAACCTCTTTCTTTTGTAAATTGCCCAGTCTTGGGTACGTCTTTATTAGCAGTATGAAAATGACTAATATAGGCCTGGTGGGAGGTGAATGGATCATAGGGCAGAGTTCTCATGAATGGTTTAGCACTATCCCCCTTGGTACTGTATGCTGAGTTCTTATGATATCTGGTTGTTTAAAAGTGTGTAGCACCTCCCCCATCTCTCTCTTCCTCCTGTTCCAGCCATGTGAAGTGCCTCACTCCCTGTTCACCTTCCACCATGATTTTAAGTTCTGTGAGACGTCCCCAGAAGCTGATGCCACCAAGCTATCTGTACAACCTGCAGAATGGTGAGTCAATTTAACCTCTTTCTTTACTCGGTCTCATGTATTTCTTTATAGCGATCAGAGAATGGACTAATACATATGGCAATAGAATAATTCAGGTGGTCCATTTCCTATGAAGATGTACCATAGGGGAATGTAGGATTGTGATCCAAATACATGAAGTGCTATCAGCAATAACCCTCTGTTCTTCATTTTAAAATTGGAATAGTTGAGATTCAAACAGATTCAGCCACAAAGCTTTTTAAGGGTGAAAAAAATCTATTTTTATTTGACTACCAAGAAAATAATGAAGCTAAGCTCATTAAAGTGTCAGTAATGGAATCAAACCCTAGTTGTTCTATATAATCAAACTACATAAACCAAATGAAGTAATTTTATATAAATAATAAGTGAATAAACCACATACTAAATAAGCTCCATATTCTTGAAATTTTCCTACAGTTTTAAAATGACACTTTAATTGAACATTTTTGGTTTTGTAGTTGACCACAGTCAACCAGTGAGGTGGCTGTTTTATTATGTTTTGCTTCTGGCTGAGTGTGAAAGGAAAGGGAGGTTTGTGGGGGAGATGGCTTTTATTTCTATATAGATGTTGGCAGAAATAGAAAACAGAGGGCTGAAAATTACTAGTTAGGTACTGTACATCCTGTTTGTGAAAAAGTCCCCTTTTCACATGAATATCAATGAGAATTCTCTTTATCCTTACATTTTCTAGCGCATAGTCTCAGTATATTTTAACATTCATTCTAACAAAACAAATGTTGAATTTATGAGTTTTTATACAAAATCCTTCTGTATACTGGTCCCTCTAAATGTGCTTTGTTTTGCTGATATTATAGTTATTCATATTGGGCACCCAGTCCTCCTTTAGTTTATACTTTTTATTTTATTTGGGGCTGCAAGAGTCATTTAAAAGAAATAGTGATTTGTTTCTTTTGCCTGACAGTCATCAATATTTTGGCGACTAACTCCATTTTTGCCACATAAATTTCTTCATAAAATGTTCTTTGTTTTACCATGATATCTCATTTTTCTATAATAAAAATAGGCTTTTATGCTATACAGATGTATAATATGGTAAATTCTCCACAATAGTAAAAGGTATTTAGAATATGACTTACGGAATAGCTTTACCTTAAAGAACTAGCCATGTTAAGCTTTGCAGGGTATATAGAGAGATGTCTGTATTCTCGGTTATGTAAGAGCAGTTGGTTAAAAAGTGACTGTATAGTGATGCAAAATGATGATAGAGCATCTATAGCTATTTCACGCATTGCATAGGAGGATACGTACATTTATTTGAAAAGTAAAATGTACCTTAATACCTATGTAGGGAGTGGAACAGCCATAACACTTTGTAAAATGTACATAAAACTTAAAGCATTATTTTAAAAAAGCCATCAGTGGTTATGTTGTACTATGTTTTATTTCTCTATAGACATGGAAATTAGTGCTTGCTTCCCAGAGTAATCTTCAAATTAATATAGTCTTAAACTAAACAGACACCCAATTCTTGAAATACACACACACACACAACCCCCCCCCCCACCCACACAAACGGCATGCACCCCACACTATACAACACATATTGGGTTCATTCCTAGGAAAAAAAAACCACCTACTTTCTGAAAGTCCTCATTTGATTCAATCAAAAAGGAAGTAAGCATATAAATTTCTATGAGTATTGGCTATTAGGAATAAAAGTTTTCTTCAAAAACATAAAAATATACTTTTCTCAAAAGTGTTTTCTGAATATATTGAATTATAAAGTGTCAAATGCTGAAATAAGGGGAATAAATGGCATCAAGTGCCCAAATTTAGGGAGAAGACATCCCTTAAAAACTTAACAACTGAATCATTTTTACAATACCCAGTCAATATCCCAGACTCCCTCTCCCTAGTGGGCATAACTAGAACAACAGGAAGGATGATCACTGGATTCATAAGGGGAAAACCACAGCTTTTTCCTCCTACATTAAAAGAGGAGGACTTATTCTTCCCTAAAAATCCAACTCAGTATGTCTCAAAAATATTCAATGAAATGGAGTCGTCTAAAACTAAGAAGGATAATGCTTCACTTCCCTTTGGCTATGTGTTTGTACCATACTCTATGACCTATTTATTTTGTCTCCATGACTAAAGGTTACAGAGGGTGGGAGAGAGCCAGCAGGGCAGAGAGAAGTGGCAGCATGAAGCCGTCTGCATGCCCACGATTTGGCAGTGGAAGGGCTGTTAGTCCCCCATGAATTAAGTGGCAATGAAAACTAGCTGGGCGTGAGATGTCTTGCTGGTAGGCTGCCGAAGAGCACCAAACAGCAATAGATTGTGTGTTGGGCTGCCAAACGCAGGATCTGGGAAAGGGAAAAGAATTTGAACTAGAATGAATTTCCACATTAAGTGGCAGTGCTGTGAGGAAACTTCTTACAGTTTGCCCTGAAATAACTCATACCTGCCCCTACAAGCGAGCTGGCATTTGGACATTTGACATGCACAAGGCATTGAGAGGCAGCCAGACTGGATATGAGCACACTAAATCTACAACACGTATGTGATATTCACATGTCCTTTGTGTAGCTCCTATCCCTCCTACCCTCTCTGAACCCTGGCACCACAAATTTATTTCTTTTATGTACTGAATTTCAATGTAAGCTTTCACTTACAGAAAGAGTGCCATATATAGAGAGAGAGTCAAATATAGAAATTGTAGAATTAATTTTCTTTTTTTTTTTTTTTTTTTTTTGAGACGGAGCCTTGCTCTGCCACCCAGGCTGGAGTGCAGTGGCCGGATCTCAGCTCACTGCAAGCTCCGCCTCCCGGGTTTAGGCCATTCTCCTGCCTCAGCCTCCCCAGTAGCTGGGACTACAGGCGCCCGCCTCGTCGCCCGGCTAGTTTTTTGTATTTTTTTAAGTAGAGACGGGGTTTCACTGTATTAGCCAGGATGGTCTCGATTTCCTGACCTCGTGATCCGCCCGTCTCGGCCTCCCAAAGTGCTGGGATTACAGGCTTGAGCCACCGCGCCCGGCCAGAATTAATTTTCTATAAGCAACCAGGTTCAAAGTTCTACAACTTCATGTGGTTAGACATCACACAGAGCAGGGTGAGATGTGTCAGCATTCAACAATTTATACAGGAGGTTTGCTTGTGAAAAGGAGAGATTCACCTCTAATTTTCTCACTGGAAGTCACCTTAACATCTGGGCTCACTGCCTTGTACCATCACACACTATGAAGGTGCGCGTATGTGTATGTAAACATACATACACACAAATATGTATATGTGCCATATATACACAATATTATATGTGTAATTATGTTGAATTATTTTTCAGAGAAGAGATAAAATATTACCAAAAATACTAGTTTTACTTTTTCTTTACAAAACTTATTTTTTAAACTTTGGGTTAATGTTTTAATTGATGATGTCAGCTACAAAAAGATAACTGGCTCTATTGTAAGATATGCAAGCCTTATAGATATTATAAAGACTTCTGAAATAAAATCTTTTTTAAATTAATAAATATACACTGGTGATGTTTTAGCCATGTCATAACCCTTTACATTTCAGTTACAACACTAATTAGATAAAATCTGATAGATATAACTATGATTGATTATCCAGATATTTTAATATGCAACTTTATCTTATACAAAGGAAACAATACATTTTGAGAAATGTATACAAAGAGATCTTTCTGTGTAGATACATTTTTATTCTTCTAAGCATATGTGTAATATTTGGAAAATGTAAAAACCTTTTATTTTCTGTGTCTTCAATATAGACGTAGAAGAAAGAAAAATTTACCTTTACTCTATACTACCTATTGTCCTAAATGATCCTGAATAATTAAGTCCAGTTTTGAGATTTTATTACTATACTGTCATTTATTTGCTGATTTTCTGATATTTTTAACACTCTTTTGATATTTAATATATTTTACATCTTTTCTCTGAAAGTATAACATGTCGGGATGTAATATATAATAGAATATTAGTAACTTTAATAAAATGACCACAAATTTGAGAAAATCATATCATATTTCCTTGGTATTAGACCACATTGCTTATTGTTGAAGCTTCATGAATCTCAAATGCCTATCTCAATAGTTTATATTTATAATTTTCAAGATAATTTGATACTTTTTAAGGTATACTAATTGGATTGCAAATTTTCATGATTAAAGATAAAAACAAAAATAAACAAGCCTCATCTTTCTAAACCTATTTTTATAGGTCCTAAGCATACATATACATATATATAGATATATAGTATATATCATATATTACATAGACAAGTATATATGTAGTATATAAATATATATGCTGTGTGTGTATACTATATATAGTAGCCCATCTTGGATTAAGATCACTCAATGTCCAGCACACCAACATGGCACATGTATACATATGTAACAAACCTGCACGTTGTGCACATGTACCCTAGAACTTAAAGTATAAAAAAAGAGAATCACTCAATTTCTATACAAATATTACAATTGTATTATGTGGAATATGCTGCCAAATTAGATTCCAGTGAAATGTAAAATAAGTTGAGACTAGAGGAAATGTGCAAAAATAGTGAAAAATATATGCATTGTTTTCCTATAAAATTTATGGATTTCTATTGCAAAGTATTATTTCACAAATGCATTATAATTACATGTATCCATGAGTAGATTGTAATTGACATAGAAAATTTCCATATATGGAGTGGTATTTACTGAAGCAACTGGTATGATATTGAAAATTGGGTGCAGGGTGGAGTTTATTAACAAGCTTAATTAAGATGTTAAGTGTGAAATTAGTGGAATAGAGGATGTGTTTGGGGAACCGACAGAGGTTAGACTTGGTGAGTAGAATGGGAAAGTGAGCACACAGTAGGGACAGATATTCATCCTAAACTTAGACAAAGGTGTCTATAATCATAGAGATAAAGAATATGAAAATTTACAGTTTGAGTAGCCACCTAACTCATGCCATTTAAAATTAATTGTTTGGCTTTTAAAGAACATGTCACAAATATATTCTGCTTTCATATTTGTGAATCCTATTTGAATTCTTTTTACTTTCATATGGTATTATAGGAAGATGCCAAACATTTGTTGATGCAGTTACTTTAAAAGTGCCCAGAAATACACAGGAATGCTTTGAGAGAGAAAATGTTCCAACTACATAGAGATATACAATTCCATCTTCAAAATAGCAATAAAAATATCTGATTTTTTACAGTAAAGAAATAATTTATAAATAAATGTGTGTATTATCCAAAGAGCTTCTAACTTTTTGGTGCAGAAATTACTACAGCTACCCTCATTATTGACTATATGTAAAAAAAAATTTTAAATTAAAATTTGAGGTTTCAGTGATCATATGAATTTGGTTTTTTTTCAAATCTCTTTCTCAAAATTTGTAAATTCAACAAGGAATGCAAACAAAATCATACATGATTCACATTTTCAGCGTTAATAAAAAAAGAAGAAAACCCATAAACTTTAAATTACATGTAAGTAGAGTGATGCTTCAATTCTGACAATGCTAGGGCTTGGACTAGGTAGAGGTGAATGAGACACTACCCTTGAGGTGAAATTTAGGTATGCCGCAGAACCTTAGTAATCAAGATAAACAGACTGGAGCTAGTGGCTCCTGCCTGTAATCCCTGCACTTTGGGAGATCAAGGTGGGCGGATCACCTGAGGTCAGGAGTGCGAGACCAGCCTGGCCAACGTGGTGAAACCCCGTCTCTACTAAAAACACAAAAATTAGTGTGGCATGGTGGCACATGCCTGTAATTCCAGCTACTTAGGAGACTGAGGCAGGAAAATTGCCAGGAGACGGAGGTGACAGTGAGCCGAGATAGTGCCGTTGCACTCTAGCCTGGGCGACAAGAGTAAAATTACATCTCGAAAAAAACAAAAAAAAAAAAGAAAAGGAAGATAAATAATAACTTAATGCAATGGTTTAAAATCAAAATTAATGCAAATAATTCATGATTAACAGAATATTGAATTTTAAATAAAGACAGGTTCCCTTAGTCGTCACAGTGCCAGGATGAAGGTGAGGTGGCTGAGGTGAGTTGTACCAATGCAGAGTTAGATCCTGTCTTTATTTAATTATAAAAGCTTGCAGCCCCTTGGCAATGTGTAGTGAAGTGAAAGAAGGAAAGAATAGAATAAAAGTAAACGTCCTGCAAAATCTTTCCTTATCCCAGACCACTGTCATGAACATCATCCATTAAATAGCTTCGTGTTATTACACTGACAAAAGACAGTCTTGAACCAAGAAACTTTTCAACAAAATGCACCAACACCACAGAAAGCTACCATATGAAGAAAAAAGAAAATATGAATCATAGCAGTTTAGCAAATAAAATTTCTCCCAAAGGAAACTAACATGAAGCATACTGAAACAGAACATGCTAATCTGAACTAAATATATTATAATGAGGATTTCGATATTTTAAATACAAACCTAAAACCAGAAATGCAAATAAAAAGAGAAATGAATTAAGAAATTAAATTCAACAAGAGTTGATAGGATTTAGGGAAAAATTGCAGAAAAAGACTAATCTCAGAAATGTAGAATAAATTACAAGATTTCAATTATAATGTAAAAAAGGGGAAAAAATAAGCATTAAAAAAGACAAAAAAACGAAGAAATAAGTAAAAAGACAGAAAGAAAGTAATTGAAATGAAGACAGATACAGAAGGTCTAACATTCATATAATGGAAGTAAAAATAAAACAGAATTTAATGTTTAACAGTAGAATCCAAGAAAATTTTCTATAAAGAGCATGTACCTTAGAACTTAAAGTACAATAAAAATAAATAAATAAATAAATAGATAAATAAAAGAAAAAAAGAAATAATATAAATCTACATATTAGCAAAGTTTACTGTTAATCTGGGTGCACTGAGCTGGAATGATCAACTTGAAACATATTTGAAGAACATGAATTGGTGTACAGATATACAATAAATTCCTTGGTGACTCCAAGCAAAAGAATTTATTTATTCGTTTATAAGGTAAGAGAACACATGAACACAGAGGAGAAGAACATGCATTGGGGCTATTGGAGGGAGGAGGGTGAGAGGAGAGGGAGGATGAGAAAAAATAACTGATTGATACTTGGCTTAATACCTGGGTGATGAAGTAATTGGTACAACAAAACCCCATGACACATGTTTAACTATGTAATAAACCTGCACATCCTGCACATGTACTCCTGAACTTAAAAAAAAGTTAAAACACCCACTGTAATTCTAATCCAAGTAGCCACTATAGTAACTGTCATTGTCTAAGAATTTCAAAGGCTTTTGTTGATTAATTAATGAATATACCTTATTCTCAATGAAAAAAAAATGAGATAACAATTTGGTGACATAACTATTTAACTGCATGCACATACACAGACATATATGTATATTATACATATAAATGTATCTGAGGTGATCGCATTTACTAGAGTGGCTAACTGGATTAGGATTACTTTCGACTTTGCTGGTGAAAGAATTCAGGGGTATTGTTTGATTACCCTGTAACTGTAATATCATTACTGCAGAAACTCCCTGAGATATACTCAAGGATTTACACAAAGTGATGTATATTGCTGCACCATTTCCAATCAGAAAAGAGATAAAAATTAGTATTTTGGAATGCTGAAATAGTTTAGAAAACTAGAAAGCATTTTATTAAACTATGAAAACAAACTACATCTGTATATATTGATATTGACTAGATTTGCTTTATATCTTATGTAATCAGATAATTCCTATTTTTTACTGGTATTTGTATTATGGGCAGGCATAGAAACAAACATAATTATCTCTACAGAAGGCATAAAATTAAACTTAAAACGATATTGATCAGGTGAGTAATCTGCATGGTCTTATTACTAAATTAATAATTTACAATAATGGGCATTATTAAATTGAGCAATATATGAAGCCCTGAATTAAATAGCATATATATTCTCACTCTATGTAGAACTACCTAATAAATCACTTAGAATGAATCAAATTGACTTATTTTATACTTATAAATTTTAATGGCATGTAGTCTAACCCATTCATTTTCATTGCAATAAAATAATAAATTTAAAGTTTCATTAAACAAGATTTGATGTTTTTCCAGATAATAGTTGTGTATGCATTCCAAAATGTCACAAAGATTTTATTTAATAACCCTTCAACTCAATAAGAAAAATACAAAGTGTCTAATTAAAATGGTTCAAGAAAAAATAAAGCTAGATTTGCATCATATTTCTCACGATGAACATGCTAAGAAGTTGAAAGCTCAATAGCATTTTCAAAAAACTTAATGAAAGGAACTGTAAATTAAATATTTGATTTGCAGTCCAGGTATTGTTCAAATACAAATGCTATTGAAAAACCTTTTTAGAAACAACTCAAGAGCTATGATATACATGTATTATTTCTGAGGAATGTAAAAAAAAAAAAGAGCTACACCTTTCCAAGAAATGACTGGGGTGAATGATGAACATGTGATACTTATCGAAATGTAGAACTAAGACTAAAACAAAGTTGAAGGTACAGATGAAAGAATGCTTTCTGAGTGTTATATATTCTGAGAAGGAACAATGTAACAAACAGCAAAATTTTTAAAAGCCTAAGTACAAAGATAATTTCCAGGGAAAAATGCAAAGAAGACATACCCAATAGTAAAGGAAAAGCAATAAACGTAATATAACCCACATACTATTGGAAACATGAGAATTTGAAGATAAAAAGAAAAACTATATGAGTATTTTCAGACAACATGATATTCATGATAACACTAGGAAAACCCCTAAATGATAATTATGTTTTAGAAAATCAAATGAAATAATTTAATAAAGCAATAAAATATAAAATTAACATGCAAAAAAATCACTAGCCTTCATAATCAGTCAGAATTTATAATAGAAAAAGATTATTTAAAAAAACAACAGAAATATAAAATGATTAGTAATAATCTTAACAAGAACTGATCAAAACCAATATAAAGACTGAAACATTTCTTAAAGGCCCAAAAGTAGACTGAATGTATCGACAGACATCTTTTATTTTTGCATAGGGTGTGTTAATTATTAACATTTCAAATCTCTCCAAATTAATTTATGAATTAATACAATCTAACTAATAAAACCAAAAAGCTTCCTTATGAAATTAGAAAGGTGGAGAGTACAAGTTATATGGAAAAAATAAACATAAAAGTCCTAAAGAAATAGAAATAGAAAAATTAAATGGTAGAATAATATTAATATAGACATTTAAACATAATACAAATTATTTGTTACTCATGATTTCTAATATCATATATATATATATACACATAATTCTTATTTCTCCTATGTACAGAGAAAAGCAAAATGTTAAAGTAAAATGAAGGAAAACAAGAGTCTAAATATGTATTGTCTCATTTCTGACATTAACTAGTTCTTTAAGTATGAGTAAGTCACTGATCTCTCAGAGCCTTATTTAGTTAGCTGTAAAATTATGTCACAAATCTTTCAAGAATACATGGGAATTCCAATGCAATAAAATGTAAAGGTGACCTTTTTTGGTGACATAAGACCACACTGGTGTAAAATAAAGAGAAATTAAATCAAAGGGAGGATGTAGTCTTTTAGAACTTTCTGTAGAGCTTGTCAGCTCTGGCCACACCCCCCTCTTTCTAATAACTGAGATATGGTCAATCATGAATCAGAGACAATATAAGATAATGTTGCACCAGTGAAGCCCACCATGACTATGATACCAGAACAGTTTAGTGTCCAAAACCCTACCATTCTCAGAAGGGTACAGAATGGTGAATAAACCAACTCTGGGAAAAGTTGTTTCCAGTTTCAAAATTACGTTGTTAAATTCCTTGCCTGTTCTCCTACTGTTATGGACTGAATATTTGTGTTCTCTTTCCTGCTACATTAAAATGTTGAAGCCCTAACCCCCAATGTGATGATATTTGGAGGTGGGGCCTTTGGGAGATGATTAGATTTAGAAGGGAACACGAGAATGGGGTCTTCATGATGGAATTAGTGCCCTTATAAGAAAAGACCAGAAACCTTGTCTTTCTTATAAGGGCACTTATAAGATGCCCTTATAAGAAAATGCCTTTGGATGACTTGTTTAAAAAGGGAAATCACATAAATAAAAATATAATTCTATCTCTATTACTAATTTTTAACCAGTAGCTTTTTAAAAACAATCCTTTTTTTATATTCCAAAAGATACAACTGAAAAGATTTCTTTCATTATGTAATTATGTAAGTCAAAGGCATTATGTAAGTCAAAAATAATGATATATCTTGACCAATTAATGGCACTTAGAAAATTTCAGCATTTATTAAGTCAAAAGCTTTTTGTCAATAAGTGAAATTGATTCTTTTTGAAGTGTTAATATTTAGTTGAACCGAAACTTACAACATACTGATATATTTCTTCCTTGACAAAATGCATGGCCCTAATGTTCCAGAAATCATCCATATGCTATTGCTCTGGCTCTCCTGTGGCTTTGAGATGAATTCTCACCCAGTATTTTAGCAAACTGTCTTTTCAGTACTGCATTAAATTAACCACATAAGAAATATTGTAATATCTTTGGTAGTCATATCCCCTTCATGTGTAGAAAGTGTGATTCCACTTTATTATCACAATTTGTCTAACGCTGAGGTGTAAAGTTTTCTTTATTTTTTAAAATAACTTCTTTCTGCTGGAGATACCAACTGCACTTAAAATCGAGACGAGTTTTAATGGAACTAAAGATAAGAGTGTGAGTGTGTGTGTGTCTGTAGGTGGGGGTGTCTATTTCTTAGAGTAGATACATTGCATGAGAATACCATATATATATATATATATATATATATATATAGTTTGTTTGTTTGTTTTTGTTTTGAGACAGAGTCTTGCTCTGTCGCCTACGCTGCAGTGCCGTGGCGTGATCTCGGCTCACTGCAAGCTCCGCCTCCGGGGTTCCCGCCATTCTCCTGCCTCAGCTCCCAGAGTAGCTGGGACTACAGGCGCCCGCCACCACGCCCGGCTAATTTTTTGTACTTTTGGTAGAGACGGGGTTTCACCCTGTTAGCCAAGATGGTCTCGATCTCCTAACTTCGTGATCCACCCGCCTCAGCGGGATTACAGGCATGAGCCACCGCGCCCGGCCCATAATACTTTTATATATTTAGAATGATAGATCATTCTAAATTTTCTTGGTCATAATCTCTTGACAAGTTTAAAAATGGAACCAGGCCAGGTGCAGTGACCATTGCCTGTAATCCTTGTACTTTGGGAGGCCAAGACTGGAGGATTGCTTGCGACCAGGGTTTCAAGGCTGCAAGGAGCTGTGATCACACTACTGCACTGGCTGGGCAACAGAGTGAGATCCTGTCTCTATAAAAGAAAAAAAAAAAATGGAGGAAATAAACATTTATTTCATGATATCCAATTTCAATAAGCTAAAAGTATTTGATTATACAATGATGGTTATTACACTGTAAAGGAAATTCATTCTCATAATTTGAAATGTCTCTTAAAATATTTGCATTTGACTGTGGAGTGATTTAGAGAAATTCCCTGATATTTAATATTCTATTTCATTTTTATTCTCAAGTTCAGAAAGAAGTTTCCTATCATACCAAACGCATAGCCATGCAGGAAAGGAGAGACTTGTCGCTAGAAAGCGACAGTACACCACTGAATCTTTGGGAGGAGAATCCTTATAAGAATAGGACCAATTAATGGCACTGACATGAAGCTGAAAGAAGGTATTAAGAGAAAATCTTTATACTATAATGTAAGGCCACAAGAGCTCTTCCCCACCTTGATCTCTGAAACTAGGTAAAATCATAGTCTTTTCCCAGGGAGTGGCCTGTATCCAATAACTGATTTAGAGATCAAAGAGTCTAGTTGACTTACCCCCAAATCAACAGGAATCTGAACGCAATCTCAAGCTCCAGGTTTAGACTAGTAACAGCCAACCCAGGGACTATCATCTGAAAGTCAGAGGGCCTGTCTGGACGGTTTCAAAGGTATTCTCTTCCACTGCAGTCACAGCACAGTTTGAGCTGAAAATTAGGCCCAGAATTTTTTTGTGTTATGACCTCTTTGAAAAGGTATTCTGAATCCAATAGCATAAAAGTACTTTTCTACATTTTAATTTTTTTCTAGAAGGCTTATTGGTTTACCTATTACATTTAGGTCTATGGTCCATTTAAAATTAAGGTGGTAAGAGATAAGAGTCCTGGATCAATTTTGCCCGTATGGATATAGGATTTGACGAGTAGCATTTATAGAAGACATCATCGGATTTCTACCTCACTACACAATGTTTTATTTGTGTTGTGTTACAAAATGTTAAGCACATCTATAAGCCAGATATTATAGTTTTTTTTTTAATTCAAATAAGCAAGCTGTGGATCATGGCAGTGAAAAAAGCATGTTAACAGCAAGTAGACAAGAATTAACTCAAACTTATTTTGGGTGCCAAATCCACATTCTTCCTACCTTGATTGATTTCTGTGATACTTGAGTCATCTCAAAAATATAAATATATTATTAAGTAATTAAATTACTGAACATGGTGTAGATAAAAGGGATTTTTTTAGATTATACAAAAATAAGAAGATAATGTGTTTGGCAAGCTTGTTTCTGCTGCAGAGTGGGAGGATGTGATAGAACGGTACCTGTCAGGGGTGTGTCTGTGTGTGTGTGCATGTGTGTGTGTGTGTGTGTGAATGTGTCTTAGAAGATAATGAGAACAGCATTCAAGACACAGTGGGAAAGTTCTCTTGACATTAAGATATATCTTGTGATGAATTGTCAATAAAGATAGGAATTTGCAACACAATTTTCACTGCAGCATAGTCAGAAAAGTAAAGTCTAGTTAATTCATCATTCCATAATTAAGCCATGGTGTAGTAAAAACTAGAACAGTTTTTTTTAATGTGGCATGTAATGGAAATTACAGAAATATTTGTTAGAAATACTTGAGCAGATTGAGAATCAACATTCACTGTACATAGTTTACTAACCAATACAATGTTAATAATAACAATTATTTTTTAAAATAGGCCTATCACTTCAATTCATTGTGTTCTCATGCCACTTTCAGATCCTCCTCTACCCAGAGTGGGTCAGGAATCATCTACTCAGATTCCTCAAGCATTGCTTATCCTCATCCTTGGCTCACCTTTTTCTTATTTTTAGAAACCAACATTTTCTATGACCTCATTAGTGTGTGAAGACTTCATATTCTTAATTGAGCTTAATCTTTTCAAAATTCAATTAAAGAACCAGTTTTTAATGTATTGATTTTTATATTTTTTATTTCCTACATTCTTCATAAAATGTAGGGTTTGTTTGATGTATTAATCCCAAGAACCACGTTATCAGTTTGTGTGGCACAGTAGCCATCTTTCTAATTGAGAATCTGATTCTGTATCTAGTGCCTTTGGCAATATCAGTGTTTTTCTCCGCTGTAATGATCAGAGGTAATATTCCCCTCCCTCCCAGAAAGAACCCCTTCTGACTAGACTCTAAGCTGTAAATGTGTTCCCTGTTGTACAACTCGCCAGCACTTTCTGTGTAACACTTTATTTGTTATGAGACTCAGGTATATATTTGACTTTAATTAACGTTTATTGGCCAGTAGATAGGTTTTAAAATTTATAAGATGCGTGCATTATTTTAACTTCTTCTTATGATTTCAAATTTCCCATCTCAATAATAGTAATAACAGCAACAGCAATAAAAAAGTGTTCTTTGTAATATCTCTAAGTGCAATGGGATAATGTATTTCCAAAGTTTTATAATATTAAGCCAATGCTCAGGGACAGTTATGATCACATAGTAAGCTCATTTCAATGATCCAGTTTTTATTGTAACCTTCTCTTATGAACTCTAGGCACTAAAGTAGAGATGATCAGATTGCTAATGGTGTTTTGAAGAAAGGGAGTGCAGATTAACAGTATTGTGCCTGCCCTGTGGGTCTGTACATCCCACACTGAGGTAATAATGGTAACGTTAAGAATAGAAAGCCAAACAGACATTAGTCAGTGAGTAATACCAATGGGAAAAATTAAAGAGAAAAGATCAATCCAAAGGAGACTAAACCTACGCATTCCAAACAAAAGTCCAATTAATGAAGTGCTCACTAGAGATAAAACATGTTCAATAAAAGATAACTACACTTCCTCTTGGTTCTGAAGGAAAGTGCTAATTGCTAATGCGACAGCTTGGGGCCAGTGACTAGGTGGAAGTTCCTGAGTAAATGTGCACATAAGGGAAACTAAATTACTGCATTACATTCAGAAAATCATCCAAAGCATATGTTTTGATTTCAAAGTGCTTAGAATCAGGGTTTGGTCTCCTATAAACTCCAGGCAATAGTTAAGATTAACAGAGACAAGATAAGTATTTAAAGTCAAGAGCTTTTGCAGACCAGGTCACTCGAAATTAGGACCAAAATCTTTGAGGTCAGGTCAGTTTCTTCAGTGGGATAAATTATGTTTGATCCTGATGTGTCACTACAAGCTGAAATTTTAGGTTTGATTTTAGTTCACTTTGTCAAAAATGTATCTAGATCCTGGCTAAAAACTTAAACATTTTTAGCCCAGAATTAAAGACAATTGAAGGAAAATTAAGGAGAAGTAGGATAAAGGAAAGTCGTTTAGCCTGAGATAATCTGAATAAAGTTTGATGCAGATCTAAGCATACCTACCTATATGTAGCAATTTCTCCTTCTATGAAGCACAAAAGAGCCAAAAGAGAGAGGCATTTTCTAGGAAATAAACTGCTTCAAAAATAACAAGTTACCAAGAAGAATATTTTTTACAAAAAAATAAATAAATAAAAGACACCTCTATGGAGGAGCATCTCTTGTTCCATGAGCTGGAACTCTTACAATGTTCTGGAAGCAGTCCAATTTTCAGAATTCAGGTTTTCATATAATATTTGCATCCAGAAGACATTTTCTTCTTGTGTAACTAGGTATTTAGAAATATTAGGCGACTTGCTATGAGGGATTATGGTTAATTAGAATGTGGGAGAGGGCAGGGAGAAATT
Source organism: Rhinopithecus roxellana (assembly GCF_007565055.1). NCBI lineage: Eukaryota > Metazoa > Chordata > Mammalia > Primates > Cercopithecidae > Rhinopithecus > Rhinopithecus roxellana. The sequence goes on along the minus strand of NC_044550.1, from coordinate 87,858,918 downwards.
CTACAATTCTCTTTTATTGTGCGACCTCATTTCCAGCTCCATGAAGTCTGAATAATAATACTTATAATTGACCAACTCTGGGGTTCATATAGCTCTGTACCTAGAAGGTATTCTAAAATTCTGAGAAAGAAAATAATAAATAAAGAGAAAAGCAATAGAACAAATGGCTGGTATCTTACTGTTCACCTTCCTAATTACTTTGATTTGAAGATGGCCCACTCAAGTATGAAGGTACACCTGGAAATGTGGCTTCTTTTTGTCTACCCCCAAACTCCCACCAAGTTCCCAGGATAACTGGCAGGCTTTTAGAAATGCAAGTTAACCTTTTCTCCAGAATTTTGGGCCAGGAAGTCATTGAGGAAACAAGAGAAATCTAGAAAGGATGATGATTTAATCTGGTCCTCTTGTGTTACAAATGAGGAAATTTGAGTTCCTCGTAGCATATGTAACCAGGAGAAAGTTATTCACCTAGTTAATGGCCAGACCTACACTAGCATACTGAATTTTTGTGAACATTTTTTTAAATGCGAATCAATAACTCTCAGCTTCTTGTTATTATCAGCTTATTTATTCTCTCTCTCAGTTATAGCAATCCTCATATATTTTATTCATGACAAACACTTGTTTGGGGCTTTCTACGAAGTTGAAAATAATGAAAAATTAGTTCTATCATTAATCAAATTTTCTCTTTATTTCTTGAAAAGTATAAATGTCAATTTTACCTTGTTAGTGAAGTGCTCGGGTTTTAGTTTGCTTAAGATTTAGTGCATATATGTACAACATTTGAAATTTAGAACAGTGAGGTTTGTAAAGGTCACATGTAGTTTATAAAACCATTTTGAATTTCTTTATGCCTATTTTCATATGTCTTGTTTATTTATGCTAATTGGCTCTGGGTAATTTTTATTTATGTGTAGAAATCATGACCTGAATATATGAAATAGCACAATACCTAAAATTCATTGTTTAAACATGGGTAAGAATATGGATTCTGGAAACTCTCGCTTAATAGCTCTTAATGGCTTTGAGATCTTGAATTGGTTCTCTTTATTTCTCAGTTTTCTCGTTTGAAAAATAGAAAAAAGCTCCTCCTTTATCAGGTTGGTGTAAAGTATTAAAACTTTATATATGTACTAAGCCCTTAGAATTGTGGCAGGCATAACAAACTGCAAAGTTGTTCGCTATTGATGTTATTATTACCATCAATAAGTTTTTAGGATTTAAGACCAGTATTTCAGACAGGCTATGTTATATCCTTACATTTCTTTTCTATTTCTTTCCCAGTATTAACTTACATTATTTTGCCATTTTATATTCAGATATTTTAGGCAATTTTGAGGCCCCTTTGGAACACATCAGATTATACCTACAAAAGGAAATAAGTTATCAAAATACAAAAATAGTAGTCCAGTGCTTAGCATGGTGCCTGGCACATACAAAAGTGATCATGGTCAACTGGTAAGATAAAGATTAAAATATATGGATGAAAAATAATTTTCTCAACTTCTATGCATCCTAAAAATACATTTAATTATATAAATCCATAAGATGTGTAACTACAAGGATAAATTGGCACATTTTTCATTATATTGAAAAATACACAACTGTCATAGTTAAAAAGTCAAAAGACCAATAAAAGACTAAAAAATCATCTACAAATTAATAAGTATAATTGATAAGCTTGATTTACTAGACATAGGTATAAACATATGTAACAATTAAACAACATACTCTTCTTCAGTGTATACAAAACTTTTCCCAGAGTTACATGAACTAAAAAGTATAGAAGAATTTGTATTATAGAAATGATTGATTATGATCACAATGCAATTACATTTTATATCAATAACAACAACAAAGATAAAGTATCAGTATATTCAGAACTATAAAAATACAGTAATATATGGGTCAAATAGGAAATCATAGGACTTCTTTGTCATTTTAAATTAAAATATTTTAATTAAAATGTTTTAGAAATACCAAAAATAACAACTACCAGCATATTACAACTTTGTAATGCACGTAAATTAGAAATTGAAAAATATATAGAGATGAAAATGGCAGAAAAGGATAAAGGGTAAAATTACATTGAGCTAATCAGCTGAAGATACATCCAAAAATGTAAAATAATTGATATGGTGATTATAAGAGCAGAATTTAATGAAGTAGAAAGCAAAGAACAAGAAGAAATTATTAATCAGGGCAAAAATAAGGTGATTTGTAAAAGTATAGTAAAAATTTTAAACTTCTAACAGTAATAATTATACTTCCCCATCACATTTATGTTAGCCTTAGGGATGCAATTGCTTTATTTGATGAAATAAGTACAAGTAACAAGTAGAAACTTCAAAAGTCATGATTATTAATTTTTCTTTCATAAAACCAATAATGTTCAAGAGAAGCGTTTCTTTACTTTGTCATTTGTCAACAAAGAAAAATATTTTTTTCATTCTTTTTGTTTCTCTTCAACTTTTAATTAAGTTCAGGGCTACAAATGAGGATGTGCAGGTTTGTTACATAGGTAAATGTGTGCCATAGTGGTTTGCTGCATAGATTATCCCATCACTTGGTTATTAAACCCAGTGTCCATTAACTATCTTTTTCTGATGATTTTCCTCCCCCTACACCTGCAGACAGGCCCCAGTGTGTGTTGTTCCCCGCCACGTGTTCATGTGTTCTCATCATTCAGCTCCCACTTATAAGTGAGAACATGTGGTATCTGGTTTTCTGTTTCTGCGTTAGTCTCCTGAGAATAATGGCTTCCAACTTCATCCACATCCCTGCAAAGGACATGTTCTCATTCCTTTTTATGGCTGCATTGTATTTCATGATGTATAGGTACATTTTTTTTTTTATCCAGTCTATCATTGATGAGCATTTAGGTTGATTCCAAGTATTTGCTATTGTGAATAGTGCTGCAGTGAATATACATGTGTGTGTATCTTTATAATAGAATGATTTATATTCCTCTGGGTATATACCCAGTAATGGGATTGGTGAGTCAAATGGTATTTCTGCCTTTAGGTCTTTGAGGAATCGCCACACTGTCTTTCACAATGTTTGAACTAATTTATACTCTCACCAACAGTGTAAAATCATTCTCTTTTTCTCCACAACCTTGCCAGCATCTGTTGTTTTTTGACTTTTTAATAATAGCCATTTTGACTGGTGTGAGCTGGTATCTCATTGTGGTTTTGATTTGCATTGAGAGAAGCTTTTCTATTAGCATAGATTCTGGATTGCAGACAACATGGAGTAGGGCTGCAGCCAACCTGTGATGGACACGTAGCATGAACAAGAAATAAGCCTTTATTATTTTAAGCTACTGAGTTTTGAGGGTGCTTTGGTCTGAATGTTTGTAACATGAGGCAGAGTCCTCATGAATGAGATTAGTGTTCCTACAAAAGAGGCCTTAGAGAGCTGCCTGGCCTCTTCTACCATGTGAGAACAAGGTTTTCTATGAACCAGAAAATGGGCCCTCATCAGATACTGAAGTTGCCTTGATTTTGGACTTCCCAGCCTCCAGAACTATGAGAAATATATTTCTGTTGTTTATAAGGTACTCTGTTTATGGTTTTTATTTTTTTAAAGCAGACCAAAAGGGGGTTGTTATTACAGTGAAATTTAATCTATTCTGACTCATTTATAAACATTTTTGTTTAACATCAGGAACAAGGCAAGGATATGTAATTGTATCTAAATATACAACTTATTGTATTGGAGTTCCTAGCCGTCTCCAAAGGTCAAAGAAACAAAAGCAAGATAAGTATTTATTGTAAATAAAAAGTAATATAACTCTCATGTGTAGTGGTATGGATGCTTACATTACCAATTCCACTTTACAAAGTATTAAAATTAATATGAGTTTAAAATGTGACATATAAAAGTGGATTGCATTTCTAGATAGGAGCAAAATGATAAAATACTTAAATAAAATATGCAATGTAAATAGCATAACAGTGAAAATATCTAGAAATAATGCATAAGAAATGGCATAAGATATTTTTAAAGCTAGCTGTACAACGATAGTGACAATCATTATAAAAGACCAAAAATAAATAGATAGAAACAAATCATGTCCATGGCTATCATAAATATGACAGTTTATCTCAAACTGATTTTTATAGCTAAAATGCAATTCTCATTAAAATTCTAACATTGTTTGTGTGGGACTTGATAACCTTGCCTAAAATTTATATGACAAAGCAAAGGGCTCCAAATACACAAAATATTTATGAAGAATGACATTTCATACTAAATATGATGGTGTATTTTAATGCTATAGTAATTAAGAATGTGTGATACTGAAATAAGGATCAAAAAAGAGAGATACTGGACAAAGTAATGAGTATAGAAATATTTCTGCATATCTATGAATCCTTTGTTACAGAGATGGCACTGCAATTAACTGAAAAAAGGGATATACTTTTTATAAAGAGCTCTGATAACTGATTATATCTATCAAAGATAAATAAAATAGAATCAAACTTCACACCATAAAAATATTCAATTACAGGTAAATCAAACATTTAAATGTTTAAAGAAAAGGCTCAGGAATTTAATTTAGTGATGTACCTAAAGTACTAGAAGAATGCCTCCCAGATGATTGTGGCACAATAAATTATTTGAACAAATATGGGCCTATATGAAACCAGGGTAAGAAATGATTTATTTGAAAAATGGTGTCTAGAATAAACCATTAAAAATTGATAAATGCTGATAAGAATTTCTGTTCGTCAAAATATATCATTAAAATTTATAAAAGCAGGCCAGGTGCAATAGCCCACACTTGTAATCCCAACACTTTGGGAGACTGAGTAGAGAATCACTTCAGGCCAAGAGTTTGTGACCAGCCTTGGCGACAGAGTGAGACCACAAGTCTACAAAAAATTTTAAAATTACACTGGCATGGTGGTGTATGCCTGTAGTTCTAGCTACCCTGGAGGCTGAGGCAGGAGGATAGCTTAAGCCCAGGAGTTTAAGGCTGCAGTGAGCTATGATCACACCACGTCACTCTAGTCTGAGCAACAGAGCTAGACTCTATGTCTTAAAAAATAAAGTTTAAAAATATAAGATAAAAACTGGCAAAAGATATTTGCTTCTAATTTACATTACAATTTTAGTATTTAGACTATATGAAGACCATCTGCAAATCAATAAGAAAATGAAAAGCAACTATTGAAAAAAATTGGCAGAAGACAGGAAATGGCATACCAGTGAGCAGTGATAGACATCAGTGAACATGAACAGGAGGGAAGACAGCTCTGTTGGAGAGAGATAGATATATAATCCGTATCCACATCTATCTATCTTTATCTATTTATCTATATCTCTCTATCATCTCTCTCTCTCTCTATATATATATATCTATATATACACACACACACACACATATTTAAATCAGAGATGGAAAATTCTGATGTTTGACTGGTTAACAATTAAATTTCATTTATCTACTTATAAACGTGTGTATATATATACATATATAATCTTTTGCGTGTCTGAAATTTCCTAATGAAAAATGATAATGAAATAAAAAAGAGCCATATCTGTTTAGGGACTCTTAAAAAGCTACCACTGTAATTGTGGATTGGCAATAACCACAATAAAAAGAGATAGCGACACCTGATTGGGTGCTTTTTATATTGTCAGATGCTGATAATTTTACATTGAGTTTCCATAGATTTTACATACACAATCAAATACATGTTGGGTAGCTCATCTCCATTGTCTAAGAAGTAGAGATTTGACTAGCTAGACTCCATCAAACCACACAAAAAATTTAAGGATTAAGAAATACTTCTTATTCCAACTTTTTGGAATCGATATAGAGAAACACAAAATGTTAGGCAATTGTAGTGGACTTTACAATAGTGAATTTCAGAGATGTTGTCTCCACACATGCTGTTCAGGATGCACTAAATATACATCTGTGGGACATACTGATGACAAGACTAAATCGTTAGATTAACACTTCCTCCAACTGACCTTCATCTCTTTCCTCTTACTGACTCTTTTACGGTTTGGTATTGATTCATTAACAATTGCAAGAATTATCTTAATTCTTCATAAGCACGTAAAAGAACTCCCCACAATCATTCATTCGTCTGTTCAATATCGAGTGTCTACTATGGATAAGAATCTGTTCAAAAACAAGTTCACCAGGAGCTTGCATATAACTAAGCCAAGCAATTATTTCTTTCTCTTTTTCAATACTAGTGAGAAGCCATTTTTCTCCAGCCAATATTTCTTTCTATAAACATTTTGTTGGGAACAATTATAGACATTGTATAAACATTCCGAGAAGCAAAGCTGTGAGGACAAAATAATTAGGTCAAAAGTTCTGCTTTACAACAGAGCATTTATTTAGCCAGAGCTTGTGATACCACAGCACGTTTTGATTTCCAAGGTGGTATAAGTTCACTCAGGGTTCCCTCCCGAGCCATCTCTCAATGAGCAACTGTTCACAGTCAATTCCTTCCCAGTTCCATTTGCAGAGGCTTCTGCCTCTGTCACACAGTCATGTTTTCTGTCTAAATCTAAGTTTAGACTTTAGGCCATTTTTTTCTCAGTTAACTTTTACACTTCTGAATATTGTAAGTGTATAATATTGACAATTAAATGCTTCTCCGTAGGAAGCCTGTCAGCCAGCAGCATGAATTCGAGCCACATGTGCATACAATATGGTGAATGCCACAGTCTGTTGCTAGGTAGGTTGAATTCAAGCTTTCTGCCTACATACACCACTTGCAGTTTGTCCAAGCCTGTGGCACCATTTCTGGAACCCTGGAAACTAGATATGGTGAACAGTTTACCTGCAATGTCTGTGTTTTGCAAACCAGATGACTGGCTTATTGTTTTCACATATAAGAAATAAGTGAAAGTAGCACATTGAATGGTCTATAAATAAATAGTACATTAAGCACCATTTTGCCAAGTACTGTACAGACTTTTTAGTCTGATATGGAAATAGATCCTGTCACAGGTTTTTTGTTATGAATGCAAATTTAAGGCATAGTTATATTCATGGTAAAAACAAGATGATTAGAACAAGAATTCATGCCTGCTATTTCATTTTTGCCACTAAGCTGCCTCTGTTGCCTTTGTTAGATGAATAAGAGTTTTGTTTGGTGAAAAGGAATGAAATCCACAAGGTCTTTGGTCAATTTCCTTGAGAAAAATGATCAGATCTATAGGAATACATAACAGGTGTTGTTCTCACAGATTGGCAACCTCCATGATAATCTACCTCCATGATAATCTGCAGTAGTGACTCAGTGGCCTCAGATCTAAACTTTTCAGAATATTACAAACTTTCGTATGAAATGCTGCAATGGGAAGGAGTTCAAAAGATCATAAATGCAGACAGTAAATTATAACCATAAATGCTTCCTTGAAATTTTTCTTTGTATCTTGGGGAATTACAACAGAGTCTGAAATAATCCATTAAAGTGATTTAAGACCTGTGACAAACTTGTTTTTCCCAACAATTATTTAAGGAACTTATATTATTAATCCTGAGAATGCTGATAAGCATTGAGAAGATCTCTCATAAGCATGTGGAAAATGTGTGTTGGAAAATGTGTGTTCTGTCACTATTTAAAAGACAGCGTTTATATTTAGAACTGCTTCCTTAGCATTATTTCATGCTCCAGCTATAGGCAATATTCATATATACAGAGAGATATTAGCATCAGTGTGTGTGTGTTCCTATGATTTCTCAATAGTTTGCTTAGAAAAGCTCCAAAATATATCATTACAAGCTACTGAAAAAAATTCATAATAATTTTGACTAAGAAAAATAGGAGTAAAATGTTCAAGAACAATAATGATTTCTACATAAAGCAAACGCTTTTGAAATAATGTGAAGAGACTTTTGAAATAATGTGAAGTCGCACAGTTTTATTTGAAGGATTGTGAACTGTGTCATTGCTGATTGTATCAGTCTGTGATTTGGCTGATCCAGAAATCTGCCACTAGTTATTCTCTTAAAAGCAGAAATAGTAAATTAATATTTTTGGAGAAAAACAGAAAAAGAAACATAAAGCAGACAGAATAGTGTAATTATTCCATTAGTGATTTTTTTATTTAATCCACAAAGCTCTTCTTCATTTTATGTTTTTTTGCCGATATGAATTACGATAGAGGAAAATGTATGAGTGATAAATAAATTTATGACTCTGATAAATAGTGAGAGCCCAAGGAAATCAAGCTGAGTCCCCATTAATCATGTGCCAGTGTGAGTAGCAATTGTTAAGAGCCCTCGTAGACCAAGGCAACCATTCAAACCTGCTGAAACTGGGGACACATACATAATAAAACTTTTTTTACACAAAGTTTTTTTTCAAATCAAGTTGAATTGGAGCTTCCTATATATATGTGTATATATAGGAAGCTTCCTATATACGTGTGTGTGTATATATATATATATATAAAATGAAGAAGAGCTTTGTGGATGAAAGAAAAAAATCACTAATGGAATAATTATACTATTTCTCCTGTCTGCTTTATGTTTCTTTTTCTGTTTTTCTCCAAAAATATTAATTTACTATTTCTGCTTTTAAGAGAATAACTAGTGGAAGATTTCCAGATCAGCCATATCACAGACTGATAAAATCAGCAATGACACAGTTCACAATCCTTCAAATAAAACTGTGCGACTTCACATTATTTCAAAAGTCTCTTCACATTATTTCAAAAGTGTTTGCTTTATGTAGAAATCATTATTGTTCTTGAATATTTTACTTCTATTTTTCTTAGTCAAAATTGTTATGAGTTTTTTTCAGTAGCTTGTAATGATACATTTTTGGAGCTTTTCTAAGCAAACCATTGAGAAATCATAGGAACACACACACACTGATGCTAATATCTCTCTGTATATATGAATATTGCCTATATATATACACAGGTAGAGGTAGGGGAGCTGTACCCAATATGTGTGTAATTTACACACATATTCGTACCTAATTTCTTCCATGCATTTTTCCATGTTTCCTACCCCCAAGACATTTGCATATCCTATTCTTTCTTCCCCAAATACTCTTCTCCAAGAGCACTGATTTCTTTTCTTTTCTTTTTTTTAATTATTATTATACTTTAAGTTCTAGAGTACATGTGCATAACGTGCAGGTTTGTTACATATGTATACTTGGAGCACTGATTTCTTGACTTCTCATAAACTTCACCAGGAACTGTTGCGGCATATCATTGAACTCTCACTACCATCACATATTGAGGCTTTTCTTCAGTTGTTTTTGAAGTAGTAATTGCACTCTAATTACTGGGGACCAACAACAATCAAGATAAGACCGCTGCCTTGAGGACCTTAGAGAATGAGACACATAAGGTGAACCGCCAGCAAAGGGAAATTGAAACAATCTTAATGCTTGCGTAGATTTTGGTCAGCCTGGAATGATTGAAAAGGGTTCTTCATGCGAAGGGCACCCTCCTGAGCATGGAGGAGAAAGCAGCTTGTCTATCTTCTCAGTCCATGCCATGACATCATTTCCAATGAAACCTCCTTTGAAGGGGAGAAATACAGTCAGAGCAGCCACAATTCCTGTGCTGTATTCCGGTGAATGAGAAGCGTAGGTTCACAAGGGTATGGTGCCTCTTCCTGCCTTCCAGCAAAGCTCAGCTGCTGGGATAGGGGACCCTTCTAGTAGCAACTCATACCCAACCTCTTAACTCCCCATGTTTGATAAAGTGAATCCTCATGTTCTGTAAAAATCTTCATGTTTTATAAAATGAAAATTAAATAAAATTAATTCATGAAAAATGAGGGGGGGGGGACTAAACAATTTTGCAATGGAAGGGTACTACCAGTTTTTCTAGAAAAACTGCAATATTAAGATGATTCTTGATGATAGAAGTCTTATTTCTGTTCACTCTGAAGAAAATAATTAAATAATGATAAAAAACAAATTTGAAATAAATATTTCAAGGAATTGAGAATATAAAAACTAAGTATTTTAAATCATTTCCTAGCATGTTAATTGCAAATAATAGTTAATACAGGAATATTACTATCTACTTAATAGTCCATGAAATTAAAATAAAAGTGTTTTGGAAAAAAATCACAAAAAGAAATTTTAAAAATGTGAGTCATGATTAGCATGGTAATGCTGGCTCTCGAGTCAAATCCCATGGCTTTAATCCTGGCTTTGCCACTTGTTTACTATGTGATGTTGTTTGGATGTTTGTCCCCTCCAAAATTCATGCTGAAATTGGATTCCCAGTGTTGGAGGTGGGGCCTGATGGAAGGTGGTGGGATCATGAGGGCAGATCCTCCCATGAATGGTTAGCACCACGCCCTTTGTGATAAGTGAACTATTGCTCAGTTAGTTCACAGGAGATCTGGTTGTTAAAGAGTCTGCCTCGTCCTCCCCTTTCTCTTGCTCCCTCTCTTACCATATAACATACTGGCTTCCCCTCTTCTTCGACCATGATGGTAAGCTTCCTGAATCCCTCGCCAGAAGCAGATGCTCTGATATCATGCTTCGTGTATAGCCTAAAGAACTGTGAGCCAGGCCAGGCGCGGTGACTCAAGTCTGTAATCCCAGCACTTTGGGAGGCCGAGACGGGTGGATCACGAGGTCAGGAGATCGAGACCATCCTGGCTAACATGGTGAAACCCCATCTCTACTAAAAATAAAAATACAAAAAACTAGCCGGGCGAGGTGGCGGGCGCCTGTAGTCCCAGCTACTCGGGAGGCTGAGGCGGGAGAATGGCGTAAACCCGGGAGGTGGAGCTTGCAGTGAGCTGAGATCCGGCCACTGCACTCCAGCCTGGGCGACAGAGCGAGACTCCGTCTCAAAAAAAAAAAAAAAAAAAAAGAAAAAAAAAAAGAACTGTGAGCCAACTAAACCACTTTTCTTTGTAAATTACTCGGTCCCAGGCATTCCTTTACAGCAATGAAAGAGCGAACCAACACACTCTGTGACCTTCAGGGGTCACCTAACTTCTCTAGACTGTTTCTTCATCTGTAAAAATCGGGAAAATATTAAATACATTCATTCATTTAAAATATTTAAGTAATATTTGCCTTCACTAAGGAGAATAATCTGTATATTTAGTAACACATAGATTATGATTATTTAAAAATAATCCATATATTATTAAAATTGTGTGATTACTATTAACTATGGAATAGCAAAATAATACTAGCTGATTTTTCATTGTTTTTCATCTTCTTGCTATTCTTATAATCATTTAATGATACTCTGTTGCTTCCAATAAAAAGTTATGCTCCTGAGCTTACCGTGCAAAGCCTCTCATAATCCCAGGACAACGTTCAGTTCTCAATGATCTAGCTATGATCTTTCTTGCTACAGGTCTTTGCTCATCTCTTCTTCCTTTGATGTCCTTTCCCCACCAGTGCTACCGATCTTTGCCTGTCTTCTTCTGGAGAATCTCTGCAACACATTCTTAACCCTTTCCTACCACTAGATTGCAATCATTTCTTTGTTAAATGGCTCTTCCACTAGACTGTCAATAGATGAAAGGCAGGGGTTGTTTCATTATATTTTACACTCTTGCATCCCCTGAACCTAGTCCAGTAATTTCCCACTGTAAGGGTTCAATAAATGTTTGATAAACAAATGATGAGGATTATAACTGACAAGACTGCTCTGGAAATAAACCTTGTCTTTTTTGAGAGAGACAGTTTAAACTCTAGACTAGAGTGATTCTAGACCACTCCAGATCAGTGATTTTCAAGATTGGCTGCACATGAGAAACTACCTGAATAGCTTTTTAAAAAATATCAGTGCTGAGAACCTGCCATTTTTAATTATCAGAATCCCTAAGCAGTGCTACCCAGACATAAATATTTTTAAAAGTTCCCAAGTGATTCTGTTGAAACATTATAATTGAGAACTCTGGTCTAGGATAATATTTTTTCAGTATTCAGTTCATAAGAATAGTTATAAACAAAACCTGAAATCTTTTAAATCTAAAATCCTACTTCTAAGGGTGCCTTTAAGATATTGTAACTCATAGCAGTTATTTAAGACTGTGGAGTTTTTGAGGTTATTAATGAAATTTCCAACAATTGGTTGTGGCTTTATTACCCTACAATTATTGCAAGTTACTTTTTGTTTCTGTCGGGTGTCCTAGATGAGGAAAGTACAAGTGGGCCTGCAGAGTTTTATTTAGCTGCAGAATTAGGTTGTTAAGTCAGTCCTTAAATGTCCTAACTTTCAATTGGGTCATGTTAAAAAGTCTTGGCTGAATAATAAATTTGAAAATATAAAATTTTTCTCTCTTGAACGTTCTATATGTATCTAAAATGCCCAGTTAAGTCTTAGTCACTGAAACTTCTTACTAATGTTTTCAAATTTCAAATATAATCATCCCTCTATATCCATAGGGGATTGCTGTGAGGTTACCCTCATAGATACCAAAATATACAGATGCTCAAGTCCCCTATGTAAAATGGTGTGGTATTTGCAAACAATCTATGCACATCCACCCATATTCTTCAAATAATCTCTAGATTACCTAGAATACCTAACGCAATATAAATGATATGTAAATGGTTGTTATGCTGTATTGTTTAGGGACTAACGACAAGAAAGAAAGATCTGTACATGTTCTGTGCAGATGCAATTTAAAACACATTTTTGAATTTACAGAAGCAGAATTCATGGATACAAAAGGCTGACTGTATATGCTTTTAGCAAAATTACTCTTTGTTATCTGAATTTTAATCTACACTTAAATGATCACCGAAAATATTACAGTTGATTCTTTTCTCTCTAGACTAGGATAAAATGAGAACAGTATATTTAAAAGTAGCTTTTCTTATCAACAGTTTCATGGTCAATAATGGTCAGTCAAAAAGGTCAGCCAGACCATTAATTATGTTTAAGTTATAACAATATTTTATGTTATACAAATATCAACATAGCAGAGTTTTCAATCCCTGATATTTTAAAGATCTTAGAACCATAGACCTTTATTTTCAGTACTTTAAGATACTGCACCTATTTTTAAAAGAAATAATTCTCCATGTCAATATTTTGATAGGAATATATTGCTTATATTGTAAATTCTTATATCATGGAATTTTTATCCTCATGACATTGCTATTTATAAAAGCTTAAATGTCCTAGAAAATGAAACCAATGAAGCTATTTCAGTAGCTTAAATCTTCTTTGTATTTAGAATCTGAATATCTATTGATCAGTAACAAATATTTGTTTTACATTCTCAACTTCAAAGTTGAAACTAAACTTATTTTTTAACATGTGACTAAACTTAGGTGGACAATGTAAATATTAGAAGATGAATTGTGATTATCTAGGTTATATTGTAAAAATGAAACTTTCTGAAGGCAACCAGAAAAGCTTCTAAAACTGAAAAACAAAAATGAAGCTTCGACACCAAATGTTTTGAGAAACCTGGAACACTAAAAGAAATGTGAAATGTTTCCCCACAGCTTCAGAGCTAAAACTTAATTCTTGCATCCAACTTATATGCCACTAATTTTTATATATGTTTAAAACATATTTAAAAAGAGGAATTAAAAAGAAGAGTAGAGATTTCAACCAGTCAATATGTCAACTATGTAATAAGTTACTTTTGTTTTTTGATACTGTTTCCTAGGTTTGAGAGCTATTGCTATTTTGGGATGTTAATGCCCAGGTTATTAATTGTACTTTGGCTTGGAGGACATGAACACTAACAATTTTCTTCAGGTTTATGTGGAGTCCATGCTACATATCTGAATGAAGGGTTCTGGGGAAAGCTGATTGAGCAAGTGTCAGTTTGAGTATAATACTTGACATTTTGCAAAAATTTATTTTAATTAAATTATCTTCACCTATTAAAACATTAGAAAACCATTTTTGGTATAATTTTAATATCTAACAATTGGTACAGGCCAACCTACCCACATTTTGCTCAGAAGCTCTATAATCTTTGCTTGGTACAACTTGTATTTCAGGACTGCCCATCTAAGCTCAGGAAACCTTGAATTTCACTAAAGGTATGACTTTGCAGGGTTCTCAAAATGTAATATGCATTCAAACCACCTGGGCACATTGTTAATGCAGATTCAGATTCAGTAGGTCCAGGATGTGGATGAGTTTCTGCAAATGAAACAAGCTCAAGTGATGTTACTATGGCAGTTCATGGACCACCCTTTGAGCAGCAAGAGACAACTATTACCAGTTGTGTAATTGCCTGGATTTTTCCGTCCCAATGCTATATTACAGAGGTAAGCAAGTCTTTTTTAAGATGGTAAATGTGTTGATAAGCACACAACATTATACCTTTGTATACAATCTTTTATGGCATTCTTTTCAAACCTGAGTTCTCAAAATATCTAGGATCAACCACTTGAGAGGGCATCTTTAGAAAAATCTTTGAAGTAACAGAAAAAGACAGAGACCATTACTACACATATATAACTCATTATTGGGTGACAAATATAACTTCCCAGTTAATTCCAAGTATAATAAAATAACATTCCTTTTAACAAAGGTTATGGCCCTGGCTCTACCACCAAACCTTCAGGACATTTAGCAATGAACAGCAACATGAGTGATGAAATTGAGGCTTTGGAATAGATGTGATGTCAGAAAATATAACAAAGCCACATGAACTAGGATGAATGGATTCCAATCAGATTAAACTTTTATATAAATTATAATCATGTCAAACATATGTCCTGCAAAGTTCTGGTATTTTAACTGTAATAAAAAGGCATTTTATAAGATGACATTTTTATTCTGTTTTTTCACTAAATATTATCAGAAGGCTATGTGTAGAATTTTATTCTAATTGTAAAACTGTTTTGATTCAAAGAGTGGGTGAATACTTTCAGTATATGGATGCTAAATAACACGCCGCTTTTAATATTTGCACTTGCTTTCTTCATATCATCTTTTAAATAAATAAAATGTCATGAAGTCGACTTTAACAATCACGTACATGATAAATATTTATTACTTCGTATCTATCATTAGATGTTCTCCAAAATCAGATGTATTGGTGAGTGTGAACTTCCCTCTTTGCCTTAACTTTTTTTCAAATGTCCTGAGTATTTCTAACCCCTTCCTTTCACTGTCATGTTTTCTTCATACTAGTTCTGCTTAGAAAAGATTTTACCAAATACTTTCATAAACTTGAATTGATAGAGAAACAAACAGTAAAATTACTTGTATATGTGATGAAAAGTTAGTCCTATTTACCTTGGTTTAAAGCAGAAATTGAAAACAACAACTAATTTTTATGCCATTATAAAAATAATGACATGAAATAATGACATAATAGTCATTATTATGACTCTTTTTCAAAATACTAAAATTGGGAAAGATTTAAATGATTTGATTAGTGACTATGGGAAATATTTTTTTAAACCAATTTGGTCCTAGCATGAGATATAAGCAATGAAATAATATTTATGAAACCAAATCTATAAATCTGAAATATTTAGTGTAGAAATGTAAATGTAATATGAGCAAACTCTGCAGTAACTGATTATAATATTTAGATTTGGGGCAAATTCAGAAATAGAACTATTTCCAAATGATAAGACAAACAGATGTAATTGGCCCATAGGCCCTTTTGTGGGAGAAAAATCTATTTTTGTAGCAATTGTTATTGTTTTTTGTAGCTTTTAAAATATGCATAAAGTGCTGATTATTCCAAAGTTTCCTGGGAAACAGGCACATATTTCCCTGACTTTAGCTGTTAGAAATAGCACTCACTATGAAATCTCAAGGCTATTATACTCTAAAGAACCAAATTATTTTTATCTATCTTTTGAGAAAAGGTCAAAACCCTAATAGTGTGAAGGTAAACGTGTCTCTCCATAGTAAGAACTATCATTCAATAGTCTCTTTTCTATTATTTTACAATATGTGTTGTCCCCAGTCTTCACAGATTTGGAAACTGAAGCTTAGATGACTTCCCTGAGGTGTCACACTCGAGTGTCAAAATAGGGACTGAACCTTGGTATGTCTTCAGTACCCACTGTAATAACCCATCCCCCTAAATAAAAAAGTTATTAAATTTAAAATTAGGACAATGCAACTCATTGAATACCAATCATGTCCTAGCCCCTTTATCATGTCCTAGCCCCTTTGAGAGCAGAATTCTTTTCACTGAATGTCTGCTTCACTATTGAGATAATTACTATCTGATGTAAAATTACTTAACATTTTCAACTTTCCTTACCTCTATATTTCTTATCCCATAAAATACAGTCAATATAATATCTCTATATAGAGCTCTTTAAGGATTAAATAAGGCAATATATTTAAAATATTTATCAATCTAACACATCATATGCCTCTATTAAATGTTGGCTATAAAATTAAAATTCTACTGTCATGATATTTAATTCTCACAACAGTAAATATGAGTAGATTTAATGCCTATTTTTGTTAATAAGGAGTTGTAGTTTGAATTGCAAGCAATTTTTCCAGGATTCCCTGAGCATAATGTAAAGGCCAGAATCCAAACTGATGACCACCTGATTCCAGCCCCTATCATGTGCCTTGGATAAATAAAGCTTAACAAATCAAAACTTCAAATTCTACAAATTATTTCCTTGACTTAAAGTTTGTTCTGATTTTTCAGACTTTACATAAAATAGTTTACATTTTTTTGCTCCTATTTACAAAGTTGTGTGTAAATCTATGTATTTGATCAGAAAAGCAAATTATATCCAGAGATACCTTGTAAGTGGGTGTTATCTTAAGCTTCCGTAAGGCAGAAAAAGATGAGTCATAGTTTTGAGGGATTATTTTAATAAATGTATTGAGAATAAATCTCAAATTTTTAGGAATGAATATTTTTGAAGGTGTTGTTTTAACCTGACAGTTTGTAAATCACGTGTGTTTTACAGATTTATTGTTGGAAAGTCAATAATTTTTGAGAAGTACTTGCAGCCTCCTTGAAAAAGACTAATTTCAGAAAGCACTGGAAACTATATGATAATAAAAAGTGTCGTGTTTTCTGTTTATTTTCTTTATCAAAGATATTAAAAATGATGAAAATTTTTTCATTTGCTGTATTCATTCATCTTTTCACTGACATTTTTATAGCTTATAAGTAGTACCAAATAAATAGGTAAATTACTAATTGTATGATTTAACTCATTGCAATTTTTCCAGTGAATATTCAGACTTAAAGTAATACTAACATAGAGAGAAGGCGATGTGTGATAAGCAAAATATGCACTAATTTTGTATTTTTAAGCCATGCTTACATAACTGATTTGATTAGCTGGAGCATTTGAAAAGTGTATAAATCAATCTAGATCATTCAAAGCCAAATAATTTTTACGAATTATTAAGTTCTGCTTCCCTATTTTAGTGACCACTTGGCCAGTAGATGCTGAAAATATATTCACTGTGCACTATTCCTTAGAGAATATAAGAGTTATCTGTGGCAGGGCTGAAGGTACATTTTGTGATTTTCCCATACATTTTACCTTTTATGCTTAACTTTCATTCTTTGTTTTATTTTATAGTTTTTTAAAATATACCCTTGTTTAACAAGATAAATCATGTATTACACTGTTCTTGCATTGCTATAAATACATAACTGAAACTATGCAATGTATAAAGGAAAGAGATTTAATTGGTTCAAGGTATTGCAGGCTTTACAGGTAGCATCCTACAGGCATCTGCTCAGCTTCTGGAGAGGCTTGAGGGAGCTTTTACTCATGGTGGAGAGTGAAGCAGGAGCTTGGATATCACTTGGGGAAAGTAGGAGCGAGAGTGAGTGGGAGTGGGGCAGGTGCCACACACTTAACCAGATCTCAGGAGAACTCAGTCGCTATGAAAAGGACAGCACCAAGCTATGAAGGTTCTGCCTCCTGACTGAACATCTCCCACCAGGCCCCACATTGAACATTGGGGGCAAGTATATACATTCACACTGTAGCAAACCTTTTAAACTGAAATGTGGCAGAGATGGTCTGAGATTGATATTTGGATTATATTTACAATTGTTTTTAAGTCCCAAGGATGGAAACATAAAATTCATCAATGCTTCTCTATTGTACAGTATTTCCATTATTTGAGTGAAATATAACTCTGAACAATTGTGATAAATCTTTGTTTGAAATTTAATCAGCTCAAACCTCATTGGCTCTGTTCCTGGCAACCGAGCCTCTGCCATAGATGTCCCGGCAGCAGAAGCCAGCTAAGAGCACACTGTGTTTATGCTTTTTATATTGGACATATTTTTCATGATGAGTGGAAAGTGTGGGGCCACATCAGGGGATCTTTAATGTGGTAAATGCTTCCGAAATTATTTTTCTGTTAAGATGACCCTCCCTTTGAGCACTCATCCAGGGAAAATCTGGATGGATTATTTAACGAGGATACTAACATTGGACTTCACACAAACAATCTACTTAATCTGATCTATTTTTAGCATTCCTGTTTCCCAGAGGGGGGAAAAAGAAGGACTGATGATCTGACTGAGTTAGATCTGAATATCTGGGGGTAATGGCACAAGAAGGCAGAAGATGAGGCTTTTAAAAACCTGTTTCTAGGTAGTCAATAGGAGATGAAGGAAGCGGCTGGAATGAGTTACCGCCATCTTCCCAGTTTGGCCACCACTCCCACCACCACAAATGAGTATTGTAAAGAACTAATAAAATAAGTTTTTTAAAAAACAAGTCAAAGCAACAATGTTCTAATGATCAACTATCAACCAAAATTTTTGGAAATTAATTACCTTTATTATATTATTTGTTATTTTTTAAAAAATAATTTATTTTGAGAGAGAAAAAGAGAGACAGGCTTTTCCCAAGTGGATCAAAGTAAAATAATTAATTTGGAGAAGGGAAACTAGAGGACAAGTATTTAATATCTTGAAGTGGGGCAACGTTTGTGGTTCCACCCAAGTGGAGTTCACCGCTTTGGCTTACCTATTCAGCCAGATGTGTGTCAAGTTGGTAGTTCGAAGCTTCAGGAACTGTCCCTCCCTGGGAAAGAACACAGGTTTCAAAATAACTTCATTCTCTTCTTTGTTCCATCTTACATCACTCATTCTGTCTGTATCGTCTGCCTCACATTTCTTCTGCGCTGAACTACTGCTGTCCTAGATACCGATAGCTAGTTTGGGCAGTTTATTTTCACCCAAAGAATTGTCTCCAGGCATAAGCACAGGTTATTATTTACCGAAGTATTAACTAAAAACTCTCAGAATTTTTTTCAGCTAATTCTTATAAAATATTCATGCAGAAATTTGGCCCTCTCAGAGATAAGAAGGCAAACCAAAACCCTTAGTTCCAAAATCCTAATAAAACATTAGCTACAATCTTCAGGTAGGTCAAAGTAACAGTTCCCTAATGTAAAATTTGATACAACATTATAGAAAAAAAGCTTAATGTCAGTTACTTGTCTGGCTTGTTAAAAGTTTTTAGATAAGAAAAAGTAAATCGAATACTTTTAAAAGGTTCAACTATTAAAAGAAGTAAATTTGGAAAAGATTTGATTTGCTGGAAAATCCTGACAGTGTTTGTATATGTCACAGAATCTCACTCATTAAAATTATGAAAGTGACACCATGAAAGTAATGGATTTTGACATCTGGTGCATTGCAGTGAGAAAATGTTACTGAGCACAATGTCTGAGCAATTACTCTTAACTATGACTTTTGTATTGCAAAAATGTCATGTAAAATATTAGAAAAGAAAATAATTATTTTTTTCCCTCTGGAAATACAAAAATTTAAATGCTAAAGACTTTTTTTGAGTTCATTTCTTATATATTCCAAACATTTATTGGATGGCAGCTGTTTAGTATTCACAATAAAACAAAGGCTCTGGCTTCTAGAAATTATATTCCTAGCATTTTATTTATCTCATTGGCAAACTATATGGTTTTGAGATGAGTTATAAAGTTGCTTTTTTGATTTGATAGCATTTCCTAAATTGATACCCTGAATGTACCCAAAGTTCTAAGAATGTCTATACTGGATACGTAAGATTCCATTGTCAGCAATGGAAGTGAATATAATGGCATAGCAAAATTGGTTCCCAGGAGAAATAATTAAACCTAATTATGTTTGCAATTATCCATTTATCACTTTATAGATCCAAAATTCAGTTATTTTAAGTCAAATATACAATGTCATTGAGAAACAAGAGTTTTTTATATTTGGGGAGACATTTAATGTTCTAGAAATTTTACTTGGCCACTGTGGGTTACCAGCAGAAGATGTTTCTTAAAAATGATTTCATGAAATAAGTGTCTGTATAAAGGTGCCCCAAATCCAATATATTTTCATTAGACCTTTAACAGCTTTCTGCTGATATTTAATTCTTGAAATCATTTTGCTTGAGTAGAAAAGAAGTATAATTGTATTGTATGCACACATTTATATATCTACACACTTTCTCACTTTCTCTCCTTTCTTCTCATTCTCTACACACACACACACACACATGCATACACAGAGTCAAATGTATAAGTACTATATAAACTAATAAGCTGTAGGGGAACATAAAAATGTATACACAATATCTTTATTGTTTTGTCGTATAACTTCAGAAATTAAAAAGAAAGCTAGATTTATTGAAATTCATGGCAAAGATCTTTAGGCTTGACCATGATGGAGTAGCTGGTGTAGCTTTTACTGTCTCACTACAAGAAACTATTTAAGCTGGACAAAGTTTAAAAAACAATGTCAGCATTCTTAGACAGCAACCAACATGGCCTTAGCACTTGAGATGAGCTTCATATTTACAAATATTTTCTCCTTTACAGTATTTTCCAAATCGTAGTAGAAATAATGAGATGAACAGTCCTGGGTAATAGAAAGAGTAATCGGTATAAGCCTTCCATGGCAACTTGAATTTGGGAGTACAGTGCCCATGAAATAGGAACTGTAAAGGAACACCAAAAATCTATGCAAAAATTAGAGTCTTTAGCCAGCTTCTACATTGTACTTACTTATGCTGAGATTCTAAGGTATATGGGGGGAAAACCCCACAAGCAGAGATTTTAAGACAATTTTGGATTTTAGCATAGCTCACCCTTCAAGTGAGACCCTGGAAAGCCTAGTCCCTATAAATTACAACTGTGCTCTAGGAGAGAATAAACTATAGAAGTAATGGAGAAACTAAAAGAGATCTGGTTTAATGAGGACTAAAATCAAGACGTAAGAGAATTTACACATTTTAATTGGCAGTTCTCTGTAGAAGACATCTTAACCCAATGTCTCTATGGTGTGTTATCTACAATGTTAGCATAACAGAAAAAAAATTATTAAACATGCTAAGAAGTGAAAAAAGTGACAGATAATTAAGAGATACATTAATCAATAGAAGTAGACTCTAGGATGATCCAGATGTCACAACTGGCAATAAAGGACTTCAAAATAGCTGAAGAAATAGATAATTAATAATGGATTAAAACCTAATGCATTTCAAATGAGAAATTGATTCTATAAAAATAATCCAGTCAATATTTTAGAACTGCATTATATGATATTTGAAAATCAGAACTAATTTAATACGTTTCATAACATATGGGACACAGCAAAAAGTAGAGTTAGTGAACTCAAAGAGAGGTTAATAGAAAAATATTGAAACTAAAAGAGAGAAAAATATAGAGATATATATAGCACAATTCAGATGTTATACATGTAGACATGCTTTAAAAATAGTTGTAGTCATGTAATTGCAATATAAGGAAAAGAAGACAGAGAGTAAATGGCAGAGAAAATATAAGTCTACAGAAATACTAAACAGGATTATTCCAAATGTGATAAGACATCAAGTCACAGATTGAAGAATCTTAGTAAAGCCCCAGCTAGTCCACTGAAACATTTTTTCTCTAGACATAGTGCCTCTCCAAATGAAAATGATATAGTCAGCTTGAAATTATTGCAGTTCTGCTGTAAACTGGCTAGCAAGTCCTATTCTTGACTTTATCACTAAAGGTAGAGTTGTAAAACAATCTCTCAAACGATAATAGAAGCCATACCATTTATGTAGACCACAAACTATTCAGATCCCAAAGATGTCAAATAATAGACTCACAGTATAATTGCCCTCGGGAAAAAAAAGATGATGACACTCTGTCAATTAAACTCTAATCAATATAAGTGACTACTTTTCTCCTGGTTTCCAAGCATTTGGATCTGTATTTAGTAAGTAGTTTTCTATTGTATCTTTTGCATAAAATGTACAAAATTTTTTATATATTTAAATTGCTTTATAAAATACAAAAGTAATGCCTCTGGGTTAAAAGCACTGGAGCCTGGACAGCCTTTGAAAAAGTACTTCAAATATAATTATCATCTTTATCATTGTTAGTTAACAAGGATATATATTCCCCAATATTCTTCAATAAATTACAGTAGAGTTAAGATAAAATTACACACAAAAATGATTTTTAAATATGAAGAAAGGTATGAGAATTGTTAGAACTGCACAGTCTCATATAGTGGCCACTAGCCATAGAGGTTAGTGAACACTGGAAATCTGAAAAAAAAATTGAACGTTGAAAAATGTTTTGTCTGCCTGCAACAGAGTGTACCATGTACAGTTATTGCCGTCAGTGGTCAATATATAATCATTTGGTCAAAATTTTTTTCTTGTGTTGTTTATTATATTGTTACTGATGTTTACCTGTTTGTTCCATCAAATACCTCTCAATGTTGTGGATTTGTGTTTTTTTCTTGAAATTTTGGCAATTTTTGTTTTATATATTTTGATGCCCCAATATTAATTGTATATAAGCTTAGAATTTATACATCTTCCTAATAGATAAAAAAGTTTCCATTCATATGAAATAACCCTTTGTAACTATTAATGCATTGTTTTTGCCTTGCGGTTTATTTTGTCTGATATGAATATAACAATATTAGCTTTTTGGTTCAGGTTAAGTAATACGCTTTTCTCTATCCTTTTACTATATACCTTTGGTAAATTCACGTTCTGATGTGTCCCTTGTAAATAGTCAATATTAACTAATTTTTATGCATCCTAACAAATCTTTGAGTAGATAATTATGTTCATGAATATTTAGTATAAGCACTTTTTAAAAGATACACATCTACTATCTTACTATGTGCTTTCTGTTTGACTACATATTCTATGTAGGTTAGTTTGCTTAGTTTTTTCATTGTCTTCTTTGAGTTTTCAATCTTTTTTGAATGTTTTAAAACTTGTTTTGTGATCTAACATATAGTCTATCCTTTAAAGTGATCTATGTGCTGAGGACAAAAATGTGTATTTTGCAGCTCTTGGATGAAATGTTTTTAAAATATATATATTAGATCTATTTTCTCTCTAGTGTATATTAAGTCTGATGTTTCTTTGTTGATTTTCTCTCTGGAAGATCTGTCCAATGCTGGAAGTGAGGTGTTGAAGCCCCCAGCTATTACTGTGATGAGGCCTATCTCCCTCTTTAGCTCTGTTAATACTTCCTTTGCATATCTGTGTGTCCCAGTGTCAGGTGCATATATGTTTATCTTTAAAATTGTTATATCCCCTTGCTGAACTGACCCATTTTTCCTTATATAGTGTCTCTTCTTATAGTTTCTTATAATTTCCTATAGTTATTGTCTCTTCTTATGGTTTCGGTCTTCAAATCTAGTTTGTCTGATATAAGTATAGTGACTCCTGCTTTTTGCTGGTTTCCATTGACATGAAATATCTTTTGTCATCTTCCCATTTTCAGTCTATGTGTGCCTGTATAGTGTAGTATGCTTCTTGAAGGCAACAAATCAATGGGTCTTGTCTTTTCATCCATTCAACCGGTCTATGTCTTTTGCTTTGAAAGTTTAGTCGATTTACATTCAATGTTATTATTGACAAGTAAGGACTTACTCCTGCCATTTTGTTATTTGTTTTCTTGTTGTTCTGTGGTGTTTTCTTCCTTCCTTTTTGTCATTCATTTGTTCATCTAGTGAAGATGATTTTCTCTGGTGATATTATTTAATTCTGTGATTCTTGTTTATTGTGTGTTCATTTTATGTTTTTTGGTCTGAGCTTACCATGAGGGTGATAAATAATAACCCATTATTTTAACCTGATAACACTATTTGCATAAATGAGCAAGTAAGTATAAAGAAAACTAAGAAAAACTCACCTTAATTTCGATCTCCTGCTTTTTAACTTTTCCTTGTTTCTATTTATATCTTATTGTACTGACTATTCTTGAAAAGTTATTGTAGTTATTATTTTTGATTAATTCATCATTTAGCATTTCCACTTAGTACAAGAGTAGTTTACACACGAGAGTTACAGTGTTATAATATTCTGTTTTTCTATGTATTTACTATTAGCAATAAGTTTTATATGTTCATTTGATTATTTCTTGCTCATTAATGTTCTTTTCTCTCATTGAAGTACTCCTTCTAGCATTTCTTGTAGGCTAGGTTTGGTATTGATGAAATCCCTCAGGTTTTGCTTGTCTAGGAAAGTCTTTATTTCTCCTTCATGTTTGCAGGATGTTTTCACTAGATATACTATTCTAGGATAAGTGTGTGTGTGTGTGTGTGTGTGTGTGTGTGTGTTTTCCTTCAGCACTTTAAATATGTCATGCTACTCTCTTCTGGCCTGCAAGCTTTTTCACTGAAAAGTCTGCTGCCAGATGTACTGGAACTCCATTGTATGTTGTTTGTTTCTTTCATCTTGCTTTTAGGATCCTGACTTTATCTTTGACCTTTGGGAATTTGATTATTAGATACCTTGAGATCATCTTCTTTGGATTAAATCTGCTTGGTGTTCTATAATCTTCATGTACTTAAATGTTGATATCTTTCTCTAGGTTTGAGAAGTTCTCTGTTATTATCCCTTTGAATAAACTCCTACTCCTATTTCTTTTTCTATCCCCTCTTTGCCCCTTTGAGACTATTTGCTAGACCTTATAGGCGTGCTTCATTGTTGTTCATTCTTCTTTCTTTTGTCTCCTCTAATTGTGTATGTTCAAATAACCCATCTTCGAGCTCACTAATTCTTTCTTCTGCTTAATCAATTCTGCTATTAAAGAACTCTGCTGCATTCTTCAGTATGTTGACTGCATATCTCAGCTCCAGAATTTCTGCTTGATTATTTTTAATTATTTTGAGCTCTTTGTTAAATTTATCTGATAGAATTCTGAATTCCAACCCCGTGTTATATTGAATTTCTTTGCATATCCTCAACATAGCTATTTTGAATTCTCTGAAAGATCACAGATCTCTGTTTCTCCAGGATTGGTCCCTGGTGCTTTATTTAGTTCACTTGATGAGGTCATGTTTTCCTGGATGGTGTTGATAGTGGTAGATGTTCTTTGGTATCTGTTGAGTTGAAGAGTTAGGTATTTACTGTAGTCTTCACTGTCTGGACTTATTTGTAACCATCCTTCTTGGGAAGGGTTTTGGATATTTGAAAAGACTTTGGTGTTGTGCTTTTCTTTAGGTGGCACCCAAAGCCCAGTAACACTGTGGTTCTTGCAGACTTATAGAGGTATACCTTGATCATCTTGGACAAAAGTCAGGAGACTTCTCTGGATTACAAGGCAGAAATTCTTGTTCTCTTCCCTTACTTTCTCCCAAACACAGAGATTCTCTCTCTCTCTCTCTCTCTCTCTCTCTCTCTCTCTCTGTTCTGAGCCACCTAAAGCTGGAGGTGGAGTGACACAAGCACCCCTGTGGTCAACACCACTATGACTGTGCTGGTTCACACTTGAAGCCAGCCCAACACTGGGTCTCACCCAAGGCCTGCTATAACCACTCCCTGGCTACTGCCCATGCTCACCTAAGGCCCTGGGGCTCTACAATCAGCAGGTGGGCAAAGTCAGCTGGGTCTGCATCCTTTCCTTTAGGGAAGCAAGCTCTGTAGGTGGGTTCAGAAGTGCTGTCCAGGATTCAAGGGACTAGAGTTAAATCCCTTAAAAATCTACCTGTTATTCTATTGTATTATAGCTGAGTTGTCACTCAAGCCACATGACACAGTCCTTCCTACTCTTCCCTCCCCTTTCCATTGGCAGAGGAGCCTCATCTCATAGCCACTGCTACTCCAGGCCATAAGGGGTACTGCCAGGCTACTGATGATGTTCCCTTAAGGTTCAAGGTCTCTTAAGTCAGCTTGTGTGTATGCAGCCTGGCCTGGGACTCATCCTTCAGGGCAGTGGGCTTCCCTCTGCACCAGAGTAGGTCCAGAAATGTCATCCAAGAGTTGAGTCCTAGAATCAGGGACCCCAAGAACCCTCTTGGTGGTTTACTCCACTGTGGCAGTGTTACTACCTAAGGTGCAAGACAAAGTCCCCTTTTCTTTTCTCTCTGCTTTTCTCAAGCAGGAGGAGTTTTGCCCAATAGTCACCACAGCTGGTAATGTGCTGAGCTCACCTGAAGCCAGCAAATCTCAGAGACTCACCAAGGTTCTCAACATAGTACATGGATATCACTGCTGGTTATTCAGGTCCCAAAGACACTTCAATTAGCAGGTGATGAATGCCTTCAAGGCAGGGGTTACCTTCTGGCCCAGAGTGTATCTAGAAATGTTGTCTAAGTGCTAGATCCTGGAATGGGGACCTCATGACTATGACTGGTGCCCTATTCTGCTGTGGCTGAACTGGTATCTAGGAAGCAAAACAAAGTCCTCCCCTCTCTTCCTTCTCCTCTTCTCAAGTAAAAGGAAAGGGGATCTTTTGGAGTCATGATCTGTGAAGCCTGTGGCTAAGGGAGGGGTGACACTAGCACTCCCTTGACTGTCCCAGTCGGTGTCTCAATATGTCATGTGCTCCCTAGATCACTGTCTCTGGGCCTAGTTCAGCTCCAGGATTCACCTAAGATTTACAGTCCTCATGGCCTATACTGCCTTTCAAGTTTATTTAGAGACCAAAAGCACTTTGACCCTCAGTGACAAGGTTTTCAGACACTCAGTCTCAGACCACTAAGATCTGCGGTTCCCCCACTGACTAGGATTGGTTTAAGTGCTCCCTGTGTATGAAGGCATCAGCTGAATTTGGTGTGGTTCTTCTTTCTGTTCTAACAGAATAGCACTGAGTTCAATGCCTCAAAATGGCTGTGTTCTCCCTCTCCTGGTGCCCAGAGAAGCTCTCTGCACCACACCACTCTTGCCAGGCGTCAAGTAGGCATGGCATTGGCAGTTCAGGACTGGTTTTTTTTTTTTCCATTTCTTCAGTTTCTCTTTCAGTGATATGAAGTCAAAACCAGGTATTATGAGTGCTCACCTGAGTTTGTGGTTCTTAGGAAGATTTTTTGTTTTAGTTTTTGGTTTTTTCTTTTTCTGTGTAGATAGTTGTTGCCTGGGTATCTTAGCAGGGGCTGTATGGGGGGACTATCAGTGGGGACTTTCTATTCTGTCATCTTGCTCTGCCTCTAAATTTTCTTTCCTTTTTTCTTTCTTTCTTTCTTTCTTTTTTTTTTTTTTTAGATGGAGTTTCCCTCTGTCACCCAAGCTGGAGTGCAATGGCGCAATCTCAGCTCACTGCAACCTCTGCCTCCTAGGTTCAAGTGATTCTCCTGTCTCAGCTTCCTGAGTATCTGGGATTACAGGCGAGTGCCACAACACCCAGCTAATTTTTGGTATTTTTAGTAGAAATGGGGTTTCACCATGTTGGTCAGGTTGGTCTTAAACTCCCGGCCTCAGGTAATCCACCTGCTTCAGCCTGTCAAAGTGCTGGAATTACAGGTGTGAGCCACTGCACCCGGCCTAAATTTCGTTTTTATAAATCCTCTTAGGATGTGTTAGCTTGTTAATTCCATGGCTTGGTGTATTTCATTAGCTTTGGGTAATTATCTTATTATCTCTGTACATTTTGTTTTGCCATAATTTCTGTCTGTTCTTCTCTGGGATATAAATAAACACATATTAGAAATTCTCGTTGTGTTCTCTGTAAACCTTTCTTGTCTTCTGTGTTTTACTCATTTCATTTTCCTTTGTTAATTTGGATATCTTTCCTTATCTATATTCCAGTTCATTCTTCTTCTTAGTTGTCTCTAATATGTTCTGAAACCATCAAAAAAATAAATAATGTTTCTTTTTTATTTTTTAAGTTCTATTTCTATCCAGGTCTCTTTGACTTCAATTTATTTTCTATTTCCTTGCTAAAATAGAAAGTTTAAAATTTTATATCCATTAGTTTTTAGCCTCTATATAATGATTCCTTTATCTGGAGAGAATATAATCTTTCTGCTGTTATTTACTCTGATTCTCATTTGTGTCATTATACATCATTATATGTCGAGATTATTGCTGATTGTGTTCTAGACTTTGAATCAAAAAGTCATTATTTTACAAAACAGTTGACACCCAGAATGATGGATGTTTTCTTCTTTCTGAGAGAATTTATATTTGTTTCTGCTAATGCCTAAAAAGACTATAAATCTGGCATCATCTTCATTCAAAATTAGACTTGAGATATACAAGGCCACTCAGATGATTCAAATATGAGCTGTGATCTGGCAAGGGAAAGTTTGCTTGTTGTTTACCTTTTCTCCTAGAGGGCAGTTCTGTAAGTTTCCAGTCTTTATACTGGGAGATTTACCAAGGCTTCACTCTGAGTATAATCTGGACTTCCATTTGTATTTCTTCTAGGCAAGTGAGGCCATGAAAAGTGTTGTTCAGTCTCTCAACTCTCTCATCTGAATCAGTAAAAGATCCAGAGCAAAAACTACTTACAGCCAATTTACTTGACCTGACCTCTGTTTGTCTCAATTTCTTTTATATAAAATGAGATACACATTAGAACAAATCCCCTAAGATTGTGGTGAAGACTAAACGAATCAACAATGTAAAACATGTAGTGTCTAGTCCATATCAATTGCATAAATTATTTTCTATCAATATAATTTATAATGTTAGCTCCTCTGAAGTAATTTTGTTAGTAGCAGTTTACTACTTTTGCCTGGACAGCTGTCAGACTGTATGTCAGACTGGTTTATCAATTTTATTCCACAAATATGTACTGAATAATTTTATGAATTAAAGTGCTTGTAAAGATAGAAAGAAGCAGCACCTGTCACTATGGGTTTTATACAATATCAGGAAAAATTAATATACAGAGTAACGAGGACCACATGGGTACATCAGCAAAAGTATGCAAACATTTCTTAAGAAACTTCTGAGAGGCTTGGTTTCTTGATGATGCTATCCAAACAAAAGTGAACTTTATATTTAAAATACTCAGTCTTATTTGAGGAAATAATTTATGATTTACAGTGAAATAAAATTTTGGTGGTAAGACTTAGGGTAAATCAGTTGCAATTATGTAACATATATAAACTGAAATGTATTTTGTTTAAAATATATAAATACATTTGAGTAATGGAGTTTCATTTTATTTGGTTGGTTTTGGTTTTGCATTTCCTTTGACTCTACTAACCATTAAAAATTCTTTAGTAAACATAAAAAGTTAAGTTAGGTAAGAAAGTAAATACCAATTATCGTTAGTTCAAATAGCTAGGGATACATTAAAGCCATATATTAATAAAACATCACATTAGAATAAAGAGTAGCCCTGAAGGAACAAAATCATCACAATTAAGGGTGATTGGGTTGAAATGTTAACTTACTAGAATCAGATTCTGATATTTCCTGGTATTAGGCATGGTATAATTTTTAATGCTGTTATGTCTTGTTCTTTAGAACGGTTATCCACTGAATATTTTGATTCCACTCTACATGCTGTATTACCAACACAATGAATATTCCAATTGTCTCTATGCAAATTGCCTCCTCAATCTCCACAGTGAGGAAATCAGCATTCTTTGTTAGCAAAGTTCTAAGCATCCACTGCAATTTTACAGTTAAACGAACTAACATAAATGTTTATGTCATCTGTATGATAAAAAATACAAATTTATTCATGTATTCTCTTACACTGTATTTTTATTAAGTTTCCTGGAATTGTTTCTGATTTTAAAGTAGTTAATTGTGAGCGGTAGGACACTCAAGGTTCTCTACACTTCAGTACCTCCCTAATTTGGAAACCAATATAATTTATAATGTTAGCTTCACCTCTGCATTACAAGGAACCTCTAGTCCTAGTATACAAGATCTAACATTTTTTGTATCACTCTAACAGGGACATAACAATGATGACTGGAGCTGGCCCACCCAGAGTGTGAGCAGTTAGAAGGAAAATTGTCTGAAGAAATGTAAAAACATAATAAAAGCAATCAAAATGTATTGGCAGTTCTGAATAATATCAATAGTAGTATTCTTTAGCCCCAAATTCTTTTGTTAGGATAAACTCTAAATAATTACTGCGTTTATTGCTGTGACTTAATAATATGCATGTAAGTTTTAAAATAGCAGAGTTGCATTTATTATCCTTCAATAAAAATTAAATAAATATATATATATGTATATATAAATTTGCAGAATTGCCATTTACGTAGTCTTCCTCTGACATGCAAAGACATTGCTACATGAGATGACTTTGAGTACATTTGGGTTTGAACTATTTCTTAACTGAATAGTTTTGAAATCATAAAGGTTTCAAATTGTTCAGGTTTATTCAAGCTCACTTGAGGTACTTCTGCACTCCTTTAGTCTTTTGCTCATTAGCCTATAGAAGTCCTGTTTTTATTGTGCATTGAATTGCATTATTGTTTATAAGTATATATTTCATATTTCTTCTGGTGGATGCCAGTTACTTCCTTCTCTGTATTGTCTTATCACACTTGATAGCATTCTTTGCATATTATTTATGGCTAATAAACATTTATTAAATCAATACATATAAGTTCAAGTGAATGTAATAATTTCCTCCATGTATCAACCATGTGTTCTTTATACTCCAAACACACAAAATAAAAGTAATCCTGCTGAAGGGAGACACAGATTCTACAGGCTCAAAATACTATTGGGATAATTCAAATTATTATTTTGAAAATTTTAGCATGTGAAAGAACTATTCTTCGGCAAATGTTGTCTATATTTTCTCTGCAAATGCACAAAACAATTAAAATATCTATTCCTCAAGATAGCATTACAAACCATACTCAGGATGACAATAACCAGTTAGGGAAACTTCTCTGGAAATCCTTATGAATTCTTCCTACTGTCCCATCTTTCAGCCTAGATTTTTATTAAAAAAATTTTGAACGCATTTTGTTATTCAACTCACCTTTTTTTTTTTTTTTTTTTTTTTTTTTTTTTTTTTTTTTTTTTTTGAGACGGAGTCTCAGTCTGTCAGCCAGGCTGGAGTGCAGCGGCCCAATCTTGGCTCACTGCAACCACCGCCTCCTGGGTTTAAGCAATTCTCCTGGCTCAGCCTCCCGAGTAGCTGGGACTACAGGCACACGCCACTATGTCTGTCTAATTTTTTTATTTTTAGTAGAGACGGGGTTTCACCATGTTGACCAAGCTGGTCTCATCCTGACCTCGTGATCCGTCTGCCTCGCCCTCCCAGACTGCTGGGATTACAGGTATGAGCCACTGCGCCTGGTGCAAATCCACCCATTTCTTAACTGGATGTTCTAAAGGTGTTTGCTTTATTGAAAGAACAGAGAATAGTTTATAACTAACATAACCATGATTAACTCTGCATGCTTCTATGTTTTTAATTAATGCAAAACACAACCCCCTACAAATGCTAGTTATTTTTAAGTTTATGAGCTGTGAATTAATTACAACATTTATTTAAGAGTACTGACTAATCAGAATAACTAAAGGAATAGGGGGAACTTCTAAGACTGAAAGGAATAAAATAATAAGCACCAGTATATTTATATTTTGAAATAATTGGCTCTGAGTAAGAAAAATTACATTGATGTAGACAAGAAGATATTTTCCAATATGCTTCACACATTGCTAAGAAGGGTTAAGTTTTGTAGGCAATAGTTTTATGTCAGAGACTGTTTTAATTGCTTTATTTTCATTATCTTCTTTAATCCTTGTTAACAATTCTATGAAATGGGAAGTTTACTAGTCTCATTTCATGGAGCAAATGAAGATGAGAGAAAGTGAAGAACTTGCCCTTAGCAACACAGTTCTAAGTAGTTGGTATGAATTCAGTTAGACTCCAAAGCTAAACATGTTCTATAATCATTTTGCAATAAATATGATGGCAGAATTAACTGGTGAGATTTCCCAGGGTCACACATCAGCGATAGAAATTTAATTTGTTGGCTGGGCGCGGAGACTCACGCCTGTAATCCCAGCACTTTGGGAGGCAGAGGTGGGTGGATCATGAGGTCAGGTGTTTGAAAACAGCCTAGCCAAATGGTGAAAACCCATCTCTACTAAAAATACAAAAATTAGCCAGGCGTGGCACGCACCTGTAGTCCCAACTACTCGGGAGGCTGAGGCCGGGAGATCACTTGAACCTGGGAGGCAGAGGTTGCAGTGAGCCAAGATCTCACTAATGCCCTCCAGTTCCAGAAAAAAAAAAAAAAAAAATTGTTAGTATTTGTAGTATATTTATTTATCATGGGAAAAATAGTAGTCAGTCATTGCAAATACTAAATAGAAATCATTAATTAGATACCAATATTTCTGTGGCACATTAAAATTAGAAATCAAGACATAGTGAATGTCCGGGTAGCTGTAGGCAATGGCAGCTCCCAGGTTCACCTCTGCAAATATTTTGTCCAAAATAAAACAGAACAGAAAGAAGAACAAGTAAAACATACACACACACACACAAATATGCCCTCCACATAATGTAAGGACAAAGAATGCATACACTTCAAAATAATGATGATGATAAAAAGTAGAAAAAATAATCACACTAAATTTCATGTAGCAACCACTCAGACACTATCTTATCATATATCTTTATATAGAACAAATATAGGCTAAGAAAAATTAAGAGAAGACGAAGCTAACAATAGGTCTATGATTAACATAATACCACAGGCAGAAAAGATAAGTCTACTGTAAGTGGGAAAACACAGAAAGAAGTCCCAAGAGAGCAGGGCACAGATGGCAAAGAAGAAACTGAAAAGGGCAGGTAGTTTGAAATATCAGTCTTTAAAAACTATAGCTTCTCAGGGTCAGGTATGTGGGGCAAACAAAAATGGTGAGAGGCACTCCACTCACTGACAATTGGGTGGAGAAGAAGTAACGAAGCAAAAAAAGAAAATTTATGGTTCTACAAGACAAAAGAGAATAAAAATAAGAGGACCTAAGTAGTTCCCCTTGCTGTACTTCCAAGGTAATGACCATGAAGCAGAAGAAACAAATACAAAACAAAACAAAACAAAAAAACAAATGAACAGCAACAGAAAAACCCAGGACAATACTCCAAACTAAATTAAATACCATCAAGCAAACATTTATGGATTTAAGAAATACTTGGGCCAAAATGCAAATTCTTTTTAAAAATGGGTAAAAACCAAGAGGAAAAAAAGAACTTAGGAAGAAATGGAATAAAAGACAAAATTACCTCAAATATAATTACTAAACTACATTGTGACCAAGGGATAATAGGCTCAAATGAAAATTTAATAAGATCATTGAAGGAAGGCAAGCAAACACCCAAGAGAATAAAATGGAGCTAAGAGAAGGACTTAAATGAGCCAGAAAAAAAGTGGTGGGCATATAAGACAAGCAAAGAATAAATAATATTTGTACAACTGTAGTCTGTGAAAAACAAACAAAATAGTTGAACAGCATGAAGATTCAAAACTGTAGTTAAAGAAAACTTTGCAGTAATAAACTATCTGAATATAACCATTGAAAAGAATGTGTATTTTAGTAAATTAACTCAAAACTATCAATTCTGAAACATATCCTAGAAAAACTATTTGGCTGCAACAATGAAGAATAAGTTTTTACAGCCTCCAAGCAAAAAGGATCAAATAATTTACAAGGGCAAAATAATTAGAATGACAGCAAATTTTTCAAATCAGCATGCAAAACAAGACAATGATGGGATTTTTTTTTTTTTTTTTTTAAGATGGAGTTTTGCTCTTGCCCAGGCTGGAGTTCAATGGTGTGATCTCAGCTCACTGCAACCTCCACATCCTGGGTTCAAGCAATTCCCCTGCCTCAGCCTCCTGAGGAGTTGGGATTACAGGGATGAAGCAGAGATTTTGTTTTTCTATTTTTGTTTTTTGAGATGAAGTCTCACTCTGTTGCCCAGGCTGTAGTGCAATGGCACGATCTTGGCTCACTGCAACCTCCACCTCCCAAGTTCAAACAATTCTCCTGCCTCAGCCTTCCGAGTAGCTGGGATTACAGGCACTCACCACCATGCTTGGCTAATTTTTGTATTTTACTAGAGACGGGGTTTCGCCATGTTAGCGAGGCTGGCGTTGAACTCCTGACCTTGCGATCCGCTCGCCTCAGCCTCCCAAAGTGCTGGGATTACAGGCGTGAGCCACTGCACCTGGCTGAAGCAGATATTGAGCTAAATTTCTTCAATTATCAATGCTATAGAATAACAGTTTTTAAATCTGCAAGAACTTAGGAAATACTGTATGTATGAACTCTTCTTGGGAATCTACTAGAGGTTGAGTTTGTATTAGCCAAGACTTCATTGTGAGAACTTCAATAACAGGGTTGCTGTTGAGCATTATATATATGCATATGTGTACAACCATACATATATACACATAGATGTGTTTGCCCCTGCACACAAGAGAAAAAAGCTAAGGGTTGAATACTAATGTAAAAAAAATTATATGTGATGATGATAGAAACGTTGCAACTAAAAATGGAAAAGAGGAGGACCAAAAAAAGGAGAAAGTAGAAGAATTTCATTGATTGTTGTGTAAACCCAAAATATTCTAAGCCTCCCAACAAAAGGATGGACCCTACCCTTAGCCAAGGGCATTCCAAAGATAACCTGATTTACTAGTTGACACTATGATGGGAAGTAGGGGTGTGACATGCCTCATTATACCCTCCTCTCTTTGGAATTCAGACACACCTGACCAGCACTAACATTAAAACAGAGACCTTAAGACTGATAGAACAGACTCTTTATGTCTGATAAGAAACATTTTCTTCTACAGATTCCGTCTGCATAATGGGAGACTTGGTCTCCACAGGTCCTTATCTTAACCCAGACATTCCCTTCTACTGATTCCAGGTCTTGAGACAGTAACTTAACTCTTTAAACCAATTGCCAATTAGAAAATTGTTGAATTCATGTATGACCTGGACGCCCCTGCTTAGAGTTGTCCTGCCTTTCGGGCCTGAACCAATGTACAGCTTAGAATATTAATTGATTTCATATATCTTCCTAAAATGTTTAAAATTAAGCTGTAGCCAAATCACCTTGGGCACCTGTTCTTGGGATGTCCTGGGGCTATATAATGGGCCGTTGTTCACTCACATTTGGCTCAGAACAAATACCTTCAACTATTTTACCGAGTCTGAATCTTTTTGTCAATGTTGTATGGGCAATAAGTATGAGTTGAAGAAGAATATTAAAAATTGAAAAACTAAATTGTAAAATAAAAATAAAAAAAATAAAAAGTAGATAGAAGACCGATTCAGTACAATTAACACAATAGAATTTGTGGATATATATCAAACTTTTATCCACTGGTAATTGAAAATATACTTCCTCCCTAATTTCTCAAGTATCAGTTACAAATTTTATCATATATTAAGTCATAAAAAATAATTAAGTTCCATAAAATAAGGTTAATTAAAATAATAATCTCTAATCCTAATATATATAACAGAACTAGAAATTACTAATAAAAATTATTAACTAAATCAAAACAAAAAGGAAATTAAAAGTCTTCTATTAAAAAGCTCCACAATATTAAAAGCACCACAATAAAACACCACAATAGTAATTATTTTTTGACCACAATCATCAAGGATGGACACAACTTTGTGGGTTAAGCAGAATATTGCGAAATTAAGTAATTCAAATTTAAAATAATTCAACTTAAAGCTGTTAGAACTTTAAATTATTCTGAACCTTGAGAGAAATGCGGCTATGCAGCTTGAGTCACATGGCATGCAGATGCAACTTCTGCATTTATTTTCCTGTAAATAGTTAAGACCAAGCAGAGCCAGAGGGAAGAGCTCCTCAGATCACCACTCCTCCTCATAAAGTAATCAAGTAGTCTTTTGCGAAATGTAGCTATTTGTAACCAATCCAATCACTGTGGTGTTTGCACTGGTCTTGGATGGAAAACGTTGGAATCTTGCTAAAACTTTTATATAAGAGAAGCTTTAAGTTCTCCGCTTTTGAAAGCTGACTCCCAAATTGCACTCAAACTCGGTACTAAATCATATATTCTGAATCTCATGATATAAGGTTGACAATATTTACATAGTCTCAAATATTTCCCCAGAACATCCTTATTAATTGCAAAGGGGATAATGTAACTTTATAGTGGAGAAAATTGTATGACACCACTTTTACAAAGTGATGAAAATTAATACCAAGAATGAAGGAAGTCAGTATCAGTTGACATGATGGCCTGAGAAAGGTGACACATTACTTTAGTTGGATTCTTTTCAAAAGTGCATAACCTAAATTTGGTCATGAGACTAAATGAGAAAAGACCAAATCGATGGGCATTTAGAAAAATAACTGTTCAGAGCTCTTTAAAATAAGAGAGTCATGAAAGACAAAGACTAATAAATTATCCTAGATAAAAGAAGACACACTATATGCAATGTGTGTCCTGGATTCGATTCTGATGTACAAAAACAATTTTAGAAGGACAGTTGATGAAATTCCAGTAAGGCCTCTAGACTAGCTGGTAGAATTACATCACTGTTCATTTCTTGGTTTTGTTAACTGTGATTACGGAAAATTTTAACATTCAAAGTAGCTGGGCGTTGTTAGGTATGTGGACATTCTTTCTAACAGATTTTGCAAATTTATTGTAGGTCGGATTTTATTTCAAAACAAAAAATGAACTGAAAACATAATGAAGAATATAAACTTAAGCAAAAAAAAATCGTCAGATTTTAAAATTATTTTCCTGTGTGAAAAAACACATTTGGATATGATTTAATATATCCATACATACAGTGGTTTTGCTTTGTAAAGGACAAAAAATTAAATTCTTACCAAAATATCACTTCAGGTTTTTTGTTTGTTTGTTCTTTGTCAGTTTGTGTGTGTGTGTGTGTGTGTGTGTGTGTGTGTAATTTATGAGGAACAACGAGAAATTTGAGAGCATAATAAAAATATTAATTACTCACTTGCATATAAAAGAAACACCTTAAAGGTGAGAAGAAATATTTTATTTGGGGTAGCTGTATCCTATGAATCTTTATTTAAACTAGTCATTGTAAATTTAAAAAGAACTATACAGTTCTGAAAACAAATTGAACTACCAATTTAAGAAGCAACGGTGTCTTAAACCTATATTTTAAAAAGTACTAATAAAGGATTATCTCTAAGCTGGCAAATTAACTGTATGCCATCTTTAAGCCGGTTAATTATGCTGGAAAACAGCCTTTATCTCATTTATACTGACAACTCACCAGCAGGTAATTGAGTTTGGCTTCCATTGTTTTTCTTTCTTTTTTTTTTTTTTTTTTTTTGAGACGGAGTCTCGCTCTGTCGCCCAGGCTGGAGTGCAGTGGCCGGATCTCAGCTCACTGCAAGCTCCGCCTCCCGGGTTTACGCCATTCTCCTGCCTCAGCCTCCCGAGTAGCTGGGACTACAGGCGCCCGCCACTACGCCTGGCTAGCTTTTTGTATTTTTTAGTAGAGACGGGTTTCACTGTGTTAGCCAGGTCTCGATCTCCTGACCTCGTGATCCGCCCCTCTCGGCCTCCCAAAGTGCTGGGATTACAGGCTTGAGCCACCGGGCCCGGCCTCTTTTTTTTTTTTTTTTTTTTTTTTTTTTTTGTTTTTGTTTTGAGATGAAGTCTCGCTCCGTCGCCCAGGCTGGAGTGCAGTGGCCGGATCTCGGCTCACTGCAAGCTCCGCCTTCCGGGTTTACGCCATTCTCCTGCCTCAGCATCCCGAATAGCTGGGACTACAAGCGCCACCTCGCCCGGCTAGCTTTTTGTATTTTTTAGTAGAGACGGGGTTTCACTGTGTTAGCCAGGATGGTCTCCATCTCCTGACCTCGTGATCCACCCGTCTCGGCCTCCCAAAGTGCTGGGATTACAGGCTTGAGCCACCGCGCCCGGCCTCCATTGTTTTTCTTAAGATTTAGAGGTTCTTTTAAATTGTGCATTACAGTGTGATATTAAAGTTGATGCATTGGAATTCTATACATGTAAAATTCAGCTGGAGGATTTAAAAGTAAATCACTGGAAATAAAATGAAGATGATTTTAAACAAACCTTTTTATTGGCTTTTTAAGAACTGTGAACTTACAGTAAAATCTAAGGTGCGCAAGGCAAACTATGAGGATGTAAAGCTTGTCTATAAGGCCAGGCTTTTAAAATTGGAAGAATGTAAATCAATATTTATTGTGAAATTAAGAGATATTCCCAAGGCAAAACCATTATTTGTAAAACAACACAATGTTGGTCTATAAAATATATTAAAAGCGTCAGTAACGCTAAACATATAACCAGAACACCATCTACCTGCTCGTGTAAAAGACAACAGTAATTCATCATCATCTTGACATAATTATCACCAGGATTGAGGGCGAATAACACCTGCCAAGCATATATAAAAACACATCATATTTTAACTTGAACATAAAGAAAATATAGACATTTGCACATTTTTTCTTTTTCTTTTCTTTTCTTTTCCTTCTTTTTTTTTTTTTAAGACAGTCTTGCTCTGTGGCCCAGGCTGGAGTGCAGTGGCACAATCTCGGGTCACTGCAGCCTCCGCCTCCAGGGTTCAAGTAATTCTCATGCCTCAGCTTCCCAAGTAGCTGGGATTACAGGCACATGCAACCACCATGCCCGGCTAATTTTGGGGGGTTTTTTTCTGTGTTTTTAGTTGAGATGAAATTTTGCTGTGTTGGCCGGGCTGGTCTCGAACTCCTGACCTCAATTTATCTGTCTACCTCGGCCTCCCAAAGGGCTAGGATTACAGACATGAACCAATGTGCCCAGCCACATTTTTTCTTCTCTTTTTTTTTTTTTATTTTTTATTTTTTATTATACTTTAAGTTCTAGGGTACATGTGCACAACGTGCAGGTTTGTTACATATGTATACTTGTGCCATGTTGGTGTGCTGCACCCATCAACTCGTCAGCACCCATCAACTCGCCATTTACATCAGGTATAACTCCCAATGCCATCAATGTAGAAAAATTTCAACCTAAAACTTAAGGAAAATTACCATTTCAATTAATTATCAATTAGAAATATTGAGTACTCTCATGCCAATAATTCCATGAAAGCTTTGACCAAATTATATTGTACACATGTTTTAAAAAAATGGGATCAAAACAAGAATGTATTTTAAAAAATTTCTTTATGAGGATCAATTTTTTAAAATATATGGAGAAAAAAAGCAACAACATTTGTAAGGATATAAAACTGTGAAAGACAAGCAGACGGGTCATTTAAAAAAATAAATTTCTATATGGTAAAGCTGAATTAAATTGCTCAGAGTTCTTTAGCATGGTGTCACTCTTAGTAGGGTGAACATGTCTCTCAGTTGCTTGTTGTCTTGTGCCAGTGTAAATATTAAAAGTGCCCTCTTTTGTTCTCAAAATGTCCCAGTTTAGAAAAAAGTTAGTTATAAATCTTGATGTTGTAACCCCTTAATAAGACAGATAGTAACTCATCGAAATTGAAGAATTGCCAATCAATTTATAGAGACACCCTGTTACCATTCTCATTAGCCCACCTGTATAAGCAAAAGCCTACATTTTATGTTACGTCACATAAGAATTTTTAAAAAGCCCATTTATTTGAGAAATAAACAAAAAGAAGATAACTTTTTGACCCCATTGAGAAGCTTGCTACTTTTTTTGTGGTGAGCCAACCAGCAGTACTAGAAAAAAAAAATCAGTTAATAGCCAGAGATTTGCTGATTCTGCATTTTAATGAGATTCCAGATGATCCACATGTACATTCTAGTTTGAGAGGCACTGGTTTTGAGACTTCTGAGAGCAAGATGACTGAATCCAAGCTTGCTTCCACATGCACCTCAGCTACCAATGTCAAGTTAATGACTCCTTTTGGGCTGTGGCTGAACAACGATGGTCCTATCATTTCCACCCCAAAGATAACTGATGAAGAAGGTTTTATTTTCAAGTAGAAATTATAATAAGCTAAACATAGAACACAGTACTGTCTGGAAAAGTGACAGTGCCTCTTCCAGCTCCTGAGGTGGGTACAGACATCACTCTCAAAGCAATTACATAAGAATCAGGGCAGGGAGGAGTGCTGGGGTAATGTCTCCTTGGCTTGGAATACCCACCCATGAGTGGGAGTGTTCTAGCTTATACTGGATCAGAGACTTTCTTATGTAAAAAACATATTTAATAAAGCAGATTGTCATTTCTGGATTTATACAAAACATTTTGTTCATGATGCATTTTTAGTGAAAGTCACTAGTGAAGTGTGCCAGTGGAATCCACTTCCATCTCCTTCTCTGAGGATGGGTCAGTGATAGGGTTGCAAGAATCAAGTTCAGTAAATGGGTGGTGAAAAATATGATTTTAAAGAAAGATTTGCATCAAAAGTATTTAACTATATTCACTTTTTTCTTTTAAGAAAATGCTCTTAATAGCAGTAAAGTTGCAAGCTGCTGTTATTGCAAGCTACTTTTCAGACCATGTTGTTTTTTTTCAGGCTTAAAATATGGAGAAGCTATCCAGAGAAAAGACTTTTAAATGCCTCCCATGATCACTATGTGCAGAGAAATCATTCCAAAATGTGATAACTCTAAATATTAATAAATCAATTAGGCCGGGAGCGGTGACTCACGCCTGTAATCCCAGCACTTTGGGAGGCCGAGGCGGGCTGATCACAAGGTCAGGAGATCGAGACCATCCTGGCTAACACGGTGAAACTCCATCTCTACCAAAAATACAAAAAATTAGCCGGGTGTGGTGGCATGCGCCATAGTCCCAGCTACTCAGGAGGCTGAGGCAGGAGAATGGGGTGAACCCGGGAGGCGGAGCTTGCAGTGAGCTGAGATCGCCCCATTGCACTCCAG
This sequence comes from Rhinopithecus roxellana, assembly GCF_007565055.1. Taxonomy (NCBI): domain Eukaryota; kingdom Metazoa; phylum Chordata; class Mammalia; order Primates; family Cercopithecidae; genus Rhinopithecus; species Rhinopithecus roxellana. The sequence continues at coordinate 87,817,965 of NC_044550.1, read as the reverse complement.
CCTGGGCGACAGAAGGAGACTCCGCTCCCCCCCACAAAAAAAATTCAATTTATAGCCAGACAGAACAACAACAAAAACCTCTCTGATCAAACAGACAAAGAAAAACAGTTAATAGAGAAAATAGATCTAGCAGTTGTAGGATCATTAGAAAGAAGCTATACTTTCTTTTTCTTTTTTGTTAAACACTCATTATACTATAGGAAAAATTATAAGCAAAGAGCTAATATAAAGACTTCTGCAAAAATGATCTTTTTTCAGTGGGTAAGAGTTATTACTGCTTCCTTAATAAACAGTACCAGAACACTATTATCTAAGTTGTATATATGTGAAAAATTACATAGTTCTGGTAATCTTTCTGAATCTAGATGTGATAGTTATCAAGTCCTGGGTTGGAATCTCTAAGCGTTGCTGTATTTAAATGTTTGATTATCCTTATCTGATTACAGTCACATGTGATGTATCCAGAAGGAAAACAGAACCAAGCAGTAGGCTGCCTGAAAGAACTTGGACTGAAGGAAGCTCATTTTCTGCTGAAGGCTCTACATGCATATTAAATCATTGAAAATGTTTTATTATGTGGCTTAGTAAATATGGCCAGTGTCAGAATATCAGTATTGCAGTGCATTATTTTCCAATTAAAACATTTTCCAATTAAAATATTCAGGCTTTTCTTTTCTCTTTTTTGTCAGTTTTTCAATAGGAAGATGATGATGTAAAATCTCTGTAAGAAAATGAAGAGGCTGTCAGTGTGAATGATGTGAGGATATTGAGAATGAGAAAAGAGATATTTGTTTAAAATAATATAAATACCAAAAGAACAATATATCTAAATAATATGCTAAGAGACTGATTTGTTTTCAAGCTACAGATATCATCTTACAATCCAGACATGAATATGTTTCCCATTCTGTCTCCTTTGATTCTCTTAAAGAAACTAGCAAAATTCTGTGCTTAAAGAACCATCCATGAGTGAAGCAGTGTAGGGTCCCTCTGGGAGAAGAGGAGGGATTATATTTCTATCCCGCTGACCTCCCCCATCCCAAAGAGACAGGACAACCTCAATTCTAGGTCAACCTGTACTCTAATGTAGGTTACTAAAAATTTTGCTAGCAGTGTGAGACACAAATACCAAGCTTGGAATGAGAGTTCGGGCCTTAGAATTAAGGAGAATTCCCCTTCTTTTGTTGTACTTCCTGTGTCTTTCTGCTTTCCCTTTGCAGTGTCAGTCACCTCTGTTCCATTTCTATCCCTTTTCTTTGAGAGTCAATCATTTCTGTCCTATACATCTCTCACGTTCATTTCCCCTCTCTTACATTGAGGGCTAGTCTCACGCTGGCATCTGTCCTCCAGTCCCATCTTGTCCTCCACTTTTAGTCAAAAACACATTTTTACAACTCCAGTGGGGATATATATACACACACACATATGACATATATGGATATATATATGACATATATGGGGATATATATGAGAGACATATATATGGATACACACACACACATACACACAAACACACAAAAAATAAAACAGTTCTGCTTTACTCAATGTCTTATCCATTGTTGGTTTCTAAAATTTGAACTGAATTCTATGGAGAGCTAACTCAAAATACAACATAATAAGAGAATATCACAGGTAACACAGATAAAGATTTCAATACCAACTGATACAAGTGAATTAAACTTCTAATTTTAAGCAGATGTAATGATTTTATGATGTTTGTTATCAAGTAGTATTTAATAATTAGATTTTTCTAAACATTATATCCCTTCATAGTTACGTTAATTCACTTTTTAAAAATCTAAATGCCATTTTGACTCTCTTTACCATAAAATATTTTAAAAATGTTTACAAAATTATTTGTTACATTCCAATGCCCATTATTGTACAGCAAGCTTGCTATTTAATGATGCAAAGAATCTTTCTACTTTTAAAATCCTTTATTCCGAAAGTATAACTAAGTATGTCAATATATTGGTATATTGTCTTTAAAATGATAATATCTTTGGGAATTTAATATGATAAAATAATATGCCAATTCGGTACTTGTAAATATGAAAATGTATAAGCTCTTATTAATTTTGATACTTAAATTTCTTTGTGATGCATTATTAGACTACAGATAATATTTCTGAATATTAAATAAATCCTTTTCACATTCATATTTTATTTTTCAAGCATATTTTGAATTAGGAAGATATAATATGTCCCTGATTATTTTTCATTGAGAAAACAAACTTCAATAAATAATTTCCCTATTGTTAAGGAGTTCATTGTTCAGGTGACAAATGACATAAATAATTTAATATAGCATAAATACTGTGCAGATACAAATAATGCTGCATCCCAGCACAGAGGAACACACAGGCAGGAGTCATCTAAGAATAATGTTATGGCAGATCATGGAGGAGGTGGTATTTTTCCTGTGTCTTGACAAATGAATACAAATATCGAGGGTGTTGAGGACTAGAGGACATTCTAGGAAGAAGAAATAGCATTGCCAAATGTATCGAAGTGTGAAATGATATTATACTTTGAAGATAAAAGTGAATCTTTTTTCTAAGTAGACTGCAAGATGTGTTTGGATTTTGGTTGAGGTGTTAATAAAGAGAAGGGATGGACTTTGTGAAACTTATTAGAATTTTTCATCATAGAAAACAGGGAGCCAGTAAAGATATTTGAGTAGAAGAGACATACAAATGTTGTTTTGTTTTGTTTTATGTTTTCCCAGGGAGCGTTTTTAAGAACTGATCAGATGGAGAGCAGAAAGTGCAATGATGAGATGGCTGTCAAATTCCACTGAAGGGTGAGGGCCTAGACTTAAACACGGAAGGAAGGATTTGTTTTGTAGTTAAGCCTATCTATTCAAATATGATAAAGCAGATTATCATATTTGGATAGACAGGCTTACCTGCGAAACATTTTATTTTTGTTCATGATGCATTTTTAGTGAAAGCCACTAGTGAAGTGTGCCAGTGGAATCTATTTCCATCCCCTTCCCTGAGGATGAGTCAGTGATAGGGTTGCCAGGGTTAAGTTCAGTAAATGGGTGGTGGAAAATATTATTTTATTTTATTTTATTTTATTTTATTTATTTTATTTATTTATTTTTGAGACGGAGTTTCGCTCTGTCGCCCAGGCTGGAGTGCAGTGGCCGGATCTCAGCTCACTGCAAGCTCTGCCTCCGGGGTTTACGCCATTCTCCTGCCTCAGCCTCCCGAGTAGCTGGGACTACAGGCGCCCGCCACCCCGCCCGGCTAGTTTTTTGTATTTTTTTAGTAGAGACGGGGTTTCACTGTGTTAGCCAGGATGGTCTCGATTTCCTGACCTCGTGATCCGCCCGTCTTGGTCTCCCAAAGTGCTGAGATTACAGGCTTGAGCCACCGCACCCTGCCTGAAAATATTACTTTAAAGGAAAAGTGCCATCAAAAGTCTTAAACTATATTCACTTTTTTCTTTCCATCCCTCAGAAATAGGTAATCATAAGACCTTTGAAGCGTTGCACCATGTCAAGAATTAGTGAGGATGTCGATCTGAGCACTGACACATCATACGTGTGAGTGAGAGAGGAAGGCGAACCTGAGTTCGAAGTCAAACTGTGTCTTTTCTACTTAAATACTAACCCTCAACTATTTTCATATATTTCAGATTAATTTTTAGCAACGTTCTAACCAAACCATAAATGGTTTCTAACAGCTTATTTTTATTTTGTTTTTATTTTTTATTTTATTTTTTTAAATTATACTTTAAGTTCTAGGGTACATGTACACAACATGCAGGTTTGTTACATATGTATACATGTGCCATGTTGGTGTGCTGCACCCATTAACTCATCATTTACATTAAGTATATCTCCTAATGCGCTATCCCTCCCCTCTCCCCTCCCACAATAGGCCCCAGTGTGTGATGTTCCCCTTCCTGTGTCCAAGTGATCTCATTGTTCAATTCCCACCTATGAGTGCAAACATGCGGTGCTTGGTTTTCTGTTCTTGTGACAGTTTGCTGAGAATGATGGTTTCCAGCTTCATCCATGTCCCTACAAAGGACAGGAACTCATCCTTTTTCATGGCTGCATAGTATTCCATGGTGTATATGTGACACACTTTCTTAATCCAGTCTATCACTGATGGACATTTGGGTTGATTCCAAGTCTTTGCTACTGTGAATAGTGCTTCAATAAACATACATGTGCATGTGTCTTTATAGCAGCATGATTTATAATCCTTTGGGTATATACCCAGTAATGGGATGGCTGGGTCAAATGGTATTTCTAGTTCTAGATCCTTGAGGAATTGCCACTGTTTCCCACAATGGTTGAACTAGTTTACAGTCCCACCAACAGTATAAAAGTGTTCCTATTTCTCAACATCCTCTCCAGCACCGGTTGTTTCCTGACTTTTTAATGATTGCCATTCTAACTGGTGTGAGATGGTATCTCATTGTGGTTTTGATTTACGTTTCTCTGATGGTGAGTGATGATGAGCATTTTTTCATGTGCCTGTTGGCTGTATAAATGTCTTCTTTTGAGAAGTGTCTGTTCAAATCCTTTGCCCACTTTTTGACGGGGTTGCTTGTTTTTTTCTTGTAAGTTTGTTTTTCTTTGTAGATTCTGGATATTAGCCCTTTGTCAGATGAGTAGATTGCAAAAATTTTCTCCCATTCTGTAGGTTACTTGTTCACTCTGATGGTAGTTTCTTTTGCTGTGCAGAAGCTCTTTAGTTTAATTAGATCCCATTTGTCAATTTTGGCTTTTGTTGCCATTGCTTTTGGTGTTTTAGACATGAAATCCTTGCCCATGCCTATGTCCTGAATGGTATTACCTAGGTTTTCTTCTAGGGTTTATATGGATTTAGGTCTAACATTTAAGTCTCTAATCCATCTTGAATTAATTTTCATATAAGGAGTAAGGAAAGGATCCAGTTTCAGCTTTCTACTTATGGCTAGCCAATTTTCCCAGCACCATTTATTAAATAGGGAATCCTTCCCCCATTTCTTGTTTTTGTCAGATTTGTCAAAGATCAGATGGCTGTAGATGTGTGATATTATTTCTGAGGGCTCTGTTCTGTTCCATTGGTCTATATCTCTGTTTTGGTACCAGGTACCATGCTGTTTTGGTTACTGTAGCCTTGTAGTGTAATTTGAAGTCAGGTGGTGTGATGCCTCCAGCTTTGTTCTTTTGGCTTACGATTGTCTTGGCAATGTGGGCTCTTTTTTGGTTCCATATGAACTTTAAAGCAGTTTTATCCAATTCCTAACAGCTTATTTTTAAAGCAAAATGAAGGAATGTAAATACATATTTGGCTGAATTATTGAGAACTAAATAAATAGAAACATCCTGAAGCTAAGTGAACATATTTTGTACAGATGTAGTCCTTCAATGGTGTACATGCCATTCAGAAATGTGATCTTAGGGGAGAAATTGAACAAAAGCCCCCTAAGAACATCTCATTTTCAAAGATAGTCAATTCTTGATTTATCTATGGATATATAGAAGTGACCAAATTTAAAGTTAATCCTAACTGAAATTATCCGAAGAGACTTGAATATTTCTAAAAATACCATTGCCAATCAGAAATATTCCAAGTCCGGCCTGGTACAGTGACTCATGCCTGTAATCCCAGCATTTTGGGAGGCTGAGGCGGGCAGATCAATTGAGGTCAGGAGTTTGAGATCAGCCTGGCCAACATGAGGAAACCTCATCTCTACTAAAAATACGAAAATTAGCTGGGCATGGTTTCACAGGCATGCAATCCCAGCTACTTGGGAGGCCGAGGCAGGAGAATCACTTGAACCTGAGAGGCAGAGCTTGTGGTGGGCTGAGATCATGCCATTTCACTCTAGCCTGGGTGACAGAGCAAGACTCTGTGTCAAAAAACAAAAAACAAAAAACAAAAAAAAAAAAAGAAAAAGAAAAAAAAAGGAAAAAGAAAAAAAAGAAAGAAAAATAAATATTACAGGTCAAAGAGGGCCCCATCCTTCTGTTACTGCTTCTGGAGGAGTGAGACTACAGTCAGGAGTCTAAGGAAGACAAGAGGGAGTGAGCGTGCCTAACACCTCCAGAGTTGTGAAAATAAAGAGAATAATAGGAAAAGGACAAGGGTAAGAAGTTTCAGCTCAGAATGCATCCTCTTCCAATTCAATTCAAGTTTTCAGCTCAGAATGCATCCTCTTCCAATTCAATTCAAGTTTTCAGCTCAGAATGCATCCTCTTCCAATTCAATTCAAGTTTTTAGCTCAGAATGCATCCTCTTCCAATTCAATTCAAGTTTTCAGCTCAGAATGCATCCTCTTCCAATTCAATTCAAGTTTTCAGCTCAGAATGCATCCTCTTCCAATTCAATTCAAGTTTTCAGCTCAGAATGCATCCTCTTCCAATTCAATTCAAGTTTTCAGCTCAGAATGCATCCTCTTCCAATTCAATTCAAGTTTTCAGCTCAGAATGCATCCTCTTCCAATTCAATTCAAGTTTTCAGCTCAGAATGCATCCTCTTCCAATTCAATTCAAGTTTTCAGCTCAGAATGCATCCTCTTCCAATTCAATTCAAGTTTTCAGCTCAGAATGCATCCTCTTCCAATTCAATTCAAGTTTTCAGCTCAGAATGCATCCTCTTCCAATTCAATTCAAGTTTTCAGCTCAGAATGCATCCATGCATCCTCTTCAATTCAATTCAAGTTTTCAGCTCAGAATGCATCCTCTTCCAATTCAATTCAAGTTTTCAGCTCAGAATGCATCCTCTTCCAATTCAATTCAAGTTTAGTATTAAAAAAGAATCAGAGCTGTTTGAGGGAGCACAATATAAATGACAGCACATAGCTTTGACCTTTCTTCATCAATAAATTTATGTAATGTCATTGTTCTTAAATTATTGTGTATACATATTATTTTTATATGTTTAGATGACCTTTGTAGAACAGTAAACTTGTTGTAACTACTGGATATAATGCTAGCTAAGTAAGTTTATATTAAAATTATTTTCAGACATAAAGGCTAGTGTTGTTTTAATTGCTTTTTGTTATGTGTAAGCTATATTCTACTGTCATTCTGACTAACTTAAATTTTATTCTATAGCAATTACTTCTTAACGTAATCTTATTTTTATATCACATGTTAAACATAAATGTATTCAAAAGAAATAAAAGTTGACTAAATTATTAATTTACGTTTTTCTCAAAATTATTTTTTAATAACCATGGTAAAGATATATGTACTTCCAATTAGTACATTAATTGAGCAGCACTATGTGCATGGCACTATTTTGGACACTGAATTATGAAAGCCAGATAGTATACTGCATTGGATTCATTTCTATACAAAATAAGTACATTTATTCATTAAAATAAAAGGCTATCTGTGGTACAAGCTAGAAAGGTGGTATTAGTTATCTCTTACATTTTCTTCAGGAAAAATATAATTCTGCCAGCTAAAAAAGCCAGACGAGGGGACTCGTATACATCAAATGCCAATGATAGTCCAGATATGTGCATTTTCTCATTTAACATAAAAACGTTTTGAAAGAAATGATAGATGTTAGACCTATTTTATTAACAGGAATTTTTCAAGACAATTTATTGGTCAAATCTACATTACTAATAATAGGATATATGGCACTGCACAACACTTTAGTCTTACTTCATAGGTCAAATTCTATCACCTATTTCAGGTTATAGAAGTTATTATTTGAACTGAGTTTGAAACAAAGGTGAAAATTGAAGGAGGAGAGTGGTAGAGAATTTTATGTTCAGGAAAGGCATGAGCAAGTCTGAAGGCAGGAAATTTTAGGGATGATGTGGATAATAATAGATGTTTTCCTCTGCTTAAGTATAAAATGCGTTAAGAAAAGTGGGATGAAATATCTTTGAAAAAGGAATTTGTCCCTAAATCATAAATATCCTAGGATATTGGGATAGATGATGAACTTTATTCTAGATGTAATTGGAATGTCTTGAGGTTTTCTGAATAGATAAAAGGAAATATGTGAATTGCACTCAGTACAGAGGAAGAAATGGAGATAAGTAAATTCTGAAAGAGATGATTAGGACATGAACGAAAGTAATAAGAATAGAGTACCACAGAGGAACAAATGAAAAAGGAAAAGGTTTTCAAATAGAGAAAAACACATATTATTTAACCTTTGTCAGATATTATAGAAAATTAAAATTAAGAATTAATAAGCAAATTGTTGGAAACATTGTTTAACTCTAAATTACTAGGAATAAAAAAGAAGAAAATGTCTTTAAAAGATGTGAAACATTTAATAAAACTATAAAGAAAAAATATTGAAAGCTAGTTGATTACTGTCAGGAACAAAAGCAAATATAAGGAAGTATCAAAAATATTAGTAGCCGAACTTCTTAATAGAAAAAGATTGAATAAATTTAAAAATGATGTTCTGTTTATAGAGGAGATATATATATTTATATATATACACATAAGTTTTGAGCATTTCAAATAAAAACTTCCAAAGATACATTTTAATAGGTAGTGGCCATCTGTATTTCTAGTTTTGAATATCATGTTAACTACCAACATAAGACAATGACAAATATTTCCTCAAAAAACTGATTTTCAACCATAGTCAACTATTGATTAAGAACAAATGAAACAGCTGGAAAATTAACCCTCAACGAAATCAAATAATATATTTGAACAGTAAAAAAAGATCAAGATAGCTACAAATCAATTTAATCATTATTCTTTTCCCAATAAAGTTATTTATATCAGCATAATGTTGTAAACGAAGTACTGAATATGGGATCAGGAAACTTCACTCTAATCTTAGCTTTGGCTTTAATTAGTGGGTTATAATGATCATGCCAATTTCTCCACAATTTTCTATCTTTGTAAAACTTGCAGGAGTTGAAGTAAGAGAGCTAAATATCAATATACATTCAGTAACAGGAAATTAAATTATGTTTAAAAATTTCCAACTAATTATTAAGGTTGAAGAGAATACGTACATACGTACAATTTAGACAGCATTAGTTTTATTTCCCATGATATTCCAATTTGGTTGTCAAAATAACATTTTTCCTATAATAGTCTATTCATTCTTATTGATGCATGTAACTAGTTTTGCGTTTATTTTCCTGCCTGTTACATCCCTACAGTTTAACCATGATGATAGATTTGACAACAGATCATTTACATTCTCTGCTGTATGTTATTCAATTAATAAACACACCATAGTTTATCCATTAGTAAAGTGAAATGCTGCATAGATAAGTGAATTGCTTCCCATTTTGACATTATACAGGGTGCTGTATTGATCATGAATGTCTATATCTTCTGAACAACTTGCAATAATTTCTTTGAGTATGTAGCTACCTATTGGATTGTAAAGTATGGCACTTTTTCGGCTTTACTAGGGAATGCCAACCAATTTTCCACAATGTTTCTGCCAATTTACAACACTACAAGAAAAGAATGATCATTTCTTTGTGCCACATCCTTGAATTTGTAAGACTTTGTGGCCAGGAGAGTGAATAAATGGTATATCATTACTGTGCTATTAATTAACAGTTTCTTAACTTGTAATAAAATTGAAAACTTTTCTTGGCAAACTACTTGAGTAAGCAAGTAGTTTGAACTACAACCTGTTAGTTTGCCCATTTTTTAATGCTATCTTTCTTTGTTATTTATAAGATAAATACACAGACAGACACACACACACACACACACACACACACACACACATACACACAATCTATTTCGGACTTCTTTAATGCTTTCCTGTAATATTATTTTTATCCAGAAAGATATTGTATATATTTTGTTAGATTAAATCCTCAATACTGAGAAAAACAACGGTCGCTAGCATACTGCATTTTAAAAAATTATGTTCTCTGTTTTTTTGGTTGATAGAAATGTAACTAAACTTCTATGTTAAATTTGTGTCCAAACCTTTGCTAAACTCTCTAATACTAATTACTTACCTATATATTCATGTAGATTTATAGCTACATTATTATACCATATAAAAACAATGACAGTTTGATTTTTACTAATATTCTAATACTGAGTAAGTGCATTCCAGCAATTAAACCTAACTTGACTATGATGTATTATTATTTTTTAATAAGTTGCTGTTTGGTAGATAATATTTTGCTTGAGATTTTTGCATTTGTTTATGATTGAGCTTTATCTATAGTGCTTTTGTCTTAACGTTTTTGACTGATTTTGATATCAATGTTATGCTAGTCTCATAAAATAAGCTGATAATTGTGCACTTTTTAGTCTTGACAATTTGTATGATATCATTATTTATTTTTACAATGTTTTTGGAACACACTGATAAAATTATTTGTGGGTGATTTTTATTTGTGGAAAGATTTCTAAAACTACTGATTCAATTACTCTAATTGTTATCTCCGTCAAGTTTCATATTTCTTCCTCAGTTAATTTTGTTTTTTTTTTGTTTGTTTGTTTTTTTGTTTTTGTTTTTTTTTTTTTTTTTTTTTTTGAGACGGAGTCTTGTTCTGTCTCCCAGGCTGGAGTGCAGTGGCCGGATCTCAGCTCACTGCAAGCTCCTCCTCCCGGGTTTACGCCATTCTCTCGCCTCAGCCTCCTGAGTAGCTGGGACTACAGGCGCCCGCCACATCGCCCGGCTAAGTTTTTTTTTGTATTTCTTTAGTAGAGACGGGGTTTCACCGTGTTAGCCAGGATGGTCTCGATCTCCTGACCTCGTGATCCGCCCGTCTCGGCCTCCCAAAGTGCTGGGATTACAGGCTTGAGCCACCGCGCCCGGCCAGTTAATTTTGTTAATGGAATTGTCTATTTCATCTAAGTTTCAAAGTGCACTGACATCAGGTTAGTAAAATTTCCTGATATTTATCTCTGCAGCATCTGGCATTAAGCACCTTTTTCATTCTTTATGGAGCTTATTTGTACCATTACATATTTTCCTTTAATGAACTCTGCCAGAGGATCATTCAGATTATTTTATTTTACATCTAGGAATAACTTTGGAAAATATGATTTTAATTATAAATTTTTATAATTTATTAATTTCTACACTTTTTTCTTTTGTTTTCCCAGTGTTTATTCATTACTTTTCAGCTTTTTAAAACAGTAATCCTCAATACAAGGAATCCCATGAAATTCCTTTTAACATTACCTTACCTGCATCTGACAAGTATCGATATAGGGTGCTTTTTCTATTGACAGCTCTCTAATTTTCGTTATGATTTTAATAATGATTAATCGGTTTAAGTTCAATAATTTATTTCCTAATTTATTTTGTATAATAGTTGAAATATGTTTTACTCTCTTTTATTATTAAATCAGCCTAATTATACTGTTGTCAGGTAACATTGTCTGATGGTCATGAAATTTAGTTTCATTTCATTTACTTTTTAATAAAAATAATATTTTTATATTTTATATGTACAGATAAAATTATTTGCTTACCGTGTACAAAATGATATTCTGAAATATATATACATTGTGGAATAATTAAATCTACCTAATTAACATGTGCATTATATCAAATAGTTACTTTTTTAGTGAGAACACTTCATATCCACTATTAGCATATTTCAAGAATACAATATATTATTAAGTATAGTCACCATGCTGTATAGTAGACCTCTTGAATTTATTTTTCCTATCTAAATGAAATTTTGTATTGTTTAACCAATATCTCCCCAATCCCCCTCTCCAACTGCCTGGCCCCTGATTACCATCATTACGCTCTATACTTATATGTTATGACAATTTCAGCTTCCACATATGAGTGAGATTACGTGGTATTTGTCTTTCTGTGCCTGACTTATTTCATTTAACAGAATGTCTTCTAGGTTCTTCCATGTTGTTGCATGTGATGGAATTTCTCTCTTTTTTTGTGGCTGAACCGTATTCCATTGTGTATATATACGGCATTTTCTTTAACTATTCATCTTTGATGAATGCTTAGGTTGATGCCATATCTTGGCCAATGTGAAAAATGATACAATGAACACGTGAGTGCAGATATGTCTTCAAAGTACTTATTTTATTTCGTTTATATATACACCCTGCAGAGGGATTGCTGGATCGTATGATAGTTCTATTCTTAAGTTTTTGAGAAACTTGCATACTGTTTTCCGTAATGACTGTACTAATTTACATCCCCAACAGTGCATAAGAATTCCCCTATGTCCACATCCCCACTGACACTTGTTATGTTTTGTCTTTTTCATAACAACCGTTCTAGCAGGTATGAGATGATGTTTCATTGTGGTTTTAATTGAATTTTCCCTGATAATTAGTGATGCTTATTTTAAATCAGATTTTATTTGTGGATTTTTTTTTTTTTCTAATTGGGTTGAATTTCTTATCTGTTTTAAATATTAACTCCTTATTGGCTGTATTGTTTGCCAGTATTTTCTCCCATTCTGTAGGTTGGCTCTTCACTCCGTCGATTGTTTTCTTTGCTGTGCAGAAGCTTTTTGAGTTTGATGTAATCCCAGATATCTTGTTTTGCTTTTGTTGCCTGTGATTTTGAAGTCATATCCAAAAACTCATTGGCCAGGCTAATGTCATGGGGCTTTTCCCCTATGTTTTCCTCTAAGTAGTTTTATAGTTTTATGTCTTATATTTAAGTCCTTAATCCATTTCCAGTTGATTCTTTCATAGGGTGTGAGATAAGGGTCTAATTTCACTCTTATATGTGGATATTCAGTTTTCTCAACACTGTTTATTGAAAAGACTGTACTTTCTCCCATTGTATGTTCCTGTTGCCTTTGTCGAAAATCAGTTGACTTGTCAACGCATGCTTTATTTCTGGGCTCTGTGTTCTGTTCCATTGGTCTATGTATCTGGTTTTTGACAGTAGCATGCTGTTAGATTACTCTAGCCTTACAGTATATTTTGAAGTCAGGTAGTGTGATGTTTCCAGGTTTCTTTATTTCCAGATTGCTTTGGCTTTCTGACATTTTGTGTAGTTCTATATGAATGTATTATTGATCTTTCTATCTCTATTTGTGTGAATAATGTCACTGGTATTTTGAAACAGATTGCATTGACTCTTTAGATAGCTTTGAGTAGTATGGACATTATAAAAATACCTATTTTTCTAATCGATGAACACATGATATCTTTCCATTTGCTTGTGTTTTCTTCAGTTTCTTTTGTCACTTAACTTTGATTGCAAAAATAAAACTTCTCTATACTTTTTACTCAGTCTTACCTTCATATTTTGAATTTTTGATGTCACAATTTACATCTTTGGATCATTGCACATGTCTTAATAAATTACTGTAACTATCATTATTATCTTAAATATGCCAAGAGTTTTGCTCTTTACTTTTTTTTAAATCAACTTTCATTTTAGATTCAGGAGGTACACGTGCAGGTTTGTTACCTGGGTATTGTGAGATGCTGAGTTTTGGGGTATGAATAATCCTACCACCAAAGCAGGTTAACTTTTCATCCCTTACCCACCTCCCTCTCTCCCCCATCAAGTAGTTCCCAGTGTCTAGTCTATTTTTGTCATCTTTATGTCCATAACTACCCAGTGTTTGGCTCCCACTTATAAGTGAGAACACATGATAATTGCTTTTCTGCTTCTGCATTAATTCACTTAGGATAACGACCTCCAGCTGCATTCATGTTGCTATAAAGAAATTAATTTCCTTAATATATGGCTTCATAGTATTCCATAATATATAATATATATATAAATATATATCATTTTCTTTATCCAGTCCACTGTTGATGGGCACTTAGTTGATTCCATGTCTTTGCTATTATGAATAGTACTGTGATGAACATTCAAGTGCATGTGTCTTTTTGCTAGAATAATTTGTTTTCTTTTTGATATATACCCAGTAATGGGATTGCTGGATCAAATGGTAGTTCTGTTTTAAGTACTTTGAGAAATCTCCAAACTGCTTCCCACAGTGGTTGAACTAATTTACATTCCCACCAACAATGTGGAAGTGTTTCATTTTCTCTACAGTCTCACCAAGATCTGTTGTTTTTTTGAATTTTTGATAATAGCCATTTCATCTGGTGTGAGATGGTATCTCACTGTGGTTTTGATTTGCATTTTTCTGATGACAACTGATGTGAAGAATTTTTTCATATGTTTATTGGCTGCTTGTATGTCTTCTTTTGACAAGTGTCTGTACATGTCTTTTGCCCATTTATTAATGTGGTAGTTTATGTTTATTGGCTGCTTGTATGTCTTCTTTTGACAAGTGTCTGTACATGTCTTTTGCCCATTTATTAATGTGGTAGTTTATTTTTTGCTTGTTGAATTATTTAGATTTCTTATAGATTCTCAATATTAGGCCTATATTGGATGCATATTTGTGAGTATTTTTCCCACTCAGTATATTGCTTAATTTCTGTGACTCAAATACTTGCTTTTCTGATGTTATCACATGCATACAGCTTTCTTCATTCATTTTCTCCTTTTTCTCCTTATATTTTTAAATAATCTGTCTTCAAATTTACAGATTCTTCTGCTTGATCAATTCTGCTATTTATGGTCTCTATTGAATTTTTTAAAATTTTGTTTAATGTATTTTTTCAGGATTTCTGCTTAATTTTAAAATATATTTTAATCTCTTTATTAACTATTTTTGTTCTGATCACTTATTGGTTCATTTATTTGAATTCTTTATCCGTATTTCTTTAAAATTCCCTGAGCTTCCTTAAAACAGTTATTTTGAATTTTTTGTCTGGCACGTTTTACATCTCAATTTATTTAGAATTAGAGTCTCTGATACCTTATTTTGCTCATTTGATTATGTCATGTTTTCCTAGCTGTTCTTGACCCCATGGTTGTGCACTGACGACTGCTTATTTGAAGCAGCAGGCATTTATTTCAATATTTCCAGACTGGCTTTATCTGGAAAATTCTTGTGACAGATGTGGCAAAAGGTAGGCAGAAGTCCAGAGCAGATGTGACTGACGTGGTGCTGCCAGAAGTCTGGGACCTGCTACAGCACACGAGATGCTGGAGCAGACCATAAGCTACGGGATATTACAGCTGACATGGTACTGGGGCTCACCTGAATTCAAGGGTTGCTAAGGCTTATCTGGTCTTGAGAGCTATCCAGAGCTCAGATTGTGATGTTAGCTTAAAGGCATTATATGCCAGAAATTGATTTTGCCATGCAAGTCGGAAGCCTGGGACTGTGTGGTTCTGCCTTGTGTTGAGGAATATCTAATTATTCAGGTCGTGGGTAACAACCTGGAAGATGGGGTTATGGGGCTCTTCTCAGTGGTGAGTTTTATTGTGGTGGGCCCAATGTTGAGGTCCAAGACAAAGTCCTATGCTCACTTCACTGTCTTTCCTCAAGTGCATGGCATATCTCTCCTGACTGTGCTGCCTGGGGTTTAGGGAAGTGTGGTGTGGGTTATGTAAAACTGACTTTTAAAACATATTTTCTTATAATTGTACTACATAACCAAGTACTGTGGCCTTTCACCTGATTTTCTTTGTGAAAGTGTTTTCATGCGTAAATAGTTGTTCAAATTGATGTTTCTGTGTGGAGACTATTGTTGGATTCTGCCATCTTGCTGTGCCCCTTCCAGTCTTGAAATTTGGTAAGACAAGCTAGATGTTACAAATCCCATCTTCAGGAAGCTCTCAGAGATCTGGAAAAGAATGAATATTCTCAAATAGTTGCATAATGCAATAATATTTTATGTATGTTCTATGAATACATTTTGCTTATATTTCTTGAGTTTTGTTTTAATGTTTATTATAACTTTTCCTCTGCTTACATATGTATAATCTGTTCTTTGTTTTCTAAATTTCCAGTAGGTAAATTCAGATAATGATTTCTGACATTTTTCTTCTATTTGCATTTAATGTGTAAATTTCCCTCTATGAAATGTTTTAGATAGATTGCACAAATTTTCATTTATGTGTTCATTTTTACTTACTTCCAAATACTTCTTAATTTTCTTTTTAATGTTTTCTTTAAAGTATCAGTTACTTAAAAGTATATTTTCTAGCTTCTAAATACTGAGACTTTTTAAACTAAAAACTTTAAAAAGTCTCAGTATTTAGAACTCCATGGAACAAAACACTTTGATTTTGTTAATTTAATTATAGTTGGGGCATAAAATATTTTTCATATGTTTTGAATTATTAAGAATTATTTTATGACAAAGGATACGATATACCTTGTTAAATATTCTATTTTCACTTTATACAAATGTGCATTCTGCTATTTTGGGGTGGATTGCTCTATAAATATCAGTTAGGTCACTTAGGTCAAACCTTATGTATTATTACTGATTTTCTAACTAGTTATTCTATCCACTATTGAGAGAGAGGTATTGAAAACGTATATAATTGTCACTTTGTCTATTTTTCTTTTAGTTCCATAACATTCACTTCATTTATTTTGAGACATTCTTAAAAGTTGAATACACCTTCAGGGCTGTGGTTCTATTAATGAATTGAGCCTTGAGGTAGTTATCTACTGCTACATAACAAATTACTTTAGAATTTAGAAGCTTAATACGTTAACATATATTATCCCATAATTGTGTGAGTCAGATATCTAGTGTCACTTAGTTGGATGCCTCTGCCTCAAGGTCTTTCATAATTTTTTAGTGAAACATTAATACAACTGTGGCAGTAGTCTCATCTGAAGATTGACTGTGGCAAGGAATCCACTCCCAAGTTTATTATATGGTTGTTGACAAGTCTTGGCCTCTCACTATATAAACCTTTCCACAAGAGTACCCCATAATATAGCAACTTATTTTCTGAATGATGAATAATCAGGGACCTGAACCAGAAACAACTCTTTTAAAACCCTAATCACAAAAACCAAATCATATCTCTGTCATGTTTTATTTTACAGAAACAAGTCAGTAAATCCAGCCTACTCTCAGGTTAGGTAACTACAAAAAGGCATACATACAGGTGGTAGGGATGATCGGAAGTCATCTCAGTGGCTGCCAACCTTAATCTTTAATTTGAACCCAACATCAAAAAATATTTCAGGGAAGAAAATAGCTAGCAATCATTGTCTCATTTCAGAAGGTCTCTTTCTTCTCCAAAATTTGAATTCATCTCATCTTTGTGGCTTCTCCAAATTTATGATGTCTTCAAAATATTATTTTGTAATATGTCTATATTTTCTAATTCGCACTGAGAGCATTAGTCTACCATTACTTGCTGCTTGCTAGCTGGAAGTAAAATGTTTTATTTTAATTAATATGTTCTTTATTTATAAAAGTTTGATTCATCTCCTTTTCACAACTCTTTGTTCATTTTTATAGTCTTTTTTCTTCGATTGCATTTTCATTTTTCTTTAAATGTATTCTGAAAACTCTACTGATGATATTTTCTAAATTCTACCAATGATATTTTCTGAAAGTGTTTGGGGTAAATAGCACCTCACCCTATCTGCAAAAAAAGTTTAAAATCCTAAGAGATTAAATATAAAATGAAAGCAGGAATCCATAAAGGTGTGTAAACTCTAAAATTGACTTTTTCTTAAAAACAGAATCCCATTTTATATTTTAATAACTTACACTCTACTGTATCAGTTATAGGTAGAAAATATCATTAAGAGAAGAGTATGTGAAAGTGAATTGGATGAGAGGGGAAATGATTTTTTTCCAATTATAGGCCATGTATGCAGGACACAGGACACGTAGTATCTTTCGTATGCCATATATTCTTAATGAGAATATTCTCATCCTCCATGGAGGGAAACATGTTGATTTTGTAATACAGACCCTTTAATGTCGCCTCTACCTACATATTCCATTTTTCTAGTTTTCAGTTCCTCTATTGAACTTAATGTCATAATATTAATACTTATATTTTCTACATGCTAATCCGTATCCTAATGCCTTTTGTGTTCCTTCACCCTGTTACTTCCCCCTTCCTATTTCTCATGGATAATTCATACTGTGTACGTATTTTCTTAACATATATTGCAACTTCCCTCTAGTATGCCTTCTTGAGTTACAGAAGCTAGAAAGTTAAAATGAGATTTTCCTAACTCCTTTGACTTTCGTGTAAGTCTAGTAGTCATGTAAATCTTGAGTTTAGAACAGAATCAACCAGAGAGAACAAGAGCAGCAAATTATGAAACGTGAAAATTTTTAATAATATCAAGGCATTATCAGCTTCCTAATTCAGGCAGCTTACAGCTTAGAGTGGAAAAAAAATGACTCTAAAGTAAATATCTGTAGTGATAATTACTCAGATCCACAGGTGACTTCCTGATAATGACAGGTGTAGCAACTTCATTGTCAACCCAGTTCTGTAATGCTTTAGAAAATTTTTCTGGAAGCACAGACTAGAGTCCATTTCATCAGCAGTCTTAACGATTAAATTTAATTTAATGGTTCATTATGAATCTCTTTCTTTTTAAACAATCTAGAGAGGATTGCATTCTTTGCATAAGAACCCTGATTGACATACTCATGCTTCAGAATTTGGGTCTGGTGATATCTCATACAATATTTTAACAAATTATTTGATTACCTTTTATGAAATTCCTCCACAGAAGTACTTACAGAATGTTTTGACACTATTACTTTCTATCTTGCTGAATTACTGAATTACTATATTGACTATTTTGCTTTAATTTGAAGATGATTTGCTAAGTGTTTTATATTACATTTTGCTCTTAAGGTTAAACTGACATCACGTCTTTTAAAATGTTTCCCCCATTTGAGGATAAACTCTTTGAAAGCACAGTGCATTTTAAATCTATATTAGGAAAACAGTTTATAATAAACACTCTGACTCTAGCGATGGTGTAAGGTCCTAGTCCACAAGCATTGTTTTTAATGCTGCCTCTTTTCCATCCATTACACTTAGTTCAGTGATCATTAGTGTTTCATAAAACACTATCCATTTATCTCTTCATTCCTCAAATTTACTTTTTAATTCAAATATATATTCAAACTTATTGGAAAAAGTATTTGAAATAACCATTTTATAGAGTAATGTGTGTCCCCATATTTACAGTAAATTCCTGACTTAATATTTAAGTCATTACATTGATAAAAATTCCATTAATCTAAATTATGATTATTGATGAATTATTTGATTCAATCGTGTTACAAACCCCATGTGGTAAGCTACAATATTTGCATTTCACCGTTGAGGAAATTGGAGCTTCTAGAGCCTATGTAATTTTAAGTCAATACAATAAGAACTGAAGAGATAATTTGAAAATAAGAGTGATTTCAAATCAGCAGTGTTAATAAATGTCAAAACTTCTTGTACACACAGACATCTGGAATTTCTGGTGAGAGATCTTAAAGCCTGCCAAAGAGGAAGGGGAACTAAAATAGGTGGTTAATCACTAGTTCCTATCCTTTGACTCAAACTACTATATTTTTATCTATTTTATATATTGGGTTTTGACAAATAATGTGTCTTTGACCAAACTTTTGTCAGGCTCCTCTGAATCCTCTTATCAACTAGGCCTCAACTCTTGGACTTCCTTGCCTATGTTTGCATTGCTGAATTTTAGAAAAAAAAAATCTGCAAAATTAGTTTAGTGAATATTCTGCACCCTTAGTACCTGATCTTCATCCCTCATCCTTGGTATCTGATCATCCTGATCTGCCTTCAGCAATAGTACCGTCAGGGGAGGTTCACTGCAACTCCTCTACCCGTATTCATTGCCTACTTATGCCTGAGGTTTCCTGTTAGTAATTTTCTGTCCACCAACCACTAGCATGCTTCTTTGGCTATAAATCCCCACCTGTCCATGCTGTATTTGAAATGTAGCCAAATTCTGTGCTGGTCTATTTTCTTCTATTACCACAATTTCTGAATAAAATCTGTCTTTACCACTAACTACTGTCAGATTCCAGTTTTCTTTAACAATCCCCACTTAAGATTTCCTAGGAGAAATGCACCATATAGCTAAAGCTTCTAATCTATTGATGTTTGGTACATATGCAATATTTCTTAACATGAAGTCTAAAAATAATTAAGTTTTGTATATTAAGTGCTTGCAATGTTTGTAGCCTTTAATTATTGATTTTAGAGTCAATCATCTTGATTTTTTAAAATAACATAATTATAAGTAATTGAGATTCAAAAAGCCTTGTGTTACCTTACATTCTTTCCATGTGGAAAATGCTTTTAAGATAGTTCTTAGGGGATATGGACAGACAACCAGGTGTAAGAAGCATTCCACTTGCAAATCAAGCTTTGCAATTGGGGTTATTAACATAATAGATAGCAGAGCTCTGAATATCTGCTTGTTAAATGGTAGACTTCATTGCTGATTTCCTTGGAAAATACCTTTAAAAATGACTGCTATTTGTATGGCTTTGCTGTTATGTGGTAAACATATTACCAAAAATTGTATAAGCCATTAGAAGCCATAACATGGTATTACTGAATTACTATATTGACTATGGTGCTTTAATTTGAAGATTATTTGCTTAGTGTTTTATATGACATTTTGCTCTTAAGATAATCAAATATAAATAATTATAAACTACCTAACTGGAGAAATAATAACTTATCCATAGGCCTTTTATTTAAGATTATAATTGATTTGGTGTAGTTTTATGTTAACCCAGAAAGCCTGAGACTGATTGCCTATTGGTGATTTCTTTGCAGTATGTGCATTCTCAGTGAAAAAAATCTGTAAGGGAAAACTGGGGCCAGTGGAAATGCTCTAATCTTATCAGAATTTGTTCAGGGATCTTAACTTAGTTGTATAAGCCTAGAAGTGTCATAAAATGGTAAATTGGTCTAGCATTTCCACAGGCTGAAGAGATTTTAAAATGGCTGACTACTACTCAGAAGAACAACAATAAAAACACTCCACATGCACCACTGAAAAATTACTTGATTCTTAATTGCTCTCAACCAACCCACACCAAGCAAATGATTTTCCAGTGTTTGTCACACTGGATAGAGTCAATGGCTCTAAAATATTGCTGTTGCTAATTGCATCTCTGCCTACTTTAACACAGCTGAAATCATTTCCTCACATTCTAAACTGGCACAGAGACAAGTAAAAAAAAAAAAAATCAGATTCTTTTGGATAGGGTTCTATTCATTGGGACCTTATGTTGCTAACACTAATTCAAGGCTAATATGATAGATCTTCAATTTAAAGTTAAATTTGGAGGATAAACCAGGGATTCAAAGTATCTTCGTTTGGCCAATAGTTATCCTACAGCAATGCCAGAATTGCAATCTCTGCATCTGCGAGACTTGCAAAGATTTAATGGATTAAAAAATCATTTGCTTTTTGATATATCATAAAATATTAGATTCCACTGAGATTTGAATAGAATTCCATTGGAACTATATTGCTTTGGAAAGTAGCATGATATGTCCTATTTTAGCTATACCTTACATATATTATCTCATTTAATACAATGGTCAGTATCTATACACTTACTTTGCAGATGAAGAAAACATACATGATACATTAAGATGAATATCTTATGTATCCCAAACACCAAAAACAAGCAAACACGCTTTAATGAGCTTCATGAAATTTGGAATTAAGACTACTTTGTTTGGTTTCACAGAAGATCCTAATCTCTGCTTGTTCCCGTATTCTTCCTGAGTTTTTTTATTGTAAATATAAGCATGGGATAATGGTTAGAATGAAGGTTCTGGAATCAGCCCATCTGGGTTCAAATCCTTGCCTTAGTACGTACGAGAAATATGACTTTGATCGAGACTTTGATACAATCAGGTAACTGTTTAAGCCTAAATTTCTTTGTGAAATGGAGAAAACAATAACTCCTACCAAGTTATGGTAGTTAGGAAAATTCATCAGTTAATAGAATTCAAACAAATAAAGCACTTAGATCTAAGTTAGCATTGGAAGTAACTGACAACCTGATTGATTTAATTTGCTCAATAATTCAAAGACAGGCAATGTTGTTATCCAAGAACCTTTGTCTAGCTTTGCCATTCTTTGCATGTGACTTCTGTTATTGTCATTCTAACATGAACACCGATATCATTATGCATGTCTATATACAGGAAGAAGAGAGGAAGCCAAGTAACACAAGGAAATCCCTATAGGGGGCTAAAGTTTATATCTCATGACCATAAACAGATTTAAATATCTATCCTAGTTATAGAGAGACTGAGCAATAAATATTTTAGTTCTATAGATCCTACTGGAGAGAAAGGCAAAGGAGTATGTGATGTTCAGACTAAATGTTGAATAAGTCAATAAAAAAATTAGGCTATAGGAACATAGTAAGAATGGCAAATGTTAGTAAATAGAGTCTTGTCCTCTCCTGGCAGAACTCTATGCCTTAGATTACTAAACTTACTCATCAGCACTTAGTGCAGGGTTTATTTTAATTTTTGGTTCAGTTCGCTAGCTCAGTCTTTCCTAATCCCAATCCAAATTTCTAACGAAATAATGTCACAATTCTTTGGTGGTCAAACATCTATTCCCAAACTGGCTCTTCAGTCTAGTTTCTAGAATATAGCTCTAATACTATTTTAAGTCAGTCATGTATGCTGGGATTTGTGTTGGTTGGAGTGAGAAGATACCTGTACATGTGCAGAACATGCAGGTTTGTTACATAGGTATACACATGCCATGGTGGTTTGCTACACCCATCAATCTGTCATCTACATTAGGTTTTCTCCTAATCCTATCCCTCCCCCAGTCCCCCCAGTCCCTGACAGGCCCCAGTGTGTGATATCCACCACAGCCCTCAGACCTGTGTCCATGAGTTCTCACTGTTAAACTCTCACTGTTATGAGTGAGAACATGCAGTGTTTTGTTTTCTGTTGTTGTGTTAGTTTGCTGAGAATGATGGTTTCCAGCTTCATCCATGTCCTTGCAAAGGACATGAACTCATCCTTTTTTGTGGCTGCATAGTATTCCATGGTGAATATGTGCCACATTTTCTTTATCCAGTCTGTCATTGATGGGCATTTGAGTTGGTTCCCAGTTTTTGCTGTTGTGAACAGTGTCATAATAAACATATGTGTGCAAGTTTATCTTGCCAGGTACAGCACAAAAGTGATTTGATAAAGGGCCATTAGAGTGTTTTTTGGTGTTATTATTTCTAAAATATCATCATAAAACATTTTCTCAGATTCTCATAGATAGACTGTTACTTATGTTTGGCAAAGAATATTACTACAAGTTTATTGTGTCTATATATTCTTGAAATGTTACCTATAGATTTAGTTGATGAAAAACATTTTATTTTCATTAGAGTCCTGTCTAAAAGTCTGTGTTTTTTCAACAACAAATGATTCACGTATCCAAAACACTATTATTAGCAATTAGTAGTATTGGAGAAATGTGACTATATATCTTAAAATCTATTCTAATATATAGAAGAATATTTCTATTTTATTTTATTAGTCTTATAATCATGAAAGAATCAATATCACTCTCATATCCAATATATGTCATTTTCTTAAGTAGTTAATAAAATATAATTTTGCTAATCTTTATTAATTCCAATATCCCAGATGTCATGTCAAATGATGTATATACCTTAACACATTTAATCCTCCTAACAGCTCTCTATATATACTTCAAATTATTATACCCACTTTACTGATATAATTAATCTAAGGCAACATATCTAGAAAATAATGAATCCAGATTTAAATTCAGAGGGCCTAGCTTCAGATCTGTCATTCTAAACTTCTGTGTGCTATAGAGATGTGTTTCCTTTCAATTTAAGTGTTTGCACATTTGTCAGTGCCACTGGTGATAATATAAAGTTCCAAATCTTGTCTGATTCCAACATTTTGTTGCAAGGCCTTTGAGAAAGAAACTGTGTTGCATCCATGCTTCATGATGTTTAGTCAAGGATTTGACAGATGATTTATCTTGTTAAACATTGTTTTCTTTAATTTGTAGTAGCCATATAAAAGAAAAGACAGCTTAGATAATAAGGATAAAAGTGGAAATATTTATTGATAAAAATGTATCATGAAACAGACTTTTAGAAATATTTCTATTTGTCTACTTTCCTAGTATCAACAAAAATTATAAGATGACAATAATGTTTTAGGATATTTGAATTTAATAATGATTAGAAGCAGATTTTTGTGTGTGTGTATGTGTGTGTGTTGGCAAAGGTAAGGGGTAGATAAGAGGTGTGTGGTGTTTAATGTAACATAATTTATTTATAAATATTAAATAAGAGTAACAAAAATTAATAGTAACAATGGGAAGCCAGAAGGGCAGTCATTAATGATGTTAGGTAAGTCAGTCACTAGCCTGCAGAAATAAGCAGAGCTGTGGTTCATAGTAAGTGTGACTGACTCCATTTAATTAACTATGTAACATCTACTTTCTTATTCTTTCTCACTAATAGAAACCCAATTCTGTTTGAGGCTCAGTTATACTCAGAAACATGGCATGTGGACACAACAAAATTGAGGTTCTGTTAGATAAGAGAAAATATAGAATATTTATTGAATAGTTAATAATTTCTGACGAAAGAGCATAAAACACAGTAATTCGAACATCATTAAGGTACTGAAGCACCGCGAAAAGAAGTTTGAATCTGGGTCTACGATCTCAGGCAAATGGTGTTTCCGTGGTGGGAAAAAAAGGAGGAGCAGATGTAAAATAGCTGAGGCTATGTAATAATCTTGAGTGACTGAATTCGAAGAAAATATATAGGTACAGGAATGTACTTGAACTCATAATGGCTTTGACTTGAAAAAAAATGCAGATGCCTTAATAGAAACAAGGACTAGCCAATAATAATAAGTATCCATGGTGTCCAGATTGTGGTGTTTAAATTTAATTTTCTACAAAACAAAAACAACAAAAGTCAAAGATACTGGAAGAAATATCTGATTCTAAATCTGGGGCAGAAAATACACAAGATAATTCTGGAATGAATTGTCTTACAAGAAATCAGGCTATCAAAGACTCCTGAGGATGTTTTCAAAGGATTCAGCAGCTAGCTAAAGAGACTTCTATTGGCCAAAGGAGGTACAAATGCATAACTTAATGGACTAGGCAGAGGACAGAGGAATTTGAGGGCAGTATGGTACTATGTTGATAGATACAAATCATTGCAACACCAAGAGTGAATGCTAATGAAAACTGTGAATTTTAGGTGACAGGGATGTGCTAATACAGGTTCATCCACTGTAACTAATCACCACTTGGTGGGGCTGTAGGTAATGGGAGAGGCTGGGCATGTGTGGGAGTAGGGGGTGCATGGGAAATCTCTGTACCTTCCTCTCTATTTTGCACTGGGTCTAAAATGACTCTTAAAAAAAAAGGCCAAAACACTGTAACAACTTTCATACTAAATGAAACAAGTTGCTAAAATACTAAACAAAAACCAATATAAAAAGTAAAAAAAAAACCTCTTGGTGATTTTCAAGATATTCTAAGTCACAGATTGGAAACTATGACCTGTGAGTCTAATCCGTATAACTTTCTGATTCTGTAAATAAAACTTTATTGGAACACAGTACACCAACTTGTTTACATTATTTTCTATGGTTGCATTCTGGTTATATCAGTAGAGTTGAGTGGCTGTGACAGAGGCTGTATGGCTTACAAAGCCTAAAAGATTTACAATTGACTCTTGCAAGTGATAGGGGTTCAGGACATACTACCTGAACTCAAAATATAGCATCTTGGCATTTGAGAAAACAGCAGAAGTAAAAGATCACCTTTCCCTGCCCTTGTCGTCTGAGTTAGATCTTCAGACCACGTGAGAAGTGCCCACCCTATATCCAATGAAAGGAACATCCTTATCTCTGAAGACCCAGGGATACAGAAGGATATGAACCAAAAAAGCCCTGCTAAGTTCTCAGAGTTTTTATCATTAGATTATACCTCTTTTGTCCAATCATACATCTCTGCATCTACCCACTTCTTCATAAAACTTAGTATGGAAACACACAGGTTTACCTGTTTCTTCAGGTCTTCATTTCCTTATTAAGACACTGTCTCACATAAAACTTCTGTTAAATACTTTCTATGCTTTTCTCTTGTTTATCTCTCCTGTGCTATAAAGGCCTCGGCCATGAACATAAGATGAGAATAAAATGTTTCCTTTTCCCTACACACACACAAAAAAGCTTGCCAATCTCTTTTCTAAGTAGTCAATTCATTATTTTGAATAATAATTGATAAGAATGTAGCATTTTTACTCTCTCTGCCTTCATAAATAATACCTCAAATTTTCCAAATGTTGGGAAAATGATATTTTCTTTATATACATATTCTAGCTTATACATAAAAATATAATAAGAAAATTAGAGTATCACAGTTTTTCTACTTCTGATGAAAGAATACATCTAATGATATAATTGATCAGCAAGGCTAATACCATAGAAAAAGTCATCCAGACATCATGTGCCTTCTGACAGAACTTAAAAAGCGGACTACAATGTAGTCTTGCAAAATACCAGTCCTGGATATGACCAATAGTCCAGATCTAACTACTAATTTACAAGAAAAACCTGTCACAGAAGTAACATATGAAACCACGTCAAGTTGATTTAATCAATAATTTCGATCTGAGGGAAACTGAAGGAAAAGGCACTAGTTTTTAAAACAACTAAGATGAAAAAATAAAAAAAAGAGTGAGAGTGAAGGAATACTAAAGAACTGTTAAATTGTTAAGTAAAAACATGCAACTATGGCTATGTCAAAAAATAGAAAGTGAGTATTTGCATTTTAAAGATACATGCTAAGATATGTGGATGAAATAAAACATCTGGAATTTGCTTCCAAATGACTTAGGGAAGGAAGAAGAAAAGGGGATCACATATAGAGCAATACTGGTACTTGTTGATGTGAGATGATTACATCATAGTTCTTTATACTATTGTCTTTATGTTTGAAATTTTCCACAACTAAATGTTAAAAAAAAAAAAAAAAAAAAAAAATGAGACAGTGGGAATAAATTAAGTCAAGCCAGAAACCCTATTAAAAAGGGCTTATTGAAGAAATGTTGGTTAAGATTTTGTTCTTGCACACTGTCTGTATAGAACATAGAATTTTGCTTTGGAGCAAAGGTTGAATCAGTAACAAATGGAAAACTCGCCAACATGCCTGTGAGAAAGTGAGAAAACTTATTTACAAATGTAACAGAGCCAAGCTGTATTCAGTATCTGCTCCAAATAGCTGTTATTACCCGCCCCATCTGTTATTTTTTAAATCCAATATTGTTTACATTAGAATAAGGTGGAATTTCTATTCTAAAAAGTAGTTTTTAAGTGATGATGACATGACTTAGTGTGGCTGACTTAGAGAACCTTACAGAAATGTAGTCGTGGATCCGTTAATGACTGCATTTAACTGACACTAACATAGTGACAAAATAACATTGCCCTAAATAATACAGTGACTTATTTTTCTTCTAATGAAATTCAAAGGGAAATGGTCTAAAGATGGTATGACTGCTTTACCATAATTACTAAAGTTCCATACTCTTTCTTCTTGTTCCAGCCATTAAGAGTACACTCTGTGTAGAAGAAAGAGGAATATATACTGGTAGAAATGTTTTCTTGCTTATCAGACTGATGTTTATGAAATTTTCTTCAGCTCTAAGACAGTTAGCACTATTTACATTACACTGGCTACCCAGATCTGCAAAGCAACTGAAACAAATGTAGTTTATTAGCTGGGCAGAAAACCATCTCAACAATACAGAAGTTCACTTACTGAAAAAGAGAGCGGCTATTGGCAACTGCACTCTGAGACACAAAACCCAAGGTTTCACCAGAATGTGAGCTATCACCCTTTCTTTTGGTTGCTGTCAGCACACAGTATGTAAAATACAGAAAACGGGGAACTTTCTAAAAGAAAACTAATTTTAATTGTAAAAAGATAGGAGTATGGCTTAGCAACTAAAACTGTTAGATGGGGTTGACTTCATCATAACTCCTTGTTTTGGGGACAACTCATCCCCGACTTGGAAATGTACAAAAATTAAAAAATGAAAGAAAGAAAGAGAACAACTGAGAGTGATTTCAGCAGAATGCTGAGTCGTATCTATTAGACCCACCCAAGATTAACTAATCTTCTAGGGCTGTGAACTTTTGAATATTTTTGCATGACCAGGCTATTTAACATTTTTGAAGATGTAAAATTTAAGTTGCAGAAAACTAATTATCATGCAAGTGTTACCTATCCGTAGCAACACAGATGATTTTTCTTCTTGGCAATGCAAGTGAAATTTGTCTGGTAGACAATATAAACCTCTGTAGGTAAATTCTCATTTGAATTGACATCTGTCTCATTCCTTTGTTAACTAATGCGTTAAACAAAAACTTTTAAATGGTTGCTATCTTATATTTTATATTTGATTGACAGTTATAATTGCCCTTTTTTGAAAATGTGTCTTGAATTGTTTTGCAGATCTCACTGAGAAGTTCAAATGGAGCTAACTTTATAGATCCATGTGTGGCTGGAGCAGTGTAAACCAACAGAGTGTGGAGACAGTTTTATCTTGGTTCCCAGAGTGAATATCAAGTCGTAATAAACCTTTACTTATAATGCTTCTACGTTTCTCTAGTATTTCCAGAACCCCTCTCTACTAATTTTTCAAATTAATCATAAAATATTTTTTCAAGTTATTATGCTTTCATCCTTGAAAAGCTATAGTATTTTTTAGTAAAGGTACTTCTTTTATTTCAGGAAGCACATTTGAACACTGTAAAGAGTACTGACATTTAAAATGGATTAGATTTACATAACATTTTCTAGGGACTAGAAACAAGCTTCAAAGGAGAAATTTGAATTCTTTTTATATATCACAATACCCAAAAGGACAACCAAATATATCACTAGCTTATCTCCCTATTTTCCTGATAAGACATATTATTTCTCTTAACAATTGGAGGAGTTATTTCCGGTAGCAGGTATGTGAAAATGCTAAAGACAGCATTTTTGTGCAGCTTATTTTCAATTATATGTTTCTGTTGCATTATGTGTGAAAGTAGGTTTCAATTATATGTTTCTGTTGCATTATGTGAAAAGTTAAAGGTGATTAACTTTTCCATTTTTGGCTGTATGTTTCAGGCTACTGATGGTGATGTGAACCAGAGATTTTGATAGAAAAAGAAAAACTTTTTGGGAAAAAAATCCTGCAGTGAAATCTTTGACAGTAGCCAACTTATGAATATTTCATGTATACTTACTTAAACATCTGAAACCACATTATCATAAGTAATTCATAGACCTTTCCTAAAATAAGAAAGACTTACGAAGCAACTTTTTATACTTGGAAAAGAATTATAAAATGTATTCTTGAAAGTAGTATGTTTTATTTTGTCAACCACTTCTTGGCTAACATTAAGTAAAATTACATGCAACTCAAGTCACTGCAGTTACTCCTTGGTTTTGTCTTTCTGAAAAAAAAAAAAGTTAATTGTACCACAGCTGATAGTTATAATGATTTATATTCTGTTCCCAGTTCTTGTTTACCGAGTCTGAAACAGAGTCAGAGAACATGGACTGTGAGCACATCTTCTGGTTACGCCTCTAGATCTATTTTTCAATTTCTGCCCTCTCTTCCACCTTAGAGGCTGATCTATAAGCCAAACAAGGAGCTCCCCTGATTTCTCATTTCCAGCTTGGTTTGGCCATGGTGTGGCTCAGCAAGAGACAAGATAAGAGGTAGAGTGAGGTTGGGTAGTTGTTCCTCTGGTTTCCCTCATGCACAGGCTACCCGTGTTCATCAAATGGGGTTGCTTCATTAAACCAATCTTCTTTACAGGATTCTGTCTTTCAAGGTACGATGACCACTGTTTACCCCTTCCATTTGCACCTGCAGTGGCAGCAACTCTGCTCTTACCAGCACTATGGATGCTGATATAGTTTGGATGCTTGTCCCTTCTAAATCTCATTTTGAAATGTAATCTCCAGTGTTGGAGGCTAGGCCTAGTGGGTGGTATTTGTCATGGGAGCAGGTCCCATATGAATGGTTTGGTGTCCTCCCCATGGTAATGAGTTCTCATAAGAGCTGCTGTTTGAAGAGCCTGGCACCTCCCTGCCTCTCTCTTGCTCCCTGTCTCACCATATGATATGCTGGCTTCCCCTTTGCTTTCTGCCATGATTGGAAGCTTCCTGAGGTCTCATTAGAAGCCCAGAAGATACTGGTGCCATGATTGTACAGCCTGCAAAACTGTGAGCCAAATACACCTCTTTTTAAAAAATAAATTATACAGTTTCAGGTATTCCTTTACACCAGTGCAAAATGGACTAACATGAATGTATTAGGTTGGGGCAAAAGTAATTGAGGTTTTTGGCATTTTTTTTTTTTAATGGCAAAAGCCGCAATTACATTTGTGCCAACCTGATTGATACATTTTGTGACTTCCTTACACTCTGATTGTACCTTTATATGTGATGCTTTTATTCAATCATTCTCGAAGTATTCATATTTGAGTGTGACATCTGTTGTCATGAAAAACTTGACAAAGAAACAAACAGGAATTTAGTAA
This sequence comes from Rhinopithecus roxellana, assembly GCF_007565055.1. Classification (NCBI taxonomy): domain Eukaryota; kingdom Metazoa; phylum Chordata; class Mammalia; order Primates; family Cercopithecidae; genus Rhinopithecus; species Rhinopithecus roxellana. The sequence goes on along the minus strand of NC_044550.1, from coordinate 87,787,594 downwards.
TATCCTAAGTACATGCAGGAACGGTTTATTCAATTCAATTTAATTCAGTATTTATTGAGAGCTTGTGAAGCAATTAAGCTCTTGGGAATGGAGGATGTGGAGGTGGGAGGTAGAAAAGGATAACAGTCTCCAGCACATGCCCCAGAGAACAGAAAGCACCACTTACATTTCTATTGCCCAACTTTGCTTTGTGCCTGCTACTGCTCTGCCATAGTTATTTTAAGGTGTTTGTCTTCCTACGTTATAAAGTCTGTTGTGAGAGAATATATCTTTTTTCCACTCCACAGACCCAGTGATGATGATGATAGTGCTGTTTATTTACTACATTATGATTCTGAGAGATGTTCACATTCTATAAAGGTGACTGTTCTTTACCAGAAACCTAAGGCTCACAGGTCACATTAATGCAAAGGTGAATGTTTCCTTCCAAATGTACTCTTGGTCCTATCAGCTGCTGAACCCCCATGCTCTGGGACTAGTGCACAACATGAAAATGTTCTCCCCGTTTCTGATGAGTGAATTTCTTCTGCTTCCCTAGTGTAATTCTTCATTTCTGTAGGTTTAGAATTTTAAAGTAGGCATTAACCAGAAGTTGAAGAAAAGTCAGTGAACAGAAGAAAATAACAAATAAATAAAGTAACACACATTCACATATGTTCATATTACATTTCCATTATGACATGACTCGTTAATCATGCTTTGACTTTATTCTAAGAATAAGAAGTCAAAATGAGAATATCTATAAATAAAGCAGCTTTTGTAGAATAGTTTGTTCCCACTGAAAGATAGAAAAATGGGTTGCAAGTAATAAGTCAAATACCAAAAATCTTTTTTATTAAGTCTAAGAAAAATATAATCTCTATATATTCTGAAAATTTCAAAATTCAACATTTATTTCTGATTTTAAAATAATTTAAAAGATAATGGAAACTCTATTAGTGGAATAAATTTTTTTTTTTTTTACTAAGACTAATGTTATGTTTAGTTGTAAAATATTTAGCATATTTTTCTACAATCAGAAATAAGAAATAACAACTATAACTCCTATTGTTTAACACTGTACTAAGATACTATTATTACTAAGCATCTAAGATACTAATGTTAACGTACCCATTTGGATAAGAAAAAGAATTAAAATCATAAAAATTAACAATGAGGAAATAGTGCTGTAACTATTTGCAGAGTATATGATTATATACTAAGAAAAGACAAGAGAATGAGCAAAAAATCCTCAATATGCAGTAATTCAGTATATAATTGAGTATAACATTAACTTAGAGAAATCGATAGTTGTCAAACAAACTAAAATAACAGAAAATGCATCGGGGGAAAAAACTCTACAAAGGTAAAATTTCTAGAAACATAAAGAGAAACATGCAGAGCCGTATTAAAAACTCTAAAATTTCCTGAATATAACTATAACAAATGAAAAAATGAAAAAAATCAACAATCTTCTCCAAGTACATTAATAACTTTGTCATGGTCTCAACAAATATGCTATTTATTAACTACACAAATTAATACCAAATTCCTACAGACACAAATTAATACCAAATTCCTACAGAATTTTTAAAAAAATCAAAATTCTTAACACAGAAACAGAAAACCAAAGACCATATATTCTCACTTGTAAATGGGAGCTAAACATTATGGATACAAAGATAGGAACAATAAGCACTGGGGTATTCCAAAAAGAGAGAAGAAGGGAGGAGGGCAAATGTTGAAAAACTACCTGTGGGGTACTTTGTTCACTACTTGGGCAACAGGATTATCAGAAGCCCAAACCTCAGCATCATGCAATATACCCATGTAACAACTCTGCACATGTATACTCTAAATATAAAATTTGTAATAAGAGGGAAAGCAATTAGATAATGATAAATGGTCAATTAAACAGGAACATATAGCAATTGAAAATATATATGCACCCAACATCAGAGAATCTAAATATATAAAGCAAACATTGACAAATCTGAAGGAAGAAATAAAAAGAAATATAATAATAGGATACTTCAATATCCAACTTTGAATTTTAGAACATCCAAAAATAAAATTTAATGAGGAAACAGTGTCTTGCACAGACCTGTAGACCAAACAACCCTGACAGACATATATAGAACATTCTGAGCAACAGCAGAAGAACATACATTCTTCTCATGTGTACATAGAACATTCTCCAGCATAGATCACATATTAGGCCACAAAAAAGTCTTAAGAATTTAAGATTAAAATTATACTGATACATTTTACAACCACAATGGAATAAAATAGTAGTCAATAAAGGAAGTAAACTGGAAAACTCACAAATATATGGAATTAAACAGCACAGCCTTGAACAACCAATGGGCCAAAGAAAAACCAAATGAAAATTTAACAAATATCCCATTTCCCAAATGAAAATAAAAGTAGAATATTCCAAAACTTATGGAATGCAGCCAAAGTGATCTTAAGAAGGAAGTATATAGAGAAATGCCCACATTAAAAAAGAATGATCTCAAATGAACAATCTAAATTTCCTTTTCAAGGAACTAGAAAAAAATAACACTAAGCCCAAAGTTAACAGAAGGAAGAAAATAATAAAAATTAGAGCATACATAAACCAAACAGAATAGAACAACAACAAAAAGATTAGTGAAATAGTTTATTTTTTGAGAAGTTTAACAACATGGATAAACCCTTAGCCAGACTAAAGGGAGAAGAAAGATAAGCTTCAAATAAATGAAATTAGAATCAAAAGAGAATATATAACAACTAATGCCAAAGAAATACAAAGAATCATATGAGATATCTATGAACGATTAATTATACAGCAGTACACTCAATAACCTGGAAAAAATGAATACATTCTTAAAAACGTACAACATGCCAAGACCAAATCATGAAGAAATAGAAAATCTTAACACACCAAGAAGTAAAAAGGTAATAAATCAGTAATCAAAACTCTCCCAAAAATGAAAAGCCCAGGAACAGATGGCTTCAGGGGTGAATTCTATAAAACATTTGAAGAAGAATTAATACTAATTCTTCTTTTTAAAACTTTGTTAGGTACAGTTGACAAATAACAATTATATGTATTTAAAACAATACAAATTCTGGCAAAGAAAACAAGTAACAGGGATTTTAAAAAATTTTTTAATATACTATATAAATTTAAGTTATAAAAATGTTTAGAGACAGGGTTATACAATATAACAATATAGCAAAATATTCAGAAAGGGACCATAATACTTACATTAAGTAAATCTGAAGTGGAAAGATTCCCATTCAACAAATGTGTTGAGATCTGGGGGAAAAAAAAAGAAAGAAAGAAAGAAAGAAAGAAAGAAAGAAAGAAAGAAAGAAAGAAAGAAAGAAAGAAAGAAAGAAAGAAAGAAAGAAAGAAAGAGAGAGAAAAATGCATGCAGTATGCTACCCTTTGTGTAAAAGGGAAGAGAAAACAGAATATATGTCCACACTAGCTTATACACACAGAAAAAAAATCACTGACTGTAAAAACAAACAAAGTAGTAAATAATAACATTAGTTAACGTGTTGGTTGGAGGTGCTAACTAAGTAGATTGGGTGGGAAGGTATCTTAATTTAGGTTACTGTAACAGAATACAATAAACTAAGCAGCTTATTTCTCACAGTTTTTGATGCTGAAAGTCACAGATCAAGGTGCCAGAAGATTCTGCGTTTAGTGAGGGCTTTCTTCCTGTTTTGTAGACAACCATCTTCTCATCGTATCTTCACGTGGCAGAGAGAAGGAGAACTTCACATTATCTTCATAAAAGGGCACTGATTCCATCATGAGGGTTCACCTCCATGATCTCATTCAAATCTATTTACTTCCCTAAGGCCCCAGCTCCAATCATCACATTGGGAATCAGTATCTCAACATATGAATTAGTTGGGGGACACAAACATTCAATCCATAGCAGAAGGAAAAGTTCACTGTGCACCTTTTAATACTTTTTGATGTTTGAAATGTGAGTTTATTACCTATTCAAAACTTAAAATACAAGAATTCCCAAGAATAATAGAGACAAATGGCAGCTTATCAAAAATTAAAACCTGAAAAATAGGTGTCATCTTTAATCTCTCAAAGAGGAGAGGCAAGAATTTACATGAGGTTCAATAAGATACCCTGACCTTTTGTAAACGGATGTTCCTATTGCACTTACTACCTGCTTTTAGTCATCATTCAAACGGGTTAGATTTTGCTCATAGTCTACTTCTTCAAACATTCGCATTTCTCTGAAACCCTGGGATTTTTGTATTTTTATTAATAACAAATTATCCCAAATTTTGTATTCAAATAATGCCATAAATTGAGAGCCAAATATCTGTAATATGTGAAAAATGCAATCACAAAGAAAATGCAAATGATGAGAGGATTAAAAAACAAAACATTCCTTCAGAAAGAAGCATCCTGAATATAATGGGCTGTTGTGTTCTGTATGGGCAGGAAGCCCCAGATGGCCAAGCATTCTGGAGCGGGTAGGAGGTGATGAAAAGTAGGAGGTGACAGAATGTGGTATTTTAGGGGTTGAACTGAGGGAAAGAACTGAATCATTTGGCTGTGGTATTCGTTATGCATATGAGTGTAAGTAAACTCTATCTGCCATGAACACAGAAAGGAGAGAGAGAGACAGAAGGAGTAGTTAGGTATAGTCACAGGGATTTCCCTTGCTTCTAAAATGGGAAAAGATTGAAATAAGTACCTCATACAAACATGAAAGTTCACAGTAGAAAAAATAAAGATTTTTGGAGTCAGTGACTCCAGAAGAAATATCTGAGCTGTCAGATGACATGTGCTAATTAAATCATCTCTGAAAAATGTATTGAAATCTCAATTATCTAATACTCAAGCAAGAGTATTGAGTTTATAAATTCAGTCATCTAGGTAATTCAACAAATTCTGAAATATTTGGAAATTATCTTCTCCATAATCATAGCCCCTAAAGTCACAGAGACTGAGACCATTGCCAGCAAAATCTTAGGTGACTTTTGACTTTAAATATAAATATAAATGTAAATAAAATTGTATGTAATTATATATAAAAACTTGCTAATATATAAATATATAATCTTGCTCTTTCATAATCTTCAGGAAATTCTATTAAACAATGAAAAATGAAATTTTTATTAGACTGTTTCTCACTGAGATTATTTTGTAAAGTACTGTTGAATCAATAGGACAGCAGGAAAACAAATCTCCAAACCCATGATTCCATACAGCCTTTCACCAATGTTGACTGTAGACTAGAGGTTTACAATCTGTGACTTCACAGACTGTGAGGTCATCATTTCTTCTGCCAAACGTGATGCACATGACCCTGCTGATTGGGCTACATTTACATGTACAACTGCTAATCTCCAGGGATCCTAGAGTGCCATATTCAATGTTATTATATTTGCCTGGTTTTCAGACACTCTCCCCACCGTTTTTGTCCTTAATTAGCTAATTCTCATCTCTATACAGGCATGCTGTATCTCCATCTTAAATATCATCTCATAACCATGGAATGCTTCTTCAGGCATTGCCTAATTTTATTATCTCTTTTTAATAAATACTTTGAAAGAGTTTTCAGTGTTTCCTATTTTATTATATGTATTTTTTTCTGTTCTCCAGCCAAAGGCCACAGGACTTACCATCCATGGATACTTCTCTTATCCAAATCATCTGTTATTCTATTGCCACATCCGATGGTCATTTTCAATCTCTTTACTCTATATGTCAAGCAGCATGTAACAGAGTGTATTACACTTAATTTCTTAAATATTTTATTTATATATCCTTTAGCATATTACTCTTTTAACTTTTATTTTATTATTGGCTTCATCTTCTTGTTTTATTTTGGTAGATCCTTCTCATCCTCCTCAACAATTTTATGTTTCAGAGAAGCCCAGGGCTCAGTGTTGAATCTCTCTTCTAGCTAAACTCTTTTTATTTATTTATTTATTTATTTATTTATTTATTTATTTATTTATTGTTTTTTTATTATACCTTAAGTTCTAGGGTGCATGTGCACAACGTGCAGGTTTGTTATATATGTATACATGTGCCATGTTGGTGTGCTGCACTCTTTCTATACAGTTTTTTTGTGTCCCATGGCTTTCCATTTCATCTATTTCTGAAAACTCAAATTAAATCTACTGTCTGGACTTCTACCAAAAACTTGGAATTTTCAAGTTATGCTGCATACATTTCAAAGTTCAGTGAAGGTTCCATTAGCATATGAACAGCAGGTCTAAAGTACGTTTCACTTATTGGTTCAGGTTTCATCCTAAGATATTAACTTGTATTTTGCCTTTCTTTATTTCTCCCAATTTGAGTTCCTCACATCCTGGAGCTCATCTCATTTTTTGCTTTGCTTCCAATTGCTTTTCCATTTTCTCTTTCCTTTACGCTTGTAGATTTCCTCTGTGTTGATAGTACCAACCACATCATAGGAGATTGAAATAAATTGCATTTTCTGATTGGATAGTTACTCTCTCATAGTATATCAGACAGATGAGGTTACAGAAAATGTCTGAAGTTTTAAAACCTACATGATATATCCTTGCCAAAGACCTTAAACTAGCTATTAAGTTTGGCCAGATGTCTTGTTTCTGAGCTCTTGGCACACTGGAAAAACACATGCATGGTTTAAAAAAAAATCACTGTCATCCAAAAGAACTGCTATCTTTCTGGTAGCAACAAGTGTAAAAACATAGCAATTATCCTATTATCTGGGTAATAAGTAGTCTATAGAATAAAGGTACATTCTATACCAGATTCCTGACTTTCATTGATACGTTTAATACTCTTTTAACATTTGCAAGTAAGAAATTAAATTCCTTTTATTCATTTCTGAGTCCTTCCTGGATTTTCTTCTCTTTCCTTTTTCTTTGTTTGGTGGCAATGTAGGCAGAAATTCAGCTCTTGTTGATGATGTTATGGGGTCTTTTGATTCCATTATAGTGCAGCAGGGGTTTATAACTGTACCTCCCACTGGCAAAATATCAAAGCAGTTAGTTACACAAAGACATCTTTTACTTTAACAGATTAGTGTCTTGTGGTGGACCAATGAAAATACAGCTCCCCAATATTTCAATTATCTTCTTGCAGATAAGTTTATTTTAGAAAAAAAAAGGTGGCATAATCATTTTCAAAGAGCACAGATTTTGAGGTCATCATTTCTTCTGCCAAACAAATGAATCATTTTGGGCATCTTCACCTCCCACATTTTCCATGTTCCTGCTGAAGAAAGAAAGAACTTTCTGACAAATAAATAATTTTTACAGAAGCAACTTTTCAAATACTCTAAATGAATTATCTTCGTACTTTACACTGGGTAATTATAACACCTGAATAATGTATCACATTTGAGCCCAAGTCAAATGTAATTTGAAAAAATACTGAACCTTTACAACAAAGAGAGCATATATAGCAAGTTAGTTTGCTGCTTTATGTCAATTGCCGACTTTCTACAGAAACACCTATTAGATAATATTTCATCTCAAACCATTTTATGGCAGAGAGCGGAAAAAAGTTTCGCCACAAAGTCTATCCCATTGATTTGCTGAAAGGCAAATCTAATTTAAGCAAAATAATGCATTTAGAGGCATAACACCCTTTTGCTAAAATCTGTCTAAAATAATGATGCTAAGCAATATACTAGTTAGACCTGAACTAGTTGTGCTATGGCCAGCAACTTGCTTAACTGTATTTAAGTTGTGCTATAGCAAGCAAGTAGCTCAACTGGGAGCAAGGTGTGATTGGCAGAAAAGAAAGTAGGGTATCATACAGGCACTACTTGGAATAGGCTGATTAAGCATTAATTGTGAGGGAATATATAAGGTAGGAAAGAGGTCTTTGGTTAATCAGCTACATTAAAGAATTAATGCATTTATAGTCTTACTGAGTTCCTCATTTTCTTTAGCAGTCTTTAGACATTATCTTAAATGTTACAATCCATTAGATTACTTTTTGAAAATATGTATTTCTTGCTTGTTCTCCCAAGAATACTGAAGGTAGCTTGGGCACAGCCCTTTGCACCGTTATGCACTGATCTTTCTGTCTTCAAGTGCTTCTTGAAGAAATGTACTACATTTCCTTCTATTGATAATGCCCCAGTGCCTGGCAAGGTGTCTTACTGGGGATGTGGATTAAATATATTTTAACTTTATTAGAGTCCATTTAAGCGATAAATATTTGTTCATGACAATCAGCTTTAAAATTCTCAAAACAAATTCTATATTTTTATGATAAATATTTTAAAATCCTCATGGAATCCCTACATAAGTTTATTAATTATTAGAAGTATATTTAATAGGTAAAACATATATTTTTCATGTTTTATAATGTTAAAAACACAATAAGGCACTAATAATAATTAGGACTATATAAAATGTTAAATAGAAAATACATCTTCATAGTTTTTTTTTTTCCTATTTGCAAAACTTTTTATGTGAATTAGCCCTCTTGTTAATCAAGAGCTTCTTGAGATAGGTATAAAAACATGGGTATAGTATATGAAGAATTTGAGATTCCAAGGGGTTGTAGATGGCTTTCCAGAATTAGCTGGTACATCTAAATAGGTCAATAGTTTATAGAAAATAAATTGCCCCTAACCACCCACATGGGCCCATCACACTGAAGACTGGCAAACACTGTGAAGTCAGTTTTGAAGCACTGAGTGGAGGTGCCCATCCTCATGCCTCATCAATTCTCCCAGGGTTCAGACCCAAAAGAAGCTATTTGCACAATCTGGGCATTGGATCTTGGATTCAAAGTTTCTGGTCGAGGGACATAAATAAGCAATCACAGAAAACAAATTGACTGCCAGGATTACCATTTTAGCTACTTGTTTCAAAAGGAAAATAACGCAGAACCTGGTTAGATTTTGAAGCTCAAAGCATAAGCAAGATATACATCACAGCATCACACTCACTGCCTGTTTCCGGTTTTTCATTCCTTTCCTCAAACATATATTTGTCCAAAGCTTGTCTAAATCAATGAACTGCAGATTCATTCATCATTGTTTTATTTTCTCCTAAAATCCATTCAAAGAGTGCAGGACTGGAACTCTAGAAACCTGTTTGGTTAGTTTCTTACCTCTTCTATTAGTTGGCTCTGTTACTTTGGCAGTTCACTTCATTTTCTCTCTGATAAATCCACTCTCTTTACATGTAAAATTAGTGATTTGAAATAGATGAGTCTCTAATTTTTCCAATGTCTCTGAATCTGTAAGAAAAGTTAAGGTTATATAATAAATCATTTTCAAAATGTAAGAAAAAGTTATAGTAAACAATTCAAGTCGTGATACTAAGTAATGTCTAATTCTGGGCTTTGCTAAAGTGTCAATTTGAAGAGAAAATGTAAGTATCCAATTTTAGCTGCCTAATGTAATTTGAGTAAAATGACAGAGCCACTGATTCAATACCATTACCAAATGAGTTTGTCCATAACCTCCAGCATTACACTCCATTAAATTACACTTATTAACAACACATTTGAAGACATATTTGTAGAAAGAATCTTTGTACAAGTTAGTTACAAACCACAATTTTAGCCTTAGAGTCCAAAATCCCTTACAGTACACGCTAAGCCTTAACCAGACTACAGTATTATTCTGACATATGTACAGATAGCACATTGCTCTCCTTGCCCTGGCCACTCCTTGATCTGTCAGTTGTGCCCTCTGCTATTTCCCTCTAAAGTGGCCTTTCAAGCAACAACTTAGATGGCACCCACCATGCAGGAAGCACTGCAACTACAAGTGATTTTTTTTCCTTCCACCCAGCCAGCCATCCACCTCAGTTCACCCCGCATTCCATCCCACCAGGTTCTAATTGTGTCTGTCCTCTTTTGACTCAAATGCTTGAAGTTACCTCTAACCACATGAACTCCATGCTGGTCTACAGTTGTGTAGCTAGGGGTTTGTTTCTTAGGATGTATCTCAATGATCACTACTCTCCTTTGCTAGTTCCCGAATTCTTTGGACTCCAACCATACCTTCCACTGGTTTTGAACTCTTGATTGTGTGATCTCAGATATGATGCCTCTTATCCTCAGCAATTCATATTTTTACCTGCTATCTCCAATATTCAAATGTTAGGGTTTTTTATTATTTCTGTTGACTTTTGTTGAATTCACCCAGACATTTTTTCTTTTGCATTTCTGCCTCATTTCCTCATACATCAGTTATGTTTCACAGCATGAAATCATTATTTGCATACTTACTATAAAATGTTACAGTAAAAACACTTTATCTTTCATATCTCTATGTCTGCATTTATATATGCAAACATGTATTTGTATTTGGGACATTAATAGCAAAATATGTTATCATATAATTAGTAATCATATAAATTAGTTATCATATAAATAGTAACGGAGCTACTGATAATATGGTCTGAAAAATGCCATAGGCTTTTTCCATTTTTCTCTGCCAGTGCTCTGATACTCACATTGCTAATATTTCTGTTGAAGGTTTTATTTAAAAACCTGAGGTAAAACTCTTTAGTGTTAAAGAATAACAAAAGAATTACCAAGATATTTTTATTTTTAACAATCCAGAGTAGATGCTTTGATTGCTACATGAACTTTTTATTTTTTATTTTACCTCAAATTACCCTAAATATTAGTATTTATTAATTAAAAAATCCATCAAAGTAGTGTAACATAGAACATATTATGAACATTATTTTTTTCTCGAGTTGAAATTCAAGTATCAAAAACACGCATGTTCTTAGCTTAAATATAATGCCAGGTTATATTTATAATGTGTAAAGAAGCAATTGTTTTCTAACTACAGCCTAATTAATCAGTACATTGTAATACCTGCTCCAGGCAGTAAAGCAGTATTAATAAATATAAGAATCATTAAATAAACTTTCATTATGCCTTACTGTTCAAGGGTATCATCATTTTTTCCCTCAGGTTCAGTTTTTAAGAAGAGTGTATGATAATGTCATGGGATTCTCGGGGTGTCACTTCACCAGCTGGAAACTTGTGTGGCCAGTGGTGCCTTTGCCTGAGTTTTGCTTGGGCCCACAGGACTCATCCCATCCACTGGGCCTGGCAGGCTGCAGTTGGCTGGGACTGGATCCCTGAATCCCGTACCTGCCAAGGGTGGGCCAGGTGCAGAGTGGTGATGGGTGTGTGAGTGAGCGTGAAGTCTTGCCACTGTGTACAGCTAGGCAAGCCAGCTGGTGGTGGGGTGGGGAGCTATAGGCACTAGCATGGGTGCCGGCTCCCTGCAAGGCTGTGGCTGGACCAAATGTACCACAAGCAGCTTCCACGGCTGGCACTGAGGAATGCAGTGGTGTCCGGAAGCTTGGAGACACGGGGAACCGTAGAGGCCCAAAGAGGGTGTTCTGGCTCACGGACCTCCTAGGTCTGGGCTCCTAGAAGGACTGCAGCTCTTCTCTCCTTCTCTTTTATCTCCTTCTTGTCACCCACAACATGGCAAGCAAGGGATGTGTTTCAGCTCTGTTTGTGTTACAGCTCTTTTACAGGTCCCGAGTTCTTGTCCTGCTTCCAGGAAGAATGAGGTAGACAGACAAGTGGAGGGTCAGCAAGGCAAAGAGGAGTTTTATTGAGGAATGGAACAGCTCAGGGGAGATCTACGTTGGGTAACTCCTCCCTGCAGGCAGGGTGTCTTGATGAGTGTTCAGCTCTCAGTAGAGGGGAGACCTTGGAGTGGGTAGCTCCTTTCCGCAGCTGGTAGTCCCATCATCTCCTTGAGTCTGGTTGAGTCTAGGGGGGTTCTATGGGCCTCAGAGGGGAGGAAGCACTTGCCAATTGGTCCATGGGCAACCATGGGCGGGCCTGGAAAAAGCACCATAAGCTTCCACTCTGGTTGTGCAATTGGCAGTCTGAACTCCAGGCTTCAGGCCTTCCCAGCCTGAAGGTGAGACTTCACTGAGGACCTGCCCACTTCTGCCTAGGTGCCTGTCTGCCTCCTGCCACCCTTCATGGAACCCAGGCTGTTCCTGACAAGGGGTGCCTGCAGACCAGCACCAAGCTTCCCTCATCTCCCCCTCAGCTTCCCTCCCATGCTTGTCAGTGCCCAAAGTCCATAGGGGGACAAGACAGCAAGGGGCTGGCATGTTGGCCCTGCCCCAAGCATGCCCATACCCAGCCGGGCTGTGACAGTGCCTGAGCTACGTCCCAACCTTGCTCCAAGATCAGAGGGGACTCTGGGAGCAGGGAGAGGTCAGCAGCGGGCGCAGACACCTCCCAGCCTGCGGGGGCAAGGGACCTTCCAGGGCCCCCAAGACTGTAGAGATGCCCAGGTCCCTAGCCAGGGCTTGGGTGTCTGCAGCTGTGCACAGGAAGGTGGCGCTCCTGCCTGCTGCCAGCCCTCAAGAGCACAGGGATACCTAGGTCTGCAGCTGCAGCTGCAGCTGCACCTGGGGAGCGCAAAGTTCCTACCCTGTGGACTCAGAAGGGAGTGGGGCTAGCTCTGTGGAGTGGGCAGCCAGCCCCAGAAGTGCCTTCCCCACTGCAGCTAGCATCATGTCAGTGGCCTCTCCAGATGGACCGCTACTGCCATCAATACTTAAGTAAGGTAGGCAGGTATCGTCTGACAGTTGATCCAAATAAAAATTAAAAGCTAAATATTTACTGAAGTACAATGATATTGAAAATAAATTGACTGCTCTATATAACTGTTGCAATATTTGTTTAAATATTTAACTGTAAACTGATTATAATTTAAAAATATATAACCTAAATGTGAAATAACCCAAGGTTTTGGCATCTAATTCTATTTCCTTATTGTTTAACCTTGTTCTGTAATCTATGTTCTATTTTTTATTGAAAATTTCTGGTAGCTTATTGGTTTCAAGGGAATGATTTTCTATAGCTGTTTTTTTTAAATCACCAGGATCAATTCAAACATGACATTTATTTTATTTACTAAATTTATTCATCCATTTATTTTGGCATCAGACACTCCTAGGTTCTAGTATTGGCTTTGCCACTTATTTGTCATGTAAACTCAGGCAAGTGCCTAAACTTCTCAAAGCTCTGTTTCCTTACTTTATGAATAATGGATAATACTAAAAAGCAGTTTCATTCTAGAGCTGATATTATTTTCAAAATAAGCTATGCAATGCACGCACTATAGCATCTGACTCGACGGAAGCACTCAGAAGGCATGACTAGTGCTTTGGTTTTTGTTGTTTAGTTGTCACAGGCATCTAATTTTTTATTTGTTCCTCAGTTTATTTGTATGCTATTTACAGGCATGCTCCTTTTAGATGATTTAAAGAAAAAAGAATGACTTTTGTCTTGCTTAGTGCTCTTGTCAGGGGAAAGGCAAGGACATTCAGTGAAGATTTTTAAAAAATACACTACCTAGAAGTTAATAGTAAAAGATCTCCCCTGATAGTGCAAACCTGGCAATCCTAGCATACCATCAGAACTGACTAATATCTGATCATTTAAATGACTTTTCAAGTTCCCACTTCACTGTTTCATTTCATTGTTTTGCCATTTCATTGTTTCCTAAATAAAAACATTCCCTAGACCTGTTATTTGCTCAATGAACAAATCACAAAACTATGTGTAAGCAATAAGGAACACAGAACAGAAACTGGCTTCAGCAGATTATTTTGATTATCTTAAATGAATAAGGAAGACTGCAAAAATAATTTAGTTACATTTGTATAATATGTATACATAACTTATCAGAAAAACAAAGCACAATCCTATACTTAGTTTGAAAATTTCATAATATTTTCTGTTAGCGATATTATTTCCATTGCAAGTTGTTCAAAGGATAGTTTAAGTAATTTTAATAAATCTTATTTTTATCCTAAATGTGAATCTATTCAAAATTACTCAAATAATATATGTTGCATGCTTGTTCTTAAAAAAAGAATCAAACACTATAGAAAATACAATACAAACCCACTTCTACACCAAACCCTTTTCCTCATCCCCCACTGTCATACACACAGCTCCCGTAATGGCTTTTTGAGAGATGCTTACGAATGTCATTTGTGTTATCTGTCTCTGCTATCACTGGAGTGTAGAATTCTCACTTTACAGAAATGAGGAGGATGTAAGAAGTATGAAAAAAACTTTAGGGGAAATGAAATAGATGAAATAAAAGAAGCAGCAACAGAACACAAGCAGGTTATATATATTAATCAATTGATTCCTTATGACAGCTCCATGAGGCACATGTTATTCTCAGGTTTCATTACAGTGAAGTACAGCTTAGGCTAAGAAATATCCTCAAGGTAATGTTATCAGCAAAAGGCAGGCATAGAATTCAACCAAATTCTATTTTTTCTAATACTTGAAATGTAGCAGTTACACCACTACCTCTCAATGGCTTTCTCTTTCGGATCTTATTTTTATTTTTATTTTTTGAAATGGGAAGTTTTTCTACACACATGCATGAACATGCACGTGCATACACATATATACATGCATGCATATGAATCTTAGGGTGTACAATAAATAGAATAGCATTTTTGCAAGGATTTAGAAGAATGATATGAATAATTATAGCTTTTGAGTTCATTTATTACAACTCCCAAGATACCAGAGGGAAATTATCTTTTTTTAATACATTTATATTTTCAGAGCAGTTTATGTTCACAGGAAATTGAGTCAAAGGTACAGAGATTCCCCTGCACCCACTGCCCTCACGCACGCATAGTCTCCATTATCAACATCCACACCAGTGATATTTTATATGGTGAAATTCTACTTAGATAATAAATGAGATAAATATCATCTCATACTTCTGAATATTTTGACAACAGGTGGGTCAGTTATTATTGCTTGATGGGTATAGGCAATATAGTCCAAAATTCCCACTATTTCCGTGATTTGGCATTTCAATACCCAGAGCTTTGGGTATTGGCATCTTGGTAAACTCTGAATTGCAGCTGACTGGTAAATACCACTGGACACTCTCTAAACATGACCAAACAAAAAATCAACCTAATTGTAGAATTATCTAGACATAATCTGGCCATTTACAGTCAGAGTCTCCCTCTGGTCAGTCTTTTCTGGTTCTGCATAACTCCCTACAGCTGTGGATACCAGCACTCATGTCATTCCTTGGCACTCTCTTGACGGAGGCACATTTCTTGTTGAAAGGTGGTAGTTAACCTTTTAGAGGTGGAAATAGGATCTTTCTTCCTGAGTTGGAGCCTGCAACATATAGTTAAGAAGGGATAATCTTGTCCATTGCAAATGTATAGAGGCAGAGCCCTTTTCCTGTATGTAATGTTCAAATCTATTGACAAACAGAATCTATCATTTGATTTATTTCTCTGTATGCTTCTAAATGGCACAGTCATTTATCAGCTATGAAGTCTAGTTAGACAGTTCTAATAATGTTCCAAATTTTGTAAAAAAGCAGTGCTTCTAAAAATTGCCAGAAAACAAGACAAGCATGAATATTTAGGATAGATGACATAAGACACATATACTTTCTTTAACTTAAAGATATTTCTTCCTTAATGATTTCTGCAGGCAGAAGAAACAGGATGGGGAAAAAAGAGGATATGAAAGAGGATCTTTCAGGGAAATTTTAAATATATTATGAATTCACAATATAACTATAACATATCTAAAATATATACATTAATGATTTTGTCCTGTATAGTTTTCAGATTTGTTAGAAACTCCAAATGATTTATATTATAATAAATAAAATTAAATTGAATACTAAAACACTTAAAAACACAGCCATGTGGTTAATAAAAAGAACTCTGATTTACTGTCATCATTGTTTTTGTTTCACAATCATTTGTTGCTGACAGAAAAGAGTTCTTATATTAAGTGTGTTATAGATATTTCTCTTTTTTTCACTAGACTCCAATGAATGTTATAGATATTTCTGATGCCTAGTTACACTTATACAAATTATTAAATAAAAACACTTCAGTCTTAGTTGATAAAATGCTCAAAGTTCAAAATATAACATGTGCTTTCCCATAATTAATATGCAAGAGAAAGAGTTTTCTTTCTCTTGTGAAAAGTTTAGTGGATTATTTCTTATTCACTTTTTTCTTTGCAAAGCCTACCATCTTTCATTTGGATAAGGTCTTATAGAAATGTCTGGAAGGAGCAAATGCATGACATGCCAAATCAAGTCCTGTAGGCAATACATAATTCATATCAAAAAGCAAAGCTTTATTTTTAAAATGCTGAGATTTGTTAGTTCAAAATGGTATTTTTCTTTTCAGTTCACTGAACCTAAGAATTAGTCCTAAAACAATTTAGCACCTTTCTCATCTGTTTCTAATTACAGAGCTCTTTTACTATAAGTTATAGTGAATTGATATTTGGCTCATGCATATATAATCGCTGGAGTGTGTATGCCTTCTCTCTTATCTAGCACATGCTTTCCACACCAGAATACATGAATAGATACTCTTTAAAATAATAATAAATACACACACGTACTATGGGAGCAGCTCACTTCTCTTTTATTTCATTTCTCCATCTGCCAGCATTTATTAAACATAACATTTTGGGAAACAAACCAAACAATAACCTCCAGATAGGCTTTCATTCTCCACCTGTTTAATCATTTTTTTTTCTGGGATTTTTTGACAAGTTCCAAACAATTAATTAGTAATCATTGGCACATATTCCTTCTCTTCACCATTAGGATCACGGGAGCATGCAAAAGATTTAGAACATATATCTGCCTTCTTATTTAGTTGGGTAGACCACTTTTTTATTTGGCTCATATTTTAAGCAACTTTTACCAGGCCATTTGCTAATTTCATTTTTCAAAGGAGCCTTACCTGATCATTCTGTTCCAAGCTGCCACTCTTCCATTCCGTTTCCTGTACCTTGCTCTTTTGCTTTTTGCCTTACAGCTTAGTGGCATCCTAGCATCCCTTTTAAGTAAGGAAGTAAGGATCCATGTTTAGTGCATTGATATATCCCAAGACCCTAGAACAGTGCCTAGCATATGGCTTACTGTTACTAAATATTTCCTAAATGAATGAATTTTCATTTTGTCCATGAAGAAACTGAGGCGTAGAGGGATTGCCTAGTTTACCCAAGCTTATACAGCTAGGAAGATGCTGCCTGGCTCTAAAGTCTCAGCTGCTCCACCACACTTCCTGCACTCAGGGGGATCAATTGCTCACCTGCTTAAATAGCCTGGAGCTCCACTGCTCTGATTCCACACTGAGACAAACATAATTTTGCATTTTCATGGCACAGTATATTAAGAACAAATTGACTAAAAGAATGAATGTTGGCTTTGAGGAAAATCATTTCTGAGGAAAGAGTAAGCTCAAGAAACTTTCCTTTGAAATCTCTGGTGGTATACCTGCCATATTTCATAACTGGTTTATATTTTTTTTGTACCCTCCCTTTGTTATATGCTGAATTGTGTCCCCACCAAAATTCATATGTTGAATTCTTAACCTCCCTCATCTCAGAATGTGACTATATTCAAAGATAGATATTTTAAAGAGGTAACTAATGTAAAATGAGGTCATATAGGTCAGATTGGTCCTAATTTCATCTTAATAGTGTTCTTAGAAGAGGTAATTAGAACACAGACACACACAGAAGGAAGACCATGTGAGGACACCGACAGAAGGTGGCCATCTGCAAGCTAAGGAGAGAGGCCACAGAATAAAACAAACCCTGCTGACATCTTGATCTTGGACTTCTAGCCTCTAGAACTGTGAGAAAATTATTCTCTGTTGTTAAATACCATCCAGTCTGTGGTATTTTGTTATGGTAGCCCTAGAAAACTAGTTATGGAAAAACATAGTAATACTTTTATCCAGACAGGAAATGCAGAAAGGAAATTTTCTTTTCTTGAAATGTGTGTATGTGTGTGTGTGTGTGTGTAGCCAGTAATTAAAATGAAATAAAAATACAAAAGCAATGAATTAATATTTTAACCACATCAATGTGTATTTTGAGAAAATAAAAAGCATGGAGAGTTGCATAAAGAAATGCTCCCAAAAAGAGAAAACCCTGTATGGCTCAGAGACATTTTTGCGCCAAGAATGCCAAATTAAAGTTCTGTCTCTTCTTCTTTAGGATGAGTATGCTACTGTTTATCTCACATTTACTGTTTAAACATAGGAATGTGTCTTAGTGCAGGAGTAGAGACATAAGCTCCACCCAAAAATAATCCAGTTGCTTCAAAGTGATTAGGAGCTTATTCTCAAAGCAAATGTGTACAGGTCAGTTCATGTGTGTCTAAATTATTTATAATTTAGAACAACAAAAAGCCTTTTGGGGAAGCATATTACATCACTGATGTTGTTTAGGATTGCTAGAGCATTGTGATGGTAAAAAGGCCAACTTTTAATGGACATTATTATGTTTAAGCTTTTTATAGATAATGCACCCTCTTATTGCTGAACTGCCTCCAACATTACTCCAAATCCCTTTTAGTTTTACCCATGTCTTGTTTCTTCCTCAAGAGTAACCTTCCTTGCTTTTCATTCTGGTATACTTGGAATTATTTTTCAAATAAAACCTCCTTTGTTTGTCTACATAGTACATCAAGGGTTTTATCAGCATGAAGTGAGGATGCAATGGCTTCCTGAATACTGACAAAATGAATAATTTCAACGTGTCTTTTGGTTTTGTAGCAAGATGAGCTGTTTTCTCATGGAATTATTTCTTCTAAAGTAATTTTTCAAATCTCTAAGCATTGGCACAGGCTTGTGCTTCAGTCCTGTTGGGATTCTTTCAATGTTGACCTGGGAGAAATGCGTTGTGCAAGAAATTCTGTTTTTTGTTTTTGTTTCTTTTCTGAGATGGAGTCTCCCTCTGTCGCCCAGGCTGGTGTGCAGTGGTGTGATCTCGGCTCACTGCAACATCCGCCTCCTGGGTTCAAGCAATTTTCCTGCTTCAGTCTCCCGAGTAGCTGGGATTACAGGCACCCACCACCGTGCCCGGCTAATTTTTTGTATTTTTAGTAGAGACAGGGTTTCACTATATTGGCCAGGCTGGTCTTGAACTCCTGACCTCAAATGATCTGCCCACCTCGGCCTCTCAACGTGCTGGGATTACAGGTGTGAGCCTCTGTGCCCGGCCAGCAATTCTGTTTGAAACTTTCCTCCCTACGTACTTGGGAGGTAGATGCTATTTTTGCCTTCCTGACTGTGTAGGAGATTCTCAAATTCCCCATGTGTCCTTCTTCATCCTGGTGATAGGAACTGTTGGAAATCACTTTGTAATAACAGAGAGAAGCCCTCCTCATTCTGGTAGTTCTCAGCCAAAAGGCAGAGAAGTTGAGAAGACCAAGAATAAAGTTGCATTAATGGCAAAATGCTATATTCATTTGTGTTAAATTATTTAGTTTTCAAACACTAGTGTGCCAGGAATTGCTTTAATTTTAATAGTATTAGATATTAATACTAATATAAATATTAATATAATCTGTATTATTAGCAGTATAGTATCAGTTAATACTTAAATATTTCATACTGGTTTCTGGTTTACCAATATTAACATGTTTACTATTTGTCACAGCAGTAGTAAACAAATATTACTACTACCATTATGTGAATAAAGAAATCGAAGCACAGAGCTGGTAAGTAATTTGCCCAAGCTACACGGCTGATAGGTAGTTAAACTAGAAATTAAAACAAAGCCACATGTCTCCAGGACCTGTGCTATCAGCCTCTAAGCTGATAGCAACCTGTCACAGACACACAGTCATTGTCCCCAGACATTCACACCTTGCTCTAATTTGTTAAATTGAGATGGCTTTGGAATCATGCACACATTTCCTCTGACCTTTTTCAATGATGTATTTCTTCTTACTGAGTTCCCTATTTCCCACTCCCTATCTCCTATAACCCATTCTCTTCTGTTTGGAGAAAGTCTTCTTTTCAGTCTGTGTCTGTTCCCGTCCTTTGGTCTCCATTTGAGCCATCCATGCCATCAAGTGTAATACCTGTTTGACTGAATAGGTAAGAACCAACAGCTATGGGATTGCGCAGGAGTTTGAGTTATAAGATCGTTGAAAATAGTTAGATGTTTTGGCTGCTGTTTTTGTTGTCCTAAATAAATGTCTAAGGTAGAAGAAAGTTGTTAGATATCTTTGGGAGATTAACAATGCTGTTGGGTATAATTTAAACCCAATACAAGAAGTATTAGAATGTAATCTTGGATATCTTAAAGATCCCTTTATTCCTTCAGCGTTATCAAAAACACAAAATCTACATTTTATTTTTTTTTTCTTGACATCTCTGATCCTAAACTGCTACCACATAGGATTTTCTAGTCTGTTGATGGATTAATTTAAATATATGTGTGTTATTTTCTTTTCTTTGACTCTCATTCTCAGAATAAAAAGAAAAGCAAAGTCATTTTTTTTTTTTTGTCTCTCCCCTCTGAGGAAGAGGGTTAAAGGAGGAAAAAAAAAAAAAAATTCTAAAAGCCAGGACAGAACAGTTTACAATTAGAGAAAAGGAAGGGTATAAGAAAGTGTCTAAGAAGTGAGAAGTAGTGTCATGTGCCCTAAGCCAAAGGAGACCCTTTCAGGTGGTAGGAGCTTCTCTGGCGTCCAGTCTCCACAGTTGCAATATAAGGAAGAAATTTAAAAGCTCTTATGATTGAAACAGGTACACAGAATAGTCTTAGACTTATTTGCACAATTAGGGTAGGAAGGAGTCACAATGATATTTCAATTTTATCTGCCAAGAAGTTTTTGCTATGCTTCTTTAAAAATTCATTTTATTAAAATATGGACAAATTGAGTCATTTCACTGCAGTGCAGTTGAATGAATTTTTGAAAACAGCTTCTAATTCTTTAGAAATAACATAGTGTCAGACTACCAAGTCAGACTCTCAGGAATCAGAGATTTTAACCCATACTCAATTCTATTAAAATTGCACAGGATACTGGCAACCATAAGGCACAGGTAAAGCGTAGAGTAATCTGAAATCATCAACAAAGCTCCCTGTTCCTTTCTCCTCACAATAAGATGCATTTTGTTCCAAATTTAGTCTATCATAAAGCTTCAAGAGATACATGTGGCAGCAAAAGACACTTGAAGAATGTTATAATATTTTTTTATATGTGAACTTGACTGGGCCATGTGGTGCTCAAATATTGGATTAAACATTATTCTGGGTGTTTCTGGGAGGATGTACTGAAAGAAATTACCAATTGAATTGGTAGACTGAGTAAAGAAGATGGTCCTCCTTAATGTGGGTGGGTCTCATCCAATTATCTGAAGGCCTGAATGGAACAGATGTGCTGAACTTCTCGTGAGTAAGAGAAAATTCCTCCTGCCTTACTGCCTTTGACAGGGACATCCATTTATTCTTGACTTGGGTTCTCCTGGGTCTCCAGTTTGCCAACAACAGATCTTGGGACTTCTTAGCCTCCATAACTACAAGAGCCAATTCCTTATAATAAATTTCTATCTACTTATTTATTTATATCCTATTGGTTCTAGTTCTCTGAAGCACTCAGACTAATATAGGTATGAATGAAGTCAGGTCAAAACTGGAGCATCTCTCTTTTGCACCACACTTACTTATTACATAGCATATGTGATATTTTATTGTGAACTACGCCCATAAGTTCATAAACTTGTAGTTTATTACACAGGTATATCCTGGTAAAACCTTTTCCTGATAAGACTTTTCCATTGCCTCCATTTTATCTCTTTCACTAATAAATATTATTAGAATGTTTACCAGAAAGTCTGGAGTGCATGCTTAAAAGGGAATTTGCTGTGCTGTGTGGTTTTTTTGTGTGTGTGTGTGAAGGGGGGGGTAAGTTGGTAAAGCGAGAATATAGGTCACATAGCTGCAGGTAATGTTTCCTTCCTAATCTTATATTGCATGTCAAGATATGTACTTGCTACAAAATGCCACTCAGATCATGGAGGAGTGCCACATACTGCTCATGCTTTCAGCTTACCCTTGTCTAATGTAGGAAAGATAGCATGGCTTTCACAGTTGAAGTGAATCCAGACCACTCTGAAGACCCACTTACATGCAGACTTTGGTTAACTGGAGAAAAGAGCCCTCCTGGAACATGGAGAATTGCTCATAGAGTGAACTGATTCTCATAGAGTGAACTGGGTTCACTCTATGATTGCTCATAGAGTGAACTGGGTTGTTGCAGAAGCATGTAGGGTACAAGAAATGAGTCTCAGAGAAGGTCCTGAAGAGCTAGAGATACCACTGAAATATATTTAAATTAATCCATTAATTCATGCTGAACACTGAATAAGACATCTTTCCTAGTTCTGGTACTTACAATTCACATTTTATGCCCAAGAGAGCTATGCATACATATGAGTAGAGAGAAATAGAAGTATCCAGACACAGAAGCATCTTAGCTTGCTTTATAAGCTATTGAGTTGGGAAAAATAAGCATCATCTGATGAACCAATGAACTGCAGCTTCTCACTAACACACCCATGTACACACACACATCACACACTTATTACACAACTCTCGCCATGTAGATATAAGTAAGTGATTAAGCAGAATTACCACTCCCTTTAAAGCTGGTAGAGGATAAGATTTCTCAGCTTCCTCCAATATGGTTTAATTATAAAAACTCTCACAAAATGTTTTAATATCAGCTGTCAATCTCTTGGCATCAGAAGAAACAGCATCCCACATAATTGTTTTTAGCAGCCTATTAGTCGGCAAAAGCTTTATGTGAAGAAAGATTCTTTTTTTCAAGAAGGATAAATCTTTTATGACTCAGATTTCATTTAGTCACTTTCTAACTTCAAATTCTTGCTTCTATGTGTGAAATAAATAGGTGGTCTATTTTTAAGGGCTATGTGATACCTTTCAGGATGTTGTGTGCTTTCAAATGATGGAAATTTGTAGAAATCAGAAGTCCTGGTAGAGAATAAGACATTTTAAATGCTGCATCTTTTTGTTTTGTTACGTTTTTATGAAGTGTTGATTTAAATAAAAGATTCCCGTCACATAAAATACCAATAAACAGAAACATATTGATAATAAGAAGTACTTGATACAGAACTCTAACTTTTATGGTTTTTATTTGTTAGAATTTATATAAGTGAATACATTTGTGCAAAATTTACATTTCTAATGCTTCTTACAATTAACATTAGAAAACATGTACCTTAGGTAAAGACATTCTTACCCTTACATGCAAGTATAATTAAATGCTTCTTCTCTTCCTTGAAGTAGGAAGCAAAGTTTTAAGCTTTAAAGATTTTCACCAGGTGTTTTAATATTAGTTTATGTTTGGCAGCACAAGACTCTGACATTCGCTTATTATAGAAATATCATTGGGTAGAGCACAGACTTTGGACAGAATCATGTTTGTTGGCTCAGCAATGTTCTATCTCTGACCAGGGAAAATTTGCTTAATTTCTCTAATTCACTGTTTCCTTATAACTAAAATAGCTAACTCATATCTTTGATTGAAAGAAATATATGAAAGCAGTTAGTCATTTCTTGACATATATATGATGGTGATAGTAAATGCTAATTACTATTATCAATGTCATCCTGAATTTTAGTGACTAGAATTACAATGGATGTGCTTTATAAAATTAAATACAAATAAACAAGAATTATATATATGTGTGTGTGTATATATATGTTTAAAGGATATATATATATATATATATATATATATGTGTGTGTGTGTGTATATATATGTTTAAAGGATATATATATATGTATAGGCTTTTGGGAAGCAAGTAGTATCTTATCAAGATGTTAAACTTTCATCCCTACTTTCTATTTTTGAAATTTAGGTTTTCACATAAGGTCACCTTCAGAAGATTTTCATTTATTATCATTTAGCATTAATACTTGGCAAGTGATATAAATTCAATTCAAACATGAATTATATTTTATAAATTATAAATTAGAGATATAAACCCCCTGGGAATACTGGCTTACTGTGCTCAAAATATAACTAATACTGTTAAGTACATCTGCAAAATGTGCCTCCAATTTCAACCAAACACTGTGATTCAGCATGTCAAATGAAGTTCCATATTTTCAAAAAGTCAGTATTAGAAAAAAAATCATCTTACGTTGATTGAAAGATTATCATATGATTTTAAGGGATGTTGAAAAATTATAATATCTTACACATAATAGTAATAATATTACTCCAAACGATCTAGTTAACATTTTCTCCATGTAGATTCAAGATATTCTATTGAAAAGATCTTGTGAGCCTGAGATTTTTCCTTCTTGTTTGACATCTTCTGAAGGCTAAGTAAAAATGCAGGTGAATGTATCCATTATAGTTGATCTACTAACAATTCTTAAATATTTTTTATACTTCGTATATGTATTATAAGGTTTAACTTTAAAAAAACAAATAAGATTGAGGTAACCTCTATTTCCATCACATAATTTTAGATGCTGTTTTACAAGGAATATTTATTATACAATTTCAAAATATTCAATTTGAGAAACACGCTAACACATTGTCAACTATTTAAGTTTGCCAAAAGAACCATTAATAAAGTGGAAATTACACATGAATAAGTATTTCAACTTTTTTTTTGGAAAAACGATCTTTCTTACTACTAACCTGATCTACTGTTTTAACATCATTAATCTATCTCAGTATTTGAAATAAATATGATTAGGGGAAAGGAGCCCTTGACAACCATGTGATTCTGATATTAATATCATTAAATTTAAGTGCAAATTTTGAAATGCTAAAGCAACCTTTTTTGGCTAATGCTTCAAAGATGCAAAGTTCTTCATTCATAATGTACTTTTAAAAATTCATTAACTTTGCTGACAAAGTTTTCACTGGGATGCTTTGAAGAATAATATAACTGGGCTAAGATCTGCATAAATGAAAGTCATAACTGCTCCATATACCACAGTTATGAGTAGGCAAATACCCCAAGCTTATAAGATTTCAAACATAAGCAGTTACATTTCCTTCATTAAATGGTAATTTCTTCAATTCATCATCAGAATTACTATCTGTTAAGATTTAATAATAAATGAAGGTAACAAAATTATCTCTAGTCCTCAGTGTACTGGTAATGCACTGATGATTTTAATACTTTGAATAAAAACAGAATGGCAGAGTCTTTTTACATTTCAGAGACTGCAGTTGTTTAACTTTATATCATGTCAGAAAACATATGGCAGTTCCAATTTTTTCTTCAATATTTATTGATTCAACAGAAAGAAGATAAAAGGGAATACCATAGGGCAAGGGAGGAGATAGAGTGGTTTCTTTTTTCAGATATAAAAAGCTGAACTTACTAATTGTAACACAAGAAAAATTATATTGATTCCATGTAATGACTATTGTATACTATGTGATAGCTAAATCAGATTTAACTAACTGGAGCGTTTTATTTTTAATCCATATCAGCCTAATTAATTGTTTATTATGAACATAATTCAGTATTAGTGACTCAGTCCAGGAATGGGAAATACTTAGTAATTGGAGTAAATGTTGTACATTAAATTAAGGCTATTTTTTCCTTATAGATTATAAGGCAAAGTCTTTCCAATGCGCCATTAGGAAAGGGGGTCTCCAGGGATACACATTATAATTCTCCATAGCAACAATGGTGGAAGAGAGGGATTTTTAAAATACTCCAATGTTTAAGATCCACCTCAACTAAATCATATTTTGAAGGTGCTGCCCAGTCTTAGGTATTTGTTTGAAAAATCACAAGTAATTCTAAAGTGTCCTAAAAATTAAACAATATTGATTAATGAATAAATTCTATTCTAGGCTAATTTGGTTATATTTCTGTAAAACTCTGGAAACTAAAGGTGTTATGGATAGTTTGTACTATATAAGAATAGCTTTACCCAAAATTTTGAAAAGAAAGAAAAAATACTTAGTTTTTTAATCAACATATTGTCCCACTTATGAAAGATTGTGAATATTATAGCAAGTGAGAAAAGAACAGATTGTTAAGATAAATACTACAAAAACAATAAAGGATTCCTTTACTCTTGTATCTTCTCTGAGTCATCTACATCTTTTTGCATTTGCAGGTTTGGGCTTTTATGGAATTCAATTTCTTACAAGATATGTAATAATAAAGCATTATCACAAAGTTGTGGCTTTACACTCAAATTCATGTGGCCCAGTGTTTGTTATTTCCTTTTCTTTCCATTTTTTTCTCCTCTAGAAATAAATGGCTATTTGTAATAAATAAGCCAAAGTAGGAAAGTATGTAAAGAGGAAATTCATATGTATTGAAGGGTTACCATGTTCCATGCACAAGTATAGTGACAGCCAAAAGCATCCTATTATAAAACACAGAGAATATCTACAACTGGGATGAGTCCACATATGAGAAAAAACACCATTTTAATATTCTCATAAGAGTTGAGTATAAATTGAAGAGTCTCATGAAATGGGTGTTCTGTAAGATTCAAAGATTCTTTTGATGGCAGGACACAACATTCTGACAGGGATAGATGAAAGAGGGGGCCTCTTTGTTACTTCTAGCTCCAGAGGAGAGGAGGTTGCTATGCAAAGACGCACAGTGGGTTCCCCCGAGACAGGGTAGTGGTGAAATGGAGCTGTACAAGGTAGTTAATGCATGGCCAGGAGGGTGGGGTTAATGGGTTAACCTTGCTTCCTGGGCTCCCTGTGGATTGGCTGCGGTGCATACACAGGGTTCCCTGGAGAGTGGACGTCTGATAAGGGCAGTGATTAGAGATAGGGGCTTAGCAGACTGCTTGTGAAGGGGATCTGAGAGTTTCTAACCATCACTTCGAAACTCAGTCAAAATAGCACTTGTGAAATATTACATTAAAACTAATGTTTTTGAGGTCTTGACAATTGTTGTTTGTTTTTAGACAGGGTCTCACTATGTTGCCCAGGTTGGAGTGCAGTGGGTCCATCACAGCTCACTGCAGCCTCAACCTCCCAGGCTCAGGTGATCCTCCCACTTCAGCCTCCAAAGTAGCTGGGACTACAGGCTCATGACACCAAACCTGACTAATTTTTGTATTTTTTATAGAGGTGGTGTTTCACCATGTTGCCCAGGCTGGTCTGAAACTCTTGGGCTTAAACAATCCTCCCACCTTAGTCTCCCACAGTGCTGAGACTATAGGCCTGAGCCAGACATCAGTTTTAAGCTCAACTATTTGGGGTATTTATGTGGTCTTGATTGTATAAGAGAATTCCAGAAAGTAGAGCATGAGTTGCCATAAAGAGTGGAGAAAACATTTTACGATGCCAGTAGAAAGGAAGAAACCCAGTAGAAGCATGAGGAATTGCTGAAGGCCAGCTTATAGCATGCCTCCTTTTGTTTCATATCAAACAAAATAATAGATTAATTGTGGTAGGGACTTCCAGTTATATTTTAGTTGAATTATGGAGTGTACTAAATATGTGGGTTATTTTTGTTTTGGTGTGATGTTACAAACATCTTCTTGATTAATAAATACTCAAGGGCCAATCTATTGTCAAAATCCCTTTGTGTCAGGTTTCCTGGCCTTGATTAAGCAGGTCTAATATTTTGCACTTTAGGGATATAGAGTACTAGAATTGGATGCTTGTAGATTAGCATCAATGATTTTTAATTGCTGATTTAGAAAGACACTCCTCGTGGCTGTTCTAGCAATCCCAGAGTGGTAGGGAGTCACAGTATTATATATATGAACACAGGACATTAATGACATTGGTCCAGATGGAGGAAGAATTATTAACATTTATATAAATAGGAAGATCAACACCAAGAGAGCCCAGAATGCATCAATGTTGTTTGTGGCTTAGGAGTGGTGGAAGGGCAAAGAAGAGAGGATGAGAACCCTTGTTGGTGGTCCCAGAAGAGAGCTCTGTGGTATTACCTTTCGTTTGGAAAGCTGTCCCTCACTTACCTCAGTTTAGGTAAATAGAAATTACTAAAGAGTGAACTGAAAGAAGACAGTAATCTTTTTTGTGTGCCTAAGGCGAGTATGTAGATGTGTAGAGTTGTCCTTTAGGATCTACGTGCTATGTGTTGAGGAAACATGGCCACTTGCCATGAGGAGGTGATCTAGATGCAAGGCAGATGGCAGTTTGGAAGAAGTTTTAATTTTCCAATATTTTCAGTCTCCAGGAAAGATATCAGTTGGATGAAAGTGTGGTATGTCATGTGATCTATAGAAGTAGGCATATGGTAAATCCACCAGTTATCGATCATGAGTACATGAAAGACTAGTTCATTTAAACCTATGTGTAAATTGGATGTCTATAAACATCTTAGGGACTGGGTGACGGGTTTGAATTTTATTTGCCAGGGAAGGCAAGATGCATAGGCACTTTTCAGATGGGAGGAACCAAATTATTTACAATCACTAAAATTTCAGGGTTTAAATTCAGTTTCTGGTCAGTTGTCCATCCTTCTGGCTTTCTGGGTGGCAAGGGGACAAACTCTTAAGGCAGCCACTCTCATTCCAAGGCCTCCCAGTCCACCTCTGAGGGATTGAGAGTCACACTCAGTAGAGCTAGTACTGCCTCCTTCTGAGAGAAAGCAGTTGTTTCCTTACCATGAGGTACGTATTATCCCTTTAGCATGTTGATATGCAGATATCTTAGTGGTCATGCAAATTTGCTTGGGGTTTCACATTGTTTGCATAATTAGGTCACTTAGGCTGGTGTTCTGGGGGATTCAGGAAGAAAGTATTAATTCTCTTGCCTGCTTTGAATTAAGCAGTAGGCCACTGGCCTCCATGGGTGGGATTCATGTTATACATGGGGGGTCTGAGAAGCACAAAGTTTACTAGCAACAGCAGCAAGGTGTGCAGCAGCAAAGATAACAACTGAGGCTTTTATGCCACCTGAAAAACACTTGCAAGACTGAGGTGCCATTTCTCTCCTTTGGGGGAGCCCAGTCATCACCTTCGTTCTTACGGGGTTGCCTGAAACAAGGGTGTTGCCCACAATAATAAATTCAAACACCAAAGAAGTGTCAGGCCCCTGGGATTGGCCTCTGCCAAATAACAGGCTGTGAACAGAAACACACAGGAACCCCAAGCTCAGAAAGGGTGGCTCAAGTAGCCTATAGGTCCAGTTGCTCTAAGGCGGGCCCTCATCTAAGGTTGTATCTGGACACTGGCATTTAGTCAGTTAACACTGTTCATTTTGAATATGCAGATACCAAGAAAATTTGGGTAAGAAGAGATGTGGCAACCACCAGCAAACACAGCAGCAAACACCAGCTGCTACAGCACAAGCCCATCAACAGGCGGCAGTTCTATCCCATGCTGCTTTTGCCATGGTCTGGACTTAATTAGTAAACCAAAAACAATCTACGCAAGAGCTATCCAATCATCAGTAGCTATGGCCATGTTCTTCTGCTCACGCCACTAAATGTTTTATAAGACTTCAAGATTCTTTTGATGGCAGAATACAGCACACTTGGATAGATGAAAGGTGGAACTCTTTGGTACTTGCAGCTCAACATGACTGTTGCACCCAGGAATAGGTGCACCAAGGACAACTTGGAGAAAGCAGCTTCTGTGTGCAAGCTGAGTGGAGCCAGCTGGGATTCCCAGACTCCCTGTGGATTGGCTAATTTGAATAATTTCATGAGCACCAGGGAATAGAAGCTGTCTCTAGTTATCTAGTGCCTGGCCCCAGAAGGTAGGAGCCCAATAGCAGAAGCAGTTGGGTGTATGCATAGTTGCCTTGAGAGTGGAAGCCTGGTAAGGGAAGTGATTAGACGCGGGGGCTTAGAAAACTGCTGTGAAGGGGAATTGAGAGGTTTTAGCCATGGCTTTAAAACTAAGTCAAGACAGCACCTGTGAAGTTTTACATTACAATAGGTGCCCTTGATTCCGTTATTCCATTCTCTTCATTATGTCAGTGAAGTCTTCATTAATATCACAGAATTGAGAAAATGCTATAATTGTATTCCCCCTTTGATTTTTAAAATGTAAGTTTCCTCTTCAAACTGATTCAAAAGATCTGTCCAGTAACTAATGTGAGAAATCATTCACAATTTTAGTATATGTGCTGCCGAAGCGAGCACGAGAAATCAAAAGGAACATTTTTTTCTAACCTTATTGATTTCTTTAACACAAAAAATAATGGGCAATCTCTCCCATATGAAGAATTGTATTTTACTGGAATTTGGATTTTGCTTGATGTTATACCATGTTTGCTCTTTGAGTTAGTGCTAAATATTTTTGTTTTGTTTTTGAATGTTATCTAGTTTTGGTTTATTTTTTGGATTCTGTCAGATCCAAAATCCATGCAATTCTATTTAGTTTCCTTCTTTTTGGTATATTACTTTCTCTATACTCTAGAATATTACAGTATTATATTTTAGGTTTGCAAATGATTTTGGATATTGTATATTATTATAATATCCTCATATTTACATGAGATCATTATTGCAGAAGCTTTACCAACCATTCATTCGAGTTATTTTGCCTATTATGTTTCATGTTCATAGCAATACTATTCCCCATGGCTGAAACTAGAAACAACTTAAATATCCATCAATGAATAAATGATAAACAAATTGTGGTATATTCATATGATGAAATATTATTCAGCAATAAAAATTAAAGAAATACTAATATATGTGACAATATGAATGAAATTCACAAACATTAAGCTAAGTGAAGAAAGTCAGACAAAAAGGTCACATACTGTAAGGTACTATTTATATGAAATGTCAAGAACTGCAAATAGAGTGACAGAAAGTGAATGGATTAGTGGCTGCCGGGGCTGGTGGTTGGAGTGGAGAGTGGCTGTAAAATGGAAGGAACTTTCTTTTAGCATTAATGGAAATGTTCTAAAATTAGATTGTGGTGATAATCCCACAACTTTGTAAATACACTATAAATCATTGAATTGCATAAGTAGATAAATTTTATGCTACATAAATTAGATTGTAATAAAGCTGTTAAAAAAAGAATTGTGGTCTATGATTGCCCACATCTGAATAAACAAAACCACACAAAATAAATGATGATGATCCAAATTATAGTAATACTAAATTATAATCAACAGCAACAAACAAAAACAGTCATGATACCTGCTTTACTGGAACTAATAGTCCACTGGAGAAGGCATATTTGTATCAAATATTAACATAAATGAATCCAAAATTGCCAGTGTGATACAAGGCTATCCCAAAATGCACGACATCTTTAAATAAAACCCATGAGAGGAGACTGTGACTTCAGTCAGGGAGATCAACAAAATCAAGGGACATTTGTGTCAAGATATAAAAGACAGAAAACAACTAGGCTGAAAGGAAAAGATGAATCTCCCAAGCAGAGGGAACTAAAGATGTGTATTTGCAAGGATGGACTAAAGCAGCTATTGTGCAGAGACTGGAAGGAGGTGAATCTGGAGAGTAAGATAAGATCTGGACCATAGTCTAAAAATACTTTCACATCATATTAGATTTAATCTGAAATTATCCTAATATTTTAAATAGAAGAGGTGACATCAGATTTGTGTCTTAAAAAGATCATTACAACTGCAATGCAGAAAATGCATTTCAAGGATGTCAGAGAGAGTGAGAGAGAGAGATATTACACAGTTAGGGGAAGTGAAGATGGGAGATGTGGCCAAATGTATAACTTTCCAGGAAATAGAGTCAGTGTGTCAATGGGTAATCCCCAGATTCCTCGAGTGAGAAGTAGTTTGAGTCATGGTGGCATTCCCTGAAACCAATCAGGTTGGGCAAGGAGATTATAAATTTCCTTTGGTGTTTGTTGAGTTCAAGGTATCTTAAGTTTCTGCTCTCTGTGTAGTATCCTGATATCAAAGACCATTTTGAAATTTTTGAATAAAAACCTAGATATTCTAGATTATCTTATTTGCACATGAGAATTGTGTTGGTATATGTTTAAAAAATCCGAGATACTCTCATTAGCAAATGTTAACGTTGTGCTTACACTAAAACAACAATAATGAAGAATTTATTGAAGCATTTTGAAAAAAGACATGAAAGCAAACTAGAAAACAAAAAGGGAATTCTACTTTGCCTATGTGATCTACCAGGCCCCTCTTGTTCTGTCTTCTAATTCCCATCTCCTGTCTCTATCTGCCTCACATTTTATGTTTCAGGGAAAAAAAAATATTACTAGTAGTTTCCTGGAATACACCATGCTATTTCTTACCTAAATCCTATTTTTTTGCCTCCTTCAGCAGTCCTCTTCCTAATTCCCAAATTGCTTGTGTTACTGACTTGTGTCCTACAAGATTTAGCACAGGCAAATCGTTCAGGGAGCTGATGAATCTGGAGAGTAGGATCAGATCCAGACTATGGTCTAAAAATGGTTTCACAGGATATTAAGTTTAATCTGAAATTATCATAATATTGTAAATAGAGGCGAGGATATCAGCTATGTGTTTTAAAAAGATCATCATGACTGCAGACAGTTCGGGGAGCTGAGTGAGATCCTTCTCATCCATTCTTCCATTGTCATCCATGTCTCCTCTTTCATAATAATACATTTAATACAGAGTTTTGCCATTATTTGTAATCATCTGTTTATATTTCTGTTGGTTTCACCCCTCTGTTAGCACACTGTGTCTTATTCAGGTTTACATTCCCTATCTTTAACACAATAGCTGTTAAAGAGTTGATATGTATTAGATTCTCCAAATGGAATACCCAAAATAACACTCCTCTTCACTACCTAGTTATGAAGAAACTGAAAAACAAAACTAAGATAAAAAGCAAGGCCAAAATAATTATGTTTATTACCAGAAAAGTTCAAGTTGTTGGATACAGATGTACACAGGCAGAGGGCCTTATTAATGCCGTACTCTTAAATGAGAAAGACATATCACTCAGTCACAGGAAATATAGGACCTGGGGGGATCACTGTAAACATACAATGTGAAGGAGATGAAGGAGATGAAGCAAGTCTGGCATTACACTAACTGAACTTCATTCACAGAAGGAAAAGACCATGAGTGGGAATATGCATTATTTATTAACAGGCCTCAACAATTTTGTTGTATAATTGAAAACAAAACAGTGAGACTTGCCTTAATAAAAAAGAGAAGACTTACAGTGGGGAGAGGAACAAGGTTACTAGAAAAGACGGCTATAAGGATACTATCAACATTTCATTCCAATAGGTGCTATTAATTTAAAATATGTATTAACATATTAAATATTAATTTTCTAAAATGACTTTCATTCCCTATATAAATTGAATTTCTTCACTGATCAGTCATGTATAGCAAATGTAGCCTTCAAGCAGGCTTATGCTTACAGTAATTATTTAATTTTATAATTTACTATTTTGTGTTTTTGCCCCGAACAAATGTCTTTGCCTTCTAAGAACCAATAGGCAATTCTGTTAACAATAAAATGAGTTACAAAAGCTGAAAATTATAAATGCAGCAACTTATAAGCTGCTTAGCAACCGTCTGGTATCCTGAAGCTTAATTTTGAATCAGTTAACCCTGAAAGGACTGCAGAATTCATTTTTTATTGCAATATTTTAACAAAGGTTATCAGTTCACATCTAAAACATTTTCCATCTCAATTATTCAATCTTTCATAGAATCTATCAAGCATCAAGTTAAGTTTGTTATATTTATATTTCCAAATATTTCTCAGTTAGAAAAATAAAAATTTCACTTTAGATTATAACTGACCAAAATATTTGAGTAAAATTATCTTAGCAGTGAATAAAATATTTTAAAATATGACTTTTTTTCTATTGATGCATCTCACCGCTGGGGTAAATGTCAAGAAATAGTTCACTGAAGGCTATTTCATTATTTTACAACAACCACAAGTTTAACATCCTACATAAACATATGTTCAGAAAAACTCTTCAGCTCTTTTGCCAACTGGAGACACATTGCTCAGGAAACCAAATTAAGTTAGAGACATGTATCCAAACCCACTATTTTAGTTGTCAAAACTGCATCTACCAGAACGAATTCTTCCTTTCTTGACTTTGAATGATGGCAATAAAGACATTCTATTTTCTTTGTTCCTGCAATCAAAATATAAAACTGAGATTTTATAAGACACCATATTAAGTTTTTGACCAGCTTTAATCTTATAAAAGTAACTATAAGAAAATTAGTAAGGCATTTCTAAGATGGAATTAGAAAACCTTTCTTTAACATGTGGATAAAAGGAAATTCATATATTAATATTCGAATTGCAAAAGACACATATAAAATATATTAAATAAATGAAAAATTGCATTTTGAAACACCAAAAATTATGTGGAAAGATTTTGCAACCAAGTGTTTACAGTAGCATAATAATTTGGATGAAGGCAATTTCTAGATCGAAGTCTAAGTTTTCGATTTGTAAACACTGTTTTGTTTTATTGTTTTTTAAATAAAGTGTGTAGAGTTGTTCTATGGAGGTCCCAAGAAAAAAAATGAGAAACTCTATTAGTCTGTTCTCACACTGCTGACAAAAGACATACCCAACACTGGGTAATTTATAAAGAAAAGAGGTTTAAATTGACTCACAGTTCCACAGGACTGGGGAGGCCTCAGGAAACTTACAGTCATGGTCAAAGGGGAAGCGAACACATCCTTCTTCACCTGGTGGCAAGAGACAGAAGAATGAGAGCCAAGCAAAAGGGGAAGCATCTTATAAATCATCAGATCTCCTGAGAACTTACTATCACAGGAATAGCATGGGGGAACCCACCCCGCTACCATGATTCAGTTACCTTCCACCAGGTCCCTACCATCACATGTGGGAACACAACCAGACCATATCATTCCACCCCTGACCCTCCCAAATCTCATGTCCTCACATTTTAAAACACAATCATGCCCTTCCAACAGTCCCCCAAAGTCTTAACTAATTCTAACATTAACCCAAAAGTCCAAGTTAAAAGTCTCATCTGAGACAAGGCATGTCTCTTCCACCTATGAGCCAGTAAAATCAAAAGCAAGTTAGTTACTTCCTAGATGCAATGGGGGTACAGGCATTGGGTAATTACACCTGTTCAAAATGGGAGAAATAGGCCAAAACAAAAGGGCTGCACGTTCCATGAAAGTCTGAAATCCAACAGGGCAGTCAAACCTTCAAATTCCAATATGATCTTATTTGATTCCATATCTCACATCCAGGTCACGATGATGCAAGAGGGAGACTCCCACAGTCTTGGGCAGCTCCGGCCCTATGGTTTTGCAGAGTACGGTCCCTCTCTTAGTTGCTTTCACAGGCTGGTGCTGAGGGTCTGCGACTTTTCCAGGCACATGGCGCAAGTTGTCAGTGGATCTGCCATTCTGGGGTCTGGAGGACAGTGGCCCTCTTCTCACAGCTCCACTAGACAGTGCCCAGTGGGGACTCTGTGTGGGGGCTCCAACTCCGCATTTCTCTTCCACACTGCCCTAGCAGAGGTTCTCCATGAAGATCCTGCCCCCAGAACACACCTCTGCCTGGACATCAAGGCGTCTCCACACATCCTCTGAAATCAAACCTCAATTCTTGACATCTGTGTAACAACAGGCCCAAAACTATGTGAAAGACACCAAGGTTTGGGGCTTACACCCTCTGAAGTAACTGCCTGAGCTGTGTGTTGACCTATTTTAGCCATAGTTGGAACTGAGGCATCTGGGACTCAGGGCACCATGTCCTTAGGCTGCACAGAGCGTTGGGGTTCTGGGCCTGGCCCATGAAACAATTTTTCCCTGCTAGGCCTCGGGGTCTGTGATGGGAGGGGTTGCCATGAAGGTCTCTGGCCTGACCTGGAGAAATTTTCCCCATTGTCTGGGTGATTAACATTCAGCTCCTTGTTACTTATGGAAATTTCTGCAGCAGACTTGAATTTTTTCCCAGAAAATGGGTTTTCCTTTTCTACTGCATTATCAGGCTGCAAGTTTTCCAAACTTTTATGCTTTGCTTCCTCTTGAACTCTTTATCGCTTAGAAATTTCTTCTGTCACATACCCTGAATTATCTCTCTCAAGTTCAAATTTCCACAGATCTCTAGGGCAGGGGCAAAATGCCCCCAGTCTCATTGCTAAAGCATAGCAAGAATCATCCTTATTCCAGTTCTCAACAAGTTCCTCATCTTCATCTGACACTACCTCAGCCTGGACTTTATTGTTCGTATCACTATCAGCATTTGTGTCAAAGCCATTCAACAAGTCTCTAGGAAGTTCCAAACTTTCCCACATTTTCCTATCTTCTTCTGAGCCCTCCAAACTGTTCCAATCTATACCTGCTACGTAGTTCCAAAGTCGCTTCCACATTTTCAGGTATCTTTGTAACAGCACCCCACTCTCTGTGGTACCAATTGACTGTGTTATTCCATTCTCACACTGCTAATAAAGACCTACCAGAGACTGGGTAATTTATAAAGGAAAGAGGTTTCATTGACTGACAGTTCCACAGGGCTTGGGAAGCCTCAGGAAACTTACAATCATGGTAGAAGGGGAAGCAACTATGTCCTTCTTCACATGGCAGCAGGAGAGAGAAGAATGAGAACTGAGCAAAGGGGGAAGCCGCTTATAAAACTGTCAGATCTCGTGAGAATGTACTATCATACGAATAGCATGGGGGAAACTGCCCCTATCATTCAATTACCTCCCATCAGGTCCCTCCTACCACACGTAAGGATTATGGGAACTACAATTCAAGATAAGATTTTCAGTGGGGACACAGCCAAACCATATAAGGAACCAACTGCCACATGAAATAATGCTATAAAAATTGAACTCTGCTAAAACATTATTAGGAAGCACACAATTTATAGGATCCCATCACAGACAGCAGAGATCTAATCTATTCAAAGTACAAATGTCTCTTTAAGGGACTCACTAGGAAAAGAAGTCAGTATTACAGATAAGCTTTTAAATACACAGCGTATTTTATCGGTCAAAAATAGCCATCTCTTTATCATTGGGAATGGGCTTCAGTTGTTCCCCAGGAACATTTAAAGTCAGGTATAAACTTTTGTGTTAAAGGGTGTTCTTTTAAAGCTAGAACTATGTGTTCTTCCTGTTACAGGCTATAATATTTAATCTGTCTTAGTATAACTATGACCAGAGTGAATTTTCACCTCTATTAATTTATCTTTGTTAGAGTTTCTTCTTCAGCAAAGCTTATGGCATTATGTTTAAGTTTTATAGGCCTCTGCTTGTTACAACAAAACAAAACAAAACAAAACAAATCCAAGAAACCAATAAACCACACAAACCAAGAAAAAAAGAAGAAAGAAAGAAAAAGAAGAAGGGGAAATATCATTAATACCAAGTAAAACAGAAAGATACAGCCAAATAAACATTTTACTGGGTAATCTTATTTGGTTTTTATATGTATCAATGTGCATATTTTCACACTAAAATGATCATATGTAACTCTTTGGTGGTATTTTTTACTTGACAAATCATTTGCAGGTTTATTTGCCAAAAATTATTCATGTTAAAAATGTATTTAATTGCTGCAAAATATACTATTATGTGGCAATATCAAATTCCTATTTTTGACAGAAATGATATTTATGATATTGTGTTATTTTAAATATTAAAATAAACTTCAGCATACATACTTCTTTGCCAACATTGTCACTAAACTGAGAAAGTAATTTTTTAACGTTTTATTTTCAAAGAATTTTAGACTTCCCCCAAAATAAAATGTAGTTCAGTTTTTTTTCCATAAATCTTTCACCCAAACTACCCTAATTTTAAATCTTAATAATACAACAATATCCAAAAACAAAAACTGACATTGATATAACATTAACCTTCAATTCTTATTCAAATTTCAACATTTGTCCCACTGATGGCCTTCTTACGGTGCAGAACCAATAGAGAATTCCACACTGCATATGTGGCCATGACTTTTTACTCTCTGCCACTTTATGAGGGTTCCTCAATATTCTTCAGTTTTTTGTGACACTGACACTTTAGAAAGTACTAGTAAGTTATTTGGTAGACTTCAACTTAATTTCAATTGTTTTTATGTTTTCCTATTATTACATTGAGTTTGTGCATATGGGGAAAGAATACCACAGTAGTGATTTCTGCCAGATTTCTGCATTGTAAAAACACTATGTTCTCTTTGTCACAAATGAGTATCGTTTATAGACATTTCTGACACTGCATGTATGCTATTTCTCATCATACTTTAATCTAATAATTTTTTTGCGTCCACTGTTTCTTCTTGCCTGCAAAAGTATTATTGAGGTATTTGCCTAATGGTGATCTTCTACTTCCATCATTCCTTTTACATTTACTTACTGAAATTCTTCTGTAAGAAGTTTTCCTTCTCCTTTACTGATGCATTGAATTATTTACTTATGGACTCATAAATATCCATGAATACAGATTCATGGATATTATTTTATTGGTTATAATCCAATACTAACATGATATTGATTTTGTTGCCAAAATTATCCCAGCTTTATCCCATTGGGAGTTACTCCAAGTGACTTCTGTGCCGTTTCAATAATTCTCTATCATGTTTGGAACATTTCCTTACTCTGATATCAAAATATTCTGGACCTGTCTTATATGTTCACTGTCCCAGCCCCAGAATCAGCAATTTCTCCAAACCAAGATTGGAGGCTAAACATGCTCATTGCTATTATTCTGTCATTGTTTCTAAGCCCTGTCAGCAAACTGAGCTAGGAAACAAACTATGGATATTTACACAAACCTATCGATAAATCTATATGTATTTTCATATCAGTCTATCTGTTATCTGTATATGTAATTAAAACCATGAATTCATTCTGGCATTTCAAATTCTAATTCAACACCACAGGGTCCATTCTAATCTTCTTTCTTTCCTTATTTACAAATTCTTTCTCTCACTGTGATAAATCTGGTGCTCAACATCCACAATAAATATATACTTGTTTGCTCAGTCTTGGTAAACACATAAAATAGTTTCAGAATTGCTAACTAAACCCCTGTTTAAAACACATTTATGAATCAAAATACAGTATCAAAGTGCAGTTCTTCTTATCCTTAGCATTCTCCCCCAAATATTATTTTTCAAATTCACATTCAAATATTATTTTCCAAAATTGCTAAGGTTAGCACTTTTTTCATCATCACAGCTTGTTCATATTACTTATTCATAATTCAGTTCATTTGTTACTGCTTATGTTCTTTTTTAAATTCTCCACATATTCTGTCAATTTCTGTTATTTCTTTAGTTCTTGATATGTAAAACATTACCTTGGTTGTAAGTGAAAGAATTATAAAAAAAATGTATATTCAGAGAAGTGTGGTTAACGGTCATCCCCATAAATCCATTCTTATTTCTCAATTTGTTCCACTTTATTCTGTTGCACTCCTGTAACTAATCTGTTAGTGTTCGGTTTATATTTTCTGCATGTGTTTTGTGCAAATGTGTACATATCTATTTTCTTTTATCCCTTTCTTTCTTATATAATGGACTAGCATAGAAGTGATATTGCTTGGCATTCTTTTCCAAATATATCTTCGAATTCACCCCATATCAAGTAATAGACTGTTTCATTATTCTTTGTAATAGCTTTATAGTACTTCATGGTGGATGTATCATAGGTGAGAGGCCCACTCCCCATGTATGAACATTTCAGGTTTTACAATACTTTGCAACAATGCACAATGTTAAAATGAATAGCCTTGGGGTGTTTTTGTTTTAATTATTTATTTTTTTTTCTGAGACAGAGTCTTGCTCTGTTGCCCAGACTACAGTATGCAACCTCAGCTCACTGAAACCTTCACCTCCAGGTTCAAGCAATTCTCCTGCCTCAGCCTCCCGAGGAGCTGGGATTGCAGACACCCGCCATCATGCTCAGCTAACTTTTGTATTTTCAGTAGAGACATGGTTTCACCATGTTGACCAGGCTGGTCTTGAACCCCTGACCTCAAGTGATCCACTCGCCTTAGCCTCACAAAGTGCTGAAATTGCAGTCTGAATATGTATTTTTATATTTTTAGAAGTGTACATTCAGTACAGATACTTAGAAGTTATATCGCTTGGTCAAAAGCTTATTTTTTTTTATTTTTTTTATTTTATTTTTTTCTGATAGAAAGTCTTGCTCTGTCACCCAGGCTGGAGTGCAGTAGCAAGATCTTGGCTGGCTGCAACCTCTGCCTCCTGGGTTCAAGCAATTCTGCCTCAGCCTCCTGAGTAGCTGGGACTACAGGTGCGCACCATCATACCTGGCTGATTTTTGTATTTTTAGTAGAGACGGGGTTTCACCATGTTGGCCAGGCTGTTCTCAAACTCCTGACCTCAGGTGATCTACCCACCTTGGCCTCCCAAAGTTCTGGGATTACAGGCATGAGCCATTGCACCTGGCCCACTGATTTTTTTAAATATAAATCTTCAGAAAGATACATTGTTTCATTTCTTGATGCAGTATGCATTTTTAAGAACTTTGACACTCATAAGCAAATATTAGCCTGTCTGAAAGTATATATATCTTTAAGTACTATATTGAATAGCTTAAATAGAGAGAAGAATGCAGACTACAAGAAAGTGACAGTAGAAACTATGAAGTTAATAAACTGCAAAGTAAAATTGATAGAAATGAGGAAATAGGAGGAGAGATTAACCACAAGAGTAGAAGTGGTGATGTAGAAGGTTGGTTTCACTTCTTTTCACAGAAGTCCAAAAACAAATCATAGAGCCAAGATTATCATCAACAATAATGTGGCACTCAAATATGAGGATGAGACTGGTCCTGGGGTCACACAGAAATAATAATAAAAAAAAAACCATTCAAGCAGAGCGTAAGAGACTACTGACCCCATTATTCTTCCCAGCACTACATGTGTGGAAAATCTCCAGTCAACTCATGAATTCTACACTGGAAAAAGTGAAATTGAGGTGAACACAGAAAAACCCAGAATACTCTAATACTGTAATTGCGGAGTACGATCTACTTATAACTCTGGTATGAAGTCCAATAGACAAATTTATCAAGTAACTTGGCAAGAGACAGGTAATGACAAAATATGTAAATTGAGACAGTTAAAAATGAAAATGTGGGGGAG
Source organism: Rhinopithecus roxellana (assembly GCF_007565055.1). Taxonomy (NCBI): domain Eukaryota; kingdom Metazoa; phylum Chordata; class Mammalia; order Primates; family Cercopithecidae; genus Rhinopithecus; species Rhinopithecus roxellana. Next base: position 87,746,745 of record NC_044550.1, on the reverse strand, counting down.
ATGGACTTGAGGTGTAGAATGTTTTATTTTTTTGTTTTTGTCCTTTTCATTGTGATCTAAGTTGTCAGCTCTTTAAAATAACTTGTTATAAGTATAATATAATATTTGTAAACTTCATAGTAACCACAATGTAAAAACCTACAACCTATTCATAAAAATATAAAGCAATAAATTTAAACATACTACCAAAGAAATCACATAACCACAAAGGAAAACAATAAGTAGGGGAGAAAAAAATAGAGAAGATTTACAAAACAAACAACAAAGTGGTAGTAGTAGTAAGTCCTTACTTATCAATAGAAAACACTGAACATACATGAATTTGATTATCTAATTAAAAGGCACAGAGTGCCTGCTTGAGTGAAGAGATAATAGCCAAGTAGATGCTGACTACACAGAATTCAGTTCTCTTATAAGAACACACACAGACTGAAAGGGAAGAGGTGGAAAGATATTCCACACAACTGGAAACCGAAAAAGAGCAGGGAATTCTATACCTATATCAGATAAAAATAGATTACCAATCAAAGACTGCAAAAAGACACAAAGAAGGGCACTATATAATGACAAAGGAATCAATTGAGCAATCAGATATAGTAATTCTAAATATATGTTACATGCATGTAACATCAGATCACCAAGATATATAAAGCAAATATTACAAGATATTTAATAGGGAGAGACAGACTACAATAAAATAATAGTCGGGGACTTTAACACCCTACTCTCAGTAATGGACAGAACATCCAGACACAAAATCAACAAAGAAATGCTGGAGTAAAACTGCACACTAAACCAGAGAGGGCTAACTGAAATTTACAGAACATTTCACCCAACTGCCACAGAATGCACATTCTTTTCATTAGGATCTGGAATATTCTCCAGAATGTATCTTAGGCCATAAAACAAGTCTCAACAAATTCAGAAAAGTAGAAATCATATCAAATATCTTTTATAACCACAATAGATTAAAGTTGAAATCAGTAACAAGAGCAACTTCATAAACTACACAACACATGGAAATTAAACAACATGCCTCTGAATGACCAATGGGTCAACAAAGAAATTAAGCAGGACATTTTAAAACTTCTTGAAACAAATTAAAATGGAAATATTACATACCAAAATGTATGGGTACAGCAAAAGAGTAGTAACAGGGAAGTTTATAGAAATAAACATCTATTTCAAGAAAGTAGAAAGACTTCAAATAAACAACCTAAAAATGCACCTCAAGGAACTATAAAACCAAGAACAAAGCAAACCCCAAATTAGTAGAAGGAAAGAATAAAAATCAAAGCAGAAATAAATGAAATTTATGCAATGAAAAGGGAATGCTTATACACTGTTGGTGGGAATATAAATTAGTACAACCTTTATGGAAAACAATATAGAGGTTTCTCAAAGAACTAAAAATAGAACTACCATTTGATTAAGTAATTCAATTACAGGATACATACCCAAAGGGAAAGAAATCATATTTAAAAAGATGCCTTCACTTGTATGTTTATCTCAGCACTACTTGCAATAGCAAAGATTTGGAATCAATCTAAGTGTCCACTGACAGAGGCCTGGATAAAGAAAACATTATATATATATATATATATACACACACACATAAATATATATATATGTATATTGCCATGGAATACTACACAAACTTAGAAAAAGAATGAAATCATGTCTTTTGCAGCAACATGGATAGAGTTTAAGGCCACTATCCTAAGTGAACTAACTCAGAAACTGAAAGTCAAATACTGCATGTATTCACTTACAAGTGGGAGCTAAACAATGGGTACACATGGAATAGTAGAATAATAGTGGAATAACAGATCAATATATACTATACACAAAAACTATAAAAGGTGGGAAGAGCATGAGAGTTAAGAAACTACTATTGAGTAGAATGTTCACTATTCAGGTGACGGGAACACTAAAAACCCAAACCCTTGGCCTCCCAAAGTGCTGGGATTACAGGAGTGAGCCACCATGCCTGACCACTTATTTTCTTACTTACACAAATGTACCTCATAATTCATTTCATTCTGTATTTTCTTGTCATTTAATTTCATTGCCAAAACATGTCACAATTCTAAATAAATTTTTAATATACTTTTAAAATATACTAATTCTCAATGGATTTTTAACATATTTTAAAATATACTCATCTAAAATAATTATTTCTAAAGTTTGATTCAGGGACTCCCCAGGAGTCCCCAAGACTTCTCCAAAGGAGGCTGAATTTCAAAACTATTTATATAATAATATTAATACATTATTTGTCATTTTTCCTCTTATTCTCTTATGATTGCTCAATTCAGTTTTCCAGAGAATATCTGGAGATTGATGACATCATTATCCTAATACCCATTACAGTGTGTGCTTGTGCATTCTTGTGTTTTAAAAGTTTCTCAGATTTATTTTTCAATCAGTAATAAATATAATTCACCCAAACAAAAGCTTTCTGTGACACTCAATGATTTTTAAACTTGTAAAAGTTTCCTGAGATCAAAATATCTGAAAATTGCTGACCTCAAATTTTCCTTATAGTATTCAAGAATAAGGCACTACATCTTATTTTATAACAGGAAATTAGAAAAAAAGTACCAGTAAGCATACTACTTATACCATACATTTCTCATAAGGACAATGGCTTGTATCACTGCAGTAGGCTATTTGCTACTTAAAACTGAACTCAAAAAAAATGAATAAACATTTTCACATATACAGAAATGTGCATGGCTGTCCACAGTGCAAAGTGTTTCACAATTGCCTCTGCTCTAAGCATTTCCCCAACACAATAAAAATCTACCAATAAAATTTTTGCTCCCATTTTGGAAGCATTCATCCTCATATTCTCATCTAAACACTTTTTTCCCCATGGTATTTTAGCCTCTGAGGCTAATATGGTGATTTGAGATATGATCTCCTAAGTAAACATAATCTGTACTAATTTCATTGATTTCACTAATAAAACTATTTTTGAAAATACCATATATCTATTTTCACTGGAAAAGAGGATTCTAAATTATGGCAAATCACTGTTTCTATAATTCAACACAAATAGAATTAAATGCCAAGAAACTTGTTTATTGGTAAAACGATAAAATAGACTCCACAGGATATCTTTGATTGGTGCTATTGAAACATAGCATTGTCTAAACTGGAATGTTTCAATCAAATTTGGATATCCTTCAAGCTCCAGGTATCACTACAAGAGTCAACTTACCTAAAGAGAAGTGGGAGGTTGAGGCTCTTGGCATAACTTCTTCAAAATTCGTTTCAGTATAAAACATTTTGGGAAGAAATACATCAATAGCTAAATAGAAACAAAACAAAGATAGTGATATTGATGATGAGGTTTTAATAATAGGCCTGTACCCATAAAAGCCATGCATGTCATAACCTATTTGGAAAGAGAATGTTGGATGAGATTTACTCTCGTAGTGCTTCCAGCTCTGCCATTGTCTCATAACTGTTAATGTCACTTACATTCAGGGTTGGCTGGTAAAAATAACAACAAAGAAATTTGCAAAAGCCCATTTGGTAAAGATTGAGGAGCATGGAACGAGCCTCACTTTCATTGTCATGTGACTATGCTCTTTCCAAAGAATCCGCCATGTATCAAAGAAGAATAAATGATTGTCACCATATGTTACATACAGTCTCTTTTCCAGTCCTCTAAGATCATTTTTCTGTCTTTTCAATCCCAAAAGCCTTGTGTCTGAGGACTAAGTTCCTCCCTAGGGTTTATTTTGGCTATGGAGACAATGACTAGTTCCATAAAGCATCACTATATGCCCTTTTAATTCTATTTCATGAACACATCCTTGGAGGCAGAAATATGTAAATACCTGAATTTGTTTCTGAAACACCAGCTGTTTGGTCTAGATCCTGCTGTTTGCCACACAGAAAGCTAATGATTGAGATAAGGAGTATTCCCCAAGAGGAAGGCTTTAACTGGGTGCTGACACCTAAGATATGGAAGATCAGCTTCAAGTCCATCTCCCTGACTGACTAAAATTAGGGGTTTATATAGCAAGGAAAGGAATGTAACTAGCATGGAAAAACAAAAATGGGATGGTGAGGAAAGAAGTCATCATGATGAATGAGGCTCAGCTTCTCATTGTCTGGATGCTATAATCTGATGAGCCTCAGTTCTTTGATACTTTTTGAGAGGACTTGGGTCCTTTCCTGAGGAAGGAACTCAGACAAAACCAATATAAGTTTCAAGCTTTTAGACCAAAATAATCAATTTCTATGTTTATCTAAAAAAAAAAAAAAGAAAAAAGCTGTTTATGGCTGGGCGTGGTGGCTCATGCCTGTAATCCCAGCACTTTGGGAGGCCGAGGCAGGCGGATCACGAGGTCAGGAGATCAAGACCATCCTGGCTAACACGGTGAAAACTCGTCTCTACTAAAAATACAAAAAATTAGCCAGGTGTGGTGACGGGCGCCTGTAGTCCCAGCTACTCAGGAGACTGAGGCAGGAGAATGGCATGAACCCGGGAGGTGGAGCTTGCAGTGAGCCAAGATCACACCACTGCACTCCAGCCTGGGGGACAGAGTGAGACTCCATCTCAAAAAAAAAAAAAAAAAAAAAAAAAAGGCTGTTTATGAGAATATTGGGTTGGTTTCAAATTGAGGGAAATGCTATTTAGTACCATATAAGTAGAGTATGGTATAAATTTAAGGGAGTTATACAATTGTTTAGAAAAAGTTAGGTGGGGCAAAAATGTGAATATCCATGAAGAATATTCTTAACTTGGTAGGTTCTGGAGAATAAAGAAAGTTTTCAAACAGAAACAAACATTATTTGGGACCATACATTAGTGAACAATAACTTTTTGCTCTCTAAAGTCTTACTAGAGCACATATGTATGAGCCTGTTGTATTAGTTGCCTACTAGAATTACATCTACAAGAGTTAATACACTGTGTTCATTTATTGACTTAAATATTTGCTCATTCATTCGTTTGTTAAATAGTCATTTATTGAATGAGAAAAGGCATGCTATATATTGTGAATAAAAGGTAAGTAAAATATGGTTGATATGAGTTCAGAGTATTCCAATTCTAAAAATGATACGTAGGCTTGCACTTATAGAATTGGGTTTTAGTAAAATGTTAACAAAGTGAAAAAAGGAAAAATAATGTTCCTTTTAAACAAAGGCACAGAGCTGTAAAAATGCCTGATGTAATAAAGGAAAGGTTGGATCATTAGGACTAATATAACAATTGTATTTCAAGGTGTTTGTGTCTCATTTACTTTTATATCCCTAGTCGCAAACAAAGTAGGGGCTCAATAAAGGTTCTGTGAATGAATCAGAGTTAAATTAAATGGTAGGGGCAGTTTTGGTAAGTGGATTTTATGTGCTAGGTAATTTAGTAATTATTATGAATCATATGATTTAATTTTTTTTTTTCAAGACGGAGTCTCACTCTGTCACACAGGCTGGAGTGCAGTGATGTGATCTTGGCTCACTGCCACCTCTGCCTCCCAGGTTCAAGCAATTCTCTGCCTCAGCCTCCAAAGTAGCTGGGATTACAGGTGCCTGCCACCACACCCAGCTGATTTTTGTATTTTAGGTATAGAAGAGGTTTCACCATTTTGGATAGGCTGGTCTTGAACTCCTGACCTCATGATCCACCCATCTCGGCCTCCAAAAGTGCTTGGATTACAGGTGTGAGCCACCATGCCTGGCTGAATTACATAATTTAATAGTTACCAAAATCTTCTAAGATATTTCATTTCTTTTTCTAGTATGGCAATCATAAATAATAGTAACAGGAGGAAGACAAATGCCTAGGTAGATAGGGGTGAGTACCCTGTGAATCCCCACCTCCTAGCTGACAAGAGTTCAAAGCCTGATACCCAAGCTACATGTTAATCCTTGGACCAAATTGAGAACTTGTCTTCCTGTTTAGTGTGCTGTCCCCTGATTTAGCCCCACCATTCACCTATTTCATATATAACTACCTTTTCCTAATTGGTTATCTACACTGTCATGCCCACCTTTGAGTGGTGTCTTTGCTTTAACCTTTTTTGCATACTCACAAATCAATCAGCACACACTTTCCACCCTGTTCCTATAAAGACCCCAGACTCAGTGGATAAGAGAAGAGAACCACCCCCCAAATCCCCTCTGCACTGAGAGCTGTTCCATCACTCAATAAAATTATTCTCCTCCCTCCTCACCCTTCAATGTCCAGTATATTCTCATTCTTCTTGGCCATGGTATAAGAACTCAGGAATCGCTGAATGTGGGCACAAGCAATACCATAGGTGAGCTGGGGCATGCCAGTATTGCTGAATGAGACTCAAGTCAGGCATCACCAACCAGGGGTCCCTGGCTTGCAAAGTGACTGAAAAGAAAAATCCTACATCATTTTGGGGGCTCACCCAGGATACCTGAAGGGGGAACAAATGCAAATCTAGACTCTTCACTTTTTTTCAAGGCCTATTGTCCTCAGACATTTCTGAAGGCTCATGAAGCACCAAACCTCTGGTGAGCCAATTAAAAACGAGTGGCCCAGCTACAGAGGACAGGATCCTGGAGAGGACCCTAACACTTCCCCCCACCCCAACACCATCACTCTCGGTGGTTGAGAATGTCAGCTTTGTTCCAATCCAGTCTTTTCTATGGCATTTTCTTTATTTTATTTCTGGGCTGTCATGGCACCTATGTCTTCTTTTACAATGTTAAAAGCGTTGTTGCAAGCTACAGAGATATTACTGGGCGGAGTGAGCATTTGGCTCAGCCATCAGATATGCAATTCAGGACAATGTGGTTTCCATCTATTCTTAGAGGCAAAGAGGAAGCAGAGATTACGAGTTTTTCTCTCTCTGTTAGAGGAACACATTTGCATAAAGCTTCAGCATTTTCTTCTCAGGCACTTTTCCTGCCCTGTACTTAAACTGTTTTTATTTTCCACACCATGTCAGGAGTTCACATAGCCCTGCAAATACAGAATGCTTTTCTATGCAAGAGTTTTGTTGTTGTTGTTGTTGTTGTTATTGTTATTGGTTTTCCTTTTGAAAGGCATCTCTCTAAACCAGGACTTCAATTCATGAAACTCCCTAACTTAATGAGTCCACACACCCTTCTGAGACACCTTTTTGTCCCAAACTCAATTTCAAGCTTTGGGTTGAAGCCCTAAAAAAGAAAACTAGATCTGATGGATCCAAAGACAGGCAACAATGGAAGTCAAGGAGCACAGTGCAGGTGAGCATGACTAATTCCTGCCAAATAGCCCTCCCCCCAATTTCATGAATAGAGGTCATACTGGTATCCATGGCATAAATGAGGTGTGGGAAACTCAAAGGTTACTGACAGCATGGGGAAAGGCAGTATGTGGGTGAGTGTGGACAATTCCCACCCTCTAGGCCCCCTGTAAACATGGATGAAAGCCACGTTGGTACCCATGGGTGGCACTCTGTCAAGGTTGCCAGGACTTGGAGATACAAGGACAGAAGAAGGAAGGGGACATCACTTCTTTCTCTTCTTCATGTACCCTGGGTATTCACTGGAAAGAGAAAGGAACTAAGAGACACATTTTTTGACATCTTTCCAGATGGGTAACCAATCATCTTTAATCTTTACTTCTCTCAAATGCCTCCTGAATCACTGGGACTCCTTTGAAGAAACAACAACAACAACAACAACAACAAAAAACCCTTTTTTTCTCTTTTTGCTCCTCTGTCCCCTTCGTGCATGGGCAATTGCATCACTGTGCCACCTGACACTCCCCTCGGATGCATCCCCCAGCTGGGAAAAGTTTATTTCCCCAATCCTTAAATGACTTGGCTTTAAATTGAGTTCATGGGAAGGGAATCCAGAAGCCAGACATGCCAGCAAAAGGGTAAAAGTTTTTAACCAGTCAGACTTGTGTTCTCCCTCTCCCCGTGCAAACTGGTAAAAGGAATGATAAAGATCACTATTTATATCCTCTGTAAAGTTTTAATTAATGGAAAAAAATATTTGTGAGGCTAGTCTTAAGCTGTATTGAATGTGTTGTACTTTGTGTGTGTCTTTCTGCATGGTTCTGTCATAAGGAAAAATAACTTAGGATAGAACATGGGTCAAGGACCCCATATGCCCGCTGTTCAAACCAGACTAGCAAACTGGTTAGTAACAAACTTTGCCGCAGGTCTCCATCTTGTATTACATGCTTCGAGCTTGACCTTGTAACAACAGGGCAATATTTTCTTTTGGTCTCTGCCATTTACTATGGCAGTTCGTGTTCATTTCTAGCTTAGAAAATTAGTACTTTCTGGTTAATATCTGTATTACTTTTTTCATTTGCTGAATCTCTTCCCCTCCATGAACAACTTCTAGTTTCCTTTCTTAAATCTTCCTTTCTCTGAGCTACTTTTAAAGAGTGTAGACTTTGTAAAAACTGCTTACCACCTCTTTAAAAATATCTTATACACTTGCAGTTAAGTCATAACCTTAGTTGAGGCTTGTTGGTTTTGCCTATGTGATTACTTTTGGTGAAGTTCAAAAGTCAGAAATATTGGCTGCTTAGTATCGCTAAAGTAATGTAACACGGGATTTAAAATGATTTTCTTAAAGAGCACCATGGCTAAAAGTCAGCATAATTAAAAGTGGATATCCAAGCTATAAGTATAATTAAAAGAGTTTATGAATTTTTCTTTTCTTGGATCTTGTTTCTCTGGAAAAGATTTTTTCTCCATAGACTGAATTATTTTTCTCCATTTTGTCTTGCCACTCTCAGTGCACACATCAGAGGCCCTAAGATAACTTCTGAAAGCATGGGACTCTTTGGTAAAAACAGAGAAGGCACCATGAACCCCATGTTAGGAAAAAAAAAAAAAAAAAAAAAAAAAAAAAAACCTCTGTTTTCCTCATGGAACAACCACAATTAAAAGTGAATAGATCCTTCTCAAAATATGTTTTTGTCTTCCATCTATGCCTGTTTGTTAGACCCTGGAAATTGCATACTTTCTTAGCCTTGCTTCTTGAAGGGCTCCACCCTAAGGCCAGTAATCCAATTAGGAGATTGACAAATGAAAAATCTTAGAACTATTGGATTTTCTTCTGTCTGGCTATGTAATCATATATGTGTTAGGTATGTGATGTTTATTAAAAAGAGCTCTATTTAATTGGCCTAACCAAAAATAAGCACTTAGATCAAATATTTTTTGAAGGAAAAGTAAAAGCTTTAATGCCTTTTAATGCATGTGACTTTAATCTCTGAAAAACAAAAGCAATTTGAAAGATTATTGGTAAAATGCAAATGTCTTCAAAATGTAAATATGTGGTCTAGATTATGCAGGTCAGATACCAGGTTTGGTAAATGTTATAAACTATTTCGTTGGCTTTTGAGAACTGTTTAACTGGCCTGCTTTACAATTTGGTAAGGCTTGAAGACACATAGAATTAACCATGCCCATGTGTTGGAAAGAATCAGACCTTAGCTGTACCTAGTACATAACTAAAATAATTTATCAGGCATTACATTAAAATTTAAAACTGCTAAGTGTTACCATTATAACACATTACTGAGACTACTGAAAATAGATTTAGGCCAGGCATGGTGGCTCACGCCTGTAATCCCTGCACTTTGGGAGGCCAAAGTGGGCAGATCATGAGGTCTATAGATCGAGACCATCCTGGCTAACATGGTGCAACCCCATCTCTACTAAAAATACAAAAAATTAGCGAGTTGTGGTGGTGGGTGTCTGTAGTCCCAGCCACTTGGGAGGCTGAGGCAGGAGAATGGCGTGAACCCAAGAGGCACAGCTTGCAGTGAGCCAAGATCACGCCACTGCACTCCAGACTGGGCGACAGAGCAAGACCCAAAGACATTTTGTCATTCACAGACAATTATTGTCTTGTTTTGATCCATTTCAAAAGATGGTTTATAATCAGCTATTGGACTTTGACAGGTACTCTCAAATGCAGGTTTCTGATAACTTTGAAGACTGTGACATTGGTATAGAGGAAAACACAGGACTCATGAAGAGCTGAAATGTTCGTGAATATCAAGAAGATCAAGAATTAACAGAATGGACTGAACTAATAGAAAACTGAAGTAATCTTTTTAAGTTTTTTCTTAAAACATTTTGTTTCTTGTTTTGCTTTTCAGAGTCAATGAAACTTTTCCTTCGAGCTACCTACAGCTTTTAACAATTGAGTAAGGTACACTCCTGTGAACAAAATGTGGAGCATATTTGTTTATGTCTGCCTAGTTTCTATAGAATCTGGAAACTATTTGTGAGTACTTTTAACTTAAGCAATAGTTATTTGTATCAGTGCAATGAGAATTGTTTTCTTTTGCAAGAGGAAACAATTGGAGAAGCTGGTTGTTTTACCAACGCTTTTACTAGAATGGTTTGCTTTCCTTTAGGGTATCAAGCTTGACTTGCAGAGCCAATAAAACCCCCTTGGGAAAACCACCCATGTACTTTGTCCATACAGTCCCTGTACAGGTTTCCTTACCTGTGGTGAGTAATGAATGTCACTTTCTACCAGGCCCAGGACCCCCTTGTCATTGGGACTTCAAGAAGAGAGGAATTTACCCAACTCATAGGTATTTGAGGGTACAAACTCATAGCTGGGCTCAGCTTTAAAAAGTTTTATCTAAGGTTCCTTGTTGAATGGAGTCCCACCAAAGCCAATTTAAAAAGCCTATGTAAAAGATGATTATTCTTGCTGCAATTTATGCAAATTATCAGGCCAAGTATAAGATTGAAGTATATTTTGCAAACAACACAGTCCTATCATGATTTGTTTTTAACAAAAATGAGGACTGGAGAGAGAAAAATTATGTTTCAAAACTTATCATACACTTGTCATTAAATTCTAGACTCATTAGTTCTTTCTAAGTTTTTGCCTACATTTTAGACTAACCCTGCTTATTCCTGTGAACTAACCAGTGATCTCCACCTTCAGTTCACGAAAAACAAAAGGGATAGGTAATGTAAAAATCTGGATCAGTATTCTAGTTCTGGGCAATTATCCCGCAAAACCTGCCAGGTGATTGGAATAAATAGGGTGCCCATAACTCAGAGGTTTTTTGGGAAAATAAGACCAAAGGAGTGAACAAAACCAAGTCCCATGCACCCAAATCCCTAGCAGGCATAACTATAGCCATCAGTTATCTGGGTGTGTTGGCAGCCTCAGGATTTTTAAGCGGTTCTTACCCCCTTTGTTTCATTTTGATACGTGTCTTCTAATAACCTGGTTTGTCTCTTCTCACCTTCAAGCCATCAAACTCTAAACAGTCATGCAACTGGAGCCTCAAATGATGGCTCCCTTTTACTGGGGACTGTTAGATAGGTCTCTGAGGGAAATCCGGCTGTGATTTTCCCAAAACAGTACACCCTGTCAGCAGGAAGCAGTTAAGATCAGTCTTTATGCCTATTCTAATGGAGTGGTGTCTTCACTTTAACCTTTTTTGCATACTCACAAACCAATCAGCCTGCACTCCCCATCCTGGGCCTATAAAAACCCTAGACTCAGTCAATAAGAGAAGAGAACAAATCAACTGTGGGGGTGGGGACCTACCCCCAAATCCCCCCTGCACTGAGAACTGTTTTGTCACTCAAAAAAAATCTTCTCTGCCCTCCTCTTCATTCAATGTCCAGTGTATCCTCATTGTTCTTGGGAACAATACAAGAGCCCAGCAACTGATGAATGCAGGTACTTACTATAACACAGGCCAGCTGGGGCACACCAGCATGGCTAAGCAAGGGCCGGGCAGGGTGTCAGTGGTCGGGGGGCCCTGGATTACAAAGTGACCAAGAAGAAAAATCCTATATCATAAATACTTTTCTATAGTACCTATACTAACTATATATTATATAGAAATTCAACATTAAAAGTAAATTGTTTTATCTTCCAACCCTCATGATTCACATAAAAAGAGATACATAAGGCTATTTCAAAAAGACATAAGAATAATATGACAACATTACTAATATCATTTATTCTGCATTTTAAATATGCAGGCACTGTATCCTAATCACTTTCTACACATCATCTCATGAATTGTCACATCAACCTTAGAAATTAAATTAAGCTATTGTGAACCCATTAAATAAAAGTAAGAAGGGTTAGCTAGATAATTTAAGAACTTTACTCAGGATCTTACAGCAATAAGTAATACAGTCAAAATTCAAAATTAGTTTTGTTTGACTTTAAAATTGGTATCTATAATTACCTAATTATACTGCCAGTGGCATACAGATAGAGAGAGATTCATTGACATCTATTGAGTATGTGACTTTGCTTAAAAATTTTCACTTGGTTCCTAAAGGCTCAAAGGCCTTTCACCTCTTATTTGTCTCAAACCTTCATCCTATACATACATTGATTTCATAGAGTTTTAGTATGGTAATAAGACATGTGCATTTCCTTATGGTAATATTCACAAATGATTTCCTAAATAGATATTTTATTTCTCAAAATTATTTCTAGAGTTCTAAATAAATAAGGATCCTTGATCACACCATTAATTGTGCATACTGACACATAGAAGGAACTTGATAAGCCTCAGCTCAGTTCATTCCCTGCAAAATGAGTGAATGAATGATTGAATTCTTGCCCAACTTTGTGGGTGGAATTCATAATGGAAGAATCAAGGGGTCACAAATAAGAATGCCCTTTTTTTCAACATTTTGGGATTTTTTTTTTTTTTTTTTTTTGGTATATTAGTCAGTATAAACTATACTGCAGCCACAAACTCAGGGATTAAACAAAACAAAGATTTATGTGTCACTCATATCACACTAAGATGCAGGTTGGGGTTTTCTCATATAAACTGCTGAAAGTAGATGCAAGAATGCATGCTAACACATCTTGAAGCTTCGCCCTCATGCAGTACTTGTTTTCACACACATACATGAAAAAAAGAATGAGGATGAGCCAATGTTACATACATTTTTAATGGCCTCAGACAGGAAATAACACATCTCTTCTCATATTTGATTCAGGTAACCAATTTTATGACATAATCTAGAGGTAAGAAGACTGAAGAACAAATAGAAGAAAATGGATATTTGGTATGCAGTAATTGCTGCTAAAATTGTTTTCATGGTTAATATTGAGTGTCAACTTTATTGAAGAGTGAACATTATTGTTCCTGGATGTGTCTGTGAGGGTGTTGTCAAAGAGATTAACATTCAGTCAATGGACTGGGAGAGGCAGACCCATCCTCAATCTGGGTGAGTACCATATAATCAGTTGCCAGCATGGCTAGAATAAAGCAGGCAGAAGAAAGTGGAATAAACAGATTTGTTGAATCTTCTAGCCTTCATCTTTCTCCTGTGCTGGATGCTTCCTGCTCTCCAACATCAGACTCTACGTTCTTCAGCTTTTTGACTTTTGAACTTGCACCAGTGATTTGCCGGGGACTCTTGGGCCTTTGGCCACAGACAGAAGGCTGTACTGTTTGCCTTCCCTACTTTTGAGGTTTTGGGACTCGGACTGGCTTCCTGGCTCCTCAGCTTGCAGATGGCCTAGTATGGGACTTTACCTTGTGATAGTGTGAGTCAATTCCCCTAATAAGCTCCTCTCTCTCTCTCTCTAAATATATATGTTCTTTTTAGTACCCTACCCTAGTGCCCATCCATCTACTGCCCATCCATCTACTACAAACATAAAATCTCTTTCAAAAAACAAAACAAAACTACCATGAAGTCTTAGAAAAGGAAGCATGAGACAAGCCTGTTCTTAGTGAAAGGCATTTTTTATGAATTATAAAGTGTGAGATTGGGAAAGGATTTGAAGTCATGTCCCAAAGAACTGGTAAGCTGTTCATTTTCCAGCAGTATCCCCTAATCCTCATTTATCTCTGGATTCATGAAAAGTGTCTCTGCCAGCGTGGTTTGTTGCTTGAGAAACAAAAACAAGGAGATTTATATCTTATTCCTGGCCACTTCAGACCAAGTATCTACTGAATCCCACTGAAGTTTACACAAAAGACTGCAGCACCTTACTTGTCAATGTTATTCTTCAAGCAAAGTATTTTCTACTTGAGGCCTTCTGTCTAACATTTTTAAAATAAAAAAGCTATGTATCAGAGGACAATAGAAATGTACATCTAAGAAAGCTATTTAATCACTTTGTTATTCTATTGCTCAAGAAGTAGCTGGTCACATATCTGACCACAGCCCCTGGGAATTAGTAATTAATGTAAAAATGTAAATACATTGAAGATACTCAGTTAATCGGGTAAGTGGATACAGAGGTAATATGTAATACATTCATTCAAATATAATGCAATTTTTAAACATTTTCTTTAAAAAATGATGTGTTCTCAAATTTGTTCTGTTGATCTCCTAGAACTTCATATTATATAACAGCATTGTCTTATTTTAGCATATCATGAATATGCAGCTCAACATTAAGTTGCAATCATTTTTTATCCCAAGAGAAAATGAATTCCTGTGGTTTTTTTTTTTTTTTTATTTTTTTTTTATTTTTTTTGCTTTTATGGTATCCATTCTTCTGTGATTTTAGTTGCATCAGAATCCTTCTTCTTCACACACTATCTGGTTCCAGTGACTCCAACTTTTTGTGTGTCTCCAAAGACATCTGTGTCACCCATGTCTCTGCCTTTGATCATACAATTTGTTTTCTTGGATGAGGTCAACCTACCTCTTTTTATCTTTCTTGCAAACCATTATTCATTCTTTTATGGTCAGTTCTCATGACCTACTTTCTGTAAAGACATCCTTAACTTCCCCAGCCCGTGTCTGGCATTCTCACTCTGGACCCCACAGTACTTTATTCATGACACACTGTTGGAATAATTTGAAAACATGGGCCAGGCACTGTCGCTCACGCCTGTAATCCCAGCACTTTGGGAGGCTGAGGCAGGTGGATCACGAAGTCAGGAGATCCAGACCATCCTGGCTAACATGGTGAAAACCTGTCTCCAATAAAAATACAAAAAATTAGCCGGGTGTGGTGGTGGGCGCCCGTAGTCCCAGCTGCTCCGGAGGCTGAGGCAGGAGAATGGCGTGAACCCGGGAGGCGGAGCTTGCAGGGAGCCGAGATTGTGCCACTGCACTCCAGCCTGGGCGACTGAGCAAGACTCTGTATCAAAAAAAAAAAAAAAAAAAAAAAAAAAAAACAGAACAAAACAAAACATGAATTCCTAAAGAGCCAGAATTATATTTTATTACTTGAAACTGAAAAGATATAAAATAATTATTTCTCCAAGAAAATAAAATAATTATTTCATATTACAGTTTATGTTGGATGAATTAATTTGGATTTGTGGCTTTTTTTTTCAATTAGGTACTCTGTCAATCTTTTCCATGAAGTTATCTTTGAAAACTGAAAAGAAATAAGACTCTTTTATCTACTTAAATCAAAGAGTAACTTTATTTTTTTATTTTCTATCACAAATATACATCTACTTAACATTAAACTCTCTTCAGGATGCTACGAATGTATTTATTTATTATAATTATAGTATGCTCTTGATTCAAATGACTTTAATAGAAGCTGTATGTGTTCCCCTGACCTAATACATGTATTGTTATATACACATAAACACATACACAAACACGCATGCATATCTTTATAATAATGTAACCAAAAATATGTATGTACATATATACACATATAATTGATTGTTTTGTTAAATTTAATTAATTTTTTTAGTTAGAACAGCAATTTTCCATCTCATTAGGTAAATATTAACCAATTCAATCAGATGGGGCTGTGGTAAGAGAAAGTACAAGTGTAGGGAAATAGTTTCAACAGAAGAAACCACATAACAGTTACAGGAATGAAAAGTCTTGGGGTAACTGAGCAACTAGAATCACAGTCCCTCTTCAGTAGACAGTTCAGTTCATGATAAAACCAAGGACAAGTAAAAGAAAAGAAGAGCAAGTAAGGCTGCCCTTGTATGCATGTGGGTAAGGGGTACAAGTTGATTTATTTAATAAAATAATTCATACCAGAGCCAGGACTGAATGCTTACTGTTTCTATTATTCTAATTGAGAAAACCTAATTTTTATTCCTTTTAATGAGAAGGATTAATCTTTTAGTTGACTCCAGAAGGGAGAACAAAGAATAACAAGTAGAAATGACAGGGAGGTAGATTTCAGGTCAAACCATGGAAGAGTTACAGCAATTACAACTCTACAAAATCGAAATGGCTCACATTAATATTACTAATAACCAACTTCACATGGTGCTTTGCAGTTTACAAACCATGTGCACATGTTCTTTTTGGTATCTAGAAACAACTTGGTGGCAGGCACTATGCATGCTCTGCAAATGTTAATAAAACACAGTCTCTTACTCCTGAGGGTGTCACTGTTTTCTAAATGGATGATGTGCCAGAATACCCTCAAATCACAATACTACTTATAAATTTGATTCTTATGGGAGGATTTTTGGCTGGACAATGTCCTGAAGAGCTTGCTGGTAAGAAATCATTATTTCCACAGTCTGGCCAATCCCTTCAGGAATCAGTCCTGTCAGGCAGTTTTTTTTTTTTTTTCATTATGTCCATTTTATACAACAGGGAGTTAGAGAGATTAAGCTAATTCTCTAAGAGATTAAGCTAATTCTCATATCTAGGAAAGATGGAGTAAGGACTTAGTCACAGAACTAATATCAAATCTATGATACAATGATTTCTTTGGCACTGATATAATTCAAAAAGAGGCAAGAAATCAATTTCTTGGGAGTTTTTAGAAGAGACTTAACTATGAAATATAAGTTGGACGTTTAGCTTGCTTTCAATTAAGAAATCAATAATTTTGTCATCCTTGAGATTTAGCAACAATTCCAATCCAAATGAAGACTTTGAGTTTTTCAAATTAACATCATGTATTCATATCTCATCTCTCCTGTGTTGAAAATCTTGATTCATATCAGCATAAACAGATTCACTTATTTGCTTTTTTTCCAGTTGTATCAAGTCATATAAAAAGCATAACATCAAAATCATAATACAAATATTACTTTTTTTTTTTTGAGACACAGTTTCACTCTATTACCAGGCTGGAGTGCAGTGATGCAATCTTGGCTCACGGCAAGCCCCACTACCCAGGTTCAAGCGATTCTCCTTCCTCAGCCTCCAGAGTAGCTGGGATTACAGGCTTGCACCACCATGTCTGGCTCATTTTGCACTTTTAATAGAGACGAGGTTTCTCCATGTTGGTCAGGCTAGTCTCAAACACCTGACATCAGGGGATCGGCCTGCCTCGGCTCCCACAGAAGTGAGCCACTGCACCCGACCAAATATTATTATACGTGGAGGCTCACGTCTGCAATCCTAGCACTTTGGGAAGCTGAAACAGGTGGATCATGAGGTCAGGAGTTCAAGACCAGCCTGGCTAACATAGTGAAACCCATCTCTACTAAAAATACAAAAATTAGCCAGGCATGGTGGCGTGTACCTGTCTTCCCAGCCACTCGGAAGACTGAAGCAGAAGAATCGCTTGAACTTGGAAGTGGAGGTTGCGGTGAGCCGAGATCGCACCACTGAACTCCAGCTTGGGTAACAAAATGAGCCTTCATCTCAAAAAAATGAAAAAGAAATATTAAAAATTGAGCAAAGACTAAGTTTTTACAATGCTTTTCTCCTTGTAAGGTATTTATTTAGAAGTTCTGTGTTCAAAATCATTAGGCACAATTTTTTTTGTATATGGTATCAGTTTCATATGTAGTTCATTTTTGTTTCTATGTCTTGTTAATTTTGCAGGGCACTCCTCCCCTTTAAATTTTTGAATCCAAAGTATGCAATTTAAATACATTACTGGTAGCAATATAAAATTGTATAAGCTCTATGAAGTTGAATTGGTGGTATTTAGCTATATATATATATTTACCTTTACCTCAGCATTCTCACGTGGAAGAATCTATCCCAAAGAAATGCTGCAAAAATAACTAATAATTTGTCCATAAACTTATTTATTGTAAACGTCTTTATAAAAGAAAAAGAATTGAAGATATTAGATTAAAATAAATAGAAGGCTAACTAAAGTAAAGTACAGAAATATGTAAGAGGTCCTTTTCCCTACAGCTTTGTGGATGGAGTATGTTTCCAAAGTTTTGGATTTTTGCCAAACATCCAAGATATGAGTTATAGCAGCAAAGTATAGTTTTAAATTGCATTTTCTTTCGGAGTGAAGTGGAGCAGAATTTATAAGTGCAAATGTTCTTTGTATTTTCTTTTCTGTGAGCAGTTTATTCAGAACTTTTGTGCATTTTTCTATTCCATTGTGGTTTTATCTTCTTGCTTTTTAATAAAACCTTATAGATATATTAAGTGATAGCACTTTATCTATAAAATATGTATCAATACTTCCCCAGTTTTCAATTTACCTTTTGATGTTGCTTGTGAAAAGTTGTATTTTCAAACATGTTATTATTTCTGTGTTTCAACCATACAGTCAGGTTTGTCACTCTTTTTTATTGTTTATGGATTTTGAAAACTCATAGTTATGAGTTTTCCACTCTCTGTCAGATAGGAGACTGGGGCCATTTCCTTCCACGATTTTCTAATGACCCACAAATGACTTCAGACCCATGATCTTTCTTAGCTGACTTTAGTTGATCAATAAAGCTTTCCACTTGAAACTTGAGCTTTTGAACAATAATACTTTTTCAATTAAACTATTGCATTTTAAAATAAGTTTGAAGTTGATTTGTTAACAGAAAAGGCTAATTAATACATTCTCCAATGTTCCTAGTAACATTTGCTTAAAAGTCCATTTTTTCCCCTGACGATTGCCATGTTATCTTTATCATATACTACATTCACATAAAACGTTGAGTCTATTTGGGATTGGTCTGTCTGTTTATATGTGCTGCATTAATAGGCACTGTGAAATATAAACGCTTTTTGCATGTTTTAAAATCTTATTGCTTTTTAGAATTATATCACTTTTTAAAAATAGTACTAAAACCATAACGGAGCTCCTCTTTTTTATTGAATAGATTAATATTATATAAATCATAATTTCAAGAAAACATGTCATTGAACAAGATAGTGAAACAGGAAGTCTCAAGTTCCACTTCCCTCCTCACAGAAAGTTCATCTAACAACAATCCACAGACCAGAATATCTATTGGAAATACTTTGAAACAAGCCTGAGACACCTGCATGGCCTGCAGAAGTGAATGAAAACCAAATTAGAAGAGTAAGAGTAAGAACGGTGTCACACTGACCATGCTGCCCCTGCCACTCCCCAAGTTGGCACCATCCCAGGAGAGGATTTCCCTGGACCTACGGTTTCTACAGGGGAAGAGAGAAGTGGAAGCAGTCACTCAGCTTCCCTAGCATTTTGAAACACTTCCCAGGAAGCCCCCTCCAGTCTCAAATCAGAGAAACACTGTGGATAAGCGCACTGCTCCATCGCCTGGGGTCAGGTAAAAATGAAGAAGGGAGGCAGAAGTCATATTCACCAGCCTGTGGAACTTGGTGGCACCTCCATAACTCCTGCCAGCTGTGTCACCCAACTGGAGATACCAGCCAACTTCCCAGCCCATCCCCAAAGTTGAACAGGTCGCTTTCAGTAGCACGGTGGGAAGTTCAACCTACAGTCCCTACACGACTAGTCTCCATGCCCAGCCTCGGAGTCCACCCCACAAACTCGGCTCAGGGAGGATGATGTCTGCCTCTGCCCATTTCTGTGAAGCACAGCGGCTAGACCTGTCTGACTGGGGAATTCAAGCAGCAGCTCCACTCAGCCAAAAAGTCTGCTTGCCATTCAGAGAGACTCTCAGGCTAGACCTGCTTCACCGGGGAGGTTAAACAGCCTATCAGCTCAGCCAAAAGCCCACCCCACAACTCTCCCCTGACAGGGAGGCAATGTTCAATCGTGCGTTTCTAAACAGCGTAGCATCTGGTCCCTCCGTCCTGAGCGGTGACTCTGCCTAACTTCGGGGTCCCGCCTGCAGTCCACCTAACTGCAGATCTCAAATCACAGAACTGCTCAGCCGGAAAACACATCTAGTGACCCACCTGACCAGAAACCATCACAGTACCCAGCCAGGAGCTCCGCCTGGTGGCAGAGCCCAGCCAGTGGCCTCAGCAGAAAGTGGGGCCCAGAGAGCAAGCCCACCCAACATCAGAACAAAGGCAACCAGAAAAATTCACAACAAGCTCTGCCTGCCCTGAGTCATCATCAGGCAGCCCTTCTAAAATCCAAGGCTATACTAACTGGAGAAGGCCTATCCCTGCTGAGCACCGATAAAGGTCAGAAGAGGGGGCTGTCTGTTATGACTTTTGATATATATATTGACAGATTTGCTTTGTCATATTTTTACACATTTGTATATGCCCTTAAAAATATATGAAAGCTTTCAGTTCTCCTTTCATTTCACTTCATTTCTCCTTACCATGTGAATTATAAGCATATATATTTTTTAAATTGTTCCAAAACTAGGCCAGGTGTGGTGGCTCACGTCTGTAATCCCAGCACTTTGGGAAGGTGAAGTGGGCAGATCGCAAGGTCAGGAGTTCAAGATGAACCTGCTCAACATGGTGAAACTTCGTCTCTACTAAAAACACAAAAATTAACTGGGCATGTTGGTGAGCGCTTGTAATCCCAGCTACTCAGGAGGTTGAGACAGGAGAATCACTTGAATCTGGGAGGTGGAGTTTGCAGTGAGCTGAGATCGCACCATTGCACTCCAGCCTGGGTGACAGAGCAAGATTCTATCTCAAAGAAAAAAAAGTTCCAAAAATAATAGGTCACAAAATAATGGCAATGACTTTCATTTACATTTATGGGTGGGAGGTGGGTTGAAAGAATCAGGAAATGTGAGGCCAAGGGTGGTGGCTCATATCTGTAATCCCAGCACTTTGGGAGGCTGAAGTGGAAGGATTGCTTGAGGCCAGGAGTTTGAGACCAGAGTAGATAACATGAAGAGGTTCCATCTCTACAACAAATAAAATAATTAGCTGGGTGTGATGGTGCACACCTGAAATCCCAGCTACTCAAAAGGCTGAGGAGGGAGGATCCCTTGAGCCCAGGATATCAAGGCTGCAGTTAGCTATGATGGCACTATTACATGCCACCTGGGTGACAGAGAGAGACCTTGTCAAAATAAATAAATAAATAAATAAATAAAAATAAAAAATAGGAAATGTGAACAGGGTAGTAGGGATAAGTGCAAATAAAACTTCTTTTGGTTTAACTTTTTATTGATACGGTTTTGACTCTTAGAACTATGGTAATTTTTCACATACCCTCTCACACCTCCTCCTAAATTGCCACATAAATTGAGATGTAGAGAGAAATGAATGTAGAATGCAGACAGTAAAATTAAGACTAACTGTATCACAAACAAATTACATAACAATTATGAGAGAAATGGAGAACAAAAGGACTAACTTTAATGACTTTGGTAAACAGTATCTAGATTTTCATATTGTAAGGCTAAAGACAGAAAAACAAACCTGTACACAAGTTTTATAACCTAGTTAGCATTTTTTACGGGACTATGAGCAAGCAAATCTCAAACTACATTACACCAATATTGTGCATGATGTGGGCACATTTCTCACTGCCAGAGAAAGGAGTTACAAGTAAGGAAAGAGGAGAGACTATAGGATTAGTTTAACTAACTAGTGATTAACTCTACTTAATAAGTACTAAAAAAGATCAATTGCAGTAAGAAAGACATAAGTTGAGTTCTGTTCATAATAGTGTATTTTATAATATATTAATAATATATTTCACCATATGTTGTTACTGATATCTTGAAAAAGGACATTGATGGACTGTATATCATATATTCTGATGACAGGAAAAAGCATACATAGTATATATGCTGATTGACGTATTACTTGATGCTTTTACAACAAAACTATTGCTAAAGAAAAAATGATTCTGACGCTTGTTAAAATAGGAAGGAAGGCTTTATTCAGGATTATTCTGATGGGTGTCAAGACTAACACAACAGGTGAAAGAGATCAGGCTCAATTCTGAATACAGCAAAAACAGGTGGAGATTCATAGCCAATGAGAAGAGTGAAGGTGTCAGTGGATGGAAAATTACTAAGAAAATACACCAAGGGTAGGTTGATCCTTGCTAAAGACAGGGCAGGGTGATCAGATATCCAGGGTGCGGGATGAGGAATTTGACCAGATATTGAGAATAATCACATATCAAGAGTGGCAGATTTTCTCTAAATTGACTAAAATAGGAATCTTTCTAAAACGGAGCTATACAGGCCTAGCAAGGCTAGGAGTCAAGGTCAAGTCCCAGTAGAGAGAAAGTGCAGAGGAGCCTCACAAATGCTGGGTCAAAGAGAGTCTTCATTGTTATTGCTCCAAAAATCTTTAGTATACAGACTTAAATGAGAAAAAAAATAAAATGAGGAAATTCCAAAAAAAAGATTATTTTATTTGTCATGTGGAACAAAAACCAAATATGCTCAGATGAAAAATATTTTCTAACAGGTGTCATAGATAACATTAAGTGCACTTTTTCAAAACTATAATTTATATATTGTTCAACATTGGCTGTTAAATAAAGGATCACTGTTAATGATTATAAGTACTAGCAGAGTTCACAGAAATGGGAGGTGGGGTGTTTGTTTATACCACAAAAGTCTGTTTTGTTCAGGAAGGACATGAATTATGTAGGTGGAAATGGGATTGTGGAGAGATCTAGCTCCTACTTAGGGTCATAACTTTACGTAAGATCCAAGAAAGGATGAGGGAGAATTTAAGACTATAAAATGGATAGTTTTGAAGTGGTTAATAATTTTTATAGTGAACAACTAAAATAGCCAGAGAAATATACTTGTTTCTAACTCAGCTAGGAAAATAAAGTACTTTGAGGTATATCATGCTGGCTTGCCCCCCCATTCCTCATAGAAGTGGGTGTAAGAGACATTGAATATAGGGGGGCTTGGTGAGCAATTACTCATAATTTGTGCATGCATGCATGCATACACACACACAAGAAATTGACTTTGTCTGACTCAGGTCACTTAATATTATACTGTTCTGCATATTACCACTAGTTTACTGGCTGCATGTGCTTTTAAATAAAACTTTCCTCTAATTAATACAAAGTTTAAAAAAAATGAGGGATTTTAAAAACTCATCTCAGTATAATATAAGCTATTGGAAATTCTTAAACAAGGGGAGGGATCAATTGTCATGTCATTATGTCAAGATATTGCATCAGAAATATTTAATACAAATTTTCCATTGGGTAGCAAATAAATAGATACTTATAATGGAACTCTAGTTAGTCTATCAGTCAGAGTTCAGTTAATAAAAGAGGAGTTACAAAAATATTTCAGTAAGTAAAACATTTATTATTATTAGATAGCTACAAAACCAGTGTGACAGACTTTTAAGCCTGAACGTCTGTGAGAGCTGCTTCTAGCTCTCAGATCTGCTGCTAACTTTTAGAAAATCAGAAACTTATAGAAACTACTAGCAATTTGGGAAACTGCTGGCAACAATCTCTCCTGCCTTCTATACTCGGGTAAGCGATTTCTAGAAAAAGGCTGAAAGATCTTTGTGAAGTACTATGTTTGCCTAGGAACATATAATTTGTTCAGTTCTGATAAAAGAATGGGTAATGTTTTCATTCTTTCTTCCAGATCTCAGGTAAGAGCTTCTACTTGGTAGAATCTAGTCTGGCACTCTTGAGCATGGCTCTGTAATAGAAGGAAGACCTTAGATGGGTAGAGATGGTGTCAAAAATAATCTGGGATTATTACGATACTATATCTTGGGTTCTGAGAAAGGTAAAGATTCTTAAAGTGGAAAAAGAGGCATTGTTATTATATACAGTAATATCCTGGGAACAATTCTAAAGCATTTTTAATACACTTGGTCACACACTCTAGTTACTGTCATAGAATAAATTTGAACTACATCAAAGTCTATATAATGTTGCTAATTAGCCTGGATAATATTCATATTATGTCAACTTTTCAATTATGTCTTGATGATAGAGACGTATCATATATATTTGTCCATTGCAGTCTGCTAGACTAGTGTCTTAAAAATGGATATTAACATGTATTTGCTGAGAAATAAATATGTCATCCACATACCTGTCTCCTGTCTTCCTTCCTCTGTCATTTATTTTTATATTGCTAAGAGATGTTGCCAAGAGCTGACTTCCACTGAGATTAAGAAGTATACAAGAACATTATGTTGTTTTAATAAACATGAAATTGAAAATCAGACAAATATAGGAAAATACAATTGATTCAAGGAGTTTAAAAATTACCCTTAAAAATAAAATGCAGAAAGGGAAAAGTGGAAAAAAGATACCGAGTTATATTCTACAAATAAAAAATGGCAATACCTAAGTAATTCTAATAAGAATATTCTCAATTTAGAAAAAAAATTGAAATTTTCTTTTTACTGGTTGAAACAGGTAAAAAGCATTGGAAAAACTTATAAACCCCCAAAATGAACCTATCAAAGTTACCCGTAAGTTACTTGGATGTAATCTTAAGAAATGTAATGGTTTCAGATAACTTTTACATTCTCAATTTAGAAAAAAAATTGAAATTTTCTTTTTACTGGTTGAAACAGGTAAAAAGCATTGGAAAAACTTATAAACCCCCAAAATGAACCTATCAAAGTTACCCGTAAGTTACTTGGATGAAATGTAATGGTTTCAGATAACTTTTACATGGGTTAACAGTGATGTGGCAAACAGAAAATCTCCTGGAGTAAAGGTTGAAGGAAATTCAGCTTACTAAAAGGACATAGAAAGATAAAACATATAAATTTTGCTCTAGGATTTTCTAGCTGTGGCACTATGCACGTGTGTGTGTGTGTGTGTGTGTGTGTGTGTGTGTGTCTTCTCTATAGTTCCGTAATAATTTCTATCTATACTAAAGAGGTATGATTCCTGAGTACTTTGCTGAAACTATCCTCACGGACATGTTGGCAATACTAATCCTTCAGCTCTTCCACTCTTGATGTCCTCATACAAGATTAGCTGTTTACAGTAAATTTTTCAGAAGCAACACAGTATTAACTGTTTTGCTGGAGAAATACACTAATATATGAGATAAGGATGTTGCCATGCAGTTTCAGTTTCTTCAAACTACGCTATTTTGGGATAGGTGACAATTTTGAGAAGGAAGAGTAATGTCACAAGTGAAACAACAATTTTTGCTTTGAAATAACAATTTATAATTAGTAATTTGATAGAGTATATATGAACACAGCGTATATTGTGGAATTGGACAAAAATGTGTCCGAATGTCATCATAAAATACAAGAAAAATGACTTTTATTTGCAGTTGTGCAATCTCAAATGTCATATTGTAGACTAGTCTGAGAAGTTCTAATTTCGGTCATCAAGAGAAAAGACTGTCATCAGTAATATGATGGTGGTAAGGTAGTAAACTACCTATGTTTCTGTCCTCTTCTCCACTCAGAACTCATCCAAACTTAATAAGTAAAACAATAAATAGAACACAACAATGCAGGAGATATCTGCAACCACAAAACAGCATATATAAGGAAAAGCTGCCAAGGGTGTGAAAATGTGACAAGAGTGTGGCAAGATACCAGGAGAGGACACCATTGGTGCTGTGCTTAGACAAAGCAGCAGTGTGCAGCTCGGCAGATGCGGACTCCTAATCAGAAATAGAAGCGTCCAAATATACTGCTGGTAGGCATTACCCTGGTGTTCCGGGTAATAGAAAAAGGAAAGGAGGCAGGGTTACATGGGGAAACAGACATGTCATCATTTTAGAATGTCTACTATTAGAACAATAGTGTGGAGAAGAACAGATGAACTGAAGGCAGCACTGCAGAGGTGACTTCTGTTTTCTGGGAAGAAACAGTCTGAAGGACACATCCATACACAATGGTTTTCTCTGCAATTCCCTGAGAACTCTCAAGGATTCCGGGGAGCACTCAGCACTACTATTGTGCTTCTATCACACAAACCTCTTACAAACGGTGGTCTCCAAAAGAAGTTACCTCTTTCAAAAATGAGTGTATTTTTTAAAAGAAGCCAACATACGACCTACGCTTTTTTATTAAAAGGAGAACAGAAAAGTAACAGAATAAAACACAAATGGCACATAAAAACTATTAAGTAGGATAATACTGTCATGAAGCAGATGAAAAATATGAACAAATATATTTCTAAGTTAAAACAAAAATCTAGTGATTCATTTGCTAATTTTTTAAAGAAAAGCTTAAATTAGTAATCAGGAAGTATCAGTGAAACAGCAGATGGGTTGAAACGAGCTGGCATAGCTCAGGAAAATGAAGAAAAACAAAATCATCACAGAAATTAAAGCCACATTGAAAACTATGCAAAGAAGAATATGCTACTGAAAACACAGGAATAAACAAAAGGCACAAATATGAGAAAAATAAACTATATAAAAATATAGATAAACAAAAACAAAATGGTTTGGAAGATTACAGATATGGAAGAGACACAAAAAGGAATCAATTTACAGAAAGTCAGCATCCCTGAATAAGAGATCTAAACAACTGAGATAGAAGGGTTCAAATACGTAAAGAACATATTTTCACAAATATTATTAGCTTTGAAACCAAAAATATAAAGGGCAGATTCTTTCCTAGTAAAAATTAGATTTAGATGGCTAAACTAACAAATCCTAACAAAGTTCCTAGATTTTGAAGATACAGAAACTTTTAGAAATACTGACCAGTCACTTGTTAATAAAAAGAACAAAAATAGCTTGACCTCAAGATTGACCACTGTAGACCTCTATTCTAAAAGACAGCAAATGACTGGCTACAGATTAGCCTTGGAAATAATTTCTGACAAAACAATTTTAGATGCAGCTAAATTTTAATTTTATTGTGTATAAAAATGGCATTTTTCTTCATAGTAAGGTGGAATCTCATAAGTCTTTTTGGAATAGAGAGCATGAACTGCAGGCAACAAGCCATGAAACATGACACTATGACTATGACACATATATGAGCATGAGCATTCAATTTATTTAACCATAGGACCAAGTGGTTAAAATTTGTAAAAGTAGAATGAAAAAATGAAAACTTGGCAGCAATATGTCATACATTTGTTTAACGTGGTTGCTGCCTTAGTATCTATTTTTAGGCCTTACATAAGTTGTTTCAAACCCATTTATATCCCATCACCTTTGGCCTCATTGAAACTTCCTATGTGATTGTTTATGGCACACCCTACCTCTGTTTTTCACTCCACTGACCCCCAAACCCAACCCACCTTTCAGCTGCTGACTGCGATGAAACCTAATGGTCCACACCAGAGTCATTTAAATGTGTCCCCTCTTCATGTGGTTTTCTTTAAACTAGCCAATCCACAGCCTCAGATACAAAGCCTAAAGGATAATACCCACAAACCTTGATAAAGGCATCGTCCCACAGGCCCTCTCTTTTCCTCACTCTCCACCCACTAGTTGAGCTCCCTGTCACTTCTGGACTTCCCATAACCTCTCTGGACCTGTGAGTAATACATTTCTTGTTTCATGTCTTTTTCTTTCACCTCCTCATTGTGTCTCATCTGACACCTGCACCTGAACCTCACTTTCCTCTGGTCGGAGCTCTTCTAGAATGTGGCTATTCTGGCTTATGGTCACATTTCTAGAGAGATCTCAAGACTGAATTAAAAATAAAAACAAAAATCACAACATAAAATAACTAAATTTTAACAAGAAGTAGAAGGTAGCATATCTTTTATAATCACATTATCAGTCAACAAGTATAATTTAAAGTTAAGATATTACTGAGATAAAGATTTAAGTGTATTTATTTGAGCATGTAGTGGCCAAGAAAAGATGCCACTCAGGTCTCCTGCTATAGGAAGCAGCTGATGGCCTTAGCTGTGGTTGCTCTGTATCCTGCATCCACTCTAAGTTTATGCTTCCTGCAGGATGTTCCAGCAAATACCTGAACACTGTAGGGTAAAAATGAAATCCCTTTTCCTGCAAAATGTGGGACTCCCTTAAGGAGGGACTGTCCCAAAATTTCCCCTTGCTCTGACTAAAACTTCATTAGAGCTCCTCTGCATTCTAAGACATTTCTTGTCACATCTTCCTTCTCTCCTTCACAGGAGTCAGACATGCCTTGTGATCTAATGGCTTAGTTCACCCCTACTTTTCTCTTGCTGTCTCCTCTCTATTCTTCAAAGTGTTTCCCCTCTAAATTTCATACATGTATCCCATTTAAGCAGCTGCTTCTCAAAAGATCTGAATTAACACTAGAAAAACTACTAACAAATAATAACAATCGCTTTTAAATTATGCGATAGAGGATAGAGTGGGAAATAAATTTAAAGCAATCAGAAAAATATTAAATTTGCCCTTGTGCTTAGTGAGAATCCAATAGGTAGGCTAAATAAAATAGCATAAATGATGTTATAACTATTACAACTGAATTTATTATAATTATGTATTTTCTTTCATTGCATGACACCCACAACCTCACAGCACACACACAAGGAAAGTAAAATCAGACTGTAATATGCTAGATATAAACCAAATAACCATAAAGAACAGAAGATATAAATTAAAATTTGTTTATTCAGGACTAAAACCATAACACTTGTAATTCAGTAAAAGCAAATGAAATAGACTTAGTTAAAAAATAAGAGAGAAAGAAAGAGGGAGAGAGTTGAATAGTTGTATGACCTCTATGTCTGTAATTATTTCAGTTTCAGGATTATTATCATTTTTTTGTGTATTGATATTCTTTTTCTTTAATTATTTAGATAATGTTCCATCTATTATCTTTTCTCATTTTGTGCAAATATCTCTTGTGCACATTCTACCTAAAATCCTCATTTCTTTTATGGGTATTTTGAGTATATTTTTTAACTTTGTGAATAGAATGTAGAGTTTGCTTCTTATCCTTTTTTTCTTAAAACTATTAAGACTATGAGCATTTCTTTGAGTAATGCTTTATTTTTATCCTGGATATTTTATTATCATATATACAACAATCAATATTTTATACTTTTTATACTTAGAATATGCCATATTCTAAAGGTAATTTGATTTTTGCTTAATAAAATTTTTAGGTTTTTTTTTCAGGCATAAGGGTATTATATGAACTGAATGTTTGTCTCCCTCCAAATTCACTTGTTAAAATCCTAACCCCCAATGTGGTGGTATGAGGAGGTAGGTCCTTTGTAAAATAGCAAGGTCACGAAGGTGAGTCCTCATGAATGGGAATTAGTGCTCTTATAAGAAATGGCATGAGAACTTGCCCTCACTCTCTCTGCTCTTCACCCATGTGAGGAAACAATGAAAAGGCCATCTGCAAACCAAGAAATTGGGCCCTCACTACACATTGGATATGCTGGTATTTTGATCTTGGACTTCCCAGCCTCAAGAACTTTGAGAAATAAATTTCTATTGGTTAAGCCACCCAGTCTATGGTGTTTCTGTTATATCAGCCCAAACCGTTTATTTCCTCATATTGTTAGTAAAATTGTATTAAATTGTGATTGGAGGATGTTATATGAACTGCTTCTACATTTCATAATGTCTATATGTTAGTATATGTACAATTTTATTTTGTCAGTGTTACAGAAGTGCTGGGAAGGAAGGTATAATACTGCAATTAATTCCAAATTATGAATTATGATTTTGGGGGGACTTTCTTGTACTTATCCATCTTTTCTCAGCTTAACATTTCCTAGCCTGAAAGTTGTTTCCACTGTTGTTCCCTTCAAATTCTCACCTCTCTACATTGATAGGAAGGCAGCAACAATTTTTTAAATGCTCACAATATAAAACTATCATATCCGGGGTGGGGACACTGAAATAATGAAAACTGCCATAAACAAGATATGAAGCAGATTACAAACTTGTTTCAGAAAAACCAGAGACTTCTTGGACAAAAGGTAGGAACAACTAATACATGGTTGCTCATCTTATTTCTGCCTTCCAGATGTCACCCAAATATGTCTGATAGCTTAATCCTATACCCTATCTAGGACCTATATGCAGGGGGGCGTAAAAACTATAGTTTTAGCTGATGATTTTCTGCAGTACATGTAGGGCCACTTGAAGAAAGGTGAAAATAATGTTCTGTACCAATTCATTTTGTCTGCCGGAACCACTTTTAGGCATTGTGAAAGTTCTAATCAATAAAAGTAGCATGCTCTTGTCCAACATAATGCAACTACTCTGTTACTCTAACATCATGGAAAACATATTTATACTCTTCCAAAAATGGGAACCCCAAAGCCCCAGTGGTCACTGCACTCATGTCGGGGAGATAATTATTTCTCTACTAGATCAAGCCTATTTACACTTTTCTGTATCAATGAAAACAATTATACATACAGTTTAAAAATATACCTTATACAAAATATTAGGAGAAAGGCATCTGAGAAGAGGATATTGGAAATGATCGATTAGATCGTGAGTTAGCAAGCTAGCTGAATAGATCAATTGAGAGTTAGAAGATAGATAGATAGATAGATAGATAGATAGATAGATAGATAGATAGGTAGATAGATAGATGATAGAAGAACAATGAAGAAGAGATATGTAACTATTCCAATGTCACTTCTATAATTGTTGATGAAACCATAATTATATTTATTTAATATATTGCTTTCTCCATTCTATGTTCCATTTCACTCAAGCACTTGAATTAACCCCAAACTTCATTTCTGTGATGACTGTTAGGTTCTTTACAAGTTCTTGACAATCAGTCGACTCAATAGACACTTCCAAGGAACGAGTGTGTACCATACCTCTGCTTATTTATTCTCACAGGAAAAGTGGACACCATCATACACAAAGCAAATTTCTACCCACTGGGAGAAATTACATCCCTAATTGTATTTAATACATACTCCTTGAGTGAAATGGCAATGTTGCTTTGTCCAATTCTAGGAGGTGTGACCTAAAATTGACTCCTGCCCTGGACTACTGGTCACTGTGAAGTTCTGAAGCACCTTTAGATGTGAATCAAGGAACACGTGGCAATGCTATGGTGCACCACCATAGTAAGCTACCAACTCTAATGAAACAGTGTTCTTCCAATAGAAAAGAGTTACTTAATGCTACCTCCACTTGTTCTTCCTACAAAGTTATAAACTCTCTTGACTCTAATCTAAATCAACCAACCTTCTTACGATGAGTTACCTTTTGTAGGTTCCTTTGCAGTTCCTTTGAGTGACTGGAGCACTCTCGAATACTTCAAGACCTTTGCTGCATATTCCTCACAAGGAATAAAACACTCAGAAATTAAAATTTCCTGTTGAGCCAATGAGCTCACATAAGCTGGAAAAACATGAATTAATTTTGCAAACCTAATATACCAGGTAAATAAAAAAAACATTTTTAAAGATTTGAGCAGATCAGGTTCTACAGCACGATATTTTGAATAAGTTTCAGTATGTATATTGAAGCTATGTCTGAAGTAGCCCGACTTACTATTGTAACAATTACTTCATGAGAATTGGAGTACCAGGCTGAAAACACATGTTTTCAGAGATTTTATGTGAAAAACATCTCTATAAAAACAATAAAAAAATTGGCAGTACAGAAATTTATTACCTTATTATTTAATTAATTTAGATTTAGTTTGTCAATAGAAATATCTTATGTGCATAAGAACACTAATAAACAAAATGTTATGACAAGCCGATATATGTAATGAATTATTTTCTTGAGTAATTGAATTGAGTGGCTTAGATGTTGATCTGTAAAAAGATATATGAATTTTATTAAAATTTAAATAGCTACAAATTCAAGTGGAAAACATCAAAATATATTTCAAACAAAACGTACATTAAATAATATAATAGTATTAGCCAACACTATATATATATAAACATTGTAGTTTTACGTTTCTTTTTGGCATTAATTAAAGTTAACAACCTTTCATAGAATTAAGAGGAAGTTATTCCAGATGACAGTAAATGGCCTTATAAAATAATGAATGTCTCATTTGTGTATTCAGTGAAATAATTCACTCTCACCAACATAAACTCAAAATTCTTTCATAAATTATTTTCGGCATTATTCAGTTATTACGTTTCAATATTTTACTAGATCTAAATGAAATAAGTGACTTCCTGACATTTAGAACTTGATATGATACAATCGTGTAAAAATGTAAGAGTTACAAAAATTATTACGGAAAAATATAAGTGATTTTTTTTCCTTTTAATGAATACTGAAAAGTGTATTGCTAATACCCTAAGTCCTTTCTTAATATGTAAATTTCTCACATAAAACAAGGTTGCTGTCTGTGTAAGCTGGCACGCAATTACGTCTTTCTTTGGTAGCAGCATCTGCATCCAAGTGCACACTAACACTCTTTTTTCCTTTTTCAATGTCCTCTGGTGCTAATTGAAGATTTTTGTGATGAGCTCTGAATGTGCAGGAAATGCCTAGTAGGAGTCCAGGCATTTGTAAATGGAATTTCTGGCTTGCTTATTATTGACTATCTATGCTTGCATTTGAGCTTTATTTTTATTAAACTTAAATCCCCTCTGTACTGTTTAAATCATCATTTGCCAGTTTAAAATTGAATATATAATACATGTAATCTAAAATATGTGATTTTAATGTGTTTTATCACAGACTCGATGGATGGCTCAAAGTTGAAATATAACTGAAACAGAAATCACGAAGAGGTCTATTTCAGGAAAAAGCTTCAAGGTCATGACATTTATTTACATGGTAATTTCCATTAGAATCATTAACATATTACACTTTAAATATGTACTCTTCATTACAAAAATCAACCATTCTATTATTATTGAAAGAATGAAATACCTGAATTGAAAGGATCGTATTGTTAGAGCTAACAAGTTTTATTTTTCAGAACTGTCATGTAACATAGCCTTTCATAACAAGCTACAATGAGTTGCTAGTGAAACAAAGAGCTCCTACATCATTTAAAAGCAAAAAGAATGTGCTTCTCTGTAAGAGACAGGGTAAGAACAAGGGCTTTACTATTATCAAAGGCACAAGAATGTCATGGCAGAGTAGGAACTGAGACTGGGATGGAGAAAGGCAGGAAAGATAAAAAATGAATCCATGAAAAGTAGAGTAGGTACATTATGGTTTATTACATTAATGCAATTACCAGCTCCTTTCTGGCTTCCCTTCCCACTGCTTATCATACGCAATTTTTACTAAGATAACAGATGTTATGAGAAATTAGAGTCTTGTATTAATTCCATACAAACTAATCAACCTATCGACAAATCTTCAATGAAACAATCAATAAATTGACAAATCAGCAATTCAATAATCTGATTGCCTGTTTTGGGTAAGGCATTTGCTGACCGTGATAACAAGGCCAGCAAACTGACATCAATGGCAATGTACAAAGAGGGATTCTCAATAGTAGTATTATAACCCTAGCCTCCCAGAGTGATGACGTTGAAAGAGAAGACACACTGGGATTTTTCTTGTAATTGTGGTAAGAACACTAAACATGAGATCTATTGTCTTAAGTTTTTAAGTGTATCATGCATACGATATTGCTAACTACAGGCACAATATTGCACAACAGATCTCTAGATCATATTTATTTTGCATAATTGGAACTTTATACTCATTAAACAGCAAAGGAGGATGTTGTTTTTAAGGTCAGTCTTAAAGACAACTGTAAAAGTCATATTGAAAATAACCACACAAGGTCTAAAACCCCCAAAATAATCTTTGCAATCTCCCTTTCTCTCACACCACTATCTAAAGCCTATTCAGTTTCATTTCTTAATAAATTCTTAAGAATTTATTGTTTTAAAAGTATTACCTCTTGTTGATTTTTAGCACAACTTTTCTCATTCAGGTATTTGTCATTATTTAGTAATCTAGGATAAAATGTCTCTACCCTGACTTCCCTTTTTATAAATTACTCATGTCAAAGCCATACTTTTCACTGCTGACTGAAAGTTCTTTAATTTAGAGAGAATCAAGTAACTTGCTCCCTTAAAATTCCACTGGCTTTAGAAGAAAGTTTCTTCAAATTATGCTGCATTCACCTTTTCAGCATTTTTTTCTCATATTCTTGATCTCATTATAGCTAGAAAGGACTAATCTTCATCAGAGATGTGAAGAAGATTAAAAATTGTAATTTGTGGCCTCCCTTTTGATGTCTAGGTTTTGATGTCTGGATTTATAAAGCCCTAATGCAATGTCTGGACTAATCATGGACTCACACTATAGCTGATCAAAGTGACAGGAAAAACAGCTATTAATGTAAAAAAAAAAAAAAAAAAATCCAAGATGGCAGCAAACAAAAAATTCAGATTTCAAAAATCATTTTGTAATTTTATTGAAGGTACCTAAATTTGCATTTGGCTCAGAAATATTTTCCAAAAGAAAAAATATATTTTTAAACACTGGATTTAAAATCCTGTGAGATGCAAATAAATTATCTTTTGTATAAATTTAAAAAGATGAAGTTTTTATGAAATAGACCAAAAAGGATAAAGCATGTTACTAAAACGAGGCCAATCAAAAGACCAGTTAAGTCTCCGAGAAGTATGGTATCTTTTCTGAAAATATTTCGTGTAGTTTGAAGAGTTATATTACCAAGGGCAGGAGAGTTAGGTGAAAGAAAAAACACTTTTATGAACAGTAGCAAAAAACTTAAACTCTCCAAGAACATAAGCCTGAGTTTTTAGTGTAATTCTGAAATATCTTCTAACTTTAAAATTTCCTATGGAAATACTTCTAAAAGATATACATGAATAAGATGTGATTATCAAGTTATATGATAACTTGTTTTGTGAAGCATAAAATGGCATTTTCCATTTACTACATCCTTATTCAAATGTTTTAAATAAATATTGTAATTTTGAAATAAGTGAACTTCTTCACAAAATGAGGTTTGGAAGACCACACATTTGAAAGTAGAGGCAGCCCTTTATTTAAGAAAATGTGATGGATAATTCGGTGGTACCTACTAGCAGCTGCTGCCTTACTCTTATCCCTCAGTCTCCAATGGAAGGTCTAGAAGATGCTTTGGTCTAAGGATAGTGAACACTCACCTCTTTCCTTTCCTTCCACAGCCCCTTCTACCCAGAAAGCCTCAATTGCCCAAGACTTCTCATGACACTTCTTCCTCACCTGAGACTTTATTTAATCTGTAGCTATCCAAATAGTAGTCACTCAAGGTGGTCCTGATTCTCATCCATACAACACCACTGAAACACCTATCCCTTGAAGGGTTTTGGAGTCTTTGCTCTGCCTTCTGTTTCCAGAACAGTGCCCCCTGCCCCACCCCTTCTCCCTATGTGACTTCCCACCTTTGTTCACAGCCTGAAGACTGTCTGCAACCACACATACACCCAAATCCATTCTCATCCCATTCGCAACAAGAACACTTACAGCAAACCTGAATGAAACAGAAAGAAGGTAGGCTTGGGGAGACGGGCTTCTGACAAGTCTCCACAGTTTTCTTGGAAATAAGTTTGGTGACAGAAGGGGTAGTGTCCTTTTAAAAATTAAGTAACTAGTTAATTTTTAACTGATATAGAATTGTTATACATATTTGGGGGATACATGCGATATTTTGATTCATGTATACAACGTATAATGATCAAATAAGGGCAGTTGGGATATTTATCACCTCAAACATTTATCTTTTCTTTGTGTTGGGAATATTACAAATTTTTTCCTCTAGTTATCTGAAATATGCAATAAATCATTATTAACTACAATTTCCCTACTGTACTATCAAATACTAGAACATATTCTATCTGCCTTTCTAATGATTAATTAGAACATAAGAAAATCATGTTTGTACCTACAAAGTATGATTTGTAGAGTTTTTCTACATTGTGGAATGCTTTGTTCATACTTTTTGTCAGATGCCTAAATGTCTTCTTAAGTATAAAACATTTATCTCAGACACATCCTTTTTGGGTGAGTCTTCTTTCTCTGTTTTATTGGCATATAAATATATTTCTCATATTAAATCAAATGGGACTATTTAAGGTTTTAAGTCTTCATATGTGACTGTCATTCTGGAAAAAAAAAGTTAGGACCTTTCCCCCAGAGAAAGTATGGATTGTAATAGATTTTATATATGCTTTATAACTTGTTTAAGTATAATAGAGTGGCTGGGATGATAACCATCTGCCAAACTATAGCATTTGTTTCCTGTGGAGAAATACTTACTGCAAGTCTTTAACCATTAAGTTAACAAGAAGAAGAATCAGAATGTCAAATAACACTCCCATGAACTGATATTTTAGGTAGTATCAAACATTACTGATCAATTTAAAGGCACAGGCACACAGGAGGCTCATTTCAAGCAAGAAAAGATGTGTAACAATAGGAGTGGCTACCCAGGTCCTTTCTTTTGTCACTGAACAGAATAATAGTATCACCAAATGAGATATTGTGGATTTATCTAAAACGATGGAGGAGCACTTTGTTTATCATCAATCTCCATTAGTTTAATTGTACGAGTTTAGTCACTTTCAGGAAGTCATTTTAATTGCATTCACAAAGTCCTCAGCAACAGGACCTTTCTTACCTTGTTTAAAAAGTTATCTGTATATGATTACGGCAAAGGAACATGAAGCAAAACTGTAAGAGCACCCAATGGCCAAAACCGTAATAATTTGAGAAGAAAAAAATATAGTATTTGATTAAGTAATCTGATTGTTACTTCATTAAGTAATCAATGTAGTATTAGCAAGAATAAAATAAACATCCAGTATTTATTTATACTAATATACATACGTAATTGAATGCACTAATAAATGAAGCAGAATAGACAAATCCCTTGTACAGGAATATTCCAAATTATTTATGAAGATATGAAGTTATTCCCCCTCAAGGAGGTGAAGCTTAACTTGCCATCCTTTCTGAGTTGTGTTTAAGGACTGCTTCCAAAGAGTATGTCATGGAAATGGAGGAGGGACCACAGAACAGAAAAACTTGGCAGGCACAACCCCAGCTAGGTGGTCAAGGTTAACATGATTAGTGATGTGTCGTGTCATACCAATAGCGTGTATCCTTGATATGAAATGTGAAGAATGGCAGTTCAACTGTGTAGTCTTTCTCCTCAAAATCTACAATACCAGTTTAAGCATGAGTCAAACATGATACAAACACATCTTGAGGAATATTCTACAAGACACCTAACCAATACTCCTCAAATCTATCAAAGCCATGAAAAACAAGGAAAGTCTAAGGAACTTTGAAGACCAAAAAAGGTTAAAGACACACCAAATTAAATGAAATACTGTATCTGGGATGAAATTCCAGAATAGAAAAAGTAAAGTAGGGAAAACACTAGTGAAATGCAAATAAACAATGGAGTTTAATTAGTGGTAATGTAACAACGTTGGTTGGTGCGATTTTATAGCAAAAGCGCTGTTGAATATAACCTGTTAACAATAGGAGAAACTGAGTGTAGGATATACGGAAACATTCTACACAACTTTTGTAACTTTTCTAAAAACCTATAATCACTCTAAATTAAAACGTTAAAAAATTATTAGCATATGCACATACTTGTGCACATACACACACACACACACACACACAAAGAGGTATCTGGAATGAAGACACTCAAATGACAATTACAGTGAAGATATTCATGCTTCGAGATATTCATGCTTTACAGTTAAGATATTTATGAGAAACAGCCCTAAGTAACCTTGCCAAATCTGAACTTCCCTATGTGTGCTCTGTATTGCACTGATGCATCATTAAGTTCTATTAATTGTCTACTTCCACTCTCAAAATAAAAGCAATCTGTTAGTATGTCGACTCCTAGGAGATAGGTAGGTGTGACACAAAAGAAACAGCATGAAAAGGAATTGGATAAACATGCCCAGAGACTGTGATCTCTAGTATTACAAATTTTCCTTGTTAACCTCTATGCATCTAGTTAAATTTCATCAGCTAATGAAAGTCAATCTTGACATTGGGTTTTGAAAAGCCCATCTCAAAACCCAAATGCTCAAATTTATGAACATAAATTTGATTATGAACACTTATTTTATGTTCAAATTTAAGAACATAGGGTCCTATGAATAAGCCCTTAATCACATTTCAGTCCAGAGCTATTTCTTTTTCTGCATGGTCTCACACGACAAGATATTTGCATTTCCACTTATACTAAATTTTTTATATTCATCTAATGGTCATTTCTCACAAAGATAAATATTTGCTACATTTTCATGAGTGATAATATGTATGTGTAGAAATCAGCAAAGCTACACAGAGGCAGATGATAGAAAGATCTGCCAGGCTTACCCTCCAGCTAAACAATATGATCCAACAAGCTACCCTCACAGGAATCTTAATTCAAATATATGCCTCAGTAAAATTGCAAATGTCTTTGTGGAACATTCTTTGAGGGTCTTCCAACAACTAGTTGAAACTAAAACGTTAATCTGAAAAGACAAAGTTCTACTGTCTTTTGTATCTAGAATTTTGTTTGTTTGTTTAAATAGAGAATAGCTTGAAGAAAGTTCCTAACCTTAATGTATTCTAACAGCATTGGCTTTCTCTTTTCTGGCTTTATTATTATTATAATTAAGAACCATTTTATGATTAAAAGTGTCAGGCCTCTGAGCCCAAGCTAAACCATCATATCCCCTGTGACCTGCACATACACATCCAGATGGCCTGAAGTAATTGAAGAATCACAAAAGAAGTGAAATTTAAATGGCCTGTTCATGCCTTAACTGATGACATTCCACCATAAAAGAAGTGAAAATGGCTGGTCCTTGCCTTAACTGATGACATTACTTTGTGAAATTCCTTCTCCTGGCTCATCCTGGATCAAAAACTCCCCCACTGAGCACCTTGTGACTCCCACCACTGCCCACCAGAGAACAACTCCCTTTGACTGTAATTTTCCTTTACCTACCCAAATCCTATAAAACGGCCCACGCCATCTCCCTTCCGCTAACTGTCTTCTCGGACTCAGCCCGCCTGCACCCAGGTTATTAAAAAGCATTATTGCTCACACAAAGCCTGTTTGGTGGTCTTTTCACACAGACGCGCGTGAAATCTGGTGCCATGACTCAGATCGGGGGATCTCCCTTGGGAGATCAATCCTCTGTCCTCCCGCTCTTTACTCCATGAGAAAGATCCACCTACGACCTCGGGTCCTCAGACCAACTAGCCCAGGGAACATCTCACCGATTTTAAATCCGGTAAGTGGACTCTTTTTCTCTCTTCTCCAACCTCTCTCACTATCCCTCAACCTCTTTCTCTTTTCTGTCTTGGCACCACACTTCAGTCTCTCCCTTCTCTTAATCTGCGCTCCTTTTCTTTTCTGGTAGAGACAAAGGAGATGCGTTTTATAGGTGAACCCAAAACTCTGGTGCCGGTCACTGACTTGGGAAGACAGTCTTCCCTTGGTGTTTAAACATGTGGGGATGGCTGCCTGATTATTCACCCACATTTCAGAGATGTCTGACCACACAGGGATGCTTGCCTTGGTCCTTCACCCTTAGCAGAAAGTACTGCTTTTCTGGGGGGCAAGAACCCCCAATCCTTTTCTCTATGTCTCTACCCCTTCTCCACTTTTCTCGGGGGCAAGAACCCCCCACCCCTTCTCTCCAATTTTCTGGGGGGCAAGTACCCCCCAACCCCTTATCTCTGCATCCCGACCCCTTTCCCGCTTTTCTGGAGGGCAAGAATCCCCCAACCCCTCATCTCCACGTCTCTACCCCTTTCCCACTTCTCTGGAGGGCAAGAACCCCCTGACCCCTTTTTTCCATATCTCTACCCCTTCTCAGCTTTTCTGGAAGGCAAGAACCCCCCAACCCCTTATCTCCGTGTCTCTACTCTCTCTTTTCTCTCGACTTGCCTCTTTCACTATAGGCAACCTTCCACCCTCCACTCCTTCTTCTCCCTCAGCCTGCATTCTCAAGAACTTAAAACCTCTTCAACTCACACCTGACCTAAAACCTAAATGCCTTATTTTCTTCTACAGTGCCGCTTGACCCCAATACAAACTCCGACAGTGGTTCCAAATAGCCAGAAAACGGCACTTTCGATTTTTCCATCCTACAAGATCTAAATAATTCTTATCGTAAAATGGGCAAATGGTCTGAGGTGCTTGACATCCAGGCATTCTTTTACAGATCGGTCCCTCCCTAGTCTCTGTTCCCAGTGCAACTCGTCCCATATCTTCCTTCTTCCCCTCCCACCTGTCTCCTCAGTCCCAACCCCAAGCGTCGCTGAGTCTTTCTAATCTTCCTTTTCTACTGACCCATCTGACCTCTCCCCTCCTCACCAGGCCAAGCTAGGTCCCAATTCTTCCTCAGCCTCCGCTCCTCCACCCTATAATCCTTTTACCACCTCCCCACCTCACACCCAGTCCAGCTTACAGTTTCGTTCTGCAACCTGTCCAGCAATTTCCTCTTTAAAAGGTGGCTGGAGCTAAAGGCATAGTCAAGGTTAATGCTCCTTTTTCTTTATTCGACCTCTCCCAAATCAGTTAGCGTTTAGGCTCTTTTTAATCAAATATGAAAATCCCAGCCCAGTTTATGGCCCATTTAACAGCAACCCTGAGATGCTTTACAGCCCTAGACCCTGAAAGGTCAGAAGGCTGTCTTATTCTCAATATGCATTTTATTTTATTACTCAATCTGCTCCCAATGTTAAATAAAGCTTCAAAAATTAAATTCCGGCCCCCAAACCCCACAACAGGACTTGATTAACCTCACCTTCAAGGTGTACAATAATAGAGTAGAGGTAGCCAAGTAGCAACGTATTTCTGAGTTGCAATTCCTTGCCTCCACTGTGAGAGAAACTCCAGCCACATCTCCAGCACACAAGAACTCCATATGCCTGAACCGCAGCTGCCAGGGGTTCCTTCAGAACCTCCTCCCCCAGGAGCTTGCTACAAGTGCTGGAAATCTGGTCACAGGGCCAAGGAATGTCCGCAGCCCAGGATTCCTCCTAAGCCATGTCCCATCTGTGTGGGACCCCACAGAAAATCGGACTGTTCAACTCTCCCGGCAGCCACTCCCAGAGCCCCTGGAACTCTAGCCCAAGGTTCTCTGACTCCTTCCCAGATCTTCTCTGCTTAGCAGCTGAAGACTGACGATACCCAATCACCTCAGAACCTTCCTGGACCATCACAGAGGCTTTAGGTAACTCTTACAGTGGAGGGTAAGTCCATCCCCTTCTTAATCAATGTGGAGGCTACCCTCTCCACATTACCTTCTTTTCAAAGGCCTGTTTCCCTTGCCTCCATAACTGTTGTGGGTATTGACGGCCAGGCTTCTAAATCTCTTAAAACTCCCCAACTCTAATGCCAACTTGGACAACATTCTTTAATGCACTCCTTTTTAGTTATCCCCACCTGCCCAGTTCCCTTATTATGTTGAGACATTTTAACCAAATTATCAGCTTCCCTGACTATTCCTGGACTCCAGCCACATCTTATTTCCGCCTTTTTCCCCAGTTCAAAGCCTCCTTCGCATCCCCCTCTCATATCCCCCCACCTTAACCCACAAGTATGGGATACCGCTACTCTCTCCTCGGTGACAAATGATGCAACCCTTACCATCCCATTAAAACCTAATCACACTTACCCCGCTCAACACCAATATCACATCCCACAGCATGCTTTAAAAGGATTAAAACCTGTTATCACTTGCCTGTTACAGCATGGCCTTTTAAAGCCTATAGACTCTCCTTACAATTCCCCCATTTTACCTGTCCAAAAATCAGACAGACCTTACAGGTTAGTTCAAGATCTGCGCCTTATCAACCAAATTGTTTTGCCTATCCACCCCGTGGTGCCAAACTCATATACTCTCCTACCCTCAATACCTCCCTCCATAACCCAGTATTCTGTTCTGAATCTCAAACATTCTTTCTTTACTATTCCTTTGCACCCTTCATCCCATCCTCTCTTCACTTTCACTTGGACTGACCCTGACACCCATCAAGTTCAGCAAATTACCTGGGCTGTGCTACTGCAAAGCTTTACAGACAACCCCCATTACTTCAGTCAAGCCCAAACTTCTTCCTCATCTGTTACCTATCTCAGCATAATTCTCATAAAAACACATGTGCTATCCCTGCCAATCTTGTCTGACTGATCTCTCAAACCCCAACACCTTCTACAAAACAACAACTCCTTTCCTTCCTGGGCATGGTTAGATACTTTCGACTTTGGATACCTGGTTTTGCCATCCTAACAAAACCATTATATAAACTCACAAAAGGAAACCTAGCTGACCCCATAGATCCTAAATTCTTTCCCCACTCCTCTTTCCATTCCTTGAAGACAACTTTAGAGACTGCCCCCACCCTAGCTCTCCCTGACTCATCCCAATCCTTTTCATTACACACAGTCGAAGTGCAGGGCTGTGCAGTTGGAATTCTTACACAAGGACTGGGATCAAGTCTTGTAACCTTTTTGTCCAAACAACTTGACCTTACTGTTTTAGGCTGGCCATCATGTGTCCGTGCAGCAGCTGCTGCCGCCCTGATACTTTTAGAGGCCCTCAAAATCACAAACTATGCTCAACTCACTCTCTACAGCTCTCATAACTTCCAAAATCTATTTTCTTCCTCACACCTGACGCATATACTTTCTGTTCCCTGGTTCCTTCAGTTATACTCACTCTTTGTTGAATCTGCCACAATTACCATTGTTCCTGGCCTGGACTTCAATCCGGCCTCCCACATTATTCACATTCATCCCATATCCCCACATTTCCTTCTTCCCTGTTCCTCATCCTGATCACACTTGGTTTATTGATAACAGTTCCACCAGGCCTAATCGCCACTCACCAGCAAAGGCAGGCTATGCAATAGTATCTTCCACATCTATCACTGAGGCTACCACTCTGCCCCCCTCTCCTACCTCTCAGCAAGCCAAACTAGTTGCCTTAACTCAGGCCCTCACTCTTGCAAAAGGACTACACATCAATATTTATACTGACTCTAAATACGCCTTCCATATTCTAAACCACCATGAGGTGACATGGGCTGAAAGAGGTTTCCTCACTATGAAAGGGTCCTCCGTCATTAATGCCTCTTTAATAAAAACTCTGCTCAAGGCCACTTGACTTCCAAAGGAAGCTGGAGTCATTCACTGCAAGGCTCATCAAAAGGCATCAGATCCCATTGCTCTAGGCAATGCTTATGCTGATAAGGTGACTAGATAAGCAGCTAGCTTTCCAACTTCTGACCCTCACAGCCAGTTTTTCTCCTTTACATCGGTCATCCCACCTACTCCGCCACTGAAACTTCCACCTATCAATCTCTTCCCACACAAGGCAAATGGTTCTTAGACCAAGGAAAATATCTCCTTCCAGCCTCACAGGCCCATTCTATTCTGTCGTCATTTCGTAACCTGTTCCTTCTAGGTTACAAGTCACTAGCTTGTCTCTTAGAACCTCTCATTTCCTTTCCATTGTGGAAATCTATCCTCAAGAAAATAACTTCTCAGTGTTCCATCTGCTATTTTACCACACTTCAGCGATTGTTCTGGCCCCCTCCCTTTCCTACACATCAAGCTAGAGGATTTGCCCCCACCCAGTACTGGCAAATTGACTTTACTCATATGCCTCGAGTCAAGAAACTAAAATACCTCTTGGTCTAGGTTGACACTTGCACTGGATAGGTAGAAGCCTTTCTCACATGGTCTGAGAAGGTCACCATGGTCATTTCTTCCCTTCTGTCAGACATAATTCCTCGGTTTAGTCTTCCCACCTCTATACAATCCGATAATGGACCGGCCTTTACTATTCAATCACCCAAGCAGTTTTCTCAGGCTCTTAGTATTAAGTGAACTAATGGTCTTTTTAAAAACACACCTCACCACGCTCAGTCACCAATTTAAAAAGGACTGGGCAATACTTTCACCACTTGCCTTCTCAGAATTCAGGCCTGTCCTCGGAATGCTACAAGGTACAGCTCGTTTAAGCTCCTGTATAGATGCTCCTTTTTATTAGGCCCCAGTCTCATTCCAGATACCAGACCAACTTGGACTGTGCCCCAGAAACTTGTCATCCGTGCTGTCTTCTGTCTAGTCATAATCCTATTCACCGTTCTCAACTACTCATAAATGTCGTGCTCTTGTGGACACT
Organism: Rhinopithecus roxellana; assembly: GCF_007565055.1. NCBI lineage: Eukaryota > Metazoa > Chordata > Mammalia > Primates > Cercopithecidae > Rhinopithecus > Rhinopithecus roxellana. The sequence goes on along the minus strand of NC_044550.1, from coordinate 87,702,774 downwards.
GCTGGTTTACACTTTTTCCCCAAGCCATCACAGTTGATATCTCCTGGTGCTATCCCAAACTGCCACTCTCAACTCCCTCTTAAAGTAAACAAATAATCTTTGCTGGCAGGACTATGATGAACCTCTGTAGGCACTCTAATTAGATGTCGTAGGTCCTCCCAATTCTTAGTCTTTTAATACCTGTTTTTCTCCTTCTCTTATTCCATTTAGTTTTTCAATTCCTACAAAACAGTATCCAGGCCATCACCAATAATTCTATATGACAAATGTTTCTTCTAACAACCCCACAATATCACCCCTTACCACAATATCTTCCTTCAGCTTAATCTTTCCCACTCTAAGTTCCCACACTGCCCCAATCCCACTCGAAGCAGCCCTGAGACACATCACCCATTATCTCTCCATAGTACCCCCCAAATAATTTTTGCCACCCTACCACTTCTACACTATTTTGTTTTACTTTTCTTATTAATATAACAAGACAGGAATGTCAGGCCTCTGAGCCCAAGCTAAGCCATCATATCCCCTGTGACCTGCACATATACATCTAGATGGCCTGAAGTAACTGAAGAATCACAAAAGAAATGAAATTTAAATGGCCTGTTCCTGCCTTAACTGATGACATTCCACCACAAAAGAAGTGAAAATGGCCAGTCCTTGTTTGACTGATGACATTACCTTGTGAAATTCCTTCTACTGGCTCATCCTGGCTCAAAAACCTCCCCCACTGAGTGCCCTGTGACCCCCACCCCTGCCCGCCAGAGAACAACCCCCTTTGACTGTAATTTTCCTTTGCCTACCCAAATCCTATAAAATGGCCCCACTCCCATCTGCCTTCACTGATTCTCTTTTTGGACTCAGCCTGCCAGCACCCAGGTGATTAAAAAGCATTATTGCTCACACACAGCCTGTTTGGTGCTCTCTTCACATGGATGCATGTGAAAAAAAGTATCCCACATGTTCCCTTTTCATTTACCAAAGAAGAGTTCCTCTTTTCCTGGGTGTATAGTGGGATAAGGAAATAGAAGGAGGCAGTCAGGAGAGCTCTCATATTAATCATGTGCAGAGCTGCATGTGATAAATGTGTGCTTCTTGACATGGGTACACATTTATGCTGGATGGCTCCTCTGGTTTCTACATTTACTTGGCAGGACAACACAAGGATAACACAGTGAAGCTAGTTCTATTGTGGTATCATTTTAACACAATGTCAATATAGGCAATTTACAATTCTGTAAGTTTGAACTCTGTTTCCTAAACACATAAAAGTGTCTATATACCACTAAGGATCAACCCTGCCATTTTCATTTCCCTGTGCTTGCATCCATATTATTTTTCAATCTGCATTTACAGGAATCTTCTGCCCACTTGCCAATTTAATAAAGCAATTCAGCATTTGCTCAGAATTGCCTGTAATGTGCAGTTAATTATGAAATGGTAAATATATCATTGAATATCTGCTTATCTTTTAGAGAAAACAAAACTAATTGATTCCCACATTTATAATATTGTTCCCCTCTCATTTGCTTGGACAGCTATTTTTAATATTATAAAATAAAATGGATGAAATTATCAGAAAACATATTATAACCCAGTAATTGCCTTTTATTATGACTTTTCATCATCAAAAAATGTGTGGATACGCTATCTAAACATGATACTATTCAGTGTTACAATTAAAAAGAAAGGTGCTTTTTTTATCTTTTTCTTGTTGTTATGAATATAAGGAATGCTTATATGCATTTTCTTAGTGATACACTTTAGACAGAGTTTGTTCCTATTATAAGAAAGAATGAAATAAATACATCTATTGCTATTGACTTGATTTGGATGCTCAGCATCTCTCATCATAGCTATTTCAATAATCCTCTAACAGTTCTCACTCTCTTCAAACACATTCTCTAGCTTTCTGCCAAAGTGTAATTTCTGTTACACCAGTCTCACAATGTAACTGCACTTTTTAATCTCTTAACCTTAGATGGGCAAAGTCCATTTGCCTGATTATGGTAGAAAAGACTCTTCCATGAATAAGGGTTTAATTTGTCTAGACAATGACACACTTTAAGCTACAACTAGAGCAAAATCTTGATCATTTTTGAATGTGTTAGAAACTTCCATATCTCCACATTGATTCCTTGGCAGTGAGTTTTTCTTTGCCTTTCTCAGGAACTACTTTCTACCTTCCTCTATAACATGTGCCCATTTGTTAATCTACTCATATTTCCAGACTAAATATATACTATGTGCATATTTATTTTATAAGGAAAATCCTTACAGACAAAAAAGTCAGGAGAATGAATACTTCAACCTGACTCATCCTTTTACTATGGTTTCCAGTTAGAATTGATGGGAAACTTTGATCAAAGCCAACTGGAAAATGGAAGTCCTGAGAATGTGCTGATAGAATGCAGACAAGAGTATGGTGGAGAAGCATGGAAAAACCTAGAAAGCCAAAGAGAATATTTCCAGGACAATAAAATTTATGTCCCTGTACTTGATTGGAACTTGAATTTCAAAGCAAGAATGGTAACTTTTGCTACATTGTTGTAAAATCTACCAATGTAGATTGAGACATTTTAAGCATAAGGTCTAATTTATTTTCTTTCTTAACAGTAAAAATAAAGGAAAATAACATAAACATGATTTTTGTAATTAATGTTTAAATAAGAAAAAAAGAATTAGTTTTTAGAAAACCAAAAATTTAAGGCTTTGATTAGGATATAGCATATTCTTTCTACAGAAGTCTCAATAAATAAGAAAAATTTCTGGAGCTGTAGTTAATTTTAATATTCTTTTTGAGTCCCAGTATTTCAATTGTATGTTTTCAGTCTTGGTTTCTTGTATAAATCTGTATTTATTATAATCATTATTCATTTAAGTCAATAGAGATTTATTACTTGGAATTAAAAATTCTGATCTCAGGGCCCGGCATGGTGGCTCATACCTGTAATCCCAGTACTTTGGGAGGCCAAGGCGGGTGGATCAACCTGAGGTTAGGAGTTCAAGACCAGCCTGACCAATGTGGTGAAACCTAGTTTCTATTAAAAATACGAAAATTAGCCGGGTGTGGTGATGCATGCCTGTAATCAAGCTACTAGGAGGCTAAGGCGGGAGAATTGCTTGAACCCAGGAGGTGGAGGATGCAGTGAGCCAAGATCGTGCCATTGCACTCCAGACTGGGCAATAAGAGTGAGACTCCACCTCAAAAAAAAAAAAAAAAAAAAAAAGGAAAAGAAAAATTCCAATCTTGGAAACAATTAAAGCCAGGAAAGGATAAGTGGATGGATGTTTAATAAGCAACTGACTGAGTGAGCTGTGATCATTGTACTTAAAAATATTCCCAGTGTCTCTTATTTCACTTAGATCTAAATTTGAAAAAAAATATATGTAGGCTGGGTGTGGTGGCTCAAGCTTGTAATCTCAGCACACGAGAAGCCCAGGCCTAAGGTCAGGAATTCGAGACCAGCTTGGCCAAAATGGTGAAACCCTGTCTCTACTAAAATTACAAAAATTAGCCAGGTATGGTGGCTCAGGCCTGTAATACCAGCTACTAGGGAGGCTGAGGCAGGAGAATAGTTTGAATTTAGGAGGCAGAAGTTACAGTAAGCAGAGATCTCACCACTGCACTCCAGCCTGGGCAACAAGAGTGAGATTCCATCTCAAAAAAACAAAAAAAAAATTATATTAATATGACTCCATTTGCAGTAAAGACTGTAGTTTATTCAGTACCCCAAACTGGCATACAGCAATGAAGATATGACAGGAATAGCTAGATATCTAGTAGTTATTGATATAAAAAGATGCCTATAAGTTACCCTAAAGTAGTGCTTCACAACACTTCCTCACTTTATTGGTTGACACAATTACTATATCTCATCTGCTGCAATATCACTTAATTTTCATTAAATATTAGTTTCTGAGTTCCACTGATATTATGTAATGGCATAAGCCCATAACTTCTGCTGATTAGAACTAAAACTGTTGGACAAAATGCAAAAACAGATACCTGGAAGCATGGAAAGAAAACAGAAGCAAGTAGACGATGGAAAGATGTCAAAACAGAGATGCGACCTGGTTGGAGGTGACCATTTCAGTTTTCTTTTTTCTCTCAAGACTAGTCCCCAAGTGAGGGGTTAGGGGAACAGAAAAAGTGCAGTATGGACATATGGAGAGTGAAACTTCAAGAGAAATCCATGTTTTATTTTCACTCCCAAGCTTTATTGTCTCTTGTGGTCTGTAGAATATAGCCAGATTCCATTAGAGGAAGAGCCAGGGAAAGAGATTCTCCTAATTCCATGCATATGCACTCACAATAAGCTCAGTCTTATACTAAAGTTTTTATACCTAAGTCCGATTCAGATCAGCATAGCAAAAGCTTAGAGAGCTAAGCTGAGGTTTAAATCACTGTACACAGAAGGCAAATCGGAAATTATAATCTCAATATGGCCAGCTTGGTTTTCGGATAATATGAAAACATCAACATTCTTCAAAGAGTTAAACAGGACTCAGAGACTACATGATATTTACAATATACAGATACAATTTAAAATTATCAAAGCTGCAAAGTACTAGGAAAGTGTAACAACTTCTCACGGGAAAATATGATCAAAAGATACCAACCCCAAGATGACCTTGCTGTTGAAACTATCAGACAGAAACTTTAAATCAGTTATAAAACTATGTTTTATGGGGTAAATAGGAGCATACTGAACGGAAACACAGGAACTTTCAGGAAACTATAATACAAAACCAAGTACAAAATTTAAGTTGAAACATGCAATGTCTGAAATAAAACCTCAATGAATGAGTTTAACAACAAATTACAAATGACACAAAAGCGGTAAATTTTGTGAAAGCAAAAATTCTGATTCTTCAGGAACAGAGCCTGAAGAATCTGTGGAATAAAATAAAAATGTCAAACATGCATAGTTAGAGTTCCAGAAGAGAGAACAGAGGTTGAGGCACAATAGATATGTGAATAAATAACAAGCAGCAATGTCTCAAACTTGGGAAACACAGAAATTGATAGATCCAAGAAATTCAGTAAATCTAAGCAGGAAAACTTAAGGAAAACTGTGCCTTTTAGATGCCTCATAATCAAGTTGGTAAAAAAAAAAAAAAAAGATTAAAAAAAAAGTTGTGAATGCAGCTAAAGAATACTAGACATTGTTTACAGAGGAGCAATTAATTTTTCAAATGACTATGAGTTTCTTATCACAAACTATAGAGGCTTGAAGATGGAGGAACAGCTTTTTATAGTATTGAAAGAAAATAACTGATTCAAGAAAATGACCAAATATGTCCTTCAGGCATAAAAAAAAGAACCCTACATTTTTAGATTAAAGAAAGTGTAGAAAATCAATCCCTAGGAGGCTTAGACTTATAAGAAATACTACATGAAGTTGTTTAGCCTGAAAAATATGGTACTAGGAGAAACTTGTTTCTTCAGAGTGAAGGAAAGGCAATGGAAAGGTGAATACCAGGGTAGATGTAAAAAATGTTTTTATATGAGTTTTAAAATATGTTGAATACTAAAATGGAATGTTCTGGTGTGGTTTTCATCTATAGAGATATAACATAGGTAAAAACATAAAGTAAAAATCAGTCAAGTATTAATCTATAGGTTTGCAAGTTTCTGCATTTTACATCTAGTGGACCATAAAAGTTTAAGTATGCATTTATTGATCCACAGAGCAACTGCTAAAAAAGTGCATTGAGATATAGCATGAGAGCCAATAGATTAATTAAAAAGATACCGGCAGATCACGAGGTCAGGAGATCGAGACCATCCTGGCTAACACGGTGAAACCCCGTCTCTACTAAAAAATACAAAAAACTAGCCGGGCAAGGTAGCGGGCACCTGTAGTCCCAGCTACTCGGGAGGCTGAGGCAGGAGAATGGCGTAAACCCGGGAGGCGGAGCTTGCAGTGAGCTGAGTTCCGGCCACTGCACTCCAGCCCGGGTGACAGAGCGAGACTCCGTCTCAAAAAAAAAAAAAAAAAAAAAAAAGATACCAAAATCCATTTATATAGCACAAAAGAAGCATAAAGATTAGAAACAGAGAGACAAAAACAGAGGGGACACACAAAACATAAATAACAAAATGGTAGACCTAAATTCAAATACATGAAACATTATGTTAAGTAGTAATAATCTCAACATTCCAATAAAAGGCAAACCGTGAAAAAAAAATTTAAACTAACATCTTACTATGAGATGACTATAAGAGTTTAAATTAAATGGACAGAAATAATTGTAAAACACAAAGAGGAAGCAAAAGAAGGCTGTAATAGCTGTCTTATTATCTGTTACAACAGAATTTGAGATAAGAGCACTCCTCAGAAATAAAGAGGATCTGTTTTCTATAATAAAAGGATTATAATATGTCATCAGAATATAATATAATATATTATATATATGTCATCAGAATATAATAATATATTATATGTTATATATTATATATTATATATATGTTATATATATTATATATTATATATATAATATATTATATATATGTCATCAGAATATAATAATATGTCATCAGAAATATATGCAATATTTACTGACCATGTGCTTAATGATAGAATATCAATGTATGTTAAACAAAAACAGACAAAATTAAAGGGAAATCCAGACCAGTCCACAATAATGGCAAGAGATTTTAATATTTCTATCTTGGCAATTGATGGAACAACCAGACAAAAAAAAATAGCTAAGAATATAGACAATCTGTAGAACATTACAAACACTACAAACCGCTTTGATCTACAGCCAGGAATTTCACAATATGCATTCTTCTCAAGTGCAAATGGAACATTCACCAAGACAGACCATATGCTGGTTAATAAAACAAGTATTAAATTTAAAAGGACTCTTTTCCCACAATTAAATTAAATGAGAAATTAATAAAAATTAAGACATAAAAATAGAAAATAAAAAGTAGATATCAAAAAATATTTTGAGAAAGATAAAATATCCAAGTTTTAAATGGTATACTTCTAAATAATTCAGAGATCAGATATAAAATCACAATGTGAATTGAAATCATAATGAAAATACAATGTTTCAAAATTTGTAGAATGTAGCTAAAGCAGAAAACTTACACTTTTAAATGCTTATAATGGAAATAAGAAAATAAAAGTATCAATTACCTAGGTTTACTTTAAGAACTAGATTCAAAAAGGAACGATGCAAAGTCAAAGTAAGTACAAGAAAGAAAATTATAAAAATATAGAGCAAAAAGTAAAGGAAATAAAAAAAACAGTCGAAGGAGAAAATTAGCAGAGAAGATTGGCTGATTCTCTAAAAAGATTGACAAAATTGACAAATCCTTAGCTTGGATTATGAATCATCAATATCTGGAACAGAAAAGGGTTTATTGTGACAGACCGTTCAGTAATTAAATGAATAATAAGATAATATTTTGAAAAACTGAATATCAATTAACACATTGGAAAGAATAGAAAGTTTCTTGAAAAATGCAACAAAACAAAAAAGACACAATAAAAAACTGAAAAATTAAGTAGCCATATATGCATTCTTTGAAACATGAACCTGTTATCAAAAAATATCACAAAAGGAAAATAGGCCCATATGGTTCTCTGGAGAATTCCATCAAATATTCAAGGAATAAATTAGACAAATGCTACACGATATACACCTAGAATACTATACATTGTAAACAGAGGAATACAATGAAAAATAGATTATATATATACATATTTCTAATATGCATACAGTAGAAAATACAGAAAGGATTATTTCCCAACTCGTTTTATGAGGCCTACAGAAACTGAATATCAAAACCTAACAAAAGCATTATAAAAAGAGAAATTAAGAATAATATCTCTCATGAATAATCCTTAACAAAGTATTCGTAACATACAGTCAGGGGAAGAACCTGAACTCAGAACATATTAATAACTGTTGTGAGTTTCATGCAGTGGCTCACATCTGTAATCCCAGCACTTTGGGAGGCCAAGGCGGGTGGGTTGTGAGGTCAGGAGATCGAGACCATCCTGGCCGACATGATAAAACACCGTTTCTACTAAAAAAAAAAAAAAAAAAAAAAAAAAAAAAAAAAAAAAAATTAGCTGGGCGTGGTGATGCATCCCTGTAGTCCCAGCTACTGAGGAGGCTGAGGCAGGATAATTGCTTGAACCATGGAGTCAGAGACTGCAGTGAGCCGAGATTGCTCCAAAGCACTCCAGCCTGGTGACAGATCGAGACTTTGTTTCAAAAAACAAAAAATAAAACTAAATAACTCTTGTGACTCAATCATACAAAAAATAGTTATAATGTAATGTAAATTAAACCACAAATTGAGGTAACACTATGTATTGATTAGATGGGTAAAAACAAGGTAATTGGTCAAGTGTTCTCAAGGCTGTTGTGCAACTGAAGCTCACACTTTGCAAGAGGGAATTTAAAATGGTACCGCCTATGAGAACAATCTGGAATTTTCTTTAAAAGTTAAGCACACACATATCAAGTGACACAGCCCGTCAATTCCTAGGTATTTAATCAAACGGAATGAAAATGTATGTCTACAGAAAGAATTGTATATGGTTTTCTCAGCAACATTATTTGTAACTTGAAACTAGAAGTTTCTAGTTAAATAAGATAGGTAGAAATAAAGTGCACATGGTATGATCATGGTATGACTTTTGTTGTATGACACTGGAGAAAATGTGATCTAATATATAGTGACTAAACAACATTACTTGCTACCTGTAAATGGGGGTAAGGGAGACATGAAATACAGAAGAACACAGAGAAATACTAGAGGGCTGATGAACATGTTCATTGTCTTGATTTTGGTGGTTTTATAAGTATATACATATGTTATAAAAATGATCAAATTTTACACTTTTACATATGTACACTTTATTGTACTTCAATTTTACCTCAATAAATGTGGGAAATATTGAAGAGAGAGAGATGGATAGATAGATGATAGATAGATAGATAGATACATACATACATACGTTGACAGTAGATATTCTGTGGTGAATATTAAACATTAAATGAGACATGATCTCTTTCCATGGAGCTTTTAGTCTCATAAATAGGGAAGACGATATGCTTACCAGGAATCATAAAAAAGCACAATCAAACAGGTATTCTAGGAAAGTGCAGGAAACAAAAATGGCTGATTAACAATGTGCAAAAATCACAAGCATTCCTATACACTAACAACAGACAAACAGAGAGCCAAATCATGAGTGAATTCTCAATCACAATTGCTACAAACAGAATAAAATATCTATGGGCCAGGCACAGCAGCTCACACCTGTAATCCCAGTACTTTGGTAGGCCGAAGCAGGTGGATCACAAGATCAGGAGATTGAGACCGTCCTGGCCAACATGGTGAAACCTTGTCTCTACTAAAAATACAAAAATTAACCAGGCATGTTGGTGCATGCCAGTAATCCCAGCTACTCAGGATGCTGTGGCAGGAGAATCGCTTGAACCTGGGGGGTGGAGGTTGCGGTGAGCCAAGATCACGCCACTGCACTCCAGCCTGGGCAACAAGAGTGAAACACCATCTCAAAAAACAAAACAAAACAAAACAAACCCTAGGAATACACCTTAACAAGGGTTGTGAAGGACCTTTTCAAGGAGAACTACAAACCACTGCTCAAGGATATAAGAGAGGACACAAACAAACAGAAAAACATTTCATGCTCATGGATAGGAAGAATCAATATCATGAAAATGGCCACACTGCCCAAAGTAATTTATAGATTCAGTGCTATCACCATCAAGTTACCATTGGCTTTCTTCACAGAATTGGAAAAAAACTACTTTAAACTTTATATGGAACCATCAAAGAGCCCACATAGCCAAAACAATCCTAAGCAAAAAGAACAAAGCTGGATGCATCATGCTACCTGACTTCAAACTATGCTACAAGGCTACAGTAAACAAAACAGCATGGTACTGGTACCAAAATAGATCTATAAACCAATGGAACAGAACAGAGGCCTCTGAAATAACACCACACATCTACAACCATCTGATCTTTGACAAACCTGACAAAAACAAGGAATGGGGAAAGGATTCCCTATTTAATAAATGGTGCTGGGAAAACTGGTTAGCCATATGCAGAAAACTGAAACTGGACACCTTCCTTACACCTTATACAAAAATTAGCTCTAGATGGATTAAAGACTTAAAGAGAAGACCTAAAACCATAACAATTCTAGAAGAAAACCTGGACAATACCATTCAGGACATAGGAATGGGCAAAGACTTCATGTGTGAAACACCAAAAGCAATGACAACAAAAGCGAAAATTGACAATTGGGATCTACTTAAACTAAAGAATTTCTGCACAACAAAAGAAAGTATCATCAGAGTGAGCAGACAACCTACGGAATCGGAGAAAAGTTTTCCAATCTATCCATCTGACAAAGGGCTAATGTCCAGAATCTACAAAGAACTCGAATAAATATACAAGAAAAAAACTACCCCATCGAAAAGTGGGCAAAGGATATGAACAGACACTTCTCAAAAGAAGACATTTATACAGCCAACATGAAAAAATGCTCATCATCACTGGTCATTAGAGAAATGCAAATCAAAACCACAATGAAATACAATCTCATGCCAGTTAGAATGGTGATCATTAAAATGTTAGGAAACAAGAGATGCTGGAGAAAATGTGGAGGAATAGGAATGCTTTTACACTGCTGGTGGGAGTGTAAATTAGTTGAACCATTGTGGCAGACAGTGTGGTGATTCCTCAAGGATCTTGAACTAGAAATACCATTTGACCCAGCAATCCCATTACTGGTTATATACCCAAAGGCTTATAAATATTCTTACTATAAAGACACATGTACACATATGATTATTATGGCACTATTCACAAAGCAAAGACTTGAACCAACCCAAATGTCCATCAGTGATAAACTGGATTAAGAAAATGTGGCACATATTATAGCACAGAATACTATGTAGCCATAAAAAAGATGAGTTCATGTCCTTTGCAGAGATGTGGATGAAGCTGGAAATCATCCTTCTCGGTAAACTAACACAGGGACAGAAAACCAAACACTGCATGTTCTAACTCATAAATGGGAGTTAAAGAATGAGAACACATGGACACAGTTAGGGGGACGTCATACACCGGAGCTGGTCAGGGGTGGGGGACTAGGGGAGGGATAACATTAGGTGAAATACTTAATGTAGGTGATGGGTTGATGGGTGCAGAAAACCACCATGGCACGTGTATACCTATGTAACAAAACTGCATGATCTGCACATGTGCCCCAGAAGTTAAAGTATAAAAAAAAAAAAAAAAAAAAAAAACAGCTGATTAAAAGTTGAATAGTTTCAGGCAACTAAAAGACATATGAGCTTTGCCTCAATATGTGGGTAGAATTTTGGCAGGCAGATTTTGCAAAGGGGAGTTGAGCATGAATAGATGAGAGGCCAAAAGCAAAGCTATAATGTAATGGATAGATGTGTGATGGAATTGTAAGCAGTCCTTTATAAACTGAGCATGGCATACATGTATGTTCATTATGGGGAGAAGATTACATGTAACAAATATTTATTTAAAAAAATACTCTGACTTAATTTGGCAATAAATACTTCCTACTATTTCCACTCAGGGTTGTGTTATTAAATATATAGTGGTAAGACAATGCTACATGCAAATATTTAGAAGGGTTAAAGAGATCATTGCAGTGGTTGAAATACAAAAGAAAGAATAAATGTAAGACATAAATGTGGCTTCAACTAATTTTAGGAATAATTTAGATGTCAGGATAGAGAGAGTTCATTTGATAAGGAAAAAAAAAAGTAAAAGAAAACTTAACAATTTAATCTTGAACGACCTGGAAAATGGTAATGCTGTTGATAGAATCAGGGCTTTAAATGAAAATATCTGATGTGATGGAGAGAGTTGTTTGAAGAAGGTGGAGTGGAGGAGGAGTGCTGATATTTCACCTACATAGAGAGCTCAATAAAAGTTTGAGGGAAAAGCCAGAGCAGGGGTCTTGCTTTGGGTGTAATCTACATACAAGTCTCATTTCAATGTGGCTGAACGTGTGGAATAGTAATAAAGGTGAGTTTTGTCTCTTCTATTTCAATATACCCCTAAGTACAAACAAAATGTTAAAATGAGAACTTTAGAAAAACACCCTCACATATTTCAACTAATTTGACTGAAAACAAAGCACTATATTACAGGGTAGTTCTGGTTGCTTTGGTTCACAGTTTCTCTTGGGAATAACTTCAGCACCTATATTCAGATTTGTGTGATGATACAACAATGTGGGGAGTGTAATAGTAAAGCTGTTATCAATAAGTGTGGCACCCTGTTGGTCTGCGGATTGTTAATGGCAACAAAAACTATGGCGTGTTGAATCAGAGCAAAAATCCTACCATTCCATTCTCAACATCACTGTGTAAAGGACATAAAATGTTGGCTCTGTTGAAATATCTACAAGAAACTAAAATACATAACCATCCCTTCATCATATCCAGGTCATTTCAAAGTTAACCTAAGCAGGAAAAGAGAGTTTAAAGAAAACATATGTAAATCTTTTCCCTATCTGATCCCACACTGAGCAGAGGCTTACCAGATAAAAGGTACTTTTGTTCATCTAGCATTTTTCACAGTAGCACAGAGACTGATGGGACAGAATATGTCCACTGAACGAAACTACAGCACTTACAGATAATGTCTCACTCAGCATAGAAACTTTCTGCAAAAATAGAACAATATATCCTTGCATGAATGTGCTTACCACCTTTGAAAGTGTACTTTTGATGGAGTTTATATCAAAGAGATTCAAAAAAAGGCTGAGGACTTTTTAAAATATGGTATAATATCCTGAAAAATATGTCATTTTTGTCTATTCCCCACCTCAGTCTTTATAATTGTTACAGGAGGAAAGACGGTGGGGTAGAAATATATAAGAAAGTGACCAAGATGGCTGTATTTTACAACAACAAAAGCACTTTAATATTCTTCACATCATTATGTTTCCATTAAGGTCTTGAGGGTCTAGTAAAGATAGCTACAGCCATCTGCAACTCCCAGTCCATAGCACAGCCTGCAAGGGCTTGAAATCACAAACATTTTTTTAATGCTGCAATTTAATCTTCACTATCCTAGACATCATCGCTATTCAAAGAGGAGTTCTAAACTCCAAAACAATTTTCCAACTTAAGAAATGAATATGTTATATAAAGACTGATTCACTTATTTCTAAAGCCACATTATCTCTTTCAAGCAACTGAGTTGCAAAGTGGTATGGGCAGGAATGTTGCTCCACCTTGACAAAATGTGTTATACATTGTAGGGACAATCTTTAATTTTTAAAAATAAACATTGTACACAAGTTTATTAATCATATGCTCCTCTAATAACCAGTAATGTATAAATGATTAAGAAGATAAATTGGGAAGTTTTCTTTTGTAATTCTCTTGGCACTGTGAAAGTAAAGTATTAAACATGAGTCATCAGTGCAAAGAACATACGCCACAGAGCCCAGAGGCTGTGGTACCGCATGGCTTTGGCAAACCCCTACCTCTTTGTAGGTCTCATTTTCTTATCTATCTGGTAAAGTGGTGGCTTGGAGAATGGCTAAGAGCATTTTTAATCATAGTATTTACAAACTCCTCAATCCTAAATCACATTATGTGATAATGTATAGAATTGGGTAAATAGAATAAGTCAGCTATACTAATGTTAAATAATAGAATTTTCATGAATAAATAAAATGTGGTATATCCATAAAATAAATATATATTAGAAAATTTAAAAAGCAAAAATCACCATCACTTGATTGTCAGAGATGATAATCACTTTTCACATTCTTGATTATATATTCCACAGACAAAAAAGATAATTTGTTCATTTTAATGAACTTGGGTACATGGAGTAGAAGTAGCATCACCAGCCCTAAGATGAATTGTACAACCTACAATTCCTCTCTCTGAGCTCTCACAGTTTACTTCCTCACCTGAAATAGAGAATTAGGCAAATTCTTTATTTTATTTTTAATTCACACATAATAATTGTACATATTTATGGGATGCAGTGTGATGTTTCAATACATGTATATACTGTGTAATGATAAAATCGGGGTAATTCTTCCTATCTATGTGTAATTTTGTACCCCTTGACCAATCTCTCCCCATATTTCCTATCTATCTTTCCTCTCCAGTTTCTGGTAACCACTATTCCACTGTTTACTTCTATGAGATCAACTTTTTAAGTTTTTGAAAATGAGTGATATCATGTGATATTTGTCTTTCTGTGCTTGGCTTGTTTCACTAAGTATGTCTTCAGGCTTCATCCATGTTTTTGCAAATGGCAAGATTTCTTTCTTTTTCATGGCTGAATAGTATTCCATCATGTGTGTGTGTGTGTGTATATTAAATATTGTGTGTGTATATATATATAATATATTACAATGTCTATATATACACACAATTATACATATATATAATATTTTCTTTATTCATTCTTCCAATGATAGACACTTAATTTGATTCCATATCTTGACTATTGTGAATAACTGCTACACAAAACATGGTAGTGCAGGCACGTCTTCAAAATACTGATTTTATTTCCTTTGGATAAACACCCAGTAGTGGAAGTGATGGATCGTATGGTAGTTCTATTTTTAACTTTTTGAGGAACTGCTATACTGTTTTATATAATAGCTATACTAATTTACATTCCAACAATGTATGAGTTCCTGTTTCTCCACATCCATTGCCAGCATTTGTTATTTTTTGTCTTTTTGATACTAATCATTGTGACAAGTGTAGGAATAATGAATGACTTTTATTTCGCTGATGATTAGTGATGTCACACATTTTAAAAAATACACTTATTGGCCATCTGTATATCTTCTGGGCTGCTTCTTTAAATCTTCTTTGAAGAAACCTGTTACTTCTTTCAGAAAGTTTCATATACTTCCCTAGAAATGAAAATGATCTAGGAACAAGTATAAATGAATGGAATTTCTAGGAGTTTATCTTTTTATAGCTAAAGATGAGTCCTAGATTACTTTCTAAAGTTTCTGAGATTAGACCACAGTTTCATTTTTGGTCATTTCTCCTAACTACAAACAAAGAGACAATGTAACCCAGTGGTTAACACTGTAGATTTTTTGGTAAAACAAGCTTGACACTCTTACCTTATATCATGTAAAGTATTTCTTATGTAATAACTATTACACTCTCCGCAACTTGTAGAAATGTTAGAAATCGTAATTTTGTGGTTGTGGCACAAAATTAGGAGAGAAAATGTCCTATCTTTGATATTGGTAGATAGGTGTGCCAGCAAATCAAGGCCTTCAGAGTAATTTTGTATGGAAGGCAGCAGCAGGGTGACAGGGCAAAAAGACCAGGGTGGATGAAGAATAGGCAGCAGTTTATATATGTGGAATGGATATAAAGTGGAATTCTAGGCCACTTTAAAAAGTAGTTCATAATGAGATATGTATGGTTGTAATTTCATTTTTATTCATTGTCTAGGGGAGGTACAATATGTACCTTACAAAAGTTGCAAATATGGAGAACGATTTACAGATGATGAATCCAGAAAGTCTTCATAGACAGAATGATTGTAAGAACTTGAACTAGGCCCATCAACAGTGAAATGGCCTTGCTAGGGAAGTAGAAGGCTGTCCATCACTAAACATGTGTAGTTTGGGGGATGAAGAAAGTCAAGTATTTCATGACTTCGTGAGTTGGTGTAGACCACTTGTAAAATCTCTTGAAAATTTTGGACTCTATTTCTAGTTTCATTTTTTTCTGTCATTCTGGGGAAAATACTCTAAAATGGATATTGGTGCTAATTAGCAGTAGTATAAACAAGCTCTTTCAATAACACATTATCCCAACTAGCACTCAATTAGGCCAAATTATTTCCATTTGAATGAGTCAAGAGTATTATTTGTTGTGCCAATTATATAGTAGCTGGTAGAACTTAAAAAAATTGTGTTTTTGATTTTACAACCTTTTCTTTCTTTTTGCTTTAAAAATAAATAATCAGAACACATATCATATGTTATATGTATTTATACATAAAGGCATTTAGAGCAGTTCTCAAAACTAAAATGGAAACATATATACATAAAGAGAGATTGAATATTTAAAATGCCATGGTGGCCGGGTGAAACAGATCATGCCAGGAATCCCAGCATTTTGGGAGGCCAAGGCAGGCAGATCACTTGAGGTCAGGAGTTTGAGACCAGCCTGGCCAATATGGTGAAAACCTGTGTCTATCAAAAAATACAAAAAATAGTCGGGCATGGTAGTGTGCACTTGTAGTCTCAGCTACTCCAGAAGCTGAAGCATGAGAATTGCTGGAACCCAAGAGGTGGAGGTTGCAGTGAGCACCACCGCACTCCAACCTGGATGACAGAGTGGGACCCTGTGTCAAAAAAAGAAAAAAAAAGAATCCATACATTTTAAACAATTTCTTTTTATGTACACATTCTGTCCCTGTGAAATAGATTTTACAATTTAGCTAAGTTCACAAGTATATTCAGTCAAATTCTAATAATTAATAAAATAGTTCATTCTGTTGAATTGAATATCTCCTGTATTCTTCAGCATAGACACTGTAAGAACAATGTATGAATTACATTTCAAACTGCTTTCTTAATTTAAAAAGCCTTGAAAAATATCTTAAGAAATAGAAATATTAGCAAATATTGAACAATATATTTATGAAAACTGTGTGGAAATATATTTATGTGCATATATATGTGTTGTGCATATACTTGTATTTGTATGTGTATGTGTTTTCAAACTTTCACTATTAATTCTTTGGTGTTAATTGTAGCATTGCTCTATCATCATACTGTATATACATTCAAATTTTGGATATGCCTATCACGTCCGTTCATTCACTTCTACACTGAGCATTATCACTCATTCTAATCTAAGAATCTGGCAGGCAAAAATATAACTGATTTTAAATTTGCACCTGTTTTCACCATAAACAAATATACTTCGTGACAACTAGTGGGTCAAATATATTTACTGACCATTGGAATTTCATATTGTATGACTTGCCTGATTATGTACTTTGTCTATATTTCCAATAGGTTGTTCAACTTTTTCTTATAGTTTTTCAACATTTTTGTGTATATATTAGAAAGTTCATATTTTATAATTTATGATTTATTCAATATGGCTATCTGATTGTTCGATAACATTTTTGAATTAAGCCATCTTTTCCACATTGATTTAAAAATGACATTTTGTTCAAATAATAAATTCCCATCAGTCATTTGATCCATATCTATTATTTATTTGCAGTTTATATTTAGGACCAGTTTTGCTACTTATTTGCATGGAGATTTTTTTATTCGTATTGATTTGTATTAAAAATTGCTACATTTTCAGATATAAATCACATGACATATTAAGGTGATCATCAAAACAATTTGACTCAAAACTTATCTTGACGTATTCACACAGTTGAAGGGAAAAGTAGACCTGAAATTCCGATATCATTTACCGGTAAAATATGTTATTCAAATTTTCACATATAGGTTTGGAACTCTTTTCATTATCAATTATGAAAACAAATTGCAATAATAACTCTTATCTGTGTCCAAGTTTTAGGCACATCAACAATTCTATTTTTACAAACCCTAAAATTCAAAATATACTTTGGAAATGGTGAAGATGATGATGATATTTTTAAAGGCTGACTTTGTGATCAAATGTCTGTCAGTGTAAAGAAAGTCAGATAACCTTAAAAGAAATTTTATCAAAAGTGCCTTTCTGTGCCCAGAAGAATAAATCTTGAAAGTAATATGGAACCTTTCAAACAGTTGACAGAATCAAAATGTACACTGAGATTTGGACAGTAGAACTATTATTTCTACTTGCCATAAAATGTTGAAATCGTAATTAAATTCTAAGTTTGAAATAATTACAATCTCTGTGAAATTTAATATAACATTTAAAGTTTTGTTACAATTTTTATCATATGCAATATATATGTCTGTATCTACATTTGTTAATTAAAGGGGAAGCTAAACAATTGAATTAATTACATGAATAGTTTCAAGTAAAAAAATTATCAACTGTGCTGCATTTATCTTCTTATGCTGCATTATCTTCTTAAGCTGAATTTATCTTCTTATGAAAATAAAACCAGATGTTCTTTGCATATATAAATATTTATAACATATATTAAAATCTCTAGAATTTCTTTTATAACTTTGTTGAAATAAACCAGGAGATATGAAAGAACTAAAAGTTTTTCTTTTTTAATTGGTATGTACATAGTAGACACTACTCTGAAGAAACTTAAAAGCCATTAAATAGGGAATATATTTTATTAGGGTTAGGGGACAGAGTAATTCTGAGGACAATGAGAAGAATCTGGAAAAAGAAAAGCAATTACACGTAATTTAATTTTAGTACAACAATTTTTAGTACAACAGCATGCTGGATGGGATGTTTAGATGCAAAAGAATCCTCTGCAATTCCATGATAAGGTGTGAATGGTTATTTCTCTTTAACTTGGGTCTAATTTAGTACCAAATAGAATATTTCAGTTGAAGTGAGTGTTGGCTGGGTAAAATGTTATAAAAATAGAGACATTCAAGGTAACTGAGGAAAACAATCTTTTGGCCAGGCGCGGTGGCTCACGCCTGTAATCCCAGCACTTTGGGAGGTCGAGGCGGGCGAATCACAAGGTCAGGAGATCAAGACAACAGTGAAACCCCGTCTCTATTAAAAATACAAAAAATTAGCCAGGCGTGGTGGCGGGCGCCTGTAGTCCCAGCTACTCAGGAGGCTGAGGCAGGAGAATGGCGTGAACCCGGGAGGTGGAGCTTGCAGTGAGCCGAGATTGCATCACTGCACTCCAGCCTGGGCGACAGAGCGAGACTCTGCCTCAAAAAAAAAAAAAAAAAAAAAAAAAAAAATCTTTTAATTCAACTTTTGAGAAACTGAATTTCTTTTTCAGATAATAAGTTTAAGTTTGAAAAATGTATTTTTCCCCAAATTAGAAAGTTTTCATTAAACTAATTTTTCTATTTTGAAAAGTAGTGCAAAATTTATATTTAATTCAGATATAAATCACATGAAATATTAAGGTGATCATCAAAACAATTCGACTCAAAACTTATCTTGACGTATTCACACAGTTGAAGGGAAAAGTAGACCTGAAATTCTGATATCATTTACCGGTAAAATATGTTATTCAAATTTTCACATATAGGTGTGTGTGTATTATGAAACACACACAAAACCATAGAATAAATGATTGAAAATTATTTTTTAAAGAAAATAGAAAAATATTTTGACAGAACAAAAACCAAACATGTATATTCTAGCAGCAAATAAAATTTGACTAACATAGCTATTTAAAGAAAAAATAATCTTAAATTGATTAAGTAGATACAAGTTATTAACTATTTTCTAGTAGAGTTCATAAAAAAAACTCAGACAACTTATAAAAAAATGGGCAAGGACATCCCAAGCATTGTTTCTCATCCCAAACGATGAGAAAACAGGGTCATGAATTTAATATCAAGCAGGTCCCGAATCAATACTAAAGCATCAACAAAGCAAAAAAATACATTTTACAATGGCATACTATACAATCCACAGTGAAGAACTAATATCTTTGTACCCAAAACAGAGCATAAACATTTTTAACACAAAAATTACAGGAAATACAAAGAAAAATAGCAATACAATAGAAATACAAAGAGAAAACGCAATGCATATTGCTTGAATAATGCTTGCACTATCATACAAGCAATATGTTTCTAGTTATCTCTCTTTGTATTACAACAGATCAAGTGGATACAAAATATTTAGAGATGGAAAAAATTAACATAAATTATAAATATATCTAGTTGATATATATTTAAAACATAAAATGAAAGAAAACTCTATTTTATTTTAAACTGCCTATTCTATATACAACATGATCATAAAACTGACCATAAATTAAGCCACAAGAAAAGCCACTATAAATGAGATGTGTCCACCAATATTATATCATACAGAATAGTTTAACTGACCTAAGGATCACTTTTGCTTCACCTATTCATCACTTATATACTAACTACAAAGCAAACAAAATAATGCATATAAAACATTAAATCATAAATCAACAAAATTGGGAATAATCTATCACTTTCTGTCAAAATTTAAGGTGGCTACACACATTGGGAAAGTTTTTTCACCTAGATGTGGAATAATCCACGAATCATTCTTATATTAAAAAATAATACTTTCGATGTATCTGAAATTCAAATTTAACTGGGTGTCTAGGCTCTTGTTTTTGCTAAATCTAGTAAACTCAATTATCTGAACTTTTTTCTCCCCCTGAGTCTGTTCTATGATATTTCTTAATTCTCATAGCACAGGGAATGTCATCAAGCCAATAAAGTTTCCAAAAATGCTCTCACACGAATTGTTGTTCTTAAGTTAGTAGTATACAATAACATGTCTGTCTCCTAATAACAGAATTCTTAACATGCTGAGCTTTCACCAGTCAAAAATTGCAAGTTGTAAAGCAGCATACATCTTACAGTTTTTGAGGTATTATACACAATGTAATACTATTCACCCATAAAATAGAATGATATTGATGCAGGATTTTCTTCGTCACCTAGCAAGACTTGAACCTCTGGCCAATGACACCCAGCCTGGGCCTCACTCAGTCATGCTACCTGCTGCGGGAGACAGGCAGCCCACTAGGCCCACCTTGGCCGAGTCTGGCTTGTGTACCAGTGCCTGAGTTCTTGTCCCATGCCCAAGAAGAATAAGGATATGCTGACAATCTAAAAGTGAGCAAGTAGGAGAATTTATTGAGTAAAATTCTCATGCTGTGTTGCGGGTTTCATCTGTGACCAGCAGTCTGCTCTGCCAGCCTTCAAGCTGTTTTTTGGCTTGGAGATGGCGTTTCACCAGGAACCTGTTCCTATCTACCTAGGCATTTGGCTGCCTCTTGTCCTATTATTTCCCCCTTCTGAAGAGGTACATCTAACTGCCATTAGTATAGGGATGAAGACCAACCTTAACTGCTTCCTGCTGACATGGGGCACTGTTTTGGGAAAATGGCAGTCAAATCTCCCTTAAAGGCCTGTCCAAGGGTCTCCAGTAAAAGTGAGCCATTGTTTGAGGCTCCAGTTGCATGACCGTTTGGAATTTGATAGCCTGAAGGTGAGAAGAGACAAACTGGATTTGATACATGAAGACATGTATCAAAATGAGACAAGGTGTCAAGGAAAGATTAAAACTCCTGGAGCTGCTGACATACTCAGATAACTGGTGGCTATAGTTATGCCTGCTGAGATTTACGTGCATGAGGCTTGGCTTTTGTCAGTTACTTTGGTTTTATTTTCCCCAAAATAATAAACCAGTGGGTTATGGACACCCCATTTACCTCAATCACCTGGCAGGATTTGCCAGATAATTGCTCAGGATTAGAATATTTATCCAGATTTTTACATTACCCATCTCTTTTCTTTCTTTTGACTGCAGCTGGAGATTCCTGGTTGGTTCACAAAAGTAAGTAGGGTTAGTCTACAACGTAGGCAAAAACTTAAAAACAACTAACTTAAAAACAATGACAACTGTACAAATTTTGAAACATAATTTTTCTTTCTCCAGTTCTCATCTTTGTCAAAAACAAATCATGACAGGACAGTGTTGTTTGCAAAATAAATTTTAGTCTTATACTTGTCCTGTTCATTCTCATAATGTTCAGCAAAAACAATTATTTTTCACATAGACTTTTTAAACTGGCTTTGATGGAACTCTGTTCCACAAGGAGTCTCAGATGAGACCTTTTAAAACCAAGTCCAGCCATGGGTTTGTACCCCCAAACACATATGAGTTGGGTAAATTACTCTCTTTCTGAGATTCCCAAGATAACATGGTGCTCCTGGGACTGTAAGAAAGTGACATTCTTTACTCTCCACAAGTTAAGAAACCTGTACAATGACTGTGTAGCCAAGGTATGAGGTCAGTTTTCCCAAGGGGCTTTTTTGGCTCTGCAAGTCACGATTAATTCTTTAAAGGGGAGCAGATCTTTCCAGTCAAAGCCTTGGTAAAACAACCAGTCTCCAATGTGTCCTGCTGCAGAAGAAAACGGATTCTTATTGCACTAATTCAAATAACTATATTGCCTTAAATTAAGAATACTCACAAATAGATTACAAATTCTAGATTAACCAGGCACAGAGAAACAAACATGCTCCAAATTTTGTTCACAGGGATATACATTATACTCAATTGTTAAATGCTGTACATAGCTCAAAAAGAAAGTTCCATTGATTCTGGAAAACAAAACAAGGATCAGCAATGCTTTAAGCAAAGTTACAAAAGATTACTTCAGTTTTCTGTTTGTTCACATCATTCAGTTAACTCTTGTTCTACTGTATATTTATGGGAATTTCAGCTCTTCATAAGTCCTGTACATTTTTCCTTTATTCCAATGTCACAATCTTCAGATATCAGACATTTGCATTTAAAAGTACCTGCCAAAGTCCTATAGCTGATTTTAAGTCATGTTTTGAAAAGAATCAAAGCAAGGCAACAGTTGTCTGTGAATGACAAAATGTCCAGGGTAGTTACCATCAAAAAAAAATTGACAAATAAACTTGATTAGTTTTGTGGTTTATAATAACATAATAACCTTAATTATGATTGATACCATATACTCAGGCATTAAAATTTTAGAAATCCCATACAGCTTTGGAACATAAATTGATATTATTCACTAAAATATAACCTGAAGAAGATTAAGCCTTATTTTTATTTTAGCAATCCCATGTAACTAAACACATCAAATAATCCTGTTCGCTTCTCTTTTGAATGTTCCAGGGGCCCTGTGTAGCATCCAAAAGTTGGGGGTCAGAAAATACCATTTTTGAAGGAGAGTTTGATTTGGGGAAGCCTGTTAAATATGTTACAGGTTTAAAACACTTGATATTATGAAACAGAGTACCATATTACAATAAGTCACTTATTTAGCCAAAATAATGACTCAAAAAAAAATTAAAGGCAAAAACCTTTACTCATTATGTGGGAAGACTTAGCTTTCCAAACAATCTGTCCCCCATCTTCTCACATTTTTAGTAGTTTACATGCAAAGCAAGCAAAAATATTTCATTGTCCTTTACTATTACATGAAAATCTTGTTTTAGGGAGGAAAAGTCAAATTTCACCCTTGCATTAGTCTACTACTAACAACACCAATTTTTTTAATGAAACCTTATTGATAATTCTATCCAATCTGACCTGTTTGACTATGGGATGAGATTCCTATAAACCTTTTACAAACTTTAGACATTTTTGTTAAAGAACAGATCAATGCCTTAAGAAAAACTTGTTGTGTTTTTATTTCAATGCTCAATTTATGGAAAAAACCATATAATAACCTTTTGAATTTAGTCAGTATGTTCACACACAGAATTTCTTCTGCAAGATTGAATTTTACAAAGCTTCTGCAACTTGTTTAAACCTTCAACTTTATTTTATCCAATTTAAAACAATCCTTTAGCCCTCTAAATTAGGCAAAATGTTATGCGCATGATTTCTTATGTTTTAGTAAAAACACATCTCACTTTCCTTACACACCTTTCATGTAAATCTATTTTCACACAACTCAACTTTTTCAGTCTCAATTACATATTATAATGGTAACTCTTAGCAATGTTTATTTTTATTGTAAAACCTGATAAGTTATTGTAGTTATGTATTATGTGTAGCTAAGATTTGACTCCTTCTAGCACAGTTAGGGGCGTGGTTAATTCTATATGTCCCCAGGCCTTACCAAACTGTGAAGCAGGCAAGTTGAACAATTTTTAAAAGCCAAAGAAGCAGTTTGCAACCTTAAAGCATTTGGAAAACCTAGTAACTAACTTGCATAATTTAGACCACATATTTAAATTTTAAAGACATTTGTATTTTACCAATAATCTTTAAAAATGTTTTTATCTCTCAAACATTAAAGTCACATGAACTACAAGGCATTACAGCTTTTATTTTTTCTTCTACAATATTTAATCTAAGTGATTATTTTTCTCTAAGCCAATTAATTAGAGATCTTTTTATGTAAACATCACACACATAATATATATAAAACTATACAGACAGAAGAAGATTCACTAGTTATAAGATTTTTTTTCATTTGGCAATCATCTACCTGGATTATTGGTCTCATGGTGGAGACCTTCAAAAAATAGGTTGTACGAACATGCAGTTTCTACGGCCTAATAAGCAGATATAGCTGGAAGACACAAACAGAATTTGGAGGGATCTATCTGCTTTTAATTCCCAGAGTTCCAGGAGGAAAACAGAGAACTTTTCCCAAAGCAAGCTCTGTGGTGTCTTCTGTTTATCTTAAGGAGTCCCATGCTCTCGGAAGTTATCTTAGGACCTGTCACATATGCATCAACAGTGTCAAGTCAAAATGAAGAAAAATCATTAAATAGACTGAAAAAAAAAAAAAAAACTTTCCAGCAAAACAAGATCCAAGAAGAGAAAAACATAACGGCCTTTAAAATATACCTATAACCTAGATATCTGCTTTTAATTAAGCTGACTTTAACCATACTGCTCCTTTTGTTTGTTTGTTTTGAGATGGAGTCTCGCTCTGTCGCTCATGCTGGAATGCAGTGGTGTGATATCGGCTCACTGCAAGCTCCACCTCCTGGGTTCACACCATTCTCCTGCCTCAGCCTCCTGAGTAGCTGTGACTTCAGATGCCCACCACCACCCCCAGCTAATTTTTTTTGTATTTTCAGTAGAGACGGTGTTTCACCGTGTTAGCCAGGATGGTCTCTATCTCCTGACCTCGTGATCCTCCTGCCTCAGCCTCCCATAGTGCTGGGATTACAGGCGTGAGCCACTGCACCTGGCCTTAACCATACTACTCTTTAAGAAAATCCTTTTAAATCCCTTACTACCCAACTTTAGCCATGCCAAATGGCTGATATTTCTGGCTTTTGAAGTTTATTGAAAGTAACCTTACAGATGAAACCAACAATCCTCAAAAAGGTTATGACTTAACCACGAGTGTATGAGGTATTTTTGAAGAGGTGGTAAGCAGTTTTTACAAAACCTAGAATCTTTATAGGTAGCTCAGAAAAAGGAGGATTTAAGAAAAGAAGCTAGAAGTTGTTCATGGAAGGAAAGAGAACCAGCAAATGATATTAACCAGAAAGTACTCATTCCCTAAGCCAGGATTGAACCCTGACTGCTATTTTACAATGGCAGAGACCAAAACAAAGTACTACCATGTTACAAGGTTAAGCTCCCAAGAACATAAAACAAGATGGAGACCTGCAGCAAAGTTTGTTACTGACTAGTTTGCTGGGCTGGCTTGATCAGCAGGCTTATGCAGTCCTAGAACCACATTTTATCCTAAGGTATTCCTCTTTCTGTTAGAAGGACATAGAAGGGCAGATTCTTAGCAAAAGTACAACAGATTCACTACAGCTTCAGACTAGCCTCACAAATCCATTTTTCCCATTAATCAAAACATTACAGAGGATACAAACTGATTTTTATCATTTATTTTACCAGTTTGCACAGAGAGAGGGAGGGCAGGAGTCTTGACTGGGGAAAAAACAAAAAACAAAAAACGCTACACGTTTACTTTTTTGCCAGCACGTCAGCCTTCTGGATTTCCTTCCCCTGAGCTAAGGAGCTCTGTCTACCCTGGAGTCTTGTGAAGGTGAAGCAGACAAATAGGTTATTTGCATACTGTAAAAGTTGTCCCTTCTCAATAAATTTGCTCATTTAGATCTATAATTTCTTCCCAGTTCATTTTTAAGCCAAGCAGTCTAATGTTTGGGGAAATTAAACTTCTCCCAGTTCTGAGGATGCATCCAAGGGAAGTGTTCTGTGCTATGGGGATACAATTATCCATTTATGAAGAGAGGATAGAGGAGGAAACAGAAAAAAAAGATGTTTGTTTTTGTTTTTGTTTTTTCAAAGGAGTTCCAGTGATTCAAGATGCCTTCAAGAGAATTACAGACTGAAGACGGCTGGTTACCTATCTGGAAAGGGGAAAAGACATCCTTTAGCTTCTTTTTCTTCCCAGTGAATATCTGGGGTACATGAGAAAGAGAGAAAGAAAAGGCATTTTCTTTCTTTCTTCCCTCTTTATATCCCAGAGCCCTGGTGACCTCGACAGGTTGCTGTCAATGGGTACCAATGTGGCCTTCATCCATGTGAAACAGGGAGGTCTAGAGGGTAGGAATTATCCCCACTCACCTACACATTGCCTCTCCTCCCCGCTGTAGGTAGCCTCATCTGTACCATGGATGGTAGCATGACCTCTGTCCATGAAATGGTGGTGAGGTGGTAATCAGCAAGAATTAGTCATGCTCATCTGCACTGTGCCCCTTGACTTCCATGGTCATCTGCCTCTGGATCCCTCAGATCCAGTTTTTTTTTTTTCCCCTAAGGCTTCAACCCAAAGCTTGGAATTGAGTTTGGGACAAAGGGGTACCTCAGGAGGGTGCATGGACTCATTAAGTCAGGGAGTCTGGTGGACTGGGGTCCTGGCCTAATAAGATGCCTTCCAAAAGGAAATTAAAACAAAAAACAAACAAACAAACAAACAAACAAAAAACAGAAAACAAAACAAAACAAAAAAACAAAAAAAAACCCTCTTGCATAGAAAAGCTTCCTGTATTCACATGGCTATGTTAACCCCTCACATGTAGAGAAAAGAAAATAAAACCGCTTAAGTGCAGGGCAGGGAAGATGCCTGAGGGAAAAAAATCTCCTCTTACTTTATGCAAATGGATTCCTCCAAAAGAAAGAAAACTCTTAATTACTGTACCCTCTGTGCCAGATGGAAACCACATTGTTCTGAATTGCATATCTGATGGTTGGGCTGAATGCTCATTCTATCCAGTAATATCTCTGCAGTTTTCAGCAACACCCTTAACATTATTAAAAAAAAATAAAAAATAAAAAAATAAAATAAAATAAAAGAGGTAGGGGCCATTTCAAACTATGAAAGAAGTAAGAAAACATGTCATAGGAAAGTCTGAGGGTCTTGGTTGATGCCCTAACGGGTGGTAGGGATGGAACCATTTCAGGGACCTTCTGGTAACCCCAAGGTGTGGTTTCAGCCAGATCCCATCAGTTGCCCCAGGACCTTATTCTGGCCTCACGCAATGACTAGGCCTCCCTGAAGGGAAACAAAGCCAACATTCCTTTCATCTGAGAGAGAGAGAGAGAAAGAGAGGTAGCAGGGTCACACCCCATCCTCTGTAGCTATGCATTCTTTTTCAACTGGCCAGTCAGAGATTTGGTGCTTCATCTGCCTTCAGAAGAAACTCTGAGGGCAAGAAGTCTTAGCAAAAAGTGAAGAGTCTATGTCCACATTTACTCAATCCCTCAGGTATCCTGAGCAAGACCCTAAAATGACACAGGATTTTTTTCTTGGTCACTGTGCAATCTGGATACCTCCATCCAGTGTCTCCTCACCTGGGATTCACTCAGCCAGGCTACCTGCTGCAGGAGATGGTCCGTGCACTCGTCCATCCCAGGCTGAGTCTGGCTTGCTCTCCGGTTCCTGAGTTCTTGTTCCATGCCCAAGAAATATAAGGATATGCTGAAAATCGAAAAGTGAGCAAAGTGAGGAGTTTTATTGAGTGATAAAACAACTTTTAGCAGAGATAGGATGTGGGGATGGTCCCCCTACCCGAAAGTGGGAGAATGCCCCCAATGTGGCTTAGTCTTGGGCTTTTATGGGCTCAGAATGGGGGAGGGGCAGGCAGTAGGTAGTATTGGAAAAGGCAACGTTTGATTGTTCAAAAGGTTTCTTTCAGGAAGTATCAATCAGGAAAGGGTGGGCAAACAGGAACAGAAGTTCTCAGTCTGAGTTGTGGGTTTCTGTCAGCCTTCAGGCTGTTTTGGGGCTTGAAGGTGGGGTTTCACAAAAGACCCACCCTTATCTGCCTAGTCATTAGGCTGTGTCTTGTCACTATCAAAATGTATTTTACAGTAACATGGATGGAACTGGAGGCAATTATCTTAAGTGAAACAACTCAGATACTGAAACTCTTGAATCTGAAAAGTTAAGACAATAGATATGTAGAAAACTGAGATTTGGAAATGACATCAGAACAAGAGAAAACAAGATATTCAAAAGTAGAGAAATGTTAACCTCTATAGGTCCCTGTTGCATAGTGGTAAAGTCTGGGCTTGTAGTTATCAACAACTTTTGAATACTGTACATTGTACCAATCAAGTAATTTATCATCCTTGACCCTCCTTCCACCCTCCCAATGCTCCCAGTCATCAATGTCTATTATTCCACACTCTATTACCATGTGTACATGTTATTTAGCTCCCACTTACAAGTGGGAACATAAGATATTTGTGCACTACTGTGTAGAGGATTAGGAAAGGCAAAACAGTCATTTTCTTTGAATTTATCAAGCTTAGCACAGTAAAAAGAGGAGCAAAAGAATTTAAGTTTTATTGGAAGTTATGTGGGCATTCGGGAGAAGGGATTCCTGCAATGAGTCTGACTTACAGGGTTTCCAAAAAGAACAATGGAAGGAAAAAATATGTCTCCTCCACAGAGACAATGGGAAAAGAGAAAGGGAGGAGAATATAATGAGAAAATAAATCTGGTGTAGCTGGAAAGTAGACAAAAGGGGAGAATGGCATTTGGAATTTTGGTAATTGCATGAAATAAAGTGCAATTGATTTACTGGAATATAAAATATTAGAGTTGGAAACAGGCTAAGTTCAAAGAAACACTAAAAATTATTTCCAATGCTCATGTTTTAAAGATGAAAAAACTAAAGTACAGAGATCTCATGAGATATTAGTGCAATCCAATCTGGAACATTTTGGAAGTGCCAACATGAATTATTTTTGGATGGATAATATGGTTGCCTGTATCGTTTTTAGGATGATTTTAAAAATTGCTCTGTGCTACATAACTACTGAATTCTTTCAAAATGAAAATAAAGTGTCATAGCAATGCTTTTACATTCTGACTCATTCTTTCATTTTAATAACAATTTACATAAATGTCTACATTTAATTCCCAACATATTGAATCACACTAGGTCAACTAGAAGAATTCCTCATTGAATGATTTATGTTAGGGAAGAATTCTGTGGAAAAACTAAATGAATAATTTAGTGCTAAACCATGAAATAATTTATTTCAAAAGTCAAAACAATAGAAAATTACAACACCATTGACATTATTAACTAAGATAATTTGATATGACAAATATTATGTGTTAATTAGTCACTTGTTTTGTGTTTGTATTAATGATGAGTGTGTAGAAGAGAAATAAAACAGGAAAGGAACAAAAGAGTCAAATAAATAGAGAAGGGCTGCAGTCATATATGGTGTCATCAGTGGAGGCCCAAAGGTTATATTTTAGCACAGTCTGGTGATTTGCCTTCTATGCACTCTTGAGATTAAATTAAAGCTGGGCAAGGTTTACAATGGTGACCCTTGGTAGCAAGTGATTGAAATACTATGGCAAGAGAAGATGATGATTTCCTTCTGTATTATAGTGCAGGTGCTGCCTTTCCTCAATTATATATGACACATACATACATATATGAGAATGATAATATTTTAATGCATCTAACCTGGCATTTATAAAAATCTAATTATACATAATTCAGTTTGATTCCCCTCCCCCAAATATCCTATGACTTTTAACAATTTGTTACAAGTATAGAAAGTAACACGCATACTGCCCTCCATCTCTCTTCATGAAAGCTCAATAGGTATTTTTCTCATTATTTTGTTCCATTTCAGGCATTTCTTTTTTCTGTCACACTTATTTATCTTTCATGTTGTTTTTAATTGAATTATTACATGTTCATAGTTTAAGGAATCTATTATTCTTACGAACTTTAAGATCAAGAGCACTCGTTAGCATCCATCTTGACCATGCCTTGCTGCTTTCCCAGTAAGAATATTCACATTTCTCTCAAGACGTTTTTTTTGTTTGTTTGTTTTTGTTTTTTTTTTTTTTTTTTTTTTTTGCTATTCACTAACAGGGCTCTAAATACCATGTTTGTGTGGCTATTTTTTTTTTCTTTTCAAGTTTTAGGCATTATTTACAGATTTCTCATTATAAACCATAATAATTTATCTTTTTCTTCTCCCCAATTCAGGTATCTCAATTCTTAAATCTTTATCCTTGTCATTGTGTTTTAATTGTATAATTGCTGCTAGATCAGCATTTGGTATTTACAGTATTATTACTGTGTAATTGATATTCACAAATAGGCCATGTAATATTTATTTGCTCTGATAGATTTTTGTGGATTATTTAGGATTTTCTACATATAATATATTATTTCTGTGAACAGAGATAATTTCACATCTATTCCAGATTGGATGCCCTTTCTTTTTCTAGTCTGCTTACTATAGCCAGTAAATTCTAGGAAATTCCAGGAAAATGATGAATATGTGTGGAGAGGATGAACATCTTTGTTTTATTCATCATCTTAAGGAAAATCATTCCAAGTTCAACCTTTGAGTATTATGTTAGTTGTGCATTTTTTTTATACATTCCATTTGTCAGCTTCTGGAAATTCCCTGTGTTCTTTGTTTGTTGAGTGTTTTCTCCATGAAAACATGTCAAACACATTTTTTTTACATCAGTTGAGGTGACCATGTGTTCTCCCCTTTATTCTATTAATATGATGTATCACATTTATTGATTTGTATTTATTGAGCCGCTGTTGCATTTCTGGAATAAATCCCACTTGGTCATAGTGTATAATCTAATATGCTGATAGATTCAATTTGCTAGTGCTTTATTGAGGATTTTTATACCTATATTCTTGAAATGTAGGCCTTTTATTTTCTTTTCTTGTAATTTCCTTGGCTTTGGAATCAAAGTAATACTGGCTTATAACTGTTAGGAATGACTTAGGAAGTATCCTCTCCTATCCAGTTTTTTGGAAGTATTTGTTTGGTATACTTCACCAATAAAACCATCTGGTCCTGGATTTTTCTTTGTTAAAGTTTTAAAACCACTGACTTAATCTCTTTATTTGTTATAGTTCTTTTGAGATTTTCTATTTCTTCTTGAGTTAATAATGACATATTTTGTGTTTCTAAGAATTTGACCATTTCATCTATGTTGCCTATCTTTTGGTATAAAATCTCTCATAATAATCTCTTATTTTTTTCTTATTTCTGTGTGGTCAGTAGTATTGTCTCCACTTTATGATTTGAACAGTTTGAGTCTTCTCTCCCTCTCCCCTTTTTTTGGTCACTTTAGCGAAAAGGTTTGTGCATCTTGTTGATTTTTTCAAATAAATAATTTTTGTTTTTTCTTAAATCTCTTTGGTTTTCTTGTATTTTCTATTTTATGTATTAATAACTTGATACTAATTGTTATTATTTCTGTCCTGCTAGCTTTGAGTTTACTTTGCCCTTTTAAAAAAACTATTTATTCAAAGTGCAGGTTATTTAATTGAGATCTTCTTTTTATATAGGCATTTACAGCCATAAATATTTATCTGAGTACCACATATGCTACATCCCACAAATCTGTTTTGTTTTGAGGTTCTATACCTCTAAACATTTTCTAGTTTCTTTTGCAATTTGTTATTTGACCCACTAGTTGTTTAAACTGTGTTGTTTAATTTCTAAATATTTAAGAATTTCCCAGTTTTCCTTCTGTTATTCATTTCTAGCTTTATTTCTTGGGGTTAGAGAAGACACTTCTTATGGTTTCAAACTATAAAATTTTGTTGAAACTTGTTTTATAATCTTCATGTGTCCTATCCTGAGTAATGTTTCATATACATTGAGAAAGTAAGTTTCTGCTGTTTTTGGGTGGAATGCTCTGTATAAGTTAAATCTTGTTGATTTGGAGTATTGCTCAAGTCTTCTGTTTCCTCTTTTTATCTTAAAAGGCTCTTCACATAACTTTCCTCAGGTATGAAGGACAGACTTCCAGCAATCTGAAAGGCAACAGGAAAGCAACATTTTTGTCTCCTGTTTCATTCCCACTAAACTTACAAAGAAACAACAAACATTTTATTTTGAAAAAGCAAAAAAGTATTTTTAAACTTTCTTTTAAGTTCAGGGGTATATGTACAGGATATGTAGGCTTGTTACATAGGTAAACATGTAACAAACATGTTTATGTTTCATGGGGTTTGTTGCACAGATTATTTCATCACTCAGGTATTGAGCCTAATACCCATTAGTTGTTTTTCCTGATCCTCTCCCTCCTCCCACCTTTCACCCTCTGATAGGCTCCAATGTGTGTTGTTCCCTTCTATGTGTCCACGTGTTCTCATCATTTAGCTCCCACTTATAGGTGAGAATATGTAGTGTTTAGTTTTCTATTCCTGCATTAGTTTGCTAAAGGTAATGGCTTCCAGCTCCACCCATGTCCTTGCAAAGAACAAGATCTCATTCTTTTTTGTGGCTGCATAGTATTCCATGGTGTACATACACATATCACATTTTCTTTATCTAGTCTATCTTTGATGGGCATTTGGGTTGATTTCACATCTTTACTATTGGATTAGAGCTGCAATGAACATACATTTGTGATTAGAGCTCTAATGAAAATACATGTGCATGTGTCTTTATAATGTAACAACATATATATTCCTGTGGGTATATATCTAGTAATGGGATTGCTGGGTCTAATGGTATTTCTGTCTTTAGGTCTTTAAGGAATTGCCACATTGTCTTCCACAATGGTTGAACGAATTTACACTCCCATTAACAGTGTATATCATTCGTTTCTTTCCATAACCATCCCAGCATCATATTTTTTGCCTTTCTAATAATAGCCATCCTGACTGATGTGAGATGGTATCTCATTATGGTTTTGATTTGCATTTCTCTAATGATCAGTAATGTGTATCTTTTTTTCATATGTTTGTCGGTCATATAAGACTTGTTTTTTGTTACAAAACAAGTCTTATATTATTGTTCCCATGAGTTTTCAAAAGAGCAAATGTCATCAGTTTTAATTAGACAGAATTAAGATGCAGCTTTAGACACTTCAGTTTGATTCATTTAGTAGGTTACATGCTTTTTAAAATTAATAATTATTTTTATATAATAGGAAACAGGAAAATAAGTCTTTAGTACAAAGATTTTAAGATTCTCAGATTTAGCTGACATTTGACTTATGTGGGATATGAGCCAGATCAGTCAGAATTTCTCAGGATGGTTTGTACCTGGGTATGATGATTTGTATAAAGCCACCAAAGTGATTTAAAGTTGAGAAGCACCAATAGAAGAGATTATCTGTGGATATTATCATCCGAGTAGTTATTTAAGTAGTTAGTGACACTCATCAATCTATGCTTTTTTCTGAGAGGAAATGGATGAGTTCTGATACATATCTCCAGTTGCTGATGAGTTCCTGAGTGACTTTTTCAGTTAGTCCATTTTGCGTGGATCATGTTTTTTATCACTAACAACTAACAACTTTTGAGGTGGACACTGCTATTAATCCTAGTTTATAGATAAGAAGGTGAAACTTAGTAAGGATAAGAAATGTGCCTAATACCACCCATATAACAAGTTGAAGAGCCTGAATTAAAACCCAGCTAAATACAGCATATCCAAAATCAATTATAACGTTAATGGAATAGCCAACATGTTTTGTTGGCCATTATGTTCCAACAGTTACCATTAGGATATCATTGTTATCACTCTTAAATTATTATTTAGCATATCACTTTATATTCAATCACTCAAGTCACCCTTTTCTCTTTATCACTAGAATGACTCTTTTCAAGAGACCAACGAACTCCATTAAGGAAGATTTCTGCCATTAAAATTTTAAGTCAAGTCACGCAATTTTGCCACTTAAGTTTAAAGTGTAGATGAACTGGTGTGATTTCATCATTCTAATCAACTGAGTGTTTCGTAAAAAGAAACTTGGAAATGTAGGAATAATTGTGTTTTGTATAATTGGAACTTATTTTTACATAGATTTCTGAAGGGAGGAGAAAGAAAAACTGAATTCTTGCTGGTCACCTACAGAAGTAAAAGCCCCTGGCATCTTTCCATCCAGTAATAGCAAATAGATCACAGATGCCTTTTATGCTGGGATTTTTAGAACTCACAAGCGCCAGGCTCGGTGGCTCATGCCTGTAATCTCAGCACTTTGGGAGGCCGAGGCAGGCAGATCACAAACTGGGAGATCGAAACTATCCTGGCTAACACGGTGAAACCCCATCTCTACTAAAATTAGCCAGGCGTGGTGGCGGGTGCCTGTAGTCTCAGCTACTCGGGAGGCTGAGGCAGGAGAATGGTGTGAACCTGGGAAGCGGAGCTTGCTATGAGCAGAGATTGCACCACTGCACTCCAGCCTAGGTGACAGAGCAAGACTCCCTCAATAAACAAAACAAAACAAAACAAACAAACAAAAAACTCACAAGCTTCCAAATTTAATGAAAGGTCATACAAAAATGAGAACTAACTTGGAAATGAGAAGAACCATGAATATGTTGATGCTGAGATAACTCAATGAAGAGAAAGCAAAAATAGTTGCTACATGAGCCAAAGACAAAAAAGAGCAGGACACAGAGAATCAGATTTTATCCAGAGGCAAGTAATACCAAAGACACAATAGTGACATCTTCGATAGTATTTTGGTTCATGGAATTCTTCAATACAACATCGCTAGAAAGACGCTAGTACTTATTATGCCTGGTATAACAAAGAACTGATCAAAAACACTTCATAATTCAGTGTAGATTTTTAAGTGAACAAGGGGCTCTTATTTCCAAAATCTAAAGAGTAATGTTTTCCAGTTACTATGCCAAATCAATGTGTTTAATTATTCAAACTGCTATTTTTTTATCCCATGTCAAAGTAGATAATACTATGCTGAGAAACAAGACATTTACAAATTTATTTCAGAATCCGAATTATTGCCAAGTCACCAAAAATATAAAATCGGAATCTGTTGCTATTAAGAAGAAAAATATATGCTTGTATTGATTCCAGCAGGAGTAGAAAGACAGTGACTCTCCACGCCATCTTAATTATGTCTGATATTGTAACATCAGGAAGTTCTGCTCTTCAAAGCTTTGCTCTTCAATAACATCAGGAAGCTTTGCTCAGTAGAGTTTTTAACGAATGTTATAATTCATTACTACTTGCAATATCTTAGTAAACCTAATTTATCTCATTGAAAAAGTCAGCACACTGGCGACCGGGTGCGGTGGCTTATGCCTGTAATCCCAGCACTTTGGGAGGCCGAGGCCGGCGGGTCACGAAGTCAGGAGAACAAGACCATCCTGGCTAACAGGGTGAAACCCCTCTCTACTAAATATACAAAAAAATTAGCCAGGCGAGGTGGCGGGGCGCCTGTAGTCTCAGCTACTCGGGGGGCTGAGACAGGAGAATGGCGTGAACCCTGGAGGCGGAGCTTGCAGTGAGCGGAGATCCGGCCACTGCACTCCAGCCTGGGCGACAGAGCGAGACTCCATCTCACAAAAAAAAAAAAAAAAAGTCAGCACACTATGGCTAAGCTTATTTTTATATCCTATTCATTCAAGGGTAGAGTAGAAAAATCACGTATACCATGATCAGTTGTTGAAATTATCTATATTTCTGGGTAAGAATCATGGCTATGTTTACTTTCATGCGTTTTATTTCATCTCTGGTGCAAGCCATTCTGACTGCAGTCATCAGAGACTGAGATTACTCTTCTCTAGCAAACAATATAGATTTCTAAGTTAGTGAGCAGAAAACTGTTCTCCCTTTATTCCTATAGAGCCCAATAATTCCCTGGGCCTCAGAAAAGCTGGAAAGTTTCAGTTGTAAATTTGGCGAAAACCACTCTAAGAGCCCTGATGGCTTTTGCTTTTTTTTTTTTTTTTTTTTTTTTTTTTTTTTTCTATCTCTGCGTTAATGCTTCTATCTAGCATTCTTTTCTTGTGAATGGCAAAGCTTTTCAAAAGTAGTGATACCCAATTTTGACTCAGGGAGAAAAATAGTTTGACATATAGCCCTCTCCTGCTTGCCATTCCCAAGCCTCATAAACTTCTTTTCAAAGACTTATTCTTCTAGGTTACTTAGATGTTCTTTTGACAGAATTGGTCCAAATTGGTTCTGTTAAGCTCCCCAAAGGTACACAGTGCATAATACGACCTTTGCAGCTTTCTTGTGAATGCGGTTGTGTCAAACTTCACTGAGCCTTGACAGAATTAGCTCTGCTAACCCCGACAAGGCAGGTTTCCCAACCAGCGTATAAAGCTCCCTTGTTTGCCTAAAATAGTAATCTTTCCTTTCTCTCCCTCTGTCCCTGTATTTCTGTGATTTATGCCTTAACGCATGTTAATACCTGTACAATGCATTCCTGCAGCTATTGCCATAAACAGAAAGTAAATCATACTTGAATTGAGGGACTCCTTTCTTGGGAGGAAAATGATTACAACTATTCCTTCACATATTCACAAGAACTCATTAATCTCTTGATCAGGTTCACCTTGAAAGCAATAACCAAAATGACACATGAGAGTAAATGTAAATAGGCAAGGATTTTGTCAATGATATTTGCCTTCTCCTGGCAGTAAAAAAGAAAGCACAGGTATTTGTGTCGGACTTCTATAAAAACTGAAAGGAAAAAAAAGGTGCTTTTGAACAGGGAATTTTTTTCTTTATTATACTTTAAGTTCTGGGGTACATGTGCAGAACATGCAGGTTTGTTACATAGGTATACATGTGCCATGGTTGTTTGCTGCACCTGTCAACCCGTCACCTACATTAGGCATTTCTCCTAATGCTATTCCTCCCCTAGCCCCCTACCACCTAACAGGACCCAGTGTGTGATGTTCCCGTCCCTGTGTCCTTGTGTTTTCATTGTTCAACTCCCACTTATGAGTGAGACATGTGGTATTTGGTTTTCTGTTCCCGTGTTAGTTTGCGGAGAATGAGGGTTTCCAGCTTCATCCATGTCCCTGCAATGGACATGAACTCATCCTTTTTTATGGCTGCATAGGATTTCATGATGTATATGTACCACATTTTCTTTATCCAGTCTATCATTGATGGGCATTTGGGTTGGTTCCAAATCTTTGCTATTGTGAACAGTGCTGCAATAAACATAAGTGTGCGTGTGTCTTTATAGTAGAATGATTTATAATCCTACGGGCAAGAATTTTTAAGATGAAGTCTTAAATGCAATATCTCAGAGACACATCTAGGTTTTTTTTTTTTTTTTTTTTTTTGCCAGCTATGTTGAGAACAATAAAATAACAAATGAATTTTATGTTTACCCTAGTTCCCAAAAATGATTTAATGAACTAAAAGCATAAAAGCACAATACAGTGTTAATTCTTGTTAAGAAAATGAGTTCTGCAGACAATCCTTTAGGTTATTTAATTCATTGAAAAATTTTAAATCAACCTTAATATCCATCCATGATAACTAACTAGTGTCTCCTGATTAAGCAAACAGATGTTTGCTTTTTCGTAAAACTTGAATCTGAAACGGTGCCTACAAATGATATTTTCCACCCTGCTTTAATCTTTATCCCAAATATAATTTGTGATATAACATAGTACATATATTTTTACTCCAGGCAAATGATCAATCTATCCCACAAATTTTCCTTCTTCAATCTCAGATGTCAATTACTGTGTCTATTCCCATTCATTTATCAGAATAGCCTGTAGTATAACAAGGCAGTCTTGTCATTTTGATCCTGGATTAGATAGAAAATCACTCCATCACTACTTCCTTCCATATAGGTGTCCTTGCATGCACAAATATACTCCAGCACTCAAGCGTTCTATCAGCAGGTAGGCCTCCTATTGCATGCATGAAATAATATATTTAGTACATTCAGGTGAGGGAAATTATGATTTGGTAATATTGAGTTATTGTAGGTAATGAAGGTGAGCAGAAGAGAAAAAAGAACAAGAAAAGAATAAACTATATGGTAGGTGTTTGGTCCTTCACTTGATCCTTTAAGCTGCTATTGAACCCCCAAGAAAAGTAAAAAGTAGATATTTTTAAAATAAATATTCTTTATGTGTGTGTTCATGTGTGTATTTGCAAAATGTGGCACAGAATTAAGAAGAAGGTTCTTCTAGTGTCTCACTGAGTAGAATGCAACTCGGTTCAGAACCAAAATGATAATTCACTTGAGGAATACACCAACATCACTGTCTTCATAGACACCAGCTTTCCAGTCATGGGTAATGAAATCTCCAAGACACGATGCACAGTTAACAGAGATCTTCAGCAGAACTGACAGGCAAGGACAAACACCAGGCTACATGGTGTTTGTTGAATGACCCAAAGCATAATAATCAGGGACTTGTTTGAGAGAAGGTGCTGTGAAACCTGTAGACATCTCTGTGGTTTTTACAAAAATGTTTTTTATTCAGGTCCTTTTTTTCCAGAAAGAAAAATTGCCATTCTATCCTGTTCTCTTAAATGAAAAACACACTTAGACCTTCAAGATGAAAGTGATTTAGGAGAAAAAGAGGACCTGTCGTGACTGCTTGAGAGGGGTTGTTATAAAATATTTTTATGTAGGTTTGTTGAAAGAATAATCATATGAGTGGTGAGGCCAGACTATTTCACAGGTTATTGATGTGTGTTTTCCAAATTTCTATTAAACGTTGTTTTTCATAGTTCATTGTCTTCATTTAGTAGATATTTTGTGTATGTGTTTGTTCCAAATATCTGTGAGTATAATTTTACATTGCTAGTTCAAACAATACATGTTATTTTTAATGCTTTTCCTCCTGTATATTATATCAGTGGCTTGATCCCATGTAATAGCAAGGGTTCTTGGTAGATATTACTTGTAATGACCCATAACACTCAGCCATAAGAATATATAATAATTTATTAAATTATTTCTCTACTGTTGTTTCAAAGTTACAATGTTATGATAATCATTTTGGATATATCTCACAGACATTAATCATATTTTAAAACTGGAAACCATGAGGTTTTTAATTTTTTAGGGACTTGGAACACTTTATAAACTGTATTCACAATTCAAGTTTTAACTTGCAGTTCTGCCAAATCTACACTTTAGAAAAAAAAGAGAGAGAGAAAGAAAGAGAAAAAAAGGAAGGGAGAAGATGTCAATTATCTACTACACTGCTATGGGGAAATCTAGCTATTTTAAGCACATCCTTCAATGTGGGTACTGACTTCACTTATCCTCTTCCAAACAACTTCAGATTTAGAATGCTCCAGTTCATTAAGTATTTTAAAATGTTATTCAGTTGAAAAGAGGCCAATCTCATAAGTAACTTTTGGGTAACTGAACAATTTGATGCAGAATTTACCTCTTCCAGATATTTCCTGTTGAGATTCCTAGTCTGTACCTTATTTAAAATGATTACATAAAAAGAACTGCAGTCATCCCAGACTGCTCTCTTTTGCTTGCATGTAGGGATTCTTTTCTGACTAGTCTCTGAGTAGCATACAATTTCTGTTACCTTTAATAGTGCTTACCATAATAGGTCTGGAATGCACAAATAGTAA
Organism: Rhinopithecus roxellana; assembly: GCF_007565055.1. Taxonomy (NCBI): domain Eukaryota; kingdom Metazoa; phylum Chordata; class Mammalia; order Primates; family Cercopithecidae; genus Rhinopithecus; species Rhinopithecus roxellana. The sequence continues at coordinate 87,663,294 of NC_044550.1, read as the reverse complement.
GATTTTACATTTTCTCTAAATAACAAAGCAATAAATGTTACCTTTAAATAAATGATGTAAAAATTTTCTTTGTAATCCTGTATCCAATTCCACAAAAAGTTAGGTAACAGAACCAAAATCTTTGTTAACCTTCAGATTGAGAAACCAGAGTCAAATTATCTCTGCATTATTTCCTCTTTTAAATTAATAAAAATAATGGGAATGAGAAGTCAAAACAGAAACTGTGTCATTGATGACACTGGAAGACATTTTTGTTCCCAGCTCAAGATAATAATAAAAAGTTGTCAATGCCAATAACATAAAATGGACAAAGGTAAGAAAGGATTCTGAGGGAGACTCAATCTCATACTACCAGAGTTTCAAATAGTTATTTAATAAATCAACTGGAAAAAAATATGTAGTGTATCTACCTCATCCCAATATGCAAACATGTTCTACAAAGATTGTACATAAAGTATTTCTAAAAAAGAAATTGAAAATGTATATCATAGGCAATTAGTCCATAAAATTTAACTGAGTAAGACTTTAAATAATTTACAAAGAATGTGAAGGACCTCTCCAAGGAGAACTACAAACCACTGCTCAAGGAAATAAGAAAGAACACAAATAAATGGAAAAACATTCCACGCTCATGGATAGGAAGAATCAATATCATGAAAATGGTCACACTACCCAAAGTAATTTATAGATTCAACACTATCCCCATCAAGCTACCATTGATGTTCTTCACAGAATTAGAAAAAAAACTACTTTAAACTTCATACAGAACCAAAAAAACAGCCCGCATAGCAAAGACAATCCTAAGCAAAAGGAACAAAGCTGGAGGCATCATGCTACCTGACTTCAAACTATACTACAAGGCTACAGTAAAAAAAACAACATGGTACTTGTACCAAAACAGATATATAGACCAATGGAACAGAACAGAAGCCTCTGAAATAACACCACACATCTACAACCACCTGATCTTTGACAAATCTGACCAAAAAAAAAAAAAAAAAAAAAAAAAAAAAAGCCATAGAGAAAGCATTCCCTAGTAAATAAATGGTGTTGGGAAAACTGGTTAGCCATATGCAAAAAAACTGAAACTGGACCTCTTCCTTACACTTTATACAAAAATTAACTCAAGATGGATTGAAGAACAAATGTAATACCTAAAACCATAAAAATCCTAGAAGAAAACCTAGGCAATACCATTCAGTATGTAGATATGGGTAAAGACTTCATGTCTCAAACACCAAATGCAACGGCAACAAATGCCAAAATTGACAAACAGGATCTAATTAAACTAAAGAGCTTCTGCACAGCAAAAGAAACTGTCTTCAGAATGAACAGGCAACCTACAGAATGGGAGAAAATTTTTGCAATCTATCCATCTGATAAAGGGTTAATATGCAGAATCTACAAAGAACTTAAATAAATTTACAAGAAAAAAAGTCAAAAAGTGGGTGAAGGATATGAACAGACACTTTTCAAAAAAAGACATTTATGTATCCAACAAACATATGGAAAAAAGCTCATCATCACTGGTCATCTTGCCAGTTAGAATGGCGATCAGTAAAAAGTCAGGAAACAATAGATGCTGGAGAGGATGTGGAGAATGGGAGTGTAAATTAGTTCAACCATTGCGGCAGACAGTGTGGCGATTCCTCAAGGATCTAGAATCAGAAATACCATTTGACCCAGCAATCTCATTACTGGTTATATACCCAAAGGATTATAAATCATTCTACTATAAAGACACATGTACACATATGTTTACTGCAGCACTGTTCACAATAGCAAAGACTTGGAACCAACCCAAATGCCCACCAATGATAGACTGGATAAAGCAAAGGTGGCACATATACACCATGGAATATGATGCAGCCATAAAAAAAGGATGAGTTCATGTCCATTGCAGGGACATGGATGAAGCTGGAAACCATCATTCTCAGTAAACTAACACAAGAACAGAAAACCAAATACCGCATGTTTTCACTCATAAGTGGGAGCTGAACAATGAGAACACATGGACACAAGGAGGGGAACATCACACACCAGGCCCTGTCTGGGAGTGGAGGTGCTCGGGGAGGGATAGCATTAGGAGAAATACCCAATGTAGTTGGCGGGTTGATGGGTGCAGCAAATCACCACGGCATGCGTATACCAATGTAACAAATCTGCACGTTTTGCACATGTACCCCAGAATTTAAAGTATAATAATAATAATAAAAAGAAAGTGAGTACAATCAGGGCAGCAACTTCCCCTGTTTTTCTATTTCCTTAGTTGAATTAATAATGACTCTATAACCTGAAATCTGAAAAGAATTCATGAAGATCTAAATCTCCAACATGCTGTCACTGCCTCTATGTTCTAATAAACAAAAATAATTCTACCTTAAAAAAAGGTAACCAAAAAGTAAAATAATTTTTAATATGTAATTTAAAAAGTATCTTTGTCCAAATGAAAAGTAAATTGAGAAAAATACTGGGAAATCATTGGAGATAAAAGACATACTGGAGCAAAGTAATAGACAAAAAACTAATTATTCTAATGTGAAAGAATTTTTAAGGGACAAGTAATCGAATCAAATATTAACAAACCTATAAATACCTAGATAATAGTAAAATAAAAGCTCATATTTCGCATGCAGATTCAGCTTTACTAAAATCTAAATAAATGAAAAAAAGTATTTTTTACTCATCAAATTGGTGTTGAATATAAATATTGAAAATATATCATCATGGCAACCATGCGGGGAAACAATTCTCATACATTGTTGCCAACTATAAAATTGAAAACAGTTAACATGCTTTGTTAACTGAGGTATAAGTATTACTAGATACACATAGAAAATTTTTGGCCTATTTGCCCAATGATACTAGTTAATTAAAAGCACAAACGTTAAAGCTCAATGTATTTTAGATATTATATCAAAGGTTAGGGACTCTGGTGCACTGTTTTTCTACTTTAATTATTTAAACATAATTAAAGAGTGACTAATGTGTAATTAGAATATTTTCTCAAAAATGGAGAACAGTGGGTTTTATATACTTAATTTACATTAACATGCTTTATTTCAAATAAATTATCATTCCAGTTTCAATAATAAAATGTCTCCATGTATTTTAACATTCATTTTGAGAAATTCTTTCTGCATTATTCTATGTTGTCTATTTAATTTGCTATATTATGAAAATTAATCTCCAAGATAACATTAAAGTTGACTTGAGTGGGGGGAATCAATAGATTTGAGAGACAGAAGACAGTATTACTAACCAAGTTTTTCAGCGAACCTCTTATCTTGGACTCATGTTCTATTAAACTGACCAGAAGAGACTAATGACAAGGATCTAAAAGACAAGTTTAAGACTGAAGAGCTTGAATTCAATCAATTTCCTGGAGTGCTAAAGAATAGTTGTACCTCAAGATCGGTATCAGTCAATGGATGTTCCATCGGATCTCTAGTAACATGGTAAATTTCAATTTACTTTCACCTACACAGGCAAAGGCAAACTTTTAGTGGTAGGAATTTCGATTTGAGTATTTTTCACCTATGTGAGCCCAAGTGCTATATTTGGCTGTATGGCCTATTCACTAACATCAAAAATATAAATGTTTTAATTCATTTTATGTTCTCCTTTTATCCATGCTTTCAAAAAATTAATAAAAAACATATTAGCATATGTACTTTACTATTACTTTTTTTTATAAGGGATGTTTCCCTTAATTTATATCTCTTTAAACTTCCAGTTACTCTGGATATTATACTCATTAATTTTTCTTGTTCTTGTTGACATATATAGTAGACCATTAAGCAAATATACAATTACAATTTATAACTCACTATGATAATTAATACTTAATTAGTATTGTCCAATATTGTAGAACATTTTCACTTATATTGACTTTTATTAAGCTACGAAGACACAAACAAGATAATTTTTAGATAGGAAAGATAATTTTTAGTCTTGAATTGTAAGCAAAATGTTTTTCCTAAGTTTTTCAGAAAGACAAACTCATGGATTTAAAGATAGGGAGATGATGTAATCTAATTGAATGAATTAAGAAAAATATCATATGCAAAGAGAACAGCCTATATTTTGCAAAACTAAAAACTGAGGGTAGGGCTGTGAGTTATTTACTTTGTATCTGCAAATCCTAATACAATAACTGATCTTTAAAACACTCTCAGTAAATGTATTATATTTAATATTTTATTCAGTGAAACTATCACTGACTCACGGAATAAATCAGAAGATGTATCCGTTTTCTGGGAAGCTTGATAACACTTACCATCTTCATATTGGTTCAAAAGTGCTTGCGTAGCCAAAAGAATTCTGAGTCACACCTGCAGTCTATCACATTGCTACTAATTACTGAGTAGATGTTCAATTCTTGGGGTACTTAGTTTCTCATGTGTAACAGGATGCTCCACTCATTTTTAATATACAGCTTGAAATTTACTCAAGATTTCATAAACTTTATAGACAAATTGTGTTATAATAGCTTTAATTTTTTAGCTGCCATTTTCTGTTCTTTTTTCTTTTTCCCCAAATATATGGGTTTTCTTTTAAGCATGGAAAAGAGTCAATCCACTCCGTTTTCACACAGCATAATATCTGCAGAGTGCAGCTTCAACCTAATTAGTGAAACATGAACTCTGCCAATAGCCAGAAGCAACCTCTACATCAACTCTCAGTGTGATGGAAGGGTTGACGACATACAGCAATTCCACTGGCTAGAAATGATGATGACAACTATTAAATAATCTTTTTTTTCTCCTGTTACCTGCAAGGACCAATCAGAAATTATTTGTATTTTTTAAAAATAATATCTCATTTATTTATTATTTATTATTTTTAGCTGATCCATGAATCTCTAATAGGAACATATAAAAACTAAACTTCAGCTCAGTAGTGACGACAAATGATATAGCAACACTTATGATGTCTATACACAAGAAGAAATTTGTGAGGAAAGTGACAACAGAATTAATGAAGACTGTTTGTATTTTTTTCTCATCTGTCCAACAAACTCTTTGAAAAGTTTACCACTAGCACAAAGGGGGAAGAAACAAGACTTACCAATATATTTGGCATCTGTGGAATTTAATGTCATTAGGTAGGTCAAATTCATTTTTACCAGTAGCGATGAATCCAGGTTTCATGTACAGTAAGCGCTTATAGATAGGTAGATATTTATCTGAGTAACATTTCTTTGAGTTATATTTCAAGACTGTTTTAGTTAGCACCTTGATATGTTCATGTCTTGCCCAGTGATGATAATAAAACATTTATTTTTAGTTACCTTTAATATTTCTTTTGATTTATGATATCATTCAACACCATCCTTTTGTAATAAATTACTTATTTATATTATCATACACCACATTCACAGAATCTGTATTCCTCTCTAAACTTCAACTCACTACTGTATAGTTACTTTGATATGTTCTCCCACAGAGAAGTATGGGCACAACTTGTGTTAGTTGAATTTTCTCTTTAGATTATCAACCACAAAATATTACAATTCATTAAATCAATGATTTAACTATGATTTCTGGTGCCCTTAGATGCTTACCGAATATGAATAGTGGGCCTTAACATAGGAGACAATCTGCTAGTGATAATTTCCTATTTCTATAACACGCCTCATATATTCTTCAAAAAATCTTAACTTGAATAGGATAGAATAATATCAACTTGTGTTGTAGAGTTCAAAGAAATGTCATATTTTCCTTTCAAGATTATTTTGCATTTCCTTACTATTTGAAAATGGTATTAATAAACACTAAATCTTTTTGACTGTGTAATCGGAATTCATCCAGAATTATCAGCTTGGTAGCAATAGCGCTTGGATATTTGCCATTACTTTACATAGAAACACAAAATTCATACATTGAAAATACTGAAGAAACTACTAATTTTCTTTTTTTTATTCAAGTGGAAATAGAGACCTGGAGTGCTTAAGATAATTTCTGTTTAGGTAGTTTAGGTACCAGCAGGGTAAGGTCAAGAACTATGGTCTTATGATTCCTGATGCAATGCTTATATTAACCTTTTGTCATTCGACAGCCTCTTTCTTCTCTCGTGTCACTTATCTTTGGAAATATTCCCTATTCTATTATGAAGTGTCCCTAATCATCATATCATGTCTTTATACCATTGGAAAGTAGTTTTTTTCCATTTCCTTTAAGTTAAATATAAATCAGCTTCCTAAATTGCTGACATGACATCAGCAGAAAACTGACTTTATGAAAAAGTCACATTTACATATATATACAAGGAATATATATATACACATTATATATGTATATGCATTATGAATGTATACAGCATGCTTATATACATAGCATACATATATATTCTAATAGTAAAACTAGAATAGTAGTAAGGTCCAGTCAACGGAAAATAAAGCAGCCGGGACTTCTCTGAAAGAATACCCAGTAGTCTCTCTCAATTATGTTCAAGTTTTGAATGATTTTTCTGGAAATTATCAACCTGTCAATACACTGAATACTCCTCTCTAAAGGTCTTTTGAAAAAATTTTTATTTAATAAAATTTATTATGAAACCAGTGTTTTTGCAGGTGGATTAAAATGAAAAACTTTGGGAAATGATTTGGATTTTGCTCTTGTTCAATGCTGTGGGATTCAGATTCTCCCTCATGCCCACCCCCCTCCCCAGAAGCATGAGAGTATTTCCATGTGTGTTAGCAATGTCCACTGTTGTGGGTTCAAGATCTCTGAGAATATCTAAAGAATATTGAAATCTGTCATTGAAATCTCATTGAAATATGTTCTGTTGAGGATATGTAGAATCCTATGTTGGTACAGTCCTAATGAACTGGATTCAGATTCTGAAATATGAAACATTACTATGCCATTCTGGAATAGAAAGAAAGGAGAAAATTAACATGAAAGAAAAGCCTTAAACTTTTACCTAATTTTATCTTTTGCAGAATGCATTAAGTGCAATTTATCCTATTCAATCCGTTACAAAAAGGATCCAAGAACCAAGTTGACACAGTAGTCATGACTTAGGCATGAGGAAGGCTGCACATCCATGGTAGAGGACTTTGAATGTTACTCACATTGGACACAAGTTGGAATCTGAAAGAATGATTTCCCCAGTTTCTGAAACTCATGTTGCCTCCAGAGGCATTAATTTAGAAAGGGAGATTTGCACATCGTTGCATTTCCTCCATCATCCGAAGGAGGTTGAAATAATGAATCTGTGATGTGAAATCATCTTGAAAACACAGGTTGACAAGCCTATATTCTACCTACTAAATAAAGCTTCACTACCACATTACTCACAGCTACTACTGGTATCTTCATCATTTATATAAAGAATATATGTGCCAGAAGAAATCCTATCGATTCTTTTCATAAACAATCTCAGTACATAAGACAATTGATCAGCATCTTTCCATGTCTCAATAAACTGGATACAATAGAAATTTAACTAGTAACTTTTCGGAAGTATAAATAACCAATATGAGCTAAGTTAGAGAACTTTTATGATAGTCTACCTTCATCAAATTACATTGATAATTAGATGATATTTTGGCATTTAAATATTACTGTCTTTGTTATTCCATATTGTATCCAGATATTTTCATTTAATACATTTATTTATAATCATAAACATAGGTATAGTGTTTTACCCATTATACCTAGTAATTAGAGGAGTACTTTAAAAAAAAACTCCATAAATGTTTAAGAGTATCAATAAACAGATAGAATAGATTGTCCCAGACAATCTTCTGAAGCCTGAGAAACATCATAGAGTGGTGAATATTTCCTTTAAGAAGTACAGAATGTTCCTCTCAAACAATAAATGTATTCATTAGTGTTAATTACCTCGAATTCATGATTTGTTGAAATAGACATTTTAGCACTAGTGTTGGTGGTGGCATGTGCATTTCCGAATATAAAGATGATTCATTCTGCAAAAACAACCTGCTAAAAAATCAGGACTTTGAATTTCTTCAGAAGAACTCCTAGTTGGCCCCAAACCACTGAAAGTTTGTCATTTCCCTCCAGCTATTGGCAATAATATATTCTTGGCATAAAGTTTGCTCTAATCTAATAGTAATTTCAAATTAAAGAAAATAAGATAAATCAAAGTTGAGGGGAAAGTTCAAGATATTATATCATGTCATTTTATTTCATTTAGATTTGCTCTATTCCTCTTTTTGACCATAATTATTACGATAGTCCCTGATTTATTTCCAAAATGATCAGAGGAAACAATTTTGAAAGCATTGTTATCACAGTAAAGCCTAAGATCAGAGAATTAGTAATGTCAAGACATGATAAGTACTGTTACCCATCTAGAATTCTTTGAAGTATCTTATTTTATTTCTGTTATCTACAGGTTGACCTTGTGAAGTCTAGATAGATTATTTTTCCAAAGAACTAAATTACATAGGCTTTGATTATTATTTACAAACTGGTAGACACAATTTTGTTTGTTTCTGTATGAATATTTTCCACGGGAATAAAAAGTAATACAAGGTATTTAAAATTATTTCATGTAATTTTTTTTTGAATCTTTTGTTGCAAAGGTCTTTTTCTCAGTGCCTTTCTCTTTGAGATTTCCTGCATATGGAATTTGCATTGTTTAAAGTTCTCTATGAAGCAATATACTCTATTAAGGCATGGCTCTTACCCTAGGGACTTTCTAACATATAGTACTTGTCATGGTTTTCATTTCTAAAGAGCTGACACAACTCAGGGGTCATTGCCTTGTAATTTTTGTATCCAATTTCCTACAGTTTGTGTTGCCAGAGAGATCATACAGAAATTCTGATTCAGGAAGAATATGGTCATTTGATTTTTTTAAGAGTTTAGTTGTGTGAACAACATCATCACTGTTCTGCAAATTGCCCAGGATTACTTCTACTGTTAGGTGACTTTTTACGTTTAACTTGAACACTGTACCAAGATTTGTCACTCATGGCTGCTGCTCCCTTGCAGGAAACAGTCAAAACAATCAAACACAACTTGTCAGATTTTCTAACCAATTTCTCCTCTCGACTCAAAAAATAAATAATACAATTTTATATTCTGATTTTAGTCAAAATTTTGTTCTTATTGAAAGAGCTATCCTGGATCAATTCACCTTCAAACATCCCAACAAAATAGTGCACTTGTACTTTATAATCTGATACAAGGGAGAACTTATATATGACTGAGGTCTTATTTGAGGGCAGCTAGTTATAAAGTTTGGAAATTGAAAATTGGGTAGCCTGAATGTTTAAAAATATACATTAAAGTGAATGCTTATTGTCAAACATAAAATCGAGTGATTTTAGCCTGAGAAAACATGTAACTAAGATGATTTCAACTTTGTCCTCAACTTAACTAAACTTTAGACCACTTTCCTCCTACCCCCTCTTTTTCTTAGAGCATTTACATAAAAAAAAAGCTTGCAATTGTAAATTATTTCTCTGTTTTCTTGAAATATAAATCTCTTCCCACACTCTTGTTAGTTTTACAACCCAGGGAATATCTTTCTCAAGAACCTGGGAGCTATCCCCATTGGAATGTAATCAGTAAGAAAAGAGTAGCCTTATCTACCAGTCTCTGTAGGAGGATGGGAACATAACTTCCATAAGTACCATTCAGCAAAACAAATGCCTAATCATCTTGACCAACTTCCTTTTAAGGAGATCTTAGAGTTCTTTCTCTTTTTCTCTGTCACTCCAGCAGTGGAAAGGAGGTCAGTCTTTCTCTTCTATTGTAACAGTCTTTACTCCTAACACAATAGTCTTGAATAAAGTCTTTCTTGCCTATTTAACTCATCCAGGGTAATTCTTCTTTGAAACATATTTTCACTTGATGTAACTTTAACAATTTTTAAGGTCATCTTCATTATAAGTATTACAAGACTGCCAGCTTTATATGCTCACTACTAATACGCTGAAAACAACAGTGTTTGCAGCAGAGTTTAACATTTGCAAAGCCACCAAATGAGGAAACAAGAGGAATTCTTAAACCTCAAATCCATTTCTTTGAGGAGTTTTTGGCCATGATCTTTAAGAGGATCATGGAGGGCAAAGGGGCTGGAAAATTGGGGCTATCAATTGGTTAGGGTAAGGAGGATGAAATCATCAGATTGTGAAAACTGTATTCTTCATAAGTCAGCTTCATACTGGGCCCTTCAGACCAGCTAGCATGGGTAGTTTTGCTGGTATTAAGAACCTAAAGAAGAAACTCAAAACTCAGACATAAAGCTTATCATTTCACAATGTCTTTAATTTTGTCTATAGAAGAAAGAATCTTGTGACAAGGGCTATGTTATCTTGAAGTAGTAAGCAGTGACCAGCTACAAGGAAGTGAGTAAAGGGCAAGCTGGCTAATGATTACTGTTGATTGTGCCTGCAAGCCAGGTTGAAAGGTTTTTTTTTTCCCTTAGTGAAGTTTATAAAATTATCTTGGGAACAATTTCAAAAGTCTACTGTTCTTTAGGCCCATACAATATTGAGGCTAAATCAGTATCTTCCTTAAAGATCAGTGGGGGAACTACATTACTGATTTAAGCTATTCTGTTTAGTTTACTTCTATATTGATCACTGCTGATCCTAGCATGAGCCCATGTTAGTTGTAGTTCAAGGATAAGAACTGCTTTCACAACTGCAGAACCATTCCAACTTGATGTACTTCAAAGAAAAGAAACTTGCATTTATTTTTCATCAGAAACCGTATGTAAATAAAGGAACAATGAAAAGGGTGCTGGCTTTCCAGGGGGAAAAAGGAAGAGGATCTGAAAAGTACTAATGTGTAAATCAGACTTATCTCAACAACCTGGGATGCCTCAGTGTTCTAGGAAGGATGCCATTGGGCTATAGATAATTAAGGAATTAAAATCTTGTGGTTTGATATGATACGGAAAACTTTTCTTTCCTGAAGAACTCCTACTTAAAAGATTCTCCTAGAATCCTTCTGGTTGCCGCCAGTTGACTAGCCCCTGCTGTGGTGTTTGAGTTGAACTATCAAAAGCGATGTGACAAATTAAAATGTGACTCACCTCCCTAAGGCCAGATGTTTCTGTTGAAGGGACTTGATCACCTCCTGTATGTCTCAGTCCTCCTCTCCCCAGTCAATGAATCAAAAATGAATCAAAAGCACTTTATCTAAAAGCCCTTGGAAATTATGACTGAATTTCCTATACTAACCATAGAAACAAAGAGTGGAATACTTAATACCTGAAGATTTGCTCCTCTAGAGAACACATTTTCTTGGTATCTGTGTCCACTGTAGAAGCAGTTACTTCTTCCAGATATAACATTTTGAATATGGCTACCAAGGCCAACTTTTCCTCTGGTATTATATTCAATATTTGACAAAAACACCAGATCAGAATGCACAACTCCTAAGGACTCACTTAAGAATTGTGCTAGGAATAGACATTAGTAGAGGGATAGACCAAATTTCTTATACCAGAAGAGGACACCAATACTTCACTCTGGGGACAGACTACATTCTGTTATTCGTAGCCTGAGCTAAGGGATGATCACATGACAGGACTCATGTTACATAAGATTTTTACCTTTATTGGTTTTAAATTATTTACTTAATCATTGTTTTAATTGTTTTTTGTCTTTCCTTAACTTAATTACTCTTTTGTTTTTTCTTAACTCTAGTTATTATGTATAGATATAATTTTTATCCTTCATTGTAATAGCCCTTGACAAGAGTATCTTCAAAAGTTTATTTTGGTGTTATTTAGGGTGTGGTCTGTTATTATGACGGTGTTATTAGGGTGTTATTCGGTATGATTTAGGTTGCCAGGCGTTGTACTCTAGCTACCAAAATGGAGTACTTATTGTTGTTTTTGTTTTTCATTCCTTGAGAAATTGTTGCAGTGTTTTCTGTTGTGATTTTTGGGTTTCATGGGGGATTATTTTAAATGAATCTCTATTAGTTTTTTAAAAACTCTGCTATAAAGAAATCATATCAATTTTCTTTCATTATGGTGGAGATTTCTTAGTCTCTCCACTCCATAAAATATTGAGACTTTTTTAAATGCAAAATCAACATGACATAGCTAAGTCTGAGCATAAGCTGAACATTTAATTTGAACCAGAATCAGCATACAAATGCAAAGTGTTAATTATCCTTAAGCTGTATGGAGTATCTTACATAGGAAAATAGTCAAAAATGCTCCCTGTAAGTCAGTTCAAGACTCACTGTTTAAAACTAGTTTGTGCATCAAAGGCCTCCCATTTTCAGGAAAAGATGCTGAAAATAGAGTAGTTAGGCCTGGGGGACACATTCCAACACCTTCAGTGTATGCCTGAAACTATGGATAGTACCGAACCTACATAGAATCTGCTTGTTCCTAAACACACATACATATGATAAAGTTTAATTAATAAATTAGGCACAGTAAGAATTTAATCACCATAACTAATAACAAAATATAACAATTATGTAATTTAATAATAATATGCTGTTTACCATTTCATGGATAAGATATTCAGTGTTACTGTAGGTCTTAGCAACTTAAGAGTCTGATTTTTTTTCTTTCCTTATTAAGTCAAACACGTTCACCTTTTCATTTAAAGGAAGCACTCTAAGTCTTCTCTTTGGCATATCCAAGTCTCCAGCATCACTAACACTTTTGCTTTGTGGCTATTAAATAAAATAAAGGTTACTTGAACACCAGCACCAATGCTTGATAGTCAATCTGATAACCAAACGTCTGCTAAATGACTAGCAGGGACTTGGAATATACAGCAGGTAGAATATACAACATAGGCATGCTGGGCAACAGATGATTATGTCCAGGTGAGATGGAATGAAACAATACAAGATTACATCACACTACTCAGAAATGACGTGTAATTTAAAACATAAATTGTTTATCACTGGAATTTTTCATTTAATATTTTCAGACTCTGGTTGACTGCAGGTAACTGAAACTGTGGAAAGTGAAACGATGAATAAGGGGAGCAAATATGCCATCAAAAAATGTTGCCCCAGTATATAGTCCATGATGGCTGTACATCTAGGAAGAGAGGATTCAAAATCAAGAGTAAAGGCAGCTTCTGACCTCGTGATTGGCTTTGTAATATCTCTGATATTATGTGGAGCAAGACTCCAAATTGCTATAAGTTCTTATTCAAAACTAGGGGTCAGTGGAAGCAAATACAAAACTCTAAGACAGAAAGGAAAGAACAAAGCAGTAGGGACAGAGATAGAGAAGACACAAGCAAAATACTTGCCAACCGAAGTGAGCCACCCACCCATATCCAAAAACGTGCAAACACATTAATATTATTGTACAAAAGAATTCAACAGCCAGACAAGAACTCCTGATATCAATTTTATTGAAGGATCCAAAACCGATATTCAAATTAGTCTGTTTAAGATAGTCAGAAAAATACAAATTCATAATGGTATTAATTTAATCTATAATAATCACTTCATTAAAAAGGCAAGAAATCAGAAAACAAAACACGGTAAACGTGAAGAAAACAAATAAAAAATAGAAATCTTAAATAAAAATCGCAATCAAAATTTCAAGAGCACTTAGGAATTTGAACTCTAATATGATGTAACGAATAACAAAGTAAGATTAAGAAACTGACCTAGAGCATAACAGAGAAGAAACAGATTTGTTACAGAAAGTAGCTTTGGAGAAGCACCAAGGTGGCTGTAAGCATCGCTGCCTCAAAGAGAGAGAGAGCAGCAAGTAAATTCCAGCTCTTCAAGTGGAACGTCCGGGAAACCAAGCTGGGATTCATCAAGAGAGCAATGGTGACCATGGAGAGCAGAGAAGAGCCAGGCAGGACAGCTGCCCACCCAGGATGGGCGCAGAGCCAGGGGAGGCTCCCTGTTACGGGGAAATGATGAGTGAGCCAGGGGCCTTGGGGACTCACACTTCTGTCATGGACCTTTGTAATCCTGGGCACGAGAAATCCTCCTGAACCCCCATCTCCTGATTGACACAGAGACCTGGAGTCTGGGCAGGGCCACTGCTCAAGCCCATGTGGGGCCCATGGGCCTTGGATCCCGGCACATCCTGGTGCCAGTTGCCATAGCCACGTCAACACGAGAGGGTGAGCTCTCTCGAACAGATGGGCCACATTTACGGCGCTAAGGAGCTAAGGGACTGCAGGCCTCACATCCCCTGCACCTCACCAGGGAAGGCCCACTGGCCTAGGACCTTAGGCCTTAGCACAGTCTGGCCACAGCCCCGCTTCCCGCTTGAGAAACTCTGGCCAATCACAGCCCTGCCAGACATAACTGACAGTCCTACTGCAATTCCCACTGCCACAGTCCCTATCCGTGCTGTCCTCAGGCTGAGGAACGAACCAAGAACCCAAGAACAGTTGTGGGCCTGCAGTATGCTGCAGCTGCCTAACGGAAAAGCAGCCAGACTGTTTTCCATGCAGGTCCTTGCTCCTCTGTCTCCTCGCTGGAGAGGACCTCCTAGCCTGGGACGCCAAAGCGGCCATCCACCGACCTGCTCACTTCAGTCAGAGAAGGCTCTGTGTTTCGGTGGCAGGGAGTTCCCAGAGACAACCGACAGGCCCTCTGTCATTGCCACTGCCAAGGTACCAGTCCTCACTTCCCCCAAGCTGGGGAGGGAATGAAGACCCTGATTGCTTTGCTGGCACCTCCAGAATGCCACAGCTGCCCTTTGGAGGGGAGGCCACTTTGTTTTCCTGTGAACCCCTGACTTCCTTGCTCTTGCCAGCCAGGGCTCCTGCCAGGGCCCACAGTGCAGCTGCCCCACCCACACCTACTCACTTCAGTCAGTGGCAGCTCTATGTTACTCTGCGGTGCAGTGCCATACATAGACCACTGACAGGTCCTCTGTCAATGCAGCTACCATGGCCCCCACCACTGCTGCCCCCAAGCAGTAGGAGACAGCGAATAACAAAAGGAGGAGAGAGAATGACAAAAAGCCTGAGCTCATCCCAGGGCTGCTCTGTGCAGCTAGGGAGTGCCAAGCTGAGACCTGTGGCTGGCACTCAAGAGGGAGGGGAACCCACACTCTCAGAGCACTGAGCGAGGTGAGCCACGTAGGCTTGTGGACTTCTGTGAGAGTGAGGCATGCCTCCATCCACAGGGCTATCCGGAACAGATGTGGCCTGTTTCCTCGCTGCTGTCTCTGACCAAGGGAGCCCTGTGGCCTGGAACACCTGACAAAAGAACATGGGTGTACCAGTGATCGAAAGGGGCTTCTCCAAGGCTCTAGAGCGGACCTGGTGAGGAAGTCACCTCTCTCCTCACCACATCACAGAGCAGGGCCATAAATGCAAGGAAATACAAAGGAGTCACTTGGCTGAGTGAAAGCCTATCTACCTGCCATTACGGAATCACAGCTGAAACTACAACACCAAAAATACTTTGCTAGTGTACCCTCCATGGAAAACAAAGGGCAAGAATTCAGCCACAAGTAAAGAATTTGGACAGAACTTTGACTCTCTGAAAACACCCAGAAATGAAGTCAACTGACTGTCCTCAACTTATACCACAGTTAAAGGAACACCAGTTCTCCTGGATAAGAAAGAACAGTTCAATAATTCTGGCAATTAAAAAAGTCAGAGTGTCCCCTCACTTCCCCAGCAATGGTCCTTAACCAATTTGAAATGACTGAAATGACTTACACAGAATTCAGAATCTGGATGGCAAGGAAGCTCATTGATATTCAAAAGAAAGTTGAAACCCAATGCAAGGAATCCAGTGAAATCATCCCAGAAATGGAAGACAAAATAACCATTTTAAGAAAGAACCAATCTGAACTTGTAGAATGGAAATAGTCACCACAAGAATTTCATAATACAATCAGAAATATTAACAGCTGAATAGACAAAGCTGAGGGAAGAATCTCAGAGCTTGAAGATCACCTTTTTAAACCAACTCAGTCAGACAAAAATTTCAAAAGAATATTTAAAAATGAAAAAAATCTGAGAAATATAGGATTCTGTAAACAGACCAACTCTATAACTCACTGGTATTCCTGACAGAGAAGGAGAGAGAATAAACAATTTAGAAAACATATGAGGAAAACGTTTTCAACATTTTGTTTTCACAAAAATTTTCCTAATCTTGTTGGAGAGGTTAAAAAAATACATAATTTTTGTACTTTATCTTGAGATATGATTTCTTTTTTTTTTTGTTGTTGTTTCATTAAGATAGTTATTTTTATTCCCTTGGAAGATCAAGTAAATTCAAAGAATTTAACAGGTTTCTGCAAGTTGTACTTTTTCTTGTACTATTAATTATTTTCCTTTTTGTAAAGATTTATTGTTTTGTTAGCCTTTCTTATACATTTTCTATATTTTCTTCTATGACTGCAATATCATCGGTCTATTATATTTACATTTGTCTACATAGATTATTTGCTATCATCGGCCTATTGAAATAAGGTGAGGCTGTCCGCTGAAAGAATATTGGGACCTTTTCATGTGAATGTGAATTGATGTTGGTGGTCTTCAAATATAAAATTGCAAAGAACATGACAAGTATGTTACTGATATGTATTTCTTGTAATAAAAATCTCACCAATTACTTTTTCATATTTCATATAGATCTTGCTCTTTATGTTACCATTTTTTAGATTTCTGTATCTAAAATTGCAATACAATTGTAATAAAATTCTGTCTATGGCAGATCTCCATTTCACAGAAGCTTTTTATGAATAAGCTACAATTTTGAATTATATAGTGACATGGTATGTTCAATTACATCTTCTTCTTAAAATTTCTCTATTATTTTACTATTTTCTTAAATCCCTAATTTATATCAGAGGATAAGTACAATTTAAGCCAGCCTGGGGAGAGGGATACCTTCCCATTTTCTCTATCCTACCTTCATTGATCTTTTAAATTTTATTCTCTCCTATATACTTTTTAAATCAACCCTAATAATATAGATTCTTATAATACTTTTATTTGTTGGGGTAACTATTATTTTATACTGTTTTATATGCCACCCCACAGTTTGAATCCACAATTACACACCAACTTAATTATATTTCAATCATTTCCTGATATTTTTCACATTTTGTCTGTGGATATCCCAACCACTGACTTTTTGAGAATATCTCTTTCTAACAGTGCCTTCTATATAGCTTTTCCATTCAGCTTAGTGTAAAAAAATGCCTGGTTTAAATTTATTCTGCTAATTTCCCTTTTATTCATCAAACTTAGCTTTAAAGGTATAGTTTTATTCCCATGGCACCATTTCCATGCATATATTAAGTCTTCAATGTTTTTAGTAGCTGTTATGCTATATAGAGTTATTGTCTTTCTTCTGTAAGTTATATGGACTTCATTGATATTTTCTTAACTCATGCTGTCCCTACATTTATAGAGGTTCTGAATATTTATTTCGACTTGGTTCATGTATTCACTTAATCGTGGTTAATTTGGCTACTAATTTGATGACCTCTGGTATATTTTTTCCTAAGTCTGAGTGCTGTGGGTTATATCAGAAAATGGCTGTGCTTCATATACTCGTAAGAATAAGGAATTTGGAACTTTCTCACTCACAGATAGGGCCTTTAATCCTTGATTGAAAAATTTAGCTTTACTTGTGATTCTCTTAGAAAGACTATGTCTACGCTTTCTGGTATGAATTGAGCCTCTGACAGTCCTGGCTCTTGACAGATAGATATTTTGATAGGTGTTCTAATTCTTTCCAATAATATGCCCTACTTTCTATGACTTCCTTGGGCTTCCTGCAATTTGGTATTTTTCTTTAAAATCATTGGTCTAGCTGGCTCAGCATCCCATAGGCCATCATCTAGTACACTGATTATTTTTCAAACCTAAGAAGCCAACTTAAATTCATAAGCAAAACCAAATTTTTATTGTTTTAAGACACTGAGTATTGAGGAGGTCTATTGTGTATTATAATTGTAGAAATAACTAATGATACATCTGTATAAAATCCTTATATTCACATTTTAAATAAATCCCATGAACTTAATATTTAAAGTATTTAAGGCGACAAATAAGCTTGTGGTTTTTTTACTAACTTGTTAATCTATCTGGCCTAGGTTGGAATGAAAAAGCACTGTTTTGGGAAACTATGTATGTTTAAATTATTTCATTTCTTTTAAATAAGATGCATAGTAGATAAATCAAAGTGAAGATATTTTAAAGAAATGCCACAATATTTATTTAAAATTTTTTCCAAACTGAATTAAGTAAACCCATAATTACAATAATTTATCTTGTGACATTTTATTTTATTTATTTATTTATTTATTTATTTTATTTTATTTTATTTTATTTTATTTTATTTTATTTTATTTTATTTTATTTTTTGAGACGGAGTCTCGCTCTGTCGCCCAGGCTGGAGTTCAGTGGCCGGATCTCAGCTCACGGCAAGCTCCGCCTCCCGGGTTTACGCCATTCTCCTGCCTCAGCCTCCCGAGTAGCTGGGACTACAGGCGCCAGCCACCTCGCCCGGCTAGCTTTTTTTGTATTTTTTAGTAGAGACGGGGTTTCACCGTGTTAGCCAGGATGGTCTCGAACTCCTGACCTCGTGATCCGCCCGTCTCGGCCTCCCAAAGTGCTGGGATTACAGGCTTGAGCCACCGCGCCCGGCCGTGACATTTTAAATAAATTTAAATTATGCTTTGATAAAAAATATGAAGTACAGATCAATAGATTTTCTACATCTGTATATACTTTAAATGTAAATTTTATATATTTCTATCAAAGTTCTAAGACACTCAGTAAAAATTTTTCTTAGACTACACCACCATGTATTTTTCGTACTTCGGTAAAAATTGTAATTATGTTGTGAAATGTGTCATAATAATTTGCAGACACCTTGTTCTCCAAGCTTCTTATTTTTATTGTTGCCCTATGATCATATTTGTCATTGAAAAGCATTGTACTTTTTCTCACATGGAAGTATTAATATCACTACAAATAATCAAGACAACAGACTCTTAAGCAAGTCAGGGTGCAACTTACATCTTTAAAAACATAGGGCCAAATTGGTTTCTGGTTTTGTACCAAAAGCAGATCTCCATGAAATATTTTCCTTCAACAGTTTTTGGTTTTTTTTTTTTTTTTGAGATGGAGCATAGCTCTTTTCACCCAGGCTGGAGTACAATGGTGCAATCTTGCCTCACTGCCACCTCTGTCTCCTGGGTTCAGGTGATTCTGCTGCCTCAGCCTCCTGAGTAGCTGGGATTACAGACGCACGCCACCATGCCGGGCTAATTGTTTTTTAATTTTTAGTAGAGGGGGGTTTCACTATGTTGGCCAGGCTGGTCTTGAACTCCTGACCTCAGGTCATCCACCTACCTTGGTCTCCCAGAGTGCTGGGATTACAAGCGTGAGCCACCGCCCGCCCCCCCCCCAGTCCCTTCAACAGTTATTATTCCTTAATGAGACATGATTGTTGTTTTGATAGGATTCCATATTATTAAATAACATGGAGAATGTTCTGTAATATACTACATTAGAATTTACATAATTCACAATTTTTATGATGCCACTTAGCTCACTGTTTAGTTTAGCTGACTTTATTTTTATAGCAATACTATCTTAATTAAGGAAGTGTACAAGCTCCTTAATCTGGGTAATGACTCCAGAGTATTTTCCTGTCTTCACAACTGTACCATCCAAACACATTCCAACACAAAATTTAAATATCAAACCACTGTTACTGTCATACAGTCCTTCATAGTTGTATATCATTTCATTGCGTTTTCAGATAATAAAGCTGAAAAAAGAAAGTCTTAGTTCATATAACCACAATGTTTGAATTGCACATACACCAAAAGAATGGTTATCTATTTCAAGTAAAAGTCTTTGGTTTTATTATTCCTATATATGGTGTCTGCATTTTCTTATCTACTGGCATTTAAAGTGTAGTTCAAGGACCAATGCTTTGCATAAAGTGTTTGTTACTGAGCCATGACAAGTTAAGTACATAAATTAATATTAAGCACTTAGAAACTTATGGAACACTATAACATGTAATTAGCATATCTATCTCATTCAATGAATTGCAGTTTATAGAACAATTCAGGTGTTATACAATTTGCAGTGACTTACATGAACTGTGTCCAGTTGCTTGCAGTAAGTAGGACCATATTATGGCATGTGATATTTCAGAGTCAACTTGTCAGCTGTAATCTAAAAGTATATTAAAATATGAGAAAATGTGGCATTTTATTTTCTGTTTCTGAATTAGTTTGCTGAAGGATAATGACCTCCAGCTCCATCCATGCCCTTGCAAAGACATAATCTCATTCCTTTTTCTGGCTGTGTAATATTCCAAGGTGTGTGTATACCACATTTTCTTTATCTAGTCATTCATTGATGAGCATTTAGGTTGATTCCATGTATTTGCTATTGTAACTAGTGCTGCAATGAACATTTGTGTGCATGTGTCTCTATAATAGAACAATTTATATTCCTTTGGGTATATACCCAGTAATGGGATAGTTGGGTTGAATAGTATTTTTGTCTCTAGGTCTTTGAGGAATTGCCACACTGTCTCCGACAATGGTTGAACTAATATACACCGCCACCAACAGTGTGTAAGCATTCCTTTTCCTCCACAATCTTGCCAGCATCTGTTATTTTTTGTGTTTTTAAAAATAACTATCTGACTGGTGTGAAATGGTATCTCATTGTGGTTTTGACTTGCATTTCTCTAATGATCAGAGATGTTGAGCTTTTTTCATATGATTGTTGGCTACATCTAAATGTTGAGAACACACAGACATAGAGGGACTAGGGCCTACTGGAGGGGAGAGTATGGGCAGAGGGAGAGGATCAGGAAAAATAACTAATGGGTACTAGGCTTAATACCTGGGTGATGAAATAGTCTGTACAACAAACTCCATGACTTATGTTTACCTATGTTACAAATCTGTACAAATCTGTACATCTTGTGCATGTACCCCGGGACTTAAAATAAAAGTTAGAAAAAAAGAATGAATAAGACCTAGTGTTTGATAGGACTAGGTGGCTACAGTCAGCAACAATTTGTAGTGCACTTTATATAACTGAGTAGTATAAAGTAATTACATAAATATAAAGTCATATAAAGTAATACACTTTATATAACTCAGTTACATACACTTTATACAACTCAGTTATACATACTTTATACAACTCAGTTATATACACTTTATATAACTGAAAATTACTGAGGAAGTAACTTGGAATGTTTGTAACATAAATAAATGATGACTGAAGTGATGGATACCCCATTTACCATGCTGTGACTATTACACATTGTATACCTGTATTAAAATATCTCATGTACCCAGTAAATGTACATACACCTTCTGTGTACCCATAAAAATTAAAAATTAAAAAAAATTAAAGTGTAAAAAGAAAGAAATTAAAAACATGTGGTCATTTTGTGGTTTTATCTTATAAATTATTTAAATTTTAGTTAAGCCTGATTTTTATTACGTATAATTTACTACTATTGACTAAATTAAGGAAGTAAAATATGTGTTATTATTTTTTAATCCTAATTTAATAATGTCAAAGTAAGCTTCATTAGAATTTTTGTCAAGAAAAGATGAGATTTTTATGAACTCAGCAATAATAATAAATGAAATAATGATAATGAAAGTGATTTTGAAGGAACCAGAATCAAAATATTTTGTGCTAATTTTACTCAGAAGTACTATTCTTCACATATAAGTTTTGGTTAGCAGCTCAAGCTGAGGAAGTACTAAAACAGTGCTACTGGTGGAGATGTACAGGTTCATAAAACTATGAAACTATCAAAATCTAAGCAACATTTACACATAAAAGATTAAAATATAATTCCAAAACCAAAATAATTATTGGAAAGCAAAGGAATGCTTAATTCAATACAATTGAAGTAAATGTTATGTCTGCTGACAGAAGCAGGTATTCAATACTTAACATGTACATGTAAGTGGTTTGTAAGCTTCTTATAAGGCAACTCCTTATATTCTAAAACTAAAAGTCTATGTACAACTGCCAAGAAAATAGTAAAAGAGTGAAGTAAATATACTTGTTTTAAAAAATTGGGTAAATCTGCAGCAAAGAAGAATAGGGGGCTAAGGAATGTTTCCCTGTTAGTAGAGTCAATATCATAAAGATACCAATTCTCTGTAAGATAATCTGTAAATTCCATGTAATTCTAACTAAATTTTGAATGAGATTTTATGAAACATGAGAAGTTCCACCCAAAATCCATGTAGAAAATCAAAAGGTAAGAAGAACCCAGAAGGTTTTGAAAACAGCATGTTTACAAAAATTAGCCAGGCCTGATGGCGGGCGCCTGTAATCCCAGCTACTTGGGAGGCTGAAGCAGGAGAATCGCTGGAACCTAGGAGGTGGAGGTTGCAGTGAGCCGAGATCGCACCATTGCACTTCAGCCTAGGTGATAAGAGTGAGACTCCGTCTCGTAAAATAATAATAATAATAATAATAATAATAATAATAATAATAATGCTGGCATACATGAGTATCAATCTCAGAAATGGATAAATTAGATCATTACCTCACAATACATCAATTAATAAGAATTAAGATTGCTGTGGAATATTTAAGTTTTCAAGAGAAACACAGCAGTAATGTCAGACACCAAACTACTACTAAGTTGTTTGGCTATAACCACTTAATAAAATGAAACTATGAAAGATCCCTTTTACTTTAAAAAAGTTAGTGAAAAACTGAGCAATTTTTGGAACTTCTGCATGATACATAAAACTTGGTATGTGAATTAAAAACACAAATGTAAAAGGCAATAATTTAAATATTTTAGGAAAAAAATAATGCATTTTTGACTTCAGAGCTGAAAGGATTTTTCAAGCTTACAACTGTAAAATATTTGGTTGTAGAATGTATAAAGAATTCTTAAAAATGTAAGAAAAGACAAAAACCTAATAGAACAAAACTGTGAAACAAATAATTTGGAAATACTGATAGACAATTTATAGAACAAATGAAATGTTCCACAAACATGTAAATGTGATCAACCTCATGAGAAATTAATAAAATGCCAAATAGTAATGAGATATGATTTCACAGACATCAATGGAAAAATGAAAATGTATGATGATACCAAATACATAAAGAAAAGAGCATCTCCTGCCCTGTTCTTGGAAGTGTAAAATGGCTGCAACTGTTGCAGGGGACTTCCTGGGTTAGCTCCAGCAAATCCTGAGAGCAGGAAAGACAGCATGAGGACATGGCTCATATGCCTCTACTTACTGTTCCTCAGCAGCCATTCCTTCCCTGGTGCTGTTTTGCCCTCACTGTGGAGCCTCTCCCTGTCAAAGTGCAACTTAGAATTGGGCCAACCAATCAAGGAGTCTCCAATGCATATTTCTTACTTATTTCTTACTTTGTGTAACATTTTGTTTCTTTGATACCCTGCCTTTACATTTCAGTTACCTTAGTAATGTGAAATTCCAATTTATTTTTATTTTTTATTTTTTTGAGATGGAGTCTCGCTCTGTCGCCCAGGCTGGAGTGCAGTGGCCAGATCTCGGCTCACTGCAAGCTCCGCCTCCCGGGTTCATGCCATTCTCCTGCCTCAGTCTCCCTAGTAGCTGGGACTACAGGCGCCCGCCTCTTCGCCCGCCTAGTTTTTTGTATTTTTTAGTAGAGACGGGGTTTCACAGTGTTAGCCAGCATGGTCTTGATCTCCTGACCTGGCGATCCGCCCGTCTCGGCCTCCCAAAGTGCTGGGATTACAGGCTTGAGCCACCGCTCCCGGCCAGCTCCAATTTCTATCTTTGCTCGGAGATACTATTTGCTTCCTTTGCGATCACAAAAGTGTACTGCAGCCTAAAAATATCTCCACATGAAAAGCCAGGACCATTATTTTTTTTTTCCATATTCCCAGATTTTACAGTGTTGCACCATTTGTTGTCTAAAATGTAATAATAGTATTTCTCATATTTATGCATATATTAAACAGATATTTTATGTATTTTTCCAGCTCAAATTTGGATATGAGAATATAATAGGAAACAATGACATTCCTTAAAAGAAATTGACATCTCTGATTATATAAGCATTGTAATTACGTTCTTCCTCTTTGATTTGAAACACCTAATTATGATGGTTTGTAGTTTTAGAAGATTCACTGATCTCCTAGTACATGAAGAACACTATGAATAATATAAACATGGAAATCCTCACAAACTAACTTTGTGTTGACTCTATCACATCTACATAATGGTTAATCTCTCTGAACCAAGTCCTCTGAAGCAAGTCCTCTGCTCTTTAAACTGCATAAATATCTAATTAAATAAATTTATTTTTTATTTCTTTTAATCTACATTTTATAAAATTAATCTATATTTTAAATTTTATCTACATTATCTAAAATATAATTATATTTACATTATAAAGTGTGTCTACATATTATAAAATTTGAAAATTTAAACTACATAAAGATCCAACTAAATTTATGTTTTATTTCCATTTTATCTTCATTTTATAAAATACATATGAATATATATCATATCAAAATAATCTTTTCTAAATGAACACTAATAGAAATGAAAAAATAAAGGAATAATTGCCCAAAATTAAATATGCAGGAGTTGAAATTTTGATATATAATCAGAAAATATAATTACATTTACAGATAATCTTATATGTGAAAATTACACTGAATGTGAGAAAGAAGGAACTCTATATTTGTGTTTATAAAAGAAAATATTAAGTTGTTTTGTTTATATTTGCTCACTTTGCAGTTATAGCTAATGCTATTAATATATGTGGTTAAAACTTTTCATTAATTTGACAATAAGGATTATAGCTAATAAGACTGTTTTGTTTCCTTTACCAAGAAAAAGAAACCACAACTGTAAAGTAGAATAAATTTAATCAAATATTTAAATTATTGCCTCCTTTAGGACAGAGAGAAACATTAGGGCAAAGTTATAATTACATGTCTGGCAATACACATAGCAATTTGTTGGACATGCAGTTTAATAATAAGTGACATTGAGATTAATCTAAAAGATGTGATACTAAATCATTTATTTGAATCATTTAATTTGACTGTGTCATGATTAATGGCATTAGAGAAATGTTTATCTAAGGAGTATATTACTTTAGGTCATTGTAATATACTTAGTATGATAAGAACTTTTGATTAACTTATAATTTATATCTTTTAAAATCAATTCTGAAATAGTTTTTAAGTCTAAATAAATTATCACATGGAAATCAATAGACAATCTGTAAGAAACAAATGGTATATCAATATATTTTGTTATTGTGTGTGTGTTCCTGACTTTTGTTGATAATAAATTTGAATGTGAACATTTGATTCGGTATATAAAACACTCCTTGCCTACAATTTAGGGCTCAGAACTCTTTTGAAGAACTATCTAGCTGGTTGACATGGTTTTTAACATAATCTTTGGTGACCTTTAATCGAACTAGACCTTAGAACACTGAAAGAAAACTGAAGGAATAAGATAGTATAGAGCACTATAGAGCTATATGGAACCTCAAAATTTGTGGAAGGCTGAAAACAAGCATGAAAGTTTGGATTAAAACAATAGGATTGTTGAAAGTCTTATAAGAAGCAGTTAGGTCCCCATATCACTAGATTCAAAGAAACAAGTAGATCCCCGTATCACTAGAATCTTGTGGCAGAGTGAAATGTTCCATCTTACCAGACAGAAAACAAGGAAGAAAGTAAAGCACAGTGTCTCTGTACTGGAAGACACAAGGCAGCATGGGAATGCCATATTGGAAAGACAGGAAGTGAGAGTCTACATGCCCCATGGTAATCCACTCAGCTCCCAGAAAGGGACAGATCATTTTGAACCTGTAATATTCTTTCCTGAGAAATCTTATCAGCTGTAGTAAAGTCCATGGTTAACCAGCTGCACTCATGTGTACAGAATTCTAATAAGTTACTTAATGCCTATTCATAAATATGAACAGAGCACCATGATCACCAGACGTTTCAGAGAAACCTCTTTTATAAAAGAGACCAAAATAAACAAATATAAGAACAGCAACTTGAGGAAAAAGGTTATACAGGTTGAAGTAATGAAAAAAAAAAAAACTGTCACTAATTAATGAGTGAGAGAGAGAGAGGTTTTCCTTCATTGAAACAATAATGGAATACAAATTTACAAATTTTTAAAAACTCAGAAAACTAAAAGTGCTCTTAGAAATTAAAATATAAAAACTAAAACAGAGATGACAAATTCAAATGAAAAGAGAGAAAGATAAATTTGAAAAATCTTTCAGAAAGTAAAGCAAAAACGTTTTTTATTGTTGGAAAATAGAGGAAAGTTTCAACTGGAGAATGAGCTTGTAGAAGAACAAATTCTGAATATATTGCTTCAGAAACAGAAATTAAAAAAAACAAAACAAAACACACACACACACAATAAACTAAGAAAAATTTCCACATTTGAAAGGCAAGAGTTTCCAGATTCAAAAACCCACTGATCGTCTAGCACAGTAGATAAAAACATTCATTTATCAAGGCATACCCCTCATAAAATTTCAAAGCACTGGAGACAAACTATACTACAATTCTTCAGAGAGAGAGAGAATTGGACCGTAGAAGAATACAATTAGGAAGAAGAGTCTCAGTATTATTCCATAGCTAATTTCTGCTACATGGACAATCTTACTGTTAGGATTTAAATTAAAAATCTAATAGATCATTTTTATCTTTGTCTTCTACATAGAACATTTTCCTATATTAGGTCACTACTTAGAATTCCACAATCTAGTCTTATTCCTGTAGAATGACACGTGGCATTAACTGATGTTAATGAGTCTATTCACTGAGCAAAGCTAGTGGAAAAGAGACATAACAGAATAATGAGAAAAAAATTCAGATGCAGAAGTTCAAGCTGAAGGAGAATTGTTCATTGATATTTACCTTTTGCTATAATTCCTTGAGAGTGTCCTCAACTGTTTGGATGAGTTTTAAAACTCTCTGTGTAGGAAAGAGTATTCCGAAATATTCACGGGGAAAAGGCACATTGTAAGTCTTCATGAATATCTGTGTAAAAAAGAAATAAAGGAAGAAAATAAGAAAGGAATAAGCGGGAACCAGGCACTGTGACTCACACCTGTAATCCCAGAACTTTGAGAGGCTGAAATAGAGGTATGACTTGAAGCCAGTAGTTTGAGACCAGCTGGGCAACATAGTAAGACCCTATCTCTACAAAATATTCAAAAATTACCTAGGTATTGTGGTGCACACCTGTAGTCCCAGTTTCTTGAGAGGCCAAGGCCAGAGGATCTCTTGAGCCCAAGACTTAGAAGATGCAGAAAAATCAAGAGAAATTCTAGATTGGTTCCAAATCTCTAATCTTCTGACTTCCAGGTGTACAAAACATACAAGTAATATCCAGGTGTACAAAACATATAAGTAATAAAATCATTGTGCTATATTCAAAGTCGTTTAACAAAATGATTAAATCAGCTTTGTGGAATCTTTCCTTTTTTATGTTTATTTCTTCTATAAAATCAGTACGGTTTTTAACTTAAAAAGAGATATTAATCAGCTGAGCTGGAAAAGCAGGAATTCAGCAGAATACAATATAAAATCTAATGACCTGGTAAAACTGTATAGATCCCACCATTCTAAAATCTCCATCCTGTGTTTTGGGTTCAAGTTCTAGTAGCTAGTGATTTTTTGGAGAGGAAAATCATCTGACAAAAATCCAATATGTATTAATGATTAGAGTTTCTAATCATTTTTTTTTCTGGGAGTTTCCCAGAAAAGTAGGAATATAGGGAACATCCTCAATTTGGTAAAGAACATCTACAAAAAAACTACAGCTAACATCACGTCATACTTGATGGTGAGAAATTAAATGCTCCCTTTAGGAGTAGGAACAGAGTAAGAACGTCTTCTTTCAGCTCTTTTATTCAATATCATATTGGAAATCTTAGATGATACAGTAAGACAAACAAAAAAGGTGTAAAATGTATATGGATTGCAAAATAAAAAATAAAGTGTTTATTCAAAGAAGAAATGATTGTTGATTAAGAAGATCCCAAAGAATTGACAGAAGGAAAAGAAAACCATTTCCTGGAAGAAATAATGAGTTCATCAAGGTCACATGACACAAGGTTAATATTGTAGTATTACTTTGTAATATTGTAATAATTGCATTCCTATATACAAGCAACAATTGGAATTTGACATTTCAAAAGCAATTTAATTTACAATGACACCCCCAAAAGTATATACTAAATATAAATTTAACAAAATATGTACTATACCTATATATGAATAACTATGTATGAGAAAAATAAAGAATGTGAAGAGATAGTCCTTGTCCTTCTGTATGGATTGGAAGACTCAAATTTGTTAATATGTCTATTCTTCTCAATTTGACCCAGAAATTTAAAAAGATCTCAATCAAAATCTTAGCAAGCTATTTCAGAGATACTGAAAAATTGATTCTCAAGTTTATATGTAGACAAGAAAAGACATAAAATAGCCACTAAAATATTGAAAAAGAACAACACAGTTTCAGAACTCACATTACCGAATTTCAGAACTTATTATAAGGCTACAATAATCAAGACAGCATGGTATTGGTGAAAGATCAGACATGTAGATCAATGGCACAGAATAGAAAGCCTATAAATATATCTGCACAAATATAGTTGTTATGAGTTAAATTGTGCTCCCCCAGATTCTTACAGTGAAGTATTAATCCCTGTTTCCTCAGAACGTGACTGTATTAGTTAAAATGAGGTCATTAGAATGGGACTTAATTCAGTATGACACGCATCCTTCTAAAAAGAGGAAATTTGGACCAGACATGACCAGAGAGAAGCTGACGTGAAAACACCAGAGTACGATGGCCATCCTCAAACCAAGGAGGGAGGCCTGAAATATATACTTCCCCCATGGCCCTCAGAAGAAACTAACCCTGCTAACACCTTGATCTTGGACTCCCAGCCTCCAGAACTGTGAAGAAATTATTTACGTTGTTTAAGCCACCCAGTCTGGGGTACCTTGCTATGCTAACCCTCACAAATTAATATTGTATTAATATTTAATTAATATTTGACAAAGGAGCAAAGGTGATTCCATGGAAGAAGGGTAGTCTTTTCAACAAACGGTGCTGGAAAATTTAGATGTCAGTACACAAACTAATGAACTTCAGACTTTACAACTCACATAAAAATAATTTAAAATGAATTCTGAAATAAATGCAAAATGCACAACTATAAAACTTCTTGAAAAACATAAGAGAACATGTAAAGGACCTTGAGTTTAGTGATGCTATTTCCAAATAAAATATCAAAAGTAAAATTCAGGGGAAAAATCTGATAATTTTAGTTTTATTAACATTAAAAACTTGGCTCTGATGAAGACATTATTAAGATAATGAAAATATCAGTCATAGACTAGGTAAAAATATATGCAAAGCATACATCTGATAAAGGACTTTTATCCAAAATATAAAAATAACTCTTAAAACTCACCAATAAGTAAACAAGCAAATCTAATTTAAAAATAGACAAAGATCTGAACACATATTTCATCAATGAAGATATACATATTGCAAATAACATATGAAAAGATGCACAGTATCATATGTCATTAGGAAACTGCAAATTAAAACAATGATGTGTACCTTATTATGGCAGCTAAAAACTCTAATGCTATGAACTTCTGGCTAGGTTACAAAGCCATAGAATATATATTAATTGATGATAAGAATAAATAATGGTACAGCAACTTTGGAAGGTGGCTCGGCAATTTATTATAAAACTTAACATAGTCTTACTATATGATCCAGCAATCACACTCCTAGGCTTTTACCCAACTGATTTGAAAAGCTGTGCGTGAACCTGCACATGAATGTTTATAAAAGCTTTACTTGTAATTGCCCAAATATGGAAGTAACCAAAGCATCCTTCAAAAGTTGAAAAGAAAAACAAAATTCATTGCATTGTGTATAATGGAATATTATCGACGTTAAAGAGAAATAAGCTATAAAGCCATGAAAGGACATGGACAAATCTAAAATACACATTGCTATGAAATAAACCAGTCTAACAAAGCTGCATAGCATATAATGTCAATTATATTCTCGAGAAGGCGAACTACAAAGACAGAAAACAGATTAGTGGTTGCCAGGGATTCAATATGCAGTCAGGGAAGGGTTAGATAGGTGAAGCACATAGATATTTTAGAACCGTGAAACTATTTTATGTGATATTACGATCATGAATAAAAGACATTAGATATTTGTCAAACCCATTGAAACGAAAGCGTGAACAATAAACCTTAATACATGCAAATTTTAAGAAATAATTTTTAACAGATTAGGGGACTGTAGAATAAAATGCAGAATGTGACAAAATAATCTAAATGTATTACAAATTTATAAAAACAACCTCACTGAAGTGAATGAAAGACTAAGTTGGTGGCCTAAGTAACTTTGGAAATGAGTGGAGTCTATAACCCTCCAAAAGGCAAAAAGAACTGTACCTAATTTCT
The DNA here is from genome assembly GCF_007565055.1 of Rhinopithecus roxellana. NCBI lineage: Eukaryota > Metazoa > Chordata > Mammalia > Primates > Cercopithecidae > Rhinopithecus > Rhinopithecus roxellana. The sequence continues at coordinate 87,632,851 of NC_044550.1, read as the reverse complement.
GTACTCTATTGATATAGTGTTTCCCTTGAGGCTAACTCTAAGCATAAAACAAATATCCATGAATTCATACTGATACAAACAAGTGATTGATATACAAATAAATGGAGAGAATAGACAAGTCTCTGTGAGAAAGAATTTCGAATAATTTACACAGATATTCTACCTTTAAGAATTACAACATAACTTCCGACTTCTAAAGTGAGGACTGTGCATAGTGACTTCCTTCCAAAAAGTACAGTATAGAAAAAAGGGAACCTCACAAAGACAACCTCAAAGTTAACATCAACAGTAATAAGTCATACTGATAATATGGATACCCCAGATACGCTGTGATGACAATGGCACTGTACCTCTGCGGCCTCTCACACAAAAACACATTACCTCAATCTAATCATTTAAAAGTCAGCAAAATCTCATTTGAAGGACATTTGATAAAATACTTGGTCAATAATCATCAAATCTGTTAAGGTCATCAAATCAAGGGAAATCGGAGAGATGGTCACTACCAAGAAGAGCTTAAGAAAACATGACTACTAAATATAATGCGGTATCTTGGTTGAGATCCTGAAACAGAAAAAGGACATTAGGAAAAACAAATGTGAATAAAGTATGGACTTTGGATTGTTGCGATGAATGTGCCATACTATTGTAAGATGTTAATAACAGGGAAACTGGGTATAGGATACAGGAGAACTTTCTATACTCTCTTCACAATAGATCTGTAAATCTAACATGATCCTAAAATGTAAATGACGAGTTGATGGGTGCTGACGAGTTAATGGGTGCAGCACACCAACTTGGCACAACTATACATATGTAACAAACCTGCACGTTATGCACATGTACCCTAGAACTTAAAGTATAATAACAATTACAAAAAAGAATGAAAAGGGAAGCTAAATATGAACTAGAGAATATCAACAATAACAATAAAAATGTAATTTCATGCAAGAACACATAAACTAAAAAAAAACAGGGAAGAATGAATAAGTGCATGAGAACACAGAATATTTATAACAGCAATGTTAAGTAGGACAGTGATACTGATATTTACAAATTAACAAGAGGAAAAGTGATATGTATACACAATGGAATATTATTCTGCCATAAAAAGAATGAAAACCTGTCATTTACAACAACATTGATGGAACTGAATGACATTAAGTGAAATAAGCCAGGCATGTTCTCACTCACATGTGGAAGCTAAAAATAATTGATCACAGAGAGATAGAGAATAGAATTATGGTTATCATTGGCTGACTGTAAAGGGTAGCGGGGAGGAAGGAATTAAGAGAGCTTGGTTAATGGGCACAAACATACTTAGAATAAATAATATACTGCATTCGGTAGCACAACGGGGCAACTACAGTTAATGATAATTTGTTGTATGTTTCAAAATAACTAGAATATTGCATTTAGAATGTTTCTAACACAAAAATGATAAATGCTGGAGGGGATGCCTATCCCAATTATTCTAATTTAATGATTACACATTGTATGTATGTATCAATATTTCACATGTACCCCATAAATATGTACAACTATTATGTAACCATAAAAAATTTAAAAATCTAAAATGAATGTATAAAAGTAAGATCTCATGAGTAACTTGATATGACTATATTTGAAAATTTAAAAAAAATTTAAAAGTAAGTTTAAAAACAAGCAAAATAGAACAAGATTACTTAAAAATGAAAGATGTATTCATGTTGCTTAGAAATGAAGACATAGGGGAGTAAGCCATAAATATCTAGCATGGATGATATTATCACAAGTGTCAGGATAATGCTATCTTGAGAAGAAGGAAAACAGAATCATGAGACAATGGGGCACAGTGAAGAGCTGGCTATGTTCCATTTCTTGACATGGGTGGTGATTTGGATGATGTTTTCTTTTTAATTATTCTTATTTTTATTTATCTATTCCTAATTATTATTTATATTATGCATATGCTTTATGTGTATATATGATATATCTCATAAGAAGACAAAATTAAAAAATATTCTGGCTACAATATATAATATAGATAGAGTTAGTCAAGGCTGGAAGTATAGGCTTTATTTGAGAGAGTTACATGATGATCTGGGTGAAATAAGATCTGAGCAAACTGTAAGGACTATGTTTTTGCCTCTGCCTGCCGCATGTGCTGCACCTCCAAGGGAAATCATTGACTTAGAATTTGATGTGCTTGGCTTCTTTGGAACTCTGAAACACAGTGAACCTGTCTAATGAGAGGGAAATTAATTAGTTCAATGAGAATAGATAAATAAACTGCATTTGAAAGATATAATTAGAGCTGTTGGGGCTTAATGAAATATTATAAAAGCTTAACCTAGGATATAAAGGCAAAAAAAACAAAATTTTGCCTCACCAAAAGCCTCTCTTCTACTGATTTTCTTTTTGAATGATTTTGCTTTCCTCTTTGTGCTACCCACAAGATGATGCTTTGCTGAGATAACTTTATACTTTTAACTGCAATTATTGTTTTTTCTTCAATTACATTCCATCCACATAAATATCCTCATGAACATTTTATTATATCCTTTTGGTCACTCATGATGATCCACATATATTCACTGGTCACCAGTATTTCCCTTTTGCTTCATCTGTCTAGTGAGAGATTGACCTGTTCAATGAGAACAAATAAATAGATGTTTTCTTATTTAATATAAGTCTTAACTGAGTATTTCTGCTATGGATGGTATAGTGTTCATAAAAATACATACACATAAGGCTGGGTGCAGTGGCTCATGCCTGTAATCCTAGAACATTGGGAGGCCGAGGTGGGCAGATCACGAGGTCAGGAGATTGAGACCATCCTGGCTACCATAGTGAAACCCTGTCTCTACTAAAAATACAAAATAATTAGCTGGGCGTGGTGGTGGGCACCTGTAGTCCCAGTTACTTGGGAGGCTGAGGCAGGAGAATGGCATGAACCCAGGAGGCGGACCTTGCAATGAGCTGAGACCATGCTACTGCACTCCAATCTGGGTGACAGAGAGAGACTCCATCTCAAAAACAAAAAACAAACAAACAAACAAAAAAAAACAAAACACACATAAAAAGAAGTGTTGGTGGAACAAATTTCATGAGGTATAATTGATTACTCCCAGAATTCTGATGTAGACAACAGCATGGATATAGAGAACACAGGAAAATTATCATCTTTAAAAGAGAAAACTGTGGTTGGGCATGGTGGCTCATGCCAGTATCACAGCACTTTGGGAGGCTGAGGAAGTGGATCACCTGAGGCCAGGAGTTTGAGACCAGCCTGGCCAATATGGTGAAACCTCTTCTCTACTAAAAATACAAAAATTAGACGGGCATGGTGGCACACACCTGTAATCCCAGCTACTTGGGAGGTTGAGGCAGGAGAATCGCTTGAACCTGGGAGGAAGAGGTTGCAGTGAACTGAGATTGTGCCACTGCACTCCAGCCTGGGTGCCAGAGTGAGACTCCATCTCAAATAAATAAATAAATAAATAAATAAATAAATAAATAAAAAGAGAAAACTGTGAGTTCAGCTGGGACATTGTTTAATTCAGTGTTTTCAACCAAGGTTGATTTTTGTCCCTTCAGGTGACACATGGCAATATCTAGAAACATATTTGGTTGTAAGAACTGTGAGATGTCCTACTGACATGTAATGTGCAGAGGCCAGGGATGGTACTAAACATCATACAATGCACAGTACAACCTCCCACAACATAGAATGGTGATCTAAAATGTCAATAGTGCAAAGATTTAACAACCCTAGTTTAATTTGAGGTGGCTGTGAAGAAGTCTAATAAGAGACTTGATGTGTATATCTGAAGCTCAGGAGAGAGATTGGGCTGAGAATTGTATCTGCTAACTACTAAATAAGTAGCTCCTTTAGCAATTGATCCCTTCTCTATTTCCATATGTTAACTCTCAAAAAGTTTATTAACAATTCTGTGCCCCAGTCTAGAGTATGAAATCACCCAATTGGTGAGAAGATTTTAAAGAAATATTTTACTCTTCAAATACATTTTCCCTTTAGGTTTATTTTTAAATAGCAACAAATGATAGTCCTTCAAAAAGCTTTGAATGGGACTAGATGAAATTATGAAAATTGTTAATACAATATAAGGCTTAATTATTGACCATTTTAGTGAATGATTTTTGCAAGTATATAGTTTTGGTTCTGGCATTTAAAAAATCCATTCATCCAGAAAAAACTGTTAGGATTTTCACCAGGTTCTGTTCTGTATTCAACTGGAAATGGAGAAATAGTTGCAATTGCTTTAAAAGAACATTCCTATCAGCCTGTACTCATGACTTTCCTTGTACATGATATTTATTCATTTGTGATAAAATAATTTGATTTGCATCTTCAAGAGATACCCAAAGAGAGAATGTTAGGATGCCACACATTCATCTACTTTTTTTGAACATAATGATCCTTTTGGAATACAGGTTTTCATGTAGATTTCTGCAGGCTTTCTCTGGTGAAAACCTACTTTGTCATTTCTGTCAAGTGTTCCCTGCTTGATGGGTTTTCATGTGTGGGTGATTGTTTCCATGGAGCTACAGCAACAAACAGCTTCTTCAAGATGCTGCTGTCCTCGTTTCATTTCTCGTTTAAAAGGAGATATATTTGTTGTCATGTTCTGAAGAAGCTCAACAATCTCTGAAAAAAATATTCTGAAAAGGAGGAGCATCATCCTGCTGCTGCCTGGTCCAGGGTCTTGGACTCTTTTCTGGAAAAGTTTCTTTATCAAAGAAAAAAAGAAAAAAAAGAAAGGATAGAAACAAGAGCCATTTGTTTAATGAAGGTTAGACTTAGAAAACTCTCTTGGAATGACCCTTGATATAGTAAACAGACATCTTGTCTTTATTTGGTCAGTCAATTAAATTTTCATCCTAGACTCAAATCAATGTGTGCTTTGAGAAATAAAGATTTGCTCAAGATTTCTGGACAAAGATGTCCATTGCATGCATATGTGCCGAGACCAGCTCAGTCTGGGAGATCCTAACCCAGTGGTGCTAATGGAATTAAAGACACACACACAGAAATATAGAGGTGTGAAGTGGGAAATCAGGGGTCTCACAGTCTTCAGAGCTGAGACCCCCAAACAGAGATTTACCCACATATTTATTAACAGCAAACAAGTCATTAGCATTGTTTCTATAGATATGAAATTAACTAAAAGTGTCCCTTATGGGAAATGAAGGGATGGGCTGAATTAAAGGAATAGGTTGGGCTAGTTAACTGCAGCAGGATCATGTCCTTAAGGCACAGATAGCTCATGCTATTGTTTGTGGCTTAAGAATGCCTTTAAGTGGTTTTCCACCCTGGACAGGCCAGGTGTTCCTTGCCCTCATTCCAGTAAACCCACAATCTTCCAGCGTGGGTGTTAAGGCTATTATGAACATGTTACAGTGCTGCAGAGATTTTGTTTATGGCCAGTTTTGGGGCCAGTTTATGGCCAGATTTTGGGGGACTTGCTCCCAACACATATGCACACACAAACACCTGAATACAAACCTAAATATTTAACAACAAAGAATTGAAAAGTAAGATACAAAATTCTGCAACCATTAAAAAATGTCTACGTGTTTTTAAATTAACTGCTAAAGAAGCATAAAGTGGCAAATTATAACTATACATCTCTGTAAATTACACAAAGTAAGCACATTCATGTAACCATAACCACAGAAAATGGAATATAAATAGTATTTTTAATGTGAGAATTCCTTATTTCCATAGTCAGTCTAAAGGAAGGAGGAATGCTTAAACCCAGGAGATCAAGGCTGTAGTGCAATGGTATAGTGCCTGTGAATAGCCATTGCACTCAAGTCTTGGAAACAAACCTTGTCTCTAAAAAAATAAATAAATAAATTATAATGAAGATTTCATTTTTTCTGCTTTATGCTGCTAATTTTCCCTCTTTTACTGTTTTCCTTATTTTGCTAGTTGATCAAACTGTTATTCATTTTCCCTACCTCCCAGGGAAATATGTAATTTATTCTGTTCTTTGCAGTTGCATTGCTTTTCTATATATAATCATCAAATGCACATATACCAAAAACAAGCATCAATGATTTGTTGTCAACGACATAATCGAAATGTCTGGTACATAGTACACACTAAAAAAAATTTCTAGAATTAATGAATATATTGGTATTATTATATAAATATAAAATCTCTATATTTTGCATCACCAAAGGCTCTATTCTCTTGATACCCTTTTAATACTTTTAATGCTCCATTTCTGCCACCCACCAGATTATACTTCTGCTGAGATAAGTTTCTACTTTTAATTTCAATTACTGTTTTCCTTGCACTATGTCTTCTCTACATCAAGCATCCTCATGTAACATTACATTATACCATTCCAGTCATTTATCATGATCCTTATATATTTGTCATTCACTGGTATTTCCTCTCTGCTTCATCAGTCTCATATTAAAGTGTCTTGATTTACTGATTATAAACCTCATTTTGGTATTTTCCTTGATGTGTAATGCAGTCTCTAAATTCCTCCCAAAATAAATGTATATCTCTTTCATTCTGGCTGGTAAATGATATCTCGGCTGGAAATATAATTTTTTAGTGGCAGCAATTCTCTCCCACAGTATTCCTGCTTCCAGTGTTGCTAATAAGACACCTGATGCCAAACTAACTCTTCATTTCCCTTTAAGAAACTTTCTTTAATCTGGAAGTTTCTGATGTTATCATTATAATTATAGACTTTATAAATTTTATCAGGATAAGCATCAATTCTGCTTAAGAGATTTTTTTCTCCTCCAGTTTTTAACTTTTCAAGTTTTCCTATTATTTTCTTTTTTCTTATGGATCCACTTTATAAATCTCATATTTTTGTATTCATAAATTCCATTTCCTTTCCTGTTTGCTCTTTCTGAAATTTCAATATTCAAAATTCACAGAGTATTTTGTTTCCCAATAGCCTTGGTTACTATAATCAAATCTACTAAAATGGTTTATTCGCTTATTTATCAGCTTAACGCCTGCCTTCTCCAGCAAGTCTATTTCACCAGGAACTGTGTGTTTTGCTTATTGTTTCTCCTTCAAGTTGCTGAGTACTTCCAGTTGAATTATTATTTTTCTTTCTTTCTTTATTTCTTTTTCTTTTTCTTTTTTTTTTTTTTTTTTTTTTTTTTTGAGACAGAGTCTTGCTCTGTCGCCCAGGCTGGAATGCAGTGGCCAGATCTCAGCTCACTGCAAACTCCGCCTCCCGGGTTTACACCATTCTCCTGCCTCAGCCTCCCGAGCAGCTGAGACTACAGGTGCCCGCCACCTCGCCCAGCTAGTTTTTTGTATTATTAGTAGAGACAGGGTTTAACCGTGTTAGCCAGGATGGTCTCGATCTCCTGACCTCATGATCCGCCCGTCTCGGCCTCCCAAAGTGCTGGGATTACAGGCTTGAGCCACCGCGCCCGGCCCTTCTTTCCTTATTTCTAATGTATATTTGGATTTCTGTCTGGCTTCTTCTGAAAGTACAGTAAGCCTGAGCTTACTCTGTATACTAGCAACAAACCTTTCCTCTGTTAAATACAGTTTGAGGGAGGTCATTATATTGGAATGAGCTTCTGCATTAGGACCCAGTGAAGCAGAGCAAACAATGGATTTACTTGTGGTAGGTACCATGCAGTCCAGCTGAACTTTAAACTGAGCTAGTTCTTCAAAAAATAGGAGATTCACAGCAACCAATTTAAAAAGGCCCTGTCTTCCTAAACTGCATGACAAGAATGTTCCGTCTACTTTAACCCTGTAGAAACAAATAACTCTAAAAGCAACAGTTATCTTTTTGTTTCCTATTTCTGATTCTTAGTACCTTTCTGCTGATAAGGCCCACTTCCACTGCTCAACTTATTGGAGTACATTTTTGTTTTCTAAATGAGATGCTGCCCAATTCAGGAATTACTAATAAAAGCCAATGCAATCTTTAAACTCAATTTCTTGAAAGTGTATTCTTTGAAAGTTTCCAGTTCTCTTCAGGGCAGGTAAATATTATCCATCAGCCTCAGGAATAGAGAAGATTCAGTTACAGATTCAAATTTTCAGCAGCCACAGTAAACCTGAGAGACCACAAGGTCTTCCGGGAACATAGATCCAGGCTGGAGCTACCCTCTTTCCTCTCGGGGACCCAGGGATGTCAGAGCACCAAGCTCTCTGCAGACTCCATGCAATTCTGATGATTGCTACTAAACTCGCTGCTGAACACCAAGCTTTCTGTAGGCCCGGAAAGGAACAAGCCCAGTGCCTGATTTCTCATTCAGGAATCTGGAAACACCAGAATATTTTTTTTTTTTTTCAAATCTCACAGCCTTGATTGGCTGCTTCAGAAGCTGCTTCACTAATTGAAGATGGGAGTTATGGGGCTGACATTGGGCTAAGAGAACAGCAGGTCACATCCAGGAAGATGCCTTTCCATATTTCTCTATGTTTCAAAATGATCATTTATACCTTCATTACCAAAAAAACTAAGATTTTATTCTTTTCGTTATGGTAGTAATGTTAATATTACAGAAAAAATGTTATGCTACACCAGGGAAAGTTTCCTGGATTTGGCTAAACATGGTGAGAGCTATTCCTCTAAATTATTCTAATAAGTTCCAATGGAATTGTTATGTTTCATATTAAGATTATTAGTATACCTCATAAGCAGAATAGAATTAAAATGTGTGAATTGTTCTATTTAAAATATCTTGGCGTGTGATATACTACAATGTCCTTACAAAAATAAAAATTATACATTTCACTATCAATAAAAGCAAAATAATGAAAAATATTTTTAATTAAGTTGGTACATATGTCACAGAGAGTAACACTTCTATTGCATTCTAAATACAAAGAGATAACTCTATAGCAGAAACCAGCATTTGTGCCTTATTATTAATTTAGCATAAGTGTCTAATGTAGTTTGGATACAGAGATGACCCTTCAGGTTTCTAAACTGTACAGAAGAGTATGGTGATAAACTCATAGATTAGAGGACCTGAAAATGAATCCAAGAAAAAAATTAAAATGCCTCGAATTTTTATTATTGAGATAGGATAGTGTTAACACTTGTTAAAGACTGAACAACTGTATAAAAAGGAAAAAACAGAGACCAATAACATATTTAGGGTATTACTGTGTTTACATTTCAATAATCAAAACTAAATATTTGATTTATACATATAATATAACTTGTATTCTTAGAATAGTGGTTTATAGCTGAATTAAACCAATGAAGATTATTTTTAACAACTGTATCCTCAGAATAGAGAAATTTAAAGTATTATGTTATAATATGTTTTCTTATATTCTGTTTGCAAATGTAAAATGTGGATACTCATTTAAACTTGATCCTTACCCCCTACCACATTTCCCTAGTTCGCATTTGTGCATCAGTTATATAGAGCAATGCTTCTCAAACTTTAATGTGAACGTGATCACCTGGGAGCTCATTAATATACAGATCCTTATCCTAACACGCTCCCAGGTGATATTGATGCTACCGGGATATGGACCACACTTTGTCAAAATAGGGAACCTTTTGATCCCACTACATATGTCTTAACTCAATGCCCATGAAAATAAAGTTAGTAGTTTAGCAATATGAAAATTTGAAACTGGCAACTTTTATGTGTGAAGACTGTTTATATTTGAGTTTGGAAAGAAACATTCTGGAGTCAATAATAGTCGATCTAAGTAACTTTAACTTTCTCTTCTGTATTGCAGTTAGTAACAGAGTAAGAAGAACATTAATTTAAAAATCAAAGTGGAGAATGATTGAAGGAAATGTCAGTTGCTGAGTTAATTATTTTCTTAAAATTTAAAATAGAGTCATTTCTGCTAACAAATACTTTTATCAAAATGAAATATCATCTGAAAATCTGGGGCAATTACACTATGGAAAATGCTTAGAAATTTTTCTTCCAAATCTCTGTTTTTTAGATTAAGACTGGCATGTGAAAAGGTGAATGCCACTTGACTTTTATTTTTTTATCCTGGATATTGTGCATTTTCCCTACTGTGCTGAAGAATCGAAGGTCTGCACAAATCCTTGCTCTAATGGTTAGTTGAATGATAACATTGGCTCCTTCATTTTCTTACTATGGTGATGTGCTAAAGCTGAGTGACTTTTGTTTCTTCTAATGGCAGTCATGCAGTTCAATCACACAAGATTCTTTGAAAATCATATAAAGAAAGAGCTGCACTTTCTGTTTTCCTGCCAAGTTGTGTTACAATACTCCATTATACACTGGCATTTCAGTGGGAAAGCTAGATGACAAGTACACTCTGTAGGTGTGGTGTTTCATATCCCACTTGGCTTAGAATATGCCGGAGAGCTAAGGGTATTACTTACTGAACAGTTCTAAAATGGTTCCCAGCAATGCATTGTTGTTGGCACGTACTCTTTCCTAACCACCTAGTAAAATATGTTTTGTTTTATAGTAAAGATGTATTAAAATTAGCTTTCAGTCCCTGTAAAAACAAAGAAAACCAATTCTGAGGGCAGGAACAAACAGTTAACTGCCTAAATGTCCTGTCACCTTATGTTTACCTTTGTCTATTCTCTGAGGTAGAGGTCCTATGTGTATTTTCTGCCTGCTTCTTTTGCATATTTTTGACTATTTTGGCTGTTGGGTTGCTTTTGATTTTTATTTGATGTGATATAAATAAGTAAAACATTTCCAATTTCTTTCATTTTGTTCTTTCCCCATACCCCAGATGTTTATTCTATTATTTGTAGTGTCTTTTCAGTAGATATAAACATGTAAATAAATATATTAAATAAAATAAGAAGGAAAAACAGACTAAAAAAAGACATTCTTGTGAAAATGTTTAAGTAATTTAAAAGACAAATGAAAAATCTGTATCCTAATCCAAAACTATGTTAATAGATTGGTAGATGATAGATAGATAGATAGATGATAGATAGATAGATAGATAGATAGATAGATAGATAGATAGATAGATAGAATAATAAATTTGTTATTTGGGGAGAAAAAGCAGAACCAACACTGGTCCTCCCAATATTAAAGTGATAAAAATCAAATCCATAAAAATCTATAACTCATATAAGAAATACCAAATCTACTCAATACAATAAAAAAAATATGGACTTTCTACTAGGTGGTAACATTGTAGCAAGCACTCCCAGAAAAGAAATATAAATAAGTCATCTAAAACTCTACCATTTGTTTAGGTAACATACTTTTCTAGTGCTATAGTGTAAATGTGTTCCCTCTAAACTTCAGGTGCTGCCAATGTGACAATATTAAGAGGTAGGACCTTTAAGAAGTGATTAGGCCACGACAGATCCTCCCTTGTGTATGGGATTAGATGACTGAATAAAAGAACTTGATGCAGGAAGTTAGTCCTTGCTTGTTCTTCAGCCAGTAATCATGTGAAGACACAGCAAGAAGGCCCTCACCAGACACTGGATGCTAGTGCCTCGATCTTGGACTTTCATGCCTCCAGCATTGTGATAAGCAAATTTCTCTTCTCTTCTTTATAAATTGACCTGTCTCAGGTATTTTAAAACAGAAGCAAAAAGACAGAATTTGATACCAGGATTGAGACATTACAATCACAAATAACTAAAAATGTGGAAGCAACTTTGGAACTGCATAATGGGTAGAGGCTGGAATAGTCTTGAAGTGAATTCTAGGAAAAGCCTATATTGTCATGAATGGAACATTAAAGACTGTTCTTGTGAGAGATCGAACAAGAGAAGAGCTATTATAAAAGCTTCATTCTTTTAGAGATTACTTAAGTGGCTGTGAACAGAATGTCTGTAGAAATATGAACGTTAAAGACCATTCTGATGAGATCTCATATGGAATGAGAAGGAAGGTCTGGAAAATTGGAGGAGAGGTTATCCTTGTTATAAAGTCGCAAAGAACTTTGCTGAATTATGTCTGTGTCCTAGGACTTTGTGAAAAGCAAGAATTTAAAAATGATATACTAGGCTATTTGGAGAAAGAAACTTCTAAGCAGCAAAGCATTCAGGGTACTGCATGGTTTCCTTTAATTGCTTAGAGTGAAATGCAAGAAGAGAGATATGATTTAAAGACAAAATTTTATTTTTAAAAGGGAACCAGAGCATAAAGATTTGTACAATTTCCAACCTGGCTATGTAAAGACTAAAAAATGTATAACATGTAGAGGAGAGATCAAAAAGGATGTGACCAAGGGCAAATTACCATTTGCTAAAGGGATTCATATGATTAGAAAGAAGCCAGGTGCTATTTATCAAACCATAGAAGAATGACTTCAAAGGCATTTTGAAGATCTTCAGGGCAGCCATGTTCATTGCAGATCCATGATGTTAGTGCCTTGATGGCAGAATACTTATAAAGGAGGGGACTGGGGTGCAGGAACTCCAGGCTCACTGCCAAGAGTCATCTCAGATCTCTGCTTCCCACATTCTGACACAGCACTCCTCAGCATCCCAGGTGTGGCCCTGATGACCCCTGGTGTGGCTTGGACCACTCCTCTGGGGGACATAAATCATTAATCTTGGCAGCATAATCATGGTGCTAACTCTTTTGACTCAACGAATGCACAGACTGTAGAGGCATGGCTACCTTCACGTAGATTTCAAAGAATAATGTCCCAGACAGCTTCAAGGCCCAGGCAGAGAACCACCAAAGGGTCAAGAGTTTCAAACAGAGTCCCTAATAGGGTAATACCTAGGGGCCTGTGGCATATGGGCCACCACAGAGAGTCCCCACTAAGAAAATGTTTACTAGGCAGTGCGGGCAGACACCCATGAGACCTCAAAACTATAGAGCGACCAGTGTGCCATGCTAGCCTGGGAAAGTCATAGGGATACAACTTCAATGCATGAGAACTGAAGCACAGATGGGGGCAGAGCTATTTGAGGCCCTCAGGCCCCACCTCCTTCCCAGTGTGTCCAGAAGGTGAGACATAAGAGTGAAAGAAGATGAGCTCAAGGCTTAAGATTTAATGTTGTTTGCTCTGTTGGGTCTTGGACTTAGTGGGACCTGCCACACCTTTCCTTTCTTCTTTTCTATTTCTCCCTTTCAGAATGAAAACGTCTGGCCTACACATATCTCATCATTGTAAGTCGAAAGCACATAAGTTGTTTGATTTCATAGGCTCACAGCTGGGGTGGACTTTGCCTCTGGATGAACTGTACCTTGAATCTCTTCCATATGATGTTTAGATAAAATTTTGGACTGAGTCTGTAAAGTTGTTAGGGGAATGAGTTAAGACTTTGGGGAGTTATTGAAATAGCATAAACGTATTTTGCATATAAGGAGAACACAAATGGGGGGGCAGGGATAGAAGGCTATGTTGTGAATAGATTCCCTCCAAATTCAGGTGTTGCCAGTGTGATAGTATTTTAACAGTTGGGACAATTAAGACAGGATTAGACCAGCAGGGCTGCTCTATTGAGAATGGAATTAATTGTCTTAAGTGCCCTTATACAAGGGATTGATGGAGGGATTTTGTCCCTTTTTTGTCCTTTTGCCTTCTGCCAAATAAGGACACAGAATTCCCCTCCAGAAGTAGCAGTTAAGATGCCTTCTTGGAAGAAGAGACCAACTGCTTGGAAGCAGAGACCTCACCAGACAACAAACCTGCCAGCACCTATGGCTTAATCTCACACTTTGCAGTCCCCAGCATAGTAAGACATAAAATTCTGTTTTTTAAAAATTACCCAGTCTCAGGTGTTTTGTTATAGCAGCATATGCAAAAGACTAAGGCATCTAGTAAATTGTCTAAAGTAAACTGTTACTAAAGTTATTTATCTCTCTTTCTGTGTGAAATGATTTCCTTATCCTCATGTAAGAAAGAATATCATATAAATGCTACACATCTGGAATAAAGAGGATTTTAGCAGTGCTCTGGTTTATTTTTTCCCAAAAAAACTCGTGTTAAAGTTTGATCCGCACTGTGGTGGTGTTGGGGGTGGGGCTAGTGGGAGGTGTTTTGGTTATGGGGGTGGATCCCTCATGGATGGCTTGGTGCTCCAGTAGGGAGTGAGTTATCATCCTTACAAGACTGGATTAGTTTTTGCAGAAATGTTTCTTTGAGAGTGTGTTGTTATAAAGCCAGGCTGTCCCTTAGGTTTTGGCTCTTCATGCATTTCCATGCCCCTTTTGACTGTCTTCGTCATGTTATGACACAACACGAAAAGCCCTCACCAGAAGCTGAGCAGATGCCAGCTCTGTGCTTCTTGTACTTTCAATCCTTCAGAACCATAAGCTAAATAAACCTCTTTTCTTTATAAACTACTCAGACTCAGATATTCTGTTATAACAACATTACATGGACTAGGACCAGTCTTCTGATTGGTCTAAATATGTAAATGATGCTAAAACATTCCAGTGTGCCCTTAAACTATATCAGTGCACTGCCTTGAGCATATAGATTTATTGAGTTTCTAAGCTAGAAGAAATCTAAAATGTCAACTAACTCAGTGATTCTCAAAGTGTGGTCCCTAGAACAGAAACAACAGTAGCATTACCTGGTGATTCTGCTGCACATTAAGTTGCTTTAGCCCAGCTCCATTTTTATCAAAGGAACACATTAAAATTAGGAGAAGTTAAAAAGGTCACAGAGCTAAGTAAAGACTTGCAGAACACAAAGTGTAAACCACAGTGGGCACTCATTTATACAATATGACCCATAGCATAATTGAAACCATGAAATAATTAAATGTGAAACAATAAAACTATATTTTACATCTAAGTTATTTCTGCATTTTTGTTTATACTTCATTATTCTAGTACCAAAATTTGAATCTAATCAGTGAGATCATTCAGTATTATTTTGCAGCTGATGATGATAAAATGCATTAAACCTAAGATTAGGTTTTAGTCCTGAGAGAATCTTTCAGAGCTATTAGGGAGACATTTTGTTTGTTTTGCCTTGTGTGACCTTAATTTGACCCTGAATTCAGTAGGACTTTAATTTTATTTTTGAAAAGAATTGGAGAAGACATTGAGCTAAGAAACAGAAATGGCGAAAGACATTCCACAGAGAAATAATAAAGAAATTAATGTATTTTTGGTGTATAGAACAGATCTGTGATCAGTGAAAAAGATAAGATTCTGGTTGTCTTTAAGCACATGAAATACGTATATTCTTGGCTCTTCAACTCTCAGTCTCCATTGGTTACCTCCCATCTGGGAACAAAAACACCTAGGTAAACACTACCTTACAAAGAAATTAGGTTCAATTCTAAATCTTCATTTCATTCACCATTCTAACTTTATTTTTTCCTTCATTGCAAAATTTTTTAATTCAAGAATTTTGTTTTGCAACTATAAAAGTACCACAAATCAAAGTTTAAAATGTGGAATGAAATGAACAAAGCAAACAGAAAGCATAACTTTTTGTTTGAAATACCTCCAAGTAATGTTTGTTCCCAGATGGTATACATATGTTAATTTTTGTAAGTGGAATGATACAGTACCTTATCATTTTAAGACTTTTTTACCTTAATAGCAAATTATGATTTCTTAAATTACAATAAATTGCCTTTTGAAGGTGTAATTGTAATGGATATTTAACATACCATTATATGAGCATTTCCCAATCTTCTGTTTTTAGACATTTAGGTCATGTTTAATTGTTCATTGTTACGCTTGATTGGGTAATTACAAACATTTTTGTGGTATATACATAAATTCTTTGAATAGTTTATATTTTATAAAGTTCTTAACATAAAATATACAAATTGAAATTAACCAACTTTATTACAACTTTCCTATACATTGAAAATTGCCTTTTACATCTCCCTAGAAGAATGTAAAATTAAGAAATTCTTTTTTTTTTTTTTTTGAGACGGAGTCTCGCTCTGTCACCCAGGCTGGAGTGCTGTGGCCGGATCTCAGCTCACTGCAAGCTCCGCCTCCCGGGTTCACGAGAATGTAAAATTAGAACCGACAGGTAGCATATAAAACTGTTCATTCTTTTATAACAACAGTTTTATAGAGCAAATAATGGCATCCATTTCATTATGTTATTACTGTTGTGGGCTGATATGTTAAAATAATTATTGGTCATTTTTATTTCTGGTTCAACTTCTCTGACCATCTTTAATGAAATATTCATGCATTTCTTAGTACTACACAAAAAATCTCTTTAAATATTAAGAAAAAACTTTCTCTTTCTATTATAAATGTATTTTTCAACATTTTTGAAAGTATAGTTTAAAAGCACTCTATACTTATCTCTAAACTCACCAAGTTGTATGTTAGGTTGGTGCAAAAATAATTGTGATTTTTGCCATTAAAAATAGTTACTTACTTTTAATTAAAGGTAATGGCAAAACCCGCAATTACTTTTGCACCAACCAAATATATTACATATGTACAGTTTTTATATATCAATTACATATCAACAATTTTTAAAAGTATACTCTATATTTTGTTTTAATTATTTTCTCCTCAAATTTAAAACATTTTCCTTTCATACTGCTGTTAAAAACTGCTGTTTCTAAGAACATCCTCATTACTGAGACACGTTTTTCTCCTCCTACGTTAACCCTGCATCAAGCAGCTTTGTTGCTTTTGGCCTTTCTACATCTTAAAATTCCACTCCTTTGATTTTCCTGGTCCTGCTTCTGTCTTTTGGACTAAGCCTTTCATTTCCTTCTTGGCTTCTCTTTCTTTGAACTCCTTACAAAAAAAAAGGTTCCTCTGAATTCTTCCCTTGGTTTTATGCTTTCAGTTTAATATTCTCACAAGAAGACTGAGATGCTGAGAAGGGAGGAGGTTATTGGATTCAGACTTGAAAGAATTTAACTTTGTCTTATAATTTCCAGCTCTACCAGCTCCTCCTCACTTAGTAGCTACCAGTTATCCTTTTTCACAAAGAAAATAGAAGCCGTTCAACTATTCACACTTATGTCCGCAAATGTACCTGTATCCTTACAAGTTTTCTTCTCCTGTGCTGTTACAAAGAAAAACCCAACTGCTTGTCTTGGTCACGGTATCTCCTGAGCCTATTGAGAGCTGCTTAAAACAAAAACAACAAAACAGAAACATCACAAAATACATCTACCAAAATGCAGGTGGTTAAAAGTATAAATTAACATTTAACAGCTTCAATTGGACCCCAAAAACTCAGCAATTCTGAATCTTTTTTTTTTTTTTTTTTTTTTTTTTTTTTTTTTTTTTTTTTTGAGACCGCGTCTCACTCCGTTGCCCAGGCTGGAGTGCAGTGGCACGATCTCAGCTCACTGCAAGTTCTGCCTCCCGGGTTCCCGCCATTCTCCTGCCTCAGCCTCCCGAGTAGCTGGGACTACAGGTGCCCACCACCACGCCTGGCTAATATATATATATATTTGTATTTGTATTTTTAGTAGAGATGGGGTTTCACCGTTTTAGCCACGACAGTCTCGATTTCCCGACCTTGTGATCCGCCCGCCTCGGCCTCCCAAAGTGCTGGTATTACCGGCGTGAGCCACGGAGCCCGGCCGATTCTGAATTTTTCTACCAGTGAGTTTTCTCTCTCATCTTCTCTTCCTCACCCTCTCCCTTTCTTTATCCCCACAAGGAGTCTTTCATATCTTATATTCTCAGGAGCCAGATTGTATGAATTAATATCTTCATGTACGCTGGCTACAAAGCCAACATTATTGTATATGATACCAGGCATGAGTCAAAACAGTAGCTAGAAGTAAAGCCACAATAAAATTATTATTTTACTTTTATGGTAAAATAATGTATAATCTAAAATATGATTTCAGATTATATCTAAATACATTTAAAAGCTGAAGAGATGGGGTAGAATATTTTTGAAAGGTAAATATAAATAATATTCCCAGCCTCAGTTTCACTGTCTGAACAATGGTAAAAATCCTTAGGATATCACTCAGAGTTGTGGTGAAAAATAAAGTTTACATGCATTACCTAAAAAATAATACACATTTAATGTTTAAAATGTTATCATTTTTAAAATTTTCCCTAGCCATTTAAAAATGAATTCTACATTAATTTTATAAATGCAGTTATTTCTCCAATCCCCATTCACTCTTAGACTCATCTGAAAATTAGAAATGGGCAGAAGAGATTACTAGGCTTTTTTCGGTGCAGTGCTGAGTTTGACTTTCCATTGATGAGGCAATTTATTAATCTGTCAAGGCAGAAGTTAACTTGCATATTCTTATATGTTCAAATTGCAGAGTATTTCTGTCTGGTGAAACTGATCATTCCAGAGGTAAGAGTTTAAGGTTCTATTGGACATTAATCAGTTTTACACTCACGCCAAAACTAACATTTCTTTGTTAACTTGTCAACTTATACCTACTTCACAAAAGCTCTTTGGACCATTCATAACATCTTTCTTATAATTAAGGAGTTGAATAAATTTTTTGACAAGGATTCATTTTATTTTTACATAAGAGTCATGATTTCACCTTTTAAAAATCTACACTTGAACTCATTGCAACCTTGCATATAACTTCAACATTTACAATTACGCTGCCAAGTAAGAATCTTTATCTCTGTTATCAACTGAGAAATGTGAGGCTCATACAGATTGAATAAATTACCCTATGTTATACAGTTACGGAAGGCTAAACTTAGAGACAAAATACTGAACTTTGGCTCTACGCTCAAACTTCTCATATTAGGCCAAATGGCTATGTGCTGGAGTTCTAAAAATAAATTTAAACGTCCAAAAATAAGTTAAAATGTCAAGGCTTTTCAGTCTAATTAATTTTATTAAAACATTTTGGAAAAATAAGTAAGTTAAAATACTAATTTAATGCTGCAAAATATTTTTGCAGTTGATTCAAAATTATATGAATTTTTGGTTGCTCATGAAATGAACTTATTTTGAGCTGTACTCTCAAATTTCAGGGTGTTCTCTGTTATTGGGATACACTGATTAAAAACATTGAGACACACTATTGAGCTAAAGGCTTCTCTCAATACATAGAACAAATAGCATATTATTCCTATGCATAATGAAACATAATTGTAGAATTTGATGGCCTTACCAGCTGGCAGAATCCTCACATTGGCTCCCTGACTGGTAGGATGAGGGCTACTATTGTGGGAGAGGACAAATGGAGCCATTAGAACTGCCTCTAACTAGAAAAATAGTACATCAAAAAATAATATCGCATCCCTGGAGTGACTGCAGAGATTAGTGCCACCATCAAGGACTTGAAAGACACAGGGGTGGGGATCCCCACCACATTCCTCTTCAACTCTCCCAACTGGCATGCACAGAAAACAGGTGGATCTTGGAGAATGACAGTGGATTATTGTAAGCTTAACCAAGTGGTGACTCAATTACAGCTGCTGTACCAGATGCGGTGTCATTGCTTGAGCAAATTAGCACATATCCTGGTACCTGGTATGCAGCTATTGATTGGCAAAAGCCTTTTTCTCCATTCCTATCCATAAACCCCACCAGAAGCAATTTGCCTTCAACTGGCAAGGTCGGCAATATACCTTCACTGTCCTACCTCAGGGGTACATCAACTCTCTGGCTTTGTGCCATAATCTTGTTTGCAGAGATCTTGATTGCTTTTCCCCTCCACAAATTATCAGACTGGCCCATTATATTGATGACATTATGCTGATTGGATCCAGTGAGCAGGAATTAACAAACACACTAGACTTAATGGTGAGACATTTGTGTGCCATGGGGTGGGAAATAAATCCAATGAAAATTCAGGGACCCTCTACCTCAGTAAAGTCTCTAGGGGCCCAGTGGTGTGGGGCCTGTTGAGATATTGCTTGTAAGGTAAATGATAAGTTGCTGCATTTGGCCCCTCCTACAACCAAGAAAGAGGCACCACGCCTAGTGCCCCTATTTGTATTTTGGAGGCAACACATTCCTCATCTGGGTGTGTTACTCCAGCCCATTTATCAAGTGACCTGAAAGGCCACCAGTTTTGAGTGGGGTCCAGAACAGGAGAAGGCTCTGCAATAGGTCCAGGCTGCTGTACAAGATGCTGTGCCACTTGGGCCATATGACCTAGCAGATCCAAAGGTGTCTGAGGTGTCAGTGGCGATAGGGATGCTGTTTGGAGCCTTTGGCAGGCTCCCATAGGTGAATCACAGTGGCGACCTCTAGGATTTTGGAGTGAGGCCCTGCCATCTGCTACAGATAACTACTCTCCTTTTGAGAGACAGCTCTTGGCCTATTACTAGGCTTTGGTAGAAACTGAATGTTTAACTATGGGTCATCAAGTCACCATGCGACCTGAACTGCCTGTCATAAACTGGGTGCTTTCTGCCCCATTTAGTCTTATAGTGGGCACAACAGCATTCCATAACCAAATGGAAGTGGTATACACATGACTGGGCTCAAGTAGGTCCTGAGGTCAAAGTAAGTAACTTGAGGAAGTGACTCAAATGCCCATGGTCCCCACTCCTGCCACTCTGCCATCTCTCCCCAGCCTGAACTGATGGCCTTATGGGGAGTTCCCTATGATCCATTGACAGAGGAAGAGAAAACTAGGGCCTGGTTTACAGATGGCTCTGCATAATATGCAGGCACCACTCAAAAGTGGACAGCTGCAGCAGTACAGCCCCTTTCTAGAACATCCTTAATGGACGGTGGCAAAGGGAAATCTCCCGGTGGGCAGACCTTCAAACTATGTACCTGATTATGCACTTTGCTTGGAAGAAGAACTACATGATGTGTGATTATATACCAATTAATGGGCTGTAGCCAATGGTTTAGCTAGGTGATCAGGGACTTAGAAGAAGCATGACTGGAAAATTGGTGACAAAAAATTTGGCGAAGAGGTATGTGGATGGACCTCTCTAAGTGGTCAAAAATGGTGAAGATATTTGTATCTCATGGTCACTAAAGGGTGACCTCGGCAGAGGACGATTTTAATAATCAAGTGTATAGGATGACTCATTCTGTGGACACCACTCAGCCTCTTTCCCCAGCCAGCCCTGTCATCGCCCAATGGGTGCATGAACAAAGTGGCCATGGTGGCAGGGATGGAAGTTATGCATGGGCTCAGCAACATGGATTTCCACTCACCAAGGCTGACCACCAACAAACTGGGCCACCACTGTGTGCCCAATTTGCCAGCAGCAGAGACCATCACTGAGTCCTTGATATGGCACTATTCCTTGGGTTGATCGGCTAGCTACTTGGTGGAAGATTGACTATATTAGACCTCTTCCATGATGGAAAGGGCAGTGGTTTGTCCTCACTGGAATAGACACTTACTCTCGGTATGGGTTTGCCTCTCCTGCACACAATGCTTCTGCCAAGACTACCATCCGTAGACTCAGGGAATGCCTTATCCACCGTCATGTTATTCCACATAGCATTGCCTCTGACCAAGGCACTCACTTTATGGCTAAAGTACAGCAGTGGACTTACACTCATGGGATTCACTAGCCTTACCATTTTCCTCATCATCCTGAAGTGGATGGATTGATAGAATGGTAGAACGGCCATTTGAAGTCACAATTACAATGCCAACTAGGTGACAATACTTTGCAGGACTGAAGCAAAGTTCTTTGCTGTGAAAGAACTTTGAAGGCTGTGAATGTTCTGAATCAGTGTCCTGCATACGATACTCTTTCTCCCATATCCAGGATTCACAGGTCCAGGAATCAAGGGGTGGAGGTGGAAGTGACTCCACTCACCATCACCCCTAGTGACCCACTAGCAAACGTTTTCCTTCCTATTCCCACAACATTACATTCTGCTGGCCTAGAGGTCTTAGTTCCAGACGGAGGAATGTTGCCACCAAGAGACACAATAATGTTTCCACTGAGTTGGAAGTTAAGATTGCCATCTGGCCACCTGGGGCTCCTCTTACCTTTAAGTCAACAGACTAAGAAGGGACTTACAGTGTTGGCTGGAGTGATTGATCTAGACAATCAAGATAAAATCAGTCTACTCCTCCACAATGGAGGTAAGGAAGAGTATGCGTGGAATATAGGAGATCCCTTAGGGCATCTCTTATTATCACCATGCCTTGTGCTTAAGGACAATAGGAAACTACAACATTCCAATGCAGGCAGAACTACAAATGACCCAGACCCATTAGAAATGAAGTATTGGGTCATTCCACCAGACAAAAAAAAAAAAAAAAAAAAAAAAACACCGACCTGCTGAGGTGCTTGCTGAAGGCAAAGGAAATACAGAATGGGTTATAGAAGAAGGCTGTCATCAATGCAAGCTACAACCACGTGACCAGTTGCAGACAGGAGGACTGTAATTGTTATGAATATTTCCTCCTTATTTTGTTAAGATCCTGTTTGTGCATGTATACACCTGTTCTAAGAAAATGTCTTCATTTTAGTTCCTTTTTCCTTTGTCATGTGATGTAAGATTTATTGACTCCATATCAGCATTTAAGTGTCGTGAACTTTATGTTATAGCATTTGGGTTGGGGATTGGTGCACTTGCAGTTGTACAAAGGATAGCTGTATTATGTTAGGTGTAATTATGACCTTATTATTGTCTTTATTTGAAGATTGTGTATGATTTCAGTAGATGCATATGAGTTCAAATTGACAAGGGGTAAATTTGTGTTGGTTAATATTGATCGTCAACTTAATTGGATTGAAGGATGCAAGGAATTGTTCCTGGGTGTGTCCGTGAGGGTGTTGCCAAAGGAGATTAACATTTGAGTCAATGGACTGGGAGTGGCAGACCCACCCTCAGTGTGAGTGGGCACCATCTAATCAGCTACCAGCATGGCTAGGATAAAAGCAGGCAGAGGAACCTGGAAAGACTAGACTGGCTCAGTCTTCCACACTTCATCTTTCTCCTGTACTGGCTGCTTCCTGCTGTTGAATATTTGACTCCACGTTCTTCAGCTTTTGGACTCTTGGACTCACACCAGTGGTTTGCAAGGGGCTCTCAGGCCTTTGGCCACAGACTGAAGACTGTACTGTCAGCTTTCCCACTTTTGAGGTTTGGGATTCGGACTGGCTTCCTTGTTCCTCAGCTTGCAAATGGCCTATTGTGGGATTTGACCTTGTGATCGTGAGAGTCAGTACTCCTTAATAAACTTCCTTTCGTATATACATCTGTCCTATTAGTCCTGCCCCTCTAGAGAACCCTGACTAATACAAGGTGTAAGCCCCAAGCCTTGGCAGCTTACATGTGGTGTTGGGCCTGTGGGTGTACAGAAGTCAAGAATTGAAGTTTGGGAACCTCCGCCTAGATTTCAGAGGAGTATGGAAATGCCTGGATGTACAGGCAGAGGTGTGCTGCAGCGGCAGATCCCTCATGGAGAACCTCTGCTAGGGCAGTGTGGAAAGGAAACGTGGAGTGGGAACCCCCACACAGAGTCCCCACTGGAGCACCGCCTAGTGGGGCTATAAGAGGGCCACCGTCTTCTAGACCCCAGAATGGTAGAGCCACTGACAGCTTGCACCATGCACCTGGAAAAGCCGCAGATACTCAATGCCAGACCCTGAAAGCAGACAGGAGGAAAACTCTACCCTGCAAAGCCACAGGAGTAGAGCTGCCCAAGACCATGGGAACCCACCTCTTGCATCCGTGTGACCTGGGAGTGAGACATGGAATAAAAGATCATTTTGAAACTTTAAGAATTGACTGCCCCACTGGATTTTGAACTGGCATGGGGGCGTGTAGCCGCTTTGTTTTGCCCAATTTCTCCCATTTGGAATAAGTGTATTTACCCAATGCCTGTATCCGCATTATATCTAGGAAGTAACTAAGTTGCTTTTGATTTTGCATGCTCATAGACAGAAGGGACTTGCCTTGTCACAGATGAAACTTTGGACTGTGGACTTCTGAGTAAATGCTGAAATGAGTTAAGGCTTTGGGGACTATTGGGGAAGGCATGATTGAAAGGCGTTTTGAAATGTGAGGACATGAGATTTGGAAGGGGCCAAAGTACAATATGGCTTGTCTGTGTCCCCACCCAAAACTCAACTTGAATTACAGCTCCCATAATCCCCACAGGTCATGGGAGGCACCTAGTGGGAGGTAATTGAATGGAACCTTTGTACACTGTTGGTGAAAATGTCCAATTAATAATAGTCACATGGAAAATAACACAGGTCTTTCTCAAAAAGATTAAAAATAAAACTATCATATAATACACCAATCCCTCTTCTGATCTATAAGCAAAGGAAACGAAATCAGCACCATGGAGAAATCAGCACCATGTAGAAATATCTTCACTTAGATGTTCATTACAGTGTTAGTTATAATAGCCAAGGTATAAAAGCAACAGACGTGTCCATCTATGGATGAGTGGATAAAGGAAGTGTGATATATATAATGAAATGTAATTCAGTCTTTTAAAAGAAGGAGCTCCTGCCATTTGCAGCAACATGGATGTACCTAGAGGAAATTATGCTATGTGGAATAAGCTAGACACAGAAATAAAAATACTGTATAATCTCACTTATGTATGGAATATTTTTTAAAGTCAAATAATTAGAAACATATGATTTTTTGTCTTCTCTGGTTTAAGAATTTTTCTTTTCTAAAAATTAAAAAGTTTTTACATTCACTCTTGTTTTATACCATAATCTACTTCATTTTAATTTATTTAGAATCCTTTCTAGAAAGTAATTAGCTTGCAACTCTTTTGTCTCAATTTGTTTCCAAATATAAGCAGTGTAACATTTACACAGATTTAATTACTACCAAATCAATACTACACATTTAAATCTAATTATAGTGAGAGAATTAGAGCTCTGGTGAAGAAAAGATTTTCTAGCTCATTAGGAATTTAGCCTGCATTTAAACCAGCAGTTTCTTACTCCTGACTACCTTGATAAAGTACATGATATTAAAAACTGACTTAAGGGCAGTGTGGAAAGGAAACGTGGAGTGGGAACTAATTGTATTGTATTAGTGGGAACTAATACTAATTGTATTCACAATAGTTATCATAATTATATATTAGGTGTACATAATGCCATATTTCTTTCTAACAGTTTCTCCATTTATAGGCAGTCTTTTTTTTTTTTTTTTTTAGTCTATCCTTCAGCTACGACTTACACCCAGAGAGAAAACTTATCTCTCCTTTCCTTAAAGTTATCCTCAGAAGGTAAACCTTACAAATATCATTTGTAGTATGGCATCGATGGTATATTACAAACTTAAAATCTACCTGTTGCTTTTCACTTCCTTATTTGTGATCTTCTGGGAAAACAACAGATATCCAACTCCATCTACATAATGAGTCTTTACGTATTTGAAATAGCCTATTTCTACTCAACTATGATGTGCACATGATGCACAGAAGGATAATCTCAAACTGCTCAAACTTAACGACAAATAAGCATCAGTTGTATGTTTTGAATGCAAATAACTTTTGGGGTTTCTCTATGAAGCAGTAGACTATTGATAGTTGTGTGAGATTTGAATCTAAGAAACAGCACCCTGAAGGCACAAATCCTCCTGTTTTCCTTCACACCTCACATCATTTCTTTATACAGTTGCCCATGGCTCTACACCATTAGTTTTCTCAAAAATTCCTGTTGTCAAAGCAAAATCAAGATGACCCTTTTTCCCCAAACTCTCTTCTAACACCTCTATAGAGGCAGAATCTCATTCCACTTAATTTATCTATATATTATACAAACATGGTATACTGTCTTTGCAGGCATCAACTTCTAATTTAATTTTCTTATGCCTATCTCTATAGAGAAATGTAAGCTCCTCAAGAGCAAGGGTGCTTGTCCTAGCCAACAAGACACTACCTAGGACATAGTAAGTTTATAATAATTCCTGTTAATATAATTTTTAAGTCGTTTTACCATTTGCCTTCTGTTTTTCCTATCTTTTTTTTTTTTTTTTTTTTTTTTTGGTCTGTGAGAATTGGTTTTCCAGTTCTGTAAGGGTACTACTTCTCTCACTTTTTAAAAAATTTTTCACATTTAGCTCCTTAGTGGTTTTGCAAACCCTGTTCTGCATTGTTTTAGTTAGTATGTCACTTTGAGAACCATTCTTCTTCACATCTCTTCCTAAGGAAGGCTATAAATATGAACAATATCAACACCCCAACATTTCCAACAATGCTTTATGTTTAAGATACAATTGGAATTTTAAAATTATTATAATTATTTTACTTTTGGCAGGTGAGAAAACTGAGGTATAAAGTGATTGAGACTAACCACATATAACTCAGGAAGGTCTAAAACTAGACATTTCTTTTCTGTTTGAATTATTTAGTTCAGGTCAGTTTGAGCACATGACCTTGAATTTGTACTAGTATTCTGTATTTCTTTTTAAAAAGTTAAAATAATACTTTATCTATTTTTTCTGAGACAGGGTCTAGCTTTGTCACCCAGGCTGGAGTGCAGTGGCATGACCATGGCTCACAGGAGCTTTGAACTCTTTGGTTCAAGCAATCCCCCTACCTCAGTCTCCCAAGTAGCTGGGACTACAGATGTAGAGACAGGGTCTCACTATGTTTCCCAGGCTGATCTCAATTTCCTGAGCTCAAGTAATCCTCCTGAGTCAACCTCTCAAAATGCTGAGATTACAGGCATGAGCTGCCATACCTGGCCCACTTTGGTTATTCAGTGAAGTATTTCCAAACTGTGCAATATCCCATTGTGTTAACATATTTGTTTGTCAAGTTTCATAATTCTTTGATGGATCATTGTGGCCATGAGAAGGTAAGTACCCTGTACTTCCACATCAGTATTCCACAGAATACTATGAACATTTGTCTAACCCCAATCACAAAACATTTCTTATCCTCATCCACTGCTGCTTTAACCTTTCCTACTACCCTCTTCCTGACTGGATTCCATAGTGACTTCCTTTTGAAAAAATATTTTTCTCTCTGGTAGAATAGAAATGTTGTAGTAAGTCCAGATACGTACTAACCTTCCCAACTCACACCACCCTTGGAATAGCATCTATTTGTTACCATAAGCTACCTCTCCTGATGGAGGAGTAAGCCTTGCAACTTTAGCAAAGGTATATTGCTTTGTTTCCTTTGTATACAGTTCTTGTGATACACACACACATACACACAGACACAGACACACACACATAGAAAGATGATAGATGGATGATAGATACATAGATATAGAGATATGAGAGATATGTGTGTAGACATAAATGTAGATACAGATATAAAGCTGCATTTAATATTTTAGGGTAATACTGATTCTACTTAAGACCCTTGCTGTAAGGTTCCACTTGGTTTACAAATATGTTTTATTATCTTCTATGTATTCAGCCCTGTGATATGCACTGAGAATATAATGATAAAATTGCTTTATTCTCTATTGTACAAAGGTGAAAGAAATATACATCAAATAACCAAGAAATAAACATACATTTGGACAGTATGAAAATGTGTTAAGAGAAATTAGGGTTTTATGAGAGAGAATTAGAGGGGAACTATATTGGATTGAGAGGTTTCCTTGAAGAAGTAACATTTAGCTGACTCCTGAGGGCTATAACTTAGTTGAATAGTAAGTAGATAAAAGAATGTTTCGGGCAGTGGACACAGCCTGTTGAAGTCCCTGAAGTGGGGAAGAATTTGGCATGTTATAGGGGCAGTAAGAAGAATTCTGGTTCTGAAATGCAGTGTTGTAGTGGCGGGAGTGGTGTTTGTTGGGTTGGCAGGAGATGATGTGTAAGAGGTGGAGAGGCTATAGGAATTTGTAGGCTGCCGTTAGGATTCGAGATGTAACAAAAAGTCATTGAAGAGTCTAGAGTAGTAAAACATCATGATTTATATTTTGGGAACATATCAATAAAATGAAATGATCAATTACATAAAATGAATGATAGAAGTAAAAGAAAACAACTGTTTTTATAGAGGAATGGGTAGGAGACATGTGGGCTTCCTTCAAATTTATTTGTTGGTGAAACAAAACCCTTTGATTTGGATTTTAGATATCACTTCCACTTCCCTTCAATATGAGAGAGATATTTAATTAGCTAACGTCAAAAGAAATCAATAATAATAATATCCATATGGAGAACAAAAGGAAAACCATTCATATGTGTATACGTCATCCCAATCTGAGAAAAAAAATTCATAGTGATCATTTGCAGGAAGGAATTTGTTATGATATTTTTGCTGTTGCAATATTCATCTTCTCTCTAGATTCATCTGGAAATAAAAATTACAACCAGATATTGCAAACTCCCTGATAACACACACATTTAAAATTAAAATTGTTCATCTCCTACAGATGCAAATATCCTTAGACTTGTGACACTTTAAAAAGTAAATATAATTTCATTATTTTATTGATAGATGATTTTAAAAATATGAGGATATTATTTTGATGATATAAGTTATCTTCACTGGTTATTTCTAACAAATATGTTTAAGTCACAGCAGGTTTACAATTTTCTATTCTTTTCCATTCCAATGCTTTATCATCTTTGTTTTCATTGCCAACTTTTTTTTTTAAAAAGCCTAAATTCACTATTTAGCATCATGAAAACATTTCTTACATATTATTACTCATAAAATTATCATCAAAAATCACTAATGACGTCCTGTTAAATACAACCGCTTTTTCTGTTTGTAAACCACTTTATACAATACCAGATAGCACGTTTATTCTTTAAACTTTCTAATTTGCTACATACTACATTTTTTACCTTCTTTCAATCATTTTTTTTTCCCACGAATTTATTACATTTCATCAAAGTGGCTTTCTCACTGGGCACTTCTGTGGTGGCAGTCCCATCCATTCTATAGTTGTAAATTTCCTCTAATTTTGATGGTTTCTGTATTTACATCTATAAATAGACTTGACAGCCTTCTTCCCACTCAGCAAAAGGTATAGAATTCAATTTTTTCCCCAACTTATTATCTCAGCTGAAGACCACACCTTCCTCCCAGTAATATGGACTCCTTCATTTTCAAGCCTGATTTTAAATTCAGCTGCTGTAACCCAATAATTTCCTATGAAATTTGTCCACTTTCTCTCCTTCACTGCCACTGATGCTACCTAAATTCATTCTCTACTTGATCACATTGCCTACAATTTCTCTCCTTTTGATTCCATCATTCATACACCTCTTATATTTTTATCAATTATTGGTGACTTGAAAGCACCTGCTTCATCAAAAACCTGCTTCTAAAAATATATCCCAAATCCTTTACATGAACTTCAAAGAAGTTGTGGTTTAAAGATAACCTACCTTCCCAAGTTTACCTATCCATATACTTTACACACAGCGTGTTCTTCATCCCTAAGTGTATTTGGCATTCTTAGAATACACAATACGTTTCTCTTGTTCCCTTCTTAGATTGGGTGCCTTAAAAGAAGAGACCAAGATTCTCATAAAAGTGATTTATTAAAGGAATCTTCTGAGAAGTAGGAGTGAGGGAGTAATAAAAATGTATTGCTTAGTATTCGTCTTTATAGAGCACATTGTCTTTCTAATCAGCATTAGGCATTTATTTTCTTCTATCTTCTTTTATAATGAGTTATTTATATGTGGTAACATCCTTGGGCATAAAGACAGACATTTTTATTCATTAGTTTTATATTCACTACACTACAGTATCTAGCAAAAAGCTCTAAAACATAATCAGAATTTTAAAAATATTTTTTGAATTGGATTGTCAGTAAAACTGAGTAGTTTACAGGAAATCTTGAGAGTAGTAATCTTTTTCTGGAAAACGGGCTATTATGTATTTTATATTTCAATGTCCCATTTATGGTTATGGATTTAAGCCTTTCTTTTGTATTTCATGTCAGACCTTTCAAAAATCATCATTACTTTTTGTCACTGAAATGCTACTTGGTATTGTTCCAAGATTAATTATATTAGCCATTTTTTTATTTTCTATAGCAAAACCGAAAGCTATTGCACATAAAACTCATAGAACTAAAGAGAGTCTTGAGAGGTCATCTTCATCCAAGTCCTAAATGAAACTACACTGGTCTCAAATTATTGACAAAAGTAGTTGTCCACTTGTTGCATTTATTTTTTTAAGGAACATACCAGCCCTCCAATATTTCATAGGCTTTATTAGCTTTCTTTCTATACATCAAAAATATACTGTACCTTTTTTCCTGTTTTCTCAGCCTCTTTGATACAGCCTAAGTTCCCTCTGAACTGCTTTTATGATTAAAAGCAAACATCTACTTACATACATCTTTCTCAACTGTCAGTTTTTTGTTTTTGTTTTTGTTTTAGTTCGACATTTATTAACTTTCCTTTCTCCGTGATTGTAGGAAAAGCAACTTACAGTGAATTATTTAGCTTGCTTTACTGAACTTTTTATTTTGAGATTATGGATTCCCATGAAGTTGTAAGAAATAATATTTTTACCCAGTTTTCCCCAATGATAATAGTTTGAAAACTAGAGTACAATATCACAATCAGACTATTGACATTGACACCGTGAAGACAGGGAAATGTTTCATTACCACCAGAATCCTTCATGTTGCCCTTTATTATAGTCACATCCATTATCCTCCTGCCTCATCCCTTACTTAACTATGTGCAACCATTAACGAGAATACTGTATACATGGAATCATATAATATAAAATCCTCAGACTGTTTTTTTTCACTCAGCATAATTCCCTTGTTTATCTAGGTTCTTGAAGACATTAATAATGTGCATCCTTTTGTTACTGAATACTATTTCATAGTATGGATATGCCACAACTGAACTATTCCTCCAATGAAGGATACCTAGGTTGTTACCAGATTTGGGTTATTACAAATAGAGTTGCTATAAATATCCGAGCTCCCAGATTTTTGCATAACAATGAATTGCTCAGAGGGAATAAAAGCCTAGGAGTGCAGTTAGTAGGTCCTAGTGTTTAGTTTTCTTAAGAAACTGCCAAACCGTTTTCCAGAATGGCTGTGCCATATTTCATAGCCACCAGCAACATATAAGCACTCAGAGTTATCTACATCCTTGCCAGTATTTGATGTGGTCACTACTTGTGATTTAAGCCATTCTAATGGGTGTGTTTGGTACTTTATTATTGTTTTAATTTGCATTTTCCTAATAGCCAATGATGTTGAATATGTTTTAATATGTTTATTTGCATCAGTATATTCTCTTGATTGAAATGTCTTTTCATGTCTTTTGTAATCATATTGTTTTCCTATTGTTGAGTTTGTTGTTGTTGTTGTCGTTGTTGTTTGAGATGGAGTTTCACTCTTGTTGCCCAGGCTGGAGTGCAGTGATGCAATCTTGGCTCACCACAACCTCCACCTCCTTGATTGAAGTGATTCTCCTGCCTCAGTTTCCCGAGTAGCGGGGATTATAGGCCTGCACCACCACACCCCGCTAATTTTGTACGTTTAGCAGAGACGGGGTTTCTCCATGTTGGTCAGGCTGGTCTCAAACTCCCGACCTCAGGTGATCCACCTGCCTTAGCCTCCCAAAGTGTTGGGATTACAGGCTTCAGCCATCGCGCCCACCCCTTACTGTTGAGTTTTGAGGGCATTTCAAATATTCTTCATATTATTCATTTGTCAAACATAAGATTTGCAAATATTTTCTCATACTTCATAGTTTGCCTTTTCATTTCCTTAATACAGTTTTTACATAGAAAAACTTTTAATTTTGAAGAAGTCTAATTTGTCAATTTTTTATTTTATGGATCATGCTTTTGTGTAAAATTTAATAACCGATGTGTAGCTCTAAATCTTGAGGATTTTCTCTGATTTTTTAAAGTTTGTAGTTTTACATTTTACACTGAACTCCATAATTCGTTTTGAGTTAACTTTGTATAAGGTGAGAGAGTTAGTTTAATGTTCTTTTTCTTTTCTATTCTTTCTTTCTTTCCTTCTTTGCTTTCCTTCCTCCCTCCCTCTCTCCTTCCTTCCTTTCTACCTTTCTTCCATGTAAATTTTAATATAACCTAATTTGTTCTAGAGCAAATCTTGTTGGGATTTTTTGTAGGAATTGTATTAATCCTATACTTCGATTTCTGGAGAATTTATATCTTGATTATGTTGACTCTTCCAATCCATGAATATGGTATGTCTTTCCATTTCTTAACTCTTTCTGAATTTTTTCTTTGGCATCGTATAGCTTTCAGCATACACCTTCTGCATACATTTTGTTAAATTTACACCTAAATATTTCCTATTTTGAGCAATTGTAAATGGTATTATCTTTTTAATTTTAGTTTCCACATGTTTGCTATTAGGATTTTTGCATCTTTACCTTCTATCCTGAATCTTTGCTAAACTCATGTGTAAGATTAGGGAAGTTTGCAGGGGGTTTTTTTGTACATTCATTAGAATTTTTTTTTTTTTTTTTTTTTTTTGGAGTCAACCATGTCATCTGAAAATAGATTCAGTTTTATTTCTTCCTTTCCTTTCAACATACTTAATGTTTCTTTTTCTTGATTTATTGGTTAAAACTTCCACAATTGTGTTGAAAGTGTTATGAGCATAGTAATTTTTGTCTTTTTCCCTTTCTTATAGGAAAAACATTCAATCTTTCACTATTAAATGTAATAAAAGTTGTGGGATTTTGGAATGTGTTCTTTATCTAATTAAGGAAGTTCCTCTCTATTCCTATTTTTCTGAACGTTTGTAACAAAGTAGTATTTTATTTTGTCAATTACTTTTTCTGCATCAATGAAAAAGAGCCAGAGAAGTCAGAAAATTCTGAGACTTTCAAATAGATAGTTTTTAATTCAGGTCAGTAATTTTTTTCTGGAAAATGCCAGATAGTAAATATTTTAAGTGTTCTGTATTACATATTCTCTCTTTTTTATATACTTCAGTTTTTATTTTAGAATTCTTTTAAAGTTTAAGAACTATTGCTAATTAATGTCTTTACAAAAATAATCCTCAGGCCACATTTGGGCCATGGGCATTAGCATAGTCTCATCTACTATTTAGGGATAATTTTTAATGTTGGTTCATTTCCTCATGTGAGATGTAATTTTTTAATGTGAAGTTTTATTTAAGAAAAACTGCTTTTTATATGGATTCTTATTTGGTCTGGATTATGAATACAATATGCCTTAATTAGATGTGGACCTATTTGTGTTAATTTATTTTCTTTAGCAATCTATATCAACAGGGAGTGTAAATATGAATGTCACGACACGGTGTGAGGGAGCCCAGTATTTTTTATTTCAATTTTTGTTTTTGTTGCCTATGTTATATGCTAGAGAGGAATTATCTTTGCTGTTTTTCTATGTTTCTTAAATATACATTATGTATAAATTAGACTTTATCAAATCCAGGTTTTATTCAGAGGCTCAGGTTCAGTCCTTTTAGTTTTTCAAGCTGTGATGACAAACCTTTTATCTTTGAGTAAGTATTTAACTGTAATTTCTAAGCCTCGAAGCCATGTGCCTTTTCCAAAACTACAGAGCACCAAAGCAGCTTGGGTTTTTCTTATTACTTATTTTCTTTTCTTAATCTCTGGATTTGATTTCTCTATTCATTCCTAGCACCTAGGTGTTTCCTTCTTTCTTTTAACAGAAGTAATTAGCATCTATATTGCTTTATTTTCTTACATAATCCTAACAACAACCCAAGTCTCAGAGTCTAGATACTCAAAAGAAATTCTTTGAGTGGAGGGTGCATTTGTGGGCTTTATATTGTTCTCCAGTCTTTTCCTCTGATTTCCACTTTTCTCTTGACTTGTGTCTTAGGCTCCTAGGAGTCAACACCATAATATGTATAAGAAAAAAAAAATGCTGCTTCAGGTAATTATGTGAAAGCCATTGAGAAAATATGGGAATTATGCTTTGCTACTCAAGAAACTAACTTTAATACTGTAGAAGATGAAAAAGACTCTCACCAATTTGATGTACAACACCGTTTAGATGGATGCATGGAGAGAACCAGAGAACACAATATTGCTCTCCCTTGTAATCGTCTAATGAAATTCAGCAGAGACATGAACATTTGAAAATGTTATAAATAATAATTTCATCTTCATCACTCATGGTAGCAGCCAGAGCTTCTTTGGGTTCTGGTGTTGCTTTACTTTGCGGGTGGGCCTATCTGAACCTTTCCCTTTAATATAGCTAGATTTAAAAGTTTTTTGCCGAACATTCAGGAGCTGTGGAAAGCCAAAAACACATAAGATATCTGTATCTGCCATTTTCTTTAAAAACTTTACATCGATTTATTCTTCTTGACCCAAGGAGAAAATGATTTTCAGTGAGTTTATGAGAAAGTTATAGAATTGTAGAGATAGAATTTGAACTCGTGTTTTTTCTGACAATAGATTGTGGCTTCTTTCCACTATGTTCTGTTGCTTTCCCAAAATATTAAAAGGTTTTTCATAAGCATGAGATAAAAGATTGAACTTTGTGTTTAGATCACTTATCTAACTAGGGCTTAATCCAATCTCTCATAAAGGGCCAAAATCATTGCTGTATCCTTAATTATTGTATCTCTGTCAATTTAGAAAGTTGAAAAACATCTTAAGTCACCGAAGATATTACTGAACAATGATTACACTTAAATGTATTAAACTTATGTTTTGTACTCTATCTGAATAACTGTAGAAGATAATATTATTTGAGAAATGAATAAAACTCTATTATTAAATTTATTTTAATATTTAGTTTGGGGCATCACTTTTTCAGATCAAATTGGAATTTGATGTTTAATTAAGAACATATTTCCACATCCTGGGTTTATGCCTAAATAATAAAATTGTTATTTAATGCCTCAATTGAGATTGTCTTTTTAATGTTAAGTTTAATGCCACTCAAAAGTCTGATCCTTTAAAAATAAAATTTAATTTGCAAGGAAACTCAGAATTGATCACTCTCATTTAGAAGACTCTAGGTGAAACTTTAAAAAACATAAATGATCTGCTGAAAAAAAAAGAGATTAAAGAAATTGAAAGTATGTGTGAAGCAGATTTCTCAGGGAGAAGATATGTATGGTAGAGGTGATTATATTCATCTTGAGGAAAGCTAGTGGCTAATTAGTAGATCATGATAGTCATTGTATATCTGAGATTTCCAATAAATATTTAATAAGATTTTACAAGAAGATCTGATGGGTTTTTGGCCAAATTCTACTAATAATGAATAGGTGGTATGCTAAAGCCAGCTGACACTGATTAATGAGAGCCAGTAAATAAATATTCAGGAAATTTGCAGTATGGTAACTAACAAGTAGGTAGCTTGAAATCAACCTCAGTGGCAGTATTTACACTATGGAGACCAACAGCTGAGGCAAATCAGGCTTGTCTTTTTCTCGTGGCATGCGAATTTACCAGCACACCAACGGCTCTTCCAGAAATTGTACACATCGCTGAGTTCTCCAGGCATAAGTCTGATAAAATAGGTCATATAATCTTGATATAACTAGATGAATCTAACATTAGAAGTGTTTGTAGACAACAGGGATGGATGAAACTGAGGAAATAGATGTAGCTCAAATGAAGATTTAGTCATTATCCTATTGTTGATTCCGATATAACATTTACATCATACTATATTCATTGTATCTATGGCTTGGATAAACATATGGAAACTCATGGCATCAAATGTGTGGATCCAGGGAAGCTAGAATAGGCAAAACACTGAATATAGGAAATATGATTTTAAAACTAAAATACTCTTTGCTACAAAAGTGAATACATTTATGACACCATATAATTATTATAACCATATGTATATTTAATGTTTTTCTAAGTAAGTACTACCTTCATTTTACTTTAGCAGTGATGAAAAATCTCCCTTGTTTCCTGATCAGTCATCCAGATAATAGACGTAATTTCAGACAGAAATATCTTTCCTGTCTTTTTAACGTAAGTAAAATACAATCAACCATATTATTCTCTTTAGACAATAACTTTTTTTGCTTTGAACTGACTAACAGCTGCTATAAAGACAGAAAAAGAGTGTCAGCACTAATTATACTTGAAATTATCAAACTCTGGACTCTTAAAAAGTTGGTAATAATTAAAACATCAAAAAATAGATTGCTAATGAATATTTGTGGAATAAATAAATGCATTATTATAACATTAACTATTAAATTATAAATTATATTATTAAATTGAGAGAGAATCAATCTGATTCACTCAGGAATTAAAATGTTTTCATGAGATGGTAGATTGGTGAAAGCAGGGCAAAACTGATAATAGACAAGTAATTCTTTTGATATATACACATATACATATAGTCATCATTTTATTTGATGTATATGGTTTTGCTTTGCATATATGATATATAAATAACATGTATATCATTTTTCTAAACATATTTATAATTATCAATGTACCCAATGAAGTGAATGTGCCTCCATAACATTTAACAGTTACGTCAGCAGGAAAGGGAAAACAACTGCGACCATGTAAACAATTCCTTGCTTCAGCTACTTGTTAACTATGGCTGCAGCTGTCTGAGCCAGCTGTCCAGTGGTAGCCTGATTCCCAGCGTGCATCTGGAAGCCGTGGAAGAATGCCAGTAAAGAATAAGAAAGGACCAAATATGCTAGTGGAAACCGACTAACCATGCTGAGGCTTCCACCTCCGTGTGTGTGGAGGGAAAGCCCTAACCGTGCCTCCTGGGAATGCCAGTGTCTCCTTAGTCAATTGATTTTACAACCTTTCCTTGTTGCTTCCAGTCATCTTGTCTTCTTAAGTCTTGCTGTGTTTTCAAAACTTATTTTTTTTCATAAATCACTATGTTGCTTTCCCACTATAACTCTCCTCACTACTTAGAATTTCTTTTGTTTCTAGTCCTGTTTCTTTAGTTGCTAATATCTGGAAATATTGCGAGTGAGTATTTATTACGTTATTTAACATTCTTGAATCTTCAGAGTACTTGTGGCCAACACTTTGACTGTTCACAGTAACCACCAAAAATGTGCCTTATAGTTGATATTCAAATCTGGCCAAGATGGGGAAAAAGCAATCAGATTTACCTTCTGGGGCTTTAAAAGATTAGAAAACTTGATGAATTATAAGAAATCAGCTCACAAGTCATGTGACAAGAGGGAACAAAGGACAGTTATTCCTAAAAGATGGTAAACAAATGAAGTGAACTCCAGTTTACTGACTGGAGAAAGTCTCCAGGACATAGTGCAGACAGTGGCAACTCACACAGAAACCAGCCTCTCAGAGTTGAGGAGATGGAACTGGATGTCTAGGGGGAGAGGTGGCTGGAGTTCACAAAAGAGTGTGAGAGGGAAGAGAACTGCAGGAAGAACAGACTCCAAGTATCTGCAGAGGAACTCTGTGGCTGTCTGAGACAACTGTCCAGGAGTAGTCTATTCCCAGCATGCATCTGTAGATGGTGTTCATTTGAGTACTGATAAGCACACATGTGTGAAGAAACTCCTCAAGGCCAGAAAGAACCACACACATATATTAGAGAAAATAGTGCCTAGAGATCACAACAGGCCAAGAATAGTGGCTCTTCTCCATAGCAGGAGCAGAGTTACTCACAATTCACATGGCACCTGTCAAAGTACTAACAAGGGTCTTGCTTCAGGAATGTGGAAAAAAATTAACTCTAAATAGCCTCTGGTCTTCCCTAAGGAAGCCTAAAACCAAGACCCAAAACAATCAAACTTATTC
Source organism: Rhinopithecus roxellana (assembly GCF_007565055.1). Classification (NCBI taxonomy): domain Eukaryota; kingdom Metazoa; phylum Chordata; class Mammalia; order Primates; family Cercopithecidae; genus Rhinopithecus; species Rhinopithecus roxellana. The sequence continues at coordinate 87,595,434 of NC_044550.1, read as the reverse complement.
CAAGTCACTCAATTGTCACAGAACGAAGCTCAATATTATTTTACAAAACATACATACTCAGCATTCATTAAGGTAAAATTCACAATGCCTCAAACTTGTTAAAAAATTACTAGGCATTACTGCAAAGAAGCAAAAATTATATATAATCCATAATTTAAAAAGATCATTTAAAAGTAAACCAGAAATTATGCAAAACATTAAGTTAATAAGCAAGAATATTTTAAAATATTTTAACTCTATTTCATGCACTTAAGAAGCTGCCAGGAAGAGTAAACCTGTTAAGAAGTGATATGGCAGAGATTCTTTTAAAGGACCCAAACTGAACTTCTCTAGACAAAATCTATGAGTCTAAAATGAAAAATTCAGTGGATAGGATTAACTCCAGATTAGATGTTGCAGAAAAAAAAATTAGAGAATTGAAGACGTAGCAAAAGACACTCTCTAAACGAAACCGAGGGAAAAGAATATCTGAAAAAATAATGGAAAACTTCAAGTGATCAAAATATGCATGAATGGAGTCTCCAACGTTAGGAGAGGGAAACGACAATAATATATTTTACAATTAATGGCCAAAAATTTTCTGAATTTGTTGAAAACTGTAAATTGACAAATCTAAGAAACTCGATGAACCCAACTTCAAAAATCATAAAGTACACTATACAAGGCATATCATAATAAATTGCCTAATATCAATAAAAAAAGGGAAAAATGTAAAGCAGTTAGTGAAAGACATACTGCATACAGAGGAACAAGAAAAAAGGTGACAGATTTCTCATCAGAAATAACGCAAGTTACAAGACAAGTTGGAATATTACCTTTAATGCACCAAAATGTTTGTATGTCTGTGTATATATATATACATTCCCCTAGAATTTTAAGTCATGGAAACATTGTCTTTCTAAAATGAAGGTAAAATGAAGATGTTTCAACAATATAAAGAAGTAGAAATAATTCATTACTTGTAGATCATCACTACAGTAAATATTAAAATAAATACTTTAAATAAAAGTAAAATGTCACCAGATAGAAATCTGGATCTACCCAAAAGAGCAAAGGAAGTAGTAATTAAAAGGATAAATATGAAGGAATTTTCGTATTATTTAAATATCTTTAAAACACAATTCATTTTGTAAAGCAAGTGGAATATCTTTAAAACATAATTCATTGTGTAAAGCAAATGTTGAAATGTAGCATTTATAACACATATAGAACTAAAATGTATGATAATAATGGCACAAAAATCAGAAAAAGTAATAATACTGTCATTGGGTTACAATTCTATATATGAGAGAAAATATTAGCAAGTGAATGTAGATTATGATAAATAAAAACATATAATAAACTCTGAAGTGACCCCTACAATAACATAACAGAGAGCTTAACTCCCAGAAGTTGAAAAGAAAGTAAAATAGAATCTTAAAATTCCATTTTATGATTTTTATTTTCTATATTCTAAAGAAAATGTATATTTATACTGAAGAATATAAGTAATTGAAAAAAGAAATAAAGAGTAGATATAGCAAATGTAAAGTACATATCAAGATGGTGTATTTGAACTCACCCACATCAATAAACACATTATATTTCTATTTTTACCCCAACTAAAAGGCAGAGATTATCAAAATGGATAAATAATTAAGACTCAGCTAGATGACACCTACACTGAATTCACTCTATAATGATACAAATAAGTTAAAAATAAAGTATGGAAAAGATGCAGGCTAACAATAATTAAAGAAAATTAGAGTGGCTATTTTAATATCAGACACAGTAGAGTAAGAAAAATATATTACAGGGTAGCAAGGAGGTCAATTTATCAAAAGACACACAGATCATAAGTATTTATGCACCCAATAACAGAAACCCAAAATACATGAGAAGAAAGCTTATAGATCTGTAAGAAGAAATAGAAAATCGACAGTGATAGAGATTTCAACACTATCTCGATAACTGATAAAGCAATTATAAACTATTAGTGTAAATATAGATTTGAACAATATCATCAACCAGTCTAGCCTAAATGACATTTATAGATCACTCTACTCATTAACTGCAGTATAAATATTCTTTTCAACTGCACCCAGAGCATTAAGCATGATAGACCAAATTCTGGCCCATAAAACAAATCTCTGGTGTGATCTAAGAGAAAGATGAGATCTAAGAGACAACAAGGACTGAAGAGGACCTCCTCTCAGATCAGAATGTGAAGAAGTAAGTTCTTGGAGACGTGCTAATGACAGGAAAGATGACCAGGCAGAAGAGTGGGGACCTCCTCATCGACTTCCTCCCCCAGCTCTTTAAGAGGCTGAGAAAGAGACCGAGACCAAGAAAGAGAATGTGAAAAAGAGAAGGCCTCATGGAGAGCTGAGAAGGATAGGGAATCTCCTTGTTGTACTAAAAATGAAACTAATGAAGATGGATGGACCATAGGACATTAACTCTCAAGATAATGGATTTAAACTGCTGTATTCAATAGGTATAATCACATTCAAGGATTATTATACTTGTGCTTCAGTCAATCTAAATTGGATTCTTTAATGTTGTTTCACCATAAAACAAAAAGCATGAACTTGTATTAATCCTATATAATAGATTGATCATGCCCCATATCCACAGGAGGTGGGAGAAACCATGCCATTTTCTGGAATTTAAGGGTGGAGCATTATTTCATCGATCATCTGTTGACAAAAAAATAAAAATAAAAAATAAATTTAAAATGTGAACCTTCAGGTATTGAGTAACATTTTATCTTTGTATAGAACTGATCTTTTTTTATTTTAAAATATCTGATACTAATTTGGAATGAAGTAAGTTTCTGTCAAAGAGGATGTAGAGAAATAGGAAAGCTTTTACACTGTTGATGGGAGTGTAAACTAATTCAACCATTGTGGAAGACACTGTGGCGATTCCTCAAGGATCTAGAAGTAGAAATACCATTTGACCCAGTGATCCCATCACTGCGTATATACCCAAAGGGTTATAAATCATGCCACTATAAAGACACATGCACACATATGTTTATTGTGGCACTATTCACAATAGCAAAGACTTGGAACTAACCCAAATGTCCATCAATGATAGACTGGGATAAGAAAATCTGGCACATATACACCATGGAATACTATGCAGCCATAAAAGAAGGATGAGTTCATGTCCTTTGTAGGGACATGGATGAAGCTGGAAACCATTATTCTGAGCAAACTATTGCAAGGACAGAAAATCAAACACTGCACGTTCTCACTCAGAGGTGGGAATGGAACAATGAAATCACTTGGACACAGGGCACAGAACATCACATACTGGGGCCTGTTGTGGGGTAGGGGGTTGGGGGAGGGATAGCATTAGGAGAAATACCTAATGTAAATGACAAGTTAAAGGGTGCAGCAAATCAACCTGACACATGCATACACATGTAACAAACCTGCATGTTGTGCACATGTACCCTAGAACTTAAAGTATTAAAAAAAAAAGAAAGAAAAGAAAAGAAAATATATTTGAAGATCCTTTAAAGCAGTAAATCTGAAACAATTTTCACAACTTTAACTGGCTGAAATGTACCTCTTTTGGGTATTTTGAGGTATTTACCATAAACTAAATTTAGAAAGTTTTAAGATTCACTTTAAATAGACATTACAAATATTGGATACACTGGGGTTTTCGTTAGATTTACTTGAGAGAAAGTGAGTATAAAGCAATTTGCAGTTTTTATTCTAATGAAAAGAATACCGCACAGTGTAAATCCAAACAGTACAGCTTTTAAATTTTAAAGCACTTGGTAAACTATCGCTGAGTTTTTTTCTGTTGCCAATAGCAAACTGCTTTTCCATTAATGGAGAATGCATGGCTTTCAAGCATTTTAAATATGACAATATTTATAAATGTATGGTTTGGAGGAATCGTTTAAATTCTCTTCCCTAATTTTCTTTCTCTTCAAGATAGATTCTTTCAACAAGTAATTTATAGTAATGACTGTGTTGACTCCAATATTGGAGTGTAGTAGCTATGTTAAAGATTAACACATCTCAATATACTTAAGAGTTCAAGTCATATCAAGAATGCATTCAAATCACGAATTCAATTTGAATCAGTAACAAAAACATATCTACACAGTCCTCAAATATTCAGACACTAAATATCACACTTCTACATAACCATGGGTCAATAAGTACTCAAAAGAGAAATTAGAAAATATTTTGAATTGAATAAAAATTAAAACATTACATTTAAATTTTATGTGAAGTTAAAATGGTACTTAAAAGAAAATGTTTACCATAAGATAATTCAATTCCTCAAAGAAAGATCTAAAATTAATGACTGATGATTCTAATTGAAGAAAATGTAAAAAGAAGAGCAAATGAAGCTAAAAGCAGCAGCAGAAAAAAACATAACGAAGGCCAGAACAGTAATTAATGAAATAAAAACAAAAATAATGTTGAATATTCATGACACTGAAAGATTTTTTGAGAAAATCAATAAAATTGATGATTTCTGTAAGCATATATAGATATGGAATAATAGAGAGGTGACAAACTACCAACCTTCCAACGTCAGGACTGAGAAAGGTATTGTCCCTATAGTTTTTATAGCTATTCAAATTATAATAAGGGAATAAGATATTCACCTTCATGCCAATAAATACAACTTCAATCAAATGGAAACATTTCATGAAAGACATAAACTACCAAAATGTGCTTAAGAAGTAATAAATCATGTAAACAGCCCTATATTTATTAGAATCTTCAGTTACAAATCTTCTCACAAAAAACTCCAGGTGCCAATGGCTTACCCAGATGAATACTACCTAACTTTGCAGGAAGGATTAGTATGAACTATACATCAATTCCTCCCCAAAATTGAGGGGGTTAGAATATTACCATTACCCAACTTATTATCCGAGGTCAGCATTATTCTGAATCAAAAATTGACACAAAATTTTAAAAAATTATAGGCCAATATTCCCTATAAACACAGGTACAGAAATTTTAATATAATTCTGACAAAGCTAACCCTCAAACATACTAAAATTGTAATATGCCATGACCAAATAGGACTTATTCCTGGAATGTTAGGATAATTTAACATCAAAACCAATCCTATTAACAGACACACAGATATTTACACAATCATATTAACACAAGTATACATTTTTGTCTGTTAATAGGATTGGTTTTGATATATACACACACACATTTAAATATGCTAGGTGGTGTATTTCAATTACAGTTTTCGAGTTTTTGTTTTTGTTTTCTCTTTTCTCTTTGTGGCAAATGTTTATTGAAGCTTTCTTATGTATCAACCTTAGCTGACTTGGAGGAAGACCAGAAGTCCTGTTACAGTGTTGTAAATTGTCCTTAACTATAACTAGTGACAGGATGGAACATCTCATGTATGGTATGGAATCAGAAAAACTTAATCAACAGCCCATTTACTTTGGCTTTCCATACACTTACTGTTTCGTGGAATCTCATTTCAATGTCAGCAGCTGTATTCTCTGTTTTACAGACTTCAGAATAAAACCTGAAGGAAATTTAAAAATCGCTGGAGAATACCATTCTCTTCTATTTAAGAGGAATGGAAAATGCTCACACAAAAAAAGATGTTTTGGGCCAGGGAATATTAGAGAATGTTGGATTGGAAAAGTATTGTTTCTGCAAATCAGTAACTCAACCCTTTAATAAACAAGATCATATTATATTTAGTAATGGAATGACAGTAAAAGCTGCTTAAAGAGCAAGGACCACATTTTATACCACTTTTTAGACCTAACACCAATAAAAGCTAAGCACTTAATAAATGTTTTTCTGCTAACTCTAAGCTAGTTTTTCCCGTAGCACCACACTGTCTTCATTTTGGTGGAGAAAATGTATAATTCACATTAATGAAATACCAGTCAGAATATTTTACTGATTGAAGATAAACATTATTGTGCTTTCTCATTCTTGATAACCTTTCAGTTTATAATATGAAGCAATCATGATATATATCAATGAACACACAGATTACAACATCCATCCAACAAGTGCTAAGTAGTAATGTCAACACTGAAGGCTAAGCTTATTTATCAATTTCTTCAGAGAGATATTAGCTATGACCAAGACAATAGACTTCCTCCACCGGAATTAGAATTACCTGGTGGAAATTGAATAGAAGTATGTATAACAACAATTTTAATTAAACGTTTACTAAGTGTCAAGCATAGTAGAAGATTTGTGTATTTATTCATCCTACATTTTTTGAGTAGTTACTATTTGTAAGACACTGTCCTTTGTTCTAGAAATACGATGGTGAGTGAGACAGACTGAGCTCCTTGGTGATCCTATATTCCAGTGTGGGAGAGACAGACAGTTAACAAATAAGTAAGTAAATAAGGTTTTTGCAGTCAGGGGTAACCGTCATGAAGAAAGTAAAACAGGGTCAGTAAAACAGTATACCTATTTACACAATATCATCACCCAGTACCAATGCACCTTTGAAAATTCTCTAGCCAGCTTTGACCCTCCAGTAGAGAATGACTGGAGTAGCTGTTCTAAATTAGAAGGAGGGGAGGAGGAAAGCCTAAATGATAAGGAAAGGCTGGAGGGAACATTTATGGGAAGCTGTTTTCAAGCAAAGGAATCAGTGTGGGCAGAGACCCTAAGGCAACCAGAGTTTGGCCCCATCATGGGAAGGCAGCCAGGGGTCAATATGACAGGATCAGAGTGAGGAAGAGGAAAAGCCGTAAGGGAGGAATCAGATTCCTCCCATAGAGGAGGAAAGAGGGCAAGGAGATGCAGAACCTTGTAGGCCATGAGAGGAAGTTGGGATTTATTCTGAATAAGATGAAATTTTCCGGAGGGTTTTAAGCAGAGAATAAGTAGGATATTTTTTCTGTTTTTTTTTTTTTTTTCATTTTTCATATTTTTTTTTTTTTTAGATGGAGTCTTGCTCTGTCACCCAGGCTGGAGTGCAGTGGCACAATCTCAACTCACTGAAACCTCTGCCTCCCGTGTTCAAGCGATTCTTCGGCCTCAGCCTCTCGAGTAGCTGGGATTACAGGCACTGTCATCAAGCCTGGTTACTTTTTGTATTTTTGTAGAGATGGGGGGTTCATTATGTTGGCCAGGCTAGTCTTGAACTCCTGACATCAGGTAATCTACCTGCCTCGGCCTCCCAAAGTGCTGGGATTACAGGTGTGAGCCACTGTGCCCGGCCTTTTTATCTGTACTTTTAAGAGATCCTTCTGGCCACTCGGGAGATCATTGCCAAGACTGAGCAAGCAAGAGTGAAAGCAGAGTGACCACTTAATGGACTAATTAATTACTTCAGGTGAGAAATGATGCTTGTTGGATTAACACAATAACACAGATTTGTTGAAGTGGGGTGGGTGGATTTGGAAAATATCTTGAAGGTCAAGCTGATAGTACTTGCTAATTTGTTGGATTTAGGAACTGGAAGATTAGAGAGAAGAGGATTGGAGAATAACACCTCAATTGATAGTTTAGTTGTTACTGGTGCTACATAATATTTATTTCTCATCATAAGCTTGCCAGACAGGTATGAAAATTCTGGTGTCGCAGATGATGAAAATGATGTTTGGCTAGAGAAAGAACTTTCCCCAAATCACACTGCTAGGGAATGGTAGAAGATTTAAGTCCAAAGAACAGTATATATATAAATTGTTTTTTGAGAGGGAATCTCGCTCTGTTGCCTAGGCTGAAGTACAATGGCACGATCTCTGCTCACTGCAACTTCCCCCTCCTGGGTTCAAGCGATTCTCCTGTTTCAGTCTCGCAAGTAGCTGGGATTATAGGCACACACCACCACGCTCATCTAATTTTTTTTTTTTTTTTTAATAGAAGAGGGGTTTCACCATGTTGGTCAAGCTGATCTTGAACCCCTGACCTTGTGATCTGCCTGCCTTGGCCTCCCGAAGTGCTGGGATTATAGGTGTGAGCCACCGTGCCCGGCACAAACAGTATATTTCTTTATACAATATCATCACCCTTAGTAACCCTGCACCTTTAAAAATTTCCTAGCCAGAATTGACAAGATTATAAAGCAAAAGCCCAAAAGCACAAGCTGAACTTCAGATCATCTGATAGCCACAACTTAGAACTGGAAAGAATATCTAACACCAACTTAATAACAATCCACCAAAAGCACCAATTTATTCTACTCAACCCCGACTCCACTTGAGAATTTCAGCTCATGGGGGACTCATAGCATTCCCTCAGTCTTATTAAAATCCAATTAAAATATTTGAAGTTAGAATTGTTTCCTCAAAAGAAAAGATCCTAGGTCACTGTATAGTGTTTTGGAATAAAAAACTTGATATTTTGAGTTGGATTTTTTTTTTTTCTTTTTTGTAACGGAGTCTGGCTCTGTCACCCAGGCTGGAGCGCAATGGTGTAATCTTGGCTCACTGCAACCTCCGCCTCCCGGGTTCATGCAATTCTCATGCCTAAGCCTCCCAAGGAGTTGGAATTACAGGCGCATGCCTCTACGCCCTGCTAATTTTTATACTTTTAATAGAGACGGGGTTTCACCATGTTGGCCAGGCTGGTCTTGAACTCCTGACCTCAGGTGATCCACCTGCCTCGGCCTCCCAAAGTGTTGAGATTACAGGCATGAGCCACCGTGCCCAGCCAGGATGATTTTCTTAATAGCAGATACACAGTTGAAACTATTTTTTTCTACAGGTAGCATAAGTTAAAAAAAAAAAAAAACATGAACACTTGACCAAAAAATCAATAACTCTTTCCACTGTTAAGGCTTTTAAAGTTACAAGAGTAAGGTCTAATACTGGCCATTACCTCAATTCTAAACTATTAATAGTAATTAGCACTCTTCTAAGAGACTTCATTGAAGTCCAGTGTTTCCAGTGCCAAAAATAAAAACAGAAAGAGTGGTAAACAGATGCCATCGCTTGTTGTGCATCTTGACTTGGGAATTCAGTGATTATGTCAGGTTCAGAGAGCCTGACCTCCAGCACACCTTTCTTTGGCTTCCCATCACGAGCAAAGGGGAAGGTTGGCAATGATGTAACTTCTGAAAAAAGTCAAAGAAAGAAACTGGAACTTCAGAAGGGTTGCGAAACCTATTCCAGGAATATCTGATTAAATTATCTTTGCTAAAAATAAATAAGAGTAAAAAGAGCTATGTTTAAAAACTAATTAATAATTTTTAAAAAATCTTTTCTGACTGATACCTTCCTGCCCACTGAATTTCCAAGTTTTTCAACATCTGCTTCATAAAGAGATTTAATTAATTCAATTTTAGCTTGTCAGGAAAAAGAGAGTCTCTATTCTTTGGACAATAATTTCCCTAAACCACTAATAATCATTTAGTTAGAAAAACCATAGTCTTCATCATCTGTGTCCTGAATTATACAATGTTAACTCAAAGAAAAGGAATGTAGGATACATCATATCCTCTAAAATGTGTGGTAGGGGAGAATTTCTTTAGCATAAGTAAAGCTCTATGCTGTTTTAAACAGCTTTGTAAAGATGTCCTCAGATGCATACTTTAGAAGTTTTCAGGCTACAGATAATTTTCCTTTTTATTATCTCTATAAATTTAAGAAAAATGTAGCACAAAGGAACATTATAATGATGTGTGATATTTTTGTGGTAAATGTTGGGCAGAAAAATCTATAAATTAACGAAGGAAGCTCTTAGCTATTATTGTAAAACTGTAATTTGGTTTCATGAAATTTAAATCATAGACTAAAATAGAAGCAAGGACATTAAACGTGTCAAGAAATGCCAATCAAGGATGTAGACAATGATTTACGTAAATTTATATTCAAAGAAATATTATTAATAATATCATAAATGTAGAGTATTCATGCTTAGTAATAAGAAAATAGTTGTGTAAATGTAGCATTCCTAAGTCCTTTAAATAAATTTTCACAGACTAATGATACAGTATTCAGAAATGCTCACATTATAAACTGACATGGTACAACACAAGGCAACATAGGTTGATCAATTATTACCTTAGGCCAAGCACTGTGTTATGTACCCTAATGTAATATATCATGTCATCTCTATCTAAGAAATAGATACTTCATTTTCCTGATGCAGAAATAGGCAAGAGGGTAAACAAATTCCCAACTAACACACAGTAGGTTGTAGAGCACCTATTTGATTTGAACCTGATGTGTCTGCTTCCGTGTCTCATGGTCTTACCCATGGTTCACCTGCATTTGCAACAAATTGTTGCAAATACTCAGCTTAATTCTCTTTAGAGTGTTAATGTTGTTGATGTTTATCACTCTCGTGGTAGTATGAAGTGAACAAAGCACTCAGAACCAGTGTCTCATTCCATACAGAATCTTAGATAAGATACACATTCTAATTCTGATGGGTTCAGAAATGTGCTGTTCTGGTATCTTAGGGACATAAGATACTAGGGCTTTGCCAAACTCCTGTTTCAGTGACCATGACACTATGTAAGCAATGGCTTCCTGACTCTTTTAATATTGAGTTCCTACACTGTATCTTCTCACATTTGGTCCTTGTTTTAGGTACTCACTGAGTAATTAAAGCATGATATTCAATGTGCTTTATTTCTACATGATGTCTAGATGGGCATCTAAGGGGATATTAACTTTGCCTCTTTTTCTGTGTGACCAGCTTCAGCATATCCAGTTTAGCTTAGAAGTTACCTGCTATAAGGAATTCCATAACCTCCATTCTCTCTAATACTCTATTAAAAATTAAACTGACTACACCAAACTCTCTTGATTTTGTTCTAACCTCACTGGCTACTCCTTCTCTGTCTTCTTCACTGATTTCTCTTCACTTCCCCCCTTCTAGATACGGCAGTGTCCAGGAACCAACACTTAAAACCTTTGGTGATGTTTTATCCAATCTTGTGGCTATAAATGCAATCTCTGTGCTGAGGACTCTAATTTTATGTCTTAAGATCGGTATATCCAAGTGCCCGCTTGACTGTCTTACTTGCTATAAATAGCTATTTCAAATTTATTTTAAAACAAAATAAACCTGGATTTTCTACCCCATCAAATAAATAAAATCAAACAATTAAACAAACAAAACAAACCTTTTCCTGCCCCCTCTCATTTCTAATCTCAGTAAATAGCACCGTGGTTTGCCTACTGTCTGTCAGTCTATACTCTCACATGCAATCTATCATTGTGTCCTTTAGGATTTCTGCTCAAAGTTTAGTTCACCCACTACTCACATCACTCCAGGTGTCATCTCTCATCTGGACTTTCAGTATAGCTTCTAACTTCGTCTTTTCTTCATATTCCTCTGTGGTCTAATTGCTTGATGAAGCAAACCTGTTTTATTCTGCCAGATTTGCTGATTTCAATGACCAGCTCAAACATCACCAGCTGTGTGACTCTCACATAACTTTTGCATCTAAGTTTCTCCATTTATTAAAGAATAATAATATACCTCAGAGCTGACAGAGTTGATCTAAGGATGATACACATTATTCAAGATAAAATTGCTTTGCACAGTGTTTGCGCACAGTAACACTCAGTGAAGGTTAGTTATTTTTTCAACCACAGCCAATTTTAGTGCATAAATTAGATCATGTCATTTTCTCATTCCAAATTCTTTGTTGGCATTACCACACTTGAAGAAAATGTAAAGTCCTTAACATGACCCAAAACTCTAAAAGATCTAGACCTTTGGTACTCTTGACTCTATTTCTAACTACTGTCTTCCAGCTTACTGTGTTCAAGCCACCGGCTCTTCGAAATTGTCTAAGCTATTTCAACTTCAATGATTTATATAAATTTATATTCAGAGAAATATTACTACTATATACTGTCAGGTGCCTCTCATTCCTACTCTCTTCACTCAGATATTCAAAAAACTTACTCCTTTCATATATGTTTCTGCTCAAATTTTACCCATACTTCAGGGTGATATGTTTTCCCTGACCTCCCTATCAAAAATAATACCCTATCCATCTCTTCCTCTTTAATTTGCTTTTTTCACTTCATAGTACTCAGAAAGTCCTGATACATGTTTGTTTGCCCATTTGTTCATTGCCAGTCTCCTTTAAAAGAGAGTAATCTGCATGAGAATAAAGACTTATTTCATTAAGACTTTTGTTTACCTCTCTATCCCCATTGTCTGGAACAATGTCTGGTGTCAATAACAGGTGTTCAATAAATATTTGTGAATGAAGGATTACATGACATATAAAAATCTTTTTACACGTCTTTCTCCATCAATAGACTTCAGTCTTTTTCCACTGTTTGATGCATAATGGATATAATAAATATTTATAAGTGAGAAATTATTAATGAATGAATGAACATAATGTAATTAGAAAACCATCCCCAGGGGGATGAACTAGGGAAGGTGTGATGCGCAGGCAACTCTTTACACCTGGAAAAACAAATATTTAATTTACAGACAACCTAAAATACTTATTTTCTTTTCTGGTTATCATTTCTGATCAATATGTGGCTCCTTTTGGTTAAGTACAGGTTAGACACTAGAAAGAAGTGGATAATTAATTGCACAATAGTAGTAACTGTCAGTACCTTTGAAACCTAAAACTAGATCCAATTATTTGAAAGTCAATTAACTAATAAGTTGAGCAATTACTGCCACAAACACATAACTTCGATTCAACATGAGAGATTCTCCTTGATTTTCAGCACAGGTATGCCTTTTTCATGGGTTACTATGGCTTAAATCCTGCACTCCAATGGCAAAGATCCCATTTGAGAGAACAGACAGAGAACATCAGGTTGAAGGGAAAGGGGTATCGCAGTACTTAGTGAAAAGCTTAGGAAATTAAGACCAGAAGATCAAAGAAAATGCTCGAAATAAAACCCTTTTCATGTGCTTATGCTTTTCACTATTTCCAGTAATCAACATTTTTGGAGAAGATTCAATAGGAGTTTATATTATTATAATATATATGTAGATATAATCATATCTAATAAATAAATAAATATAATAAAATAATTATATATAATAATATAATTATATTCACATATACTCCATTTAAAATTATCTTTGATAAAATCAGCTGGAAAGAAATAACAGAAATTATCTTTACTCAAAAACGTGATTGAGATATTTTTATTACCAAAAGTGAAGGGTGTGAAGATTCATTTATCTTTTTAAAAACAAAGAGGAAAAATTCATTGAGAGGTATTTTGATCTATTGTGGTATACAAAAATCTATTCCAGGGTAAACAAAACATGGCATTTGAAAAGCACAGGCACAGGTCATTTTTTGAGCTGCATAGGAAAGTGGGGCAAGGTTCGAACCACACCACTATGCACTCACTAGAGAGTAGAACAGCATATGGTACAATAGAAAGATCAGAGCTGGAAGCCAAAGAGCTGGCTCCACATCTGGTTCTGACCCTTTGTAGATCCCTGAATGAATATGGGCATGTTCCCTATCCACTCTTCATTAGTCACATTTGTAATGATGACTCCTATCTAATATGATTGCTGTAAGGAGCAAGCGAATGTCACCTTTGTTCAAACAAAAACCAAGCACGTTTGTTCCTGAATGAAATACTTCAGAAGCTACAAAGAGGTGCAGAGTAGAAGCTAATGGAGCAAGAGAGAGATCACTTCAGTGTATCTCCCCAGGTGTTCTATATTCCAGACTTACGTGGTAGTTTCAGAGTTCCTTAGATTTGCCAAACATTGTCTCCTCTATCTGACATGTTCCTCCTCTGACATGTTGTCTCCTTCTGAATAATTCCAACTTGTCCTTTAAATCTCAGCTCAAACATCACTTTCCTCGGGGAGGCCTTCCTGAGACCACTCAGACTAGGTTGGGCCTGCCTTTTTCCATGGCACATTCTTCTCCTTTATAACTCTTTTTTTTGTGTGTGATTACTTGTGCAAAATCTCTTTTACAGGTTACACAGAAGTTCTAAAGAGGGATGGACTCTGTGTATTTTACCCAACACGAGATCATCCTAGTACAATACCATGGGTGAATGCTCAATAAATATTTGTTGGATAAGTTAAAATAATTTAATTCCACATCTCATAAGAAGTATTGTAACATGATAGCAAGTGGGATTGAAATGTGTAAGGAACAAGTGAAAGTAAAAGAATTTAAAGAACACCTTAAATAATTTACTTTTTTCAATATGAAATAGACAACATGTAACTGACAGTAGTACCATGTATTCTAGCATGGTATAAAGCCTGCTACATAATACATGTTCAATAAGTATTTACTCAGTAAATAAATACATCTGTAATAAGGGCACAGAACATTAGCATGAGTCCTCTAGGACTTTAACATAATACTATCTAGATGTGATTTTTAACACAAGGTGTGATGATGAATTGCTAAAATAAAATGAACTACAATTTAAGACACAAAACATTAAGGATTGTTTGTGAATTTATTTTTCTCTTGGACTTACAAATATTCCAAAATACCTTGATTAGTGTCTGTATATGCTCATAAGTGTGAATTATGAATGAGGAAAGATTAGCTATGACAGAGTTTCTCCTGCATTTATGCAAATAATTAAAATGGAATTTACGTTTTTTTCTGCATGTAAGAAAATTCACATTTACAGTGGTAGTCTAAGTTCCAAATATAACCAAAAGGGACTTATCAAAAGGAGGAACAATTTTTACTGGGAAGATAATAAAGTCAGTTTTAAAACCTGTTTAGGTTGAGTGCCTGTGGAGATTTCTAGATGCAGTTGAGACTTAGGGCAAGCAATGTAATCTCTTTTTACCTCTATTTCTTTAAGGTACAATAGAGATAATGATAATATTGGTTGCATTTTATTTCTGTGTTAAAAGCATTAATATATGTAAAATGTTTAAAATAGTGGCTGGCATCTATTTTCAATTACTATTAGTAATTATTATCAATAATATTAATTATATTAACAATAAGTTACTGAACAGTTGAATATACAGATCTGGAACTAAGGAAAGTGACCAGGGCTGTGCACACACATTTAAGAAAACTCAGCATACAGATGATAATTAAATCCATAGGAAAAAATGGTTTTCCTACAAGATAGAGAGTACAATTTGAGAAGATTGAGCTAGAATGAAAAATATCTCCCAGGAATATCTATGTTCACGTTATAGGTAGCAAGAGTTGATTCAGTGAGGGCGGCTAAGGAGAAATTGCAACAATATGGCCATTTTGAAAGGAAGTCATTAGAAAGATTGCTAAAGAAAATTAACTTCCATTTAGCTAGACGATATTTTCCAGGAATCTGGCCATAAAATATAACTTTTTTTTTTTCTAAAAAAAGCAGCCCTACATAAAAATAATGTGCTATAAAAAATTACTGTGAAGGAGACAATTTATGTTTAATTTCACCTTATTTTCTTAGCAATTCTACTCCAGCACCAAACTCAGCAAAGCAAAAGCTCTGCAGTTAACATGATACACTGTCTCTACATAGTAGGTTAGCAGTTCTCCCTTATTACCGGGGCACATTTGTCAGAGATCTCACTGTAGCCCAAATGACTTATTAGAGCAGTCTTCCAACTATACCTACTACTATCCCATGGGGACTTCACTAAATACCCTTTTCTCCACTTCATTTTACATTCAGTGATGTTTTCCAGTGATGTATGAGTGCTTGTTACAAATCTGTACCCTGGGCACCTGTCTGTCTGCTGTTTGGTGTGTCAACACTTTTTTATTTTTAGAACTTTTTTTTAATCCAATAGCATTTCTATTGTGGCCCATCTCTTTTCATGTGAGGGTTACAAGTGTTAACTCTGCTACCACACACCCAGGTACAAAACCTTGTTCTTCATTTAACTAGCTATGTGACTTTGAGCAAATTATCTATCCTCTCTGTGCCTTTGTGCCTCTGATTCCTTATTTTTAAAATGAAGATTATAACAATAGTGTGTTCTTCATAATGTGATGCCTGACATAATATGTGCTTTGTAATTATATGTTATTATTAGCATTCCCAAAACGTGTCAGGTACTTGAAGATGCATAAGATATATTTATTCTCTGCTTCAGGAAGCATGCACTATCATAAAGGAATTTGATGTTTAAGCAAACCGCTAGAGTACAGCATCATTGCTCCTTCAGAGAGATTTGCACCAGATATAGCATTTGAACAATGAAAAATATTTAATCAGCTTTGCTTAGGGCAGAGTGAGCGTGGGAGATACAGGTAAGGTGTCACAAGAAAACAAAACATTAACATGCTCCTTGAGAGATTACTAGACTTTCGCTCAATCATATATGGGAAAGATTTTTATAGGGTTTAACAATAAGGAAGAAGGAAATTAAAAGATCAAACAACCATTGTCATGTCAATGTCTATAAGTGAAAGCTGGCCAGATGGATAAGACAAAATTATAGGAAAAATAAGTGTGAAACAGAGGAAGTAAAAAATAGTAAATGCATGCATGTTTTTCTAACATAAGTGTTATGCTTGTGAAAATATGTTCTGGTTTTGCCATTGTATTGGGAAAGAATGATATGACAATAGGAATCATGTGGTGATGTGTGAATAATTACTAAAAACCTAAGACTCAAACATGAAAGTGCTTCAAAATTTACATATTGTTGTATGATAATATTAAATTTTAACATGAAGTTTTATGTAAACTATAAGCCTAGATATTACCCTATGATAATCAAATAGAGTTAAAAGCCGCCATCTTTATAAACATCTGAAACATGAAAATGCATATTTGACTTTGCATACTTTATGATTTTAAGTAATTCCTATTTTTATTTGCAAAATGTTTTCACATTTTCTAGAAGCAAATTAATATATAATAATGACAACTTGCATTTGTCTTATAATCTAAGCTTTTTTAAAAAAATGTTTTTAGGACAACTGTTAAGCAAAAATGGACATGTATCTTTCTTTTCTAATCACTAACTGAGTAATTAATTATGTTTTCATCATAAACATTTAGGATATTAATGAAAATGTCATTACTTATTAAAAATATACAGCAATAATATTTAAAATTGTCATGATGTTTTACAGTTATTTCTATGATGCTATATCTTACCTAGAGTAAGAAAAGTTTCTGGACACAAATTGAATTGCAACAGTGTATCGTAATTCAAAAGGTAAGACATCAATTATGGGGAAAAAAATATGTTCCTCTGAATAGAGCATTCCTACTATCCTCACATATAGCTGTTTGTATGATAACAAAGAGATTTTATCTGATAAACAAAAAGTATTCAAATAGAGAATCATACCTGACTTACAATCCTGCTTTGTCATTTACTAGCTATGTTCTATTGGCCAATGGCTTAGTCTCTCCAAGCCTCGGGAAGTATCTTATCAGGGAAAGTGGTGTCCTGAAGATGATCATGACACTTTGAAAATTATATTGATAACTTACTAACCTTTGATGTTAGAAACTATATTTAGATATTTGAGGCATATACTTTTTTCTGATTTCCAGAAAACTATTTCTGAAATTGAAGTGTAATTTTATTTACTACAAGTTGTTGTTTTTCTGATGAAGTAAATGCAAAAGATGAGACACAATGTAAACTTGTTTCCAAAAGCCTTTCCCATGTTGAAATGCTTTGAGAGCTAATTATGAATGACAAATCTTGGAAATTTAATTTTGGTGAAGCAAGCCCTTTAAAATAAATTTCACATAAAAACAGCAAGGCATAATTTTGGGCTCAAGTTTAAGTTATTTTGACTCATATATCCAACCTAAGAGTGGCTAATTAATTTCTTCTGAAAACCCTTTAAAAATAACCATAAATAATTTATTCCAATGTTTCTAGTGTTTTTTGCACTAAAACCTCATAAGTTATGTTAACAATTTTATAAATAATTATCAGAGTAAATGTTACAGAGGATGTGGATTTTTAATACACACATGAACATACATACACACAGAAACATGAACATTAAATAAAAATGAATAGACATGCTTATCTCTTTAACACAAATAGCTGACAAGATAATGTACATAAAACAGACTTGAAAGCCTTTTAAGATACATACTAAATATGATTGTAAAGCTGGAAATGCATTTTAATTTAAAAAGAACCCCAAATAGACATGACAGCTGAACAGTAATCATCCACATTATCCCTCACTGTGAACTAAAGGCACATATTTGCAAGAAGGATGTGTAAAGTTCAGTTGGTTGTCTATGATCTAGGAATCACGTAAAATTAACTGTTACGTGTGATTGCAACCCATGACTTAGACTTCAGTACAACTACTCTCTAACTGATAACCAAACAGGGTTTAATTTGTAGGGGTGGGGAAATAGAAGGCATAGGCAAAGCAAGAATACATAGTTTATAGTACAACCTATTTCCATTTTCTACGTAATGGTTTCAAGAAACTTTCAAATCTTTTCATGAGGAGATTTCCTTTAAAATCTGTAAATATTTACACAAAAGTGCCTTTAGATCTGAGTCAACTATACTGAATAGCTTAAATCATAAAATTCCAGTGAGCACAGTGAGCACACATTTCTTATACCACAAAATTCTTGACCATAAGATGCTGGGGGAAAAATGTGATTTTTATATATAAAACCTTTAAATTGCATATAAATAGTAAAATAAAACTAGAAAATATACATCTATTAATTTATACCTGATTTTGATTATGATACTTATCAAATGCATTTCCTTACCTATTAATATTGGTGACATAATGAGTGATAGTAATCAAAATATGATGGCTATAAAATATATGTTCCTAAACACAAAATATGTTTTTATTTTTTTTACAAAATTTAATAGAAGTTCAAATCTTCCCCCAGGCTATTCCATCTGAAATAAACTACTCTCATGGAATTTCGGTGTGATTTAGTGTAAATATATAAATAAAAGTCAAATGAACATTGACAAATAGTGATATTCATTTTAAACATTTTCTGGAATAAATTGTGAATTGGTAGGCTCTTAGTTGAAAAAATACCAGATTTTTAAAAATAAATATATATACATATATTTACTTAAGGTATATATGTATATATTTATAAGGATATATATATTCTTTAATTTTGTTGCCATTTGTATATAAGATGTTGTTTAGCTGCTAAGCAAAAATACTCAGAATGTTTTTTGAATTAACACTCATACAAAGAAACAGATACTAGATATACATACATAAGCTATACAGGTGGCAGAGATTTAGAGTTATCAAACTCTGATATTTGTTAATTGATTTAATTAGACTCTTTGAGAATAGAGATAAAAATATTGAATGAATGGCAAATAAGTATATAGACATACAATTTATACAATCTAAGATTAGTATAAGAAAAGAAAATATGAGTCCATATTTAAGATTGTTGAGGAATGCTATCAGATATCTGTTCTACATTAAAGTTTGAATGTCTTCAGTTAAAAATTGTTGGACAGAAAATATCTAACTATTGTCACAGACTAATCTAAGTAATCATAGTATTATTTCTAGGTGAATGGGATCAAAGAACTACATCCTTTAATGAAAATATAACACTTAATCCTCAGAATAGAGGCTTCAAATTTAGCCCTTACTTTGGCCAATACTTATATAGGAAGAAATTCAATAAATATTATCAGATGGAATTAATTAATTAAAGTTACAGGATAGAGCTATTTTACTAATGCTTTGAGATGATGAAATAAAATCGGATCTGGATACCAAAAACATTTTCTGCACCAAGTGGCACTCCAATCATGAACCCATTTCTTCAAACCATTATTTTTGAAAGATACAATGTTGCATTCTATCTTTAATAATCATATCAAATTCCCTTTCATCGTTCCAATGAGACAGTCCTAGTGTTCAAATACTCCAGTTGAGGAGACAAAGAGAAGCATGAGAAAAAGGTAAGGTAAAGCTAGAATCCTGGTTTTGACTACCTCCCAAGACTTAATCCACTCCCCCACATTCCAATTTACAGTAAAATGAAATTGGCACGTTAACCTGAAAGGGAAAAAACGAAAGAAAAATGACCAAATTCATTCAGTGAATTCAGGCATATCCAATGAAGTAATAGTGATTTTATGCATATCAAAAAAGCAATTTGGCTCTCAAATAGCAAAATTTACTTATACCTAGTGGGAAAAAAGGCAATTAAGGAATAATCTGGAAGTGCTTGAGAGTGAAATTAAAATGGAGAACTGGTTTGTGCTCAGTGTCAAGTGGCTTTAACAGAGAATTCTGATGAGCAAACACTCAAATAGAGTTCTTATTCTTCTTGTGTCATAGAAGAGACCCTCATTTCCTAAAGAAACTCTATAAATTGTGGAACTCTGTAAGTACATGGAGGAATATAACAAATTGGCAATTATGGAATCAGAATACGTGAGAAATGCTGAAATAGAGCTTAACAAGAAATGTTTAGTTCACAAGAGAAATCCTTAGTCATTTATTATAGTTATTAAGTAGACTCTGAAACTGTCAGTCATGTCTTTGATAAAATGAACTGCATTCCAAGTGCCCACAATGCAAAATCTGTTACAATAGGCAAGCTAGAAATAGATGGAATAACATGAAAAAAAAAGCAAAATGAATGAAACTAAAAAATGAGATACCATTTAAAATATAATAGGTATAAAAATGGCATAGTATTTAAGGTCAAGAAGAGAACATAAAATGGTAAAGCAAGAAGAAATGAATAGAGACAGGCTATAAAACACATACACAGATTCTTATGAACTGGATTTACTCTAGGCACTTTTCTATATTCACTGGATCTTAGAGCTTTTGTTTTAGTTCCCCTGTTTAAATATCATCATACTTACATAAACACGTTTGAACTTTTCTGTACTTGGATTGCCATATGCTGTCTATGTTTTGTTTTAAAACACGTAAATGGAGAAAGTATAATTTTCTGATTAGTACCCAATAGAATTTCTGTTGTCATGGTCTTGCCAAACAACACATTAAGAGAATGAATCCCTTCCTGCTTAAAATGTGACACAACTTTTACAAATCTTTTAATGAATTTCCAAATTTTCATTCAGAATATCATGATGATTCACTTATACTTACCCATCTTCTATGTTGGTGATTAAAAATAAACCTATTTTAAGTATGAGAACTCTTTGCACAAATTTTGCTCTATTTTTAAACAGATATTTATATTATTCTGATATCTCCTTTAATAAGCTTGTTGAAAGTACATATAAAATTTGTGAAATGTAACCAATATACTCTCTGAAGCCCATATATTATTATTATTAATAATAATCATACATTATCAATTAAAATTAATAATAAGGATGACTTTTGTGGCTAAGTCAAACCACTTACTTCAAAAAGAAATATATAATCAATTTTATCCAGCAGAAAAAAATGTAAATATCCAGAAATACATTCTAATCTAGAAGTGATTCTTGACTTACTTGTTTAAGATTGCTAGAACAGTACCTCTAGGAAATGATGAGATTGGGAGTAGAAGAAAGGGGAGAAATCACATTTTGCCATATTCTAATTAATTTCAACAAATGTTTTTAAATGATATTGTTAAGGTGTTGTATTGGAAATCATCCTGTAGCTTTCTTATATTGCTAATGTTTCCTTTCATTCTTCCTATTTGCTACCATGACCACCAAAATATTTAAAATATCTGCAGATTTGAAAGTTAAGATCTCCAACTGTTCTCTTAAGCAGATTCATTGGTATATTTATGTATGAAACATTAAACCTGTTAAAATCTATAAGAATAAAAGACATTAATGTGTAACTTTGAAAAACTACACTCTTAATAATTTTTGAATATTTGTGAATAGAATTACCTAAAAAATTATTATCTTTGTAAAAAAAACTTAATGCGGCAAGAATTTTAGCTTCTCATTAACACTACCTTTCAGTACAATACTGAAAGAACACCTTTTTGTAAACACATTATGGAACTTTTTAAAGTAAATCACCTTTCTGCTCTTTAATGTGACTATCACAGCAGCTGAATTAATAACGTACAATGGGATGGTTGGTGATAGTATTGCCTGATCTTGTAGTAGCAGGGTGTATCTATAATAAAATGAGTAATATAATTCGTAGCTATATTCCTACATATACCTGAAGCACTTAATGAGTGTAGGTATGAACGACCTGAACTGTTAATTATTTTAGCTTAAAAAAATTTATTTTTATTCTGTTACCTTTGTACCTAGCTGATATATAAATTGAGCAAAGATGTCTTTGTTTCGTAGAAACAGTTGGGGTTTTTTGGGAATAAAGTTAGATACAATTTTTGGTCTCACTGTTATTAGTTTGAAGTACTATTAAGTAAAAAAAAAAGATCTTTGCCTTTTGTAAGAACATGTTTTATGTATGATTGAAGTTTTTACAACACTCCGGAAAAGCCATCCGATGTTAGATTTAAAAATAAAATCGAAAGCATTTTCTGACATAGTACACATGAAAAATTGGAAATTCCAGTATCTTCAATAGAAGTTATAGAAAGTGTATGTCTTCTTGGAGTTTGACACCCACTTAACACAGCAGAAAATAAGGTACTATACTGTAAACAAAAAAGTACAGTAAAGGACAATTGTAAATTTACATAAGAATAGTTCATAAACATTTTGGTCTTTCCATAACAGTTTTTATATAAAATGAATAAAAAAACCTTTAGACAGCTGTCATCACTCTTGTTTGACCACTTTTCACTTATATGCACACAGACATATTTATATAGCAATATATTGATGCACCGTTACATGGATATTAAACTATGAGTACTGCTTGTAACTGAGATGTGCATTATCCAATCAACATTATCCATAGTTGAAATACTCTTACATTATGTATTCTTGTCATGTTGTATCTATAAAAACATGAAAATATAACTTTACATTATTTCAATTATTTACATTAGTTCAAGCTTGACAGAGAAAAATTGATAAGCTACAATTTTTAGAAGAGTAGGCCCAGAGGTACAATAAATAGCATTGATTGTATATAGTCATTTCTTTTTCATTTTTAAAAACTCATTTTAAGTACAATATGGAAACAATTAGTCTGCAATTTGGTCATTCTAGCACTTATTATTAAAACTTAAAATGCACCTCCAGCATTCCTGATGAGGAGAAATGCACTAAAATTATATTGTATTACCTTGGGATCTGTGATTAGGGTCAGCTAAATTTAGTGAAGAATATCATGAAACCACATGCCTCCATGTTCAATGCAAGTGGTTACTGTTAAACCCTACATTTTTCCTTCCCTCCTATGAAATACGATAAGTAAGAATGTTTTAAAAGCACTTTGCAAAATACCAAGTGCTACACAAAGGCTTTCTTCCAGAAATAACAAGAATACAAATATTAAAAATAACAATTGTATGTCAATAATCATTCAAAATC